>NC_063360.1:32377306-32435768 GCF_021869965.1 Rhincodon typus | reverse complement strand
TATTATAACTTGCTGTGTGTTATTTTTCAAGTTGCTGCTGGTTCTTTTGCCGGTTATGCTAAACTTGTTTCCTCTGGTGACTGACACTTCTGCCAGTTGAAAGCAGTTTCTTCAAATTTACTCCATCAGGTCCTTCTGTAATGCTCTTTTCTTTGTTCATTCACAGGATGTGGGCATTGCTGGTTGCATCAACATTAATTGCCCATCACTGCCCAATGGAGTGCAATCCCAGCTTTCTCTTGACATAACTGATGTCCTCAGTTATCATTCTAATACGTCTCCTCTGAGCTTCCTAAAATGTGGCATCCAGAAGTGGGCACACCATTCCAACTTAAGGAGGGCTTTTTAAAAGGTTTAATATGACTTTCTGGATTTTGTACTCAAACACTTACAAATGCTATTTAACAACCTTTGCAACTTGACCTTTCTGATGCCTTCACAGCTTTGTATATTGAAAATCCACTTACTATTACACAAGAAATTTCCAATTATACAGCATCTTTCACATTGAAAAATGTCAAGAAGACCTTCAGAAGAACATCATTTTGCACTAAACTAGATGTGAGAAGATATTAGAACAAAACTTTGCTCAATGAGGATCTTGTAGAAGGACGTTAGAGAGAGTTAAAGAGGAAATTCCAGAACCCAGGGCTTGAACAGGGTGAATAAAATCTGAGATGGGGAAGAACCAAAATTTAATAAGTGCAGAGATCTCAGAGGGTGATGAAATGGGAAGCAGTTGGAGAGATCAGGAGGGGCAAAGCCATGTGGGAATTTGTAAAGGGAATCACAGTTTTGTAATCAAGGTCTTTCAGACTGTGAGTCAATGATACATAGAGTCATAGAGTCATATGGTGCGAAAACAGACCCTTTGGTCCAACTCATGCATGCCGACCAAGTTTCCCGAATTGAACGAGACCTGTTTGCCTTTGTTTGGCCCATATCCCTCAAAACCTTTCCTACACATGTATTTGTCCAAACGTCTTTTAAATGTCGTAACTGTATCTGCATCTACCACTTCCTCTGGTAGTTCATTCCACATATGAACCACCATCAGTGAGTCTGGAGGAGGAGGCAGGTGATGGGCATCTGAGATTGGCTGCAAATTAGCAGCAGAGCTTTGAATGAGCTCATATTAACCATCCTAGGTCTTTGTCCATTAGCTAAAGTGAATTTTCTGCAATTAGATTCCAGGGAAATTGAGAGGTAGGGGAAGGCGTTGGTGTCAAGATGCTGCTCACAAATCTTTCAACATTGAGTTCTTTTTGAGAAAGACTTTAAAACATAGCTTCTAGGAGCAATTTAATTCATAGAATCCCTACAGTGTGGAAACAGGCCATTCAGCCCATATTGACCCTGTAAAGAGCATCCCACCCAGACCCAGCCCCCAACCCTGTATTTCCCATGGTTAATCCACCTAGCCTGCACATCCCTGAATATTATACACAATTTCCCATGGCCAATCCACCGAACCTGCACATATTTGGACTGTGGGAGGAAACCAGAGCACCCAGAGAATGTGCAAACTACACACAGACCCAATGGTGGAATCAAACCTGGATCCCCAGCACTGTGAGGCAGCAATCTAACCTCTGAGTCAACATGCTGCACCGTTGCTGACAAAGGCTGTGAAAAGGCCATTCAGCCCTACAAAGATCCTTTCAGTGTTACACTCCTAGCCCAGCATCCAATCTAATTTTTGCTACTCCCCTGCTCCACTTTTCAGATTGTTTCAAAATTGACTGACGATCTTCCCAAAATGTTTTCTTGAAAAAAAGTACAAGAGGAAGAATTGAACAGGTTGGGGCCTTTTTCTTTTGAAATGGAAGACTTGATCAATGTGTTTAATATGATGAAAAAGTCAGGTAAGGTGAACATTGAGGGAAATATTTCCTCTTGTGAGAAAGTCCAATGGGCCATAAATACAAGCTAGTTCATCATAAATCCAACAGTATGAGAAAGAGAAATATCTTTTCTCAGAGTTGGTTAGAATGTGACACTCATTACCACAAGAAGCAATTTAAGACAAATGGCTGAGATGCTTTCAAAAGGAAACAAGTACTCTGAGAGGGAACTATTTTGATTGGAATATCAAATGGGAATAAGTTAATAGTTTTCGCATTTTGATCATACACTTGTGGTACAGCAACATTATAGGCACAGACATGGACACAAACAAATTATAATTAACATCAGTTGAATTAAATCTTCCTTGTGAAGTTGATTTATATTAGAGGATAGTGCATCCTCAGCTCAGTTTGTAACAGTTTCTCCTGGGTCAGGGGACTGTGGATTCCAGTCTCAGAACAGGATCAGAAGCAGTAATCCAGGCCAATAATGTAGTATTGAGGATACAACGCTGTTAGACATGGTTGAATGTGAGCACTAAATTAGAAAGATGGATAGGTGTTCCTCAAGGATGAGATCTTCATCCAACTTGTGAAATTAACAACCCATCAATTACTTGTCTGGAGGGAGATATACTTACAGTGGAGTGGTTCAGCAAAAGTTCACCAAGTGGTTCCTGGAAGGAGATAGTAGTCTAATGATGAAAGGCTCAGTAAATTGGGCCTATACTCTTTGGAGTTTAGAAGGAGGAGAGGTCATCTCAAACAAATGTAGAAGATTTTGATCAGCTTGATAGTGGAGTCACAAAAAGGTTGTTTGCTCTGATCGAGGAGCCTTGGATGTGGGACTGCAGCTCAGATAAAAGGCCAACTGTTTAGGGTTGAGATGAGGTAAGATGTCTTCAATCTGTGGATTTTGAACCTTTGGAATTCTCTATCCCAGAGGGTTGTGGATCCTCTATCATTGGAGATTGAGATTTTTAGCCTCTTGGAAATATAGGGAGGAGGCAGGAATATAGAGTTGAAGGCAAATATCAGAAGTGATTGTACCAGAAGACAGAGTAAGCTCATGGTACATTTTTGCTCTTACTTCTTTGTTCTCATGTGCTTCTCTGTAGGACATTTTAATTCTTTCATAGGATCTGGGCATCACAGGCAAGGTCAATCTAATTCACCTTAAAAATGCATTTCGAAAGGCAGCTGAGAGACATAGAGTCAAACAGCATGTAAGCAGACCCTTCGGTCCAACCAGCCCATGCTGAACATAACCCCAAATTAAACTAGTCGCACCTGCCTGCTCCTGACCCATATCCCACCAAACCTTTCCTGTTCATGTACTTGTTCAAATGTCTTTTGAGCATTGTAACTGTGCCCACACCCACCACTTCCTTGGGAAGTTCACTCCGCACACGAACCACACTCTACATAAAAAATTTGCCCCTAATTTCTTTTTTAAATCTCTCTCCTCTCACCATAAAAATATGCCCTTTAGTCTGAAATCTCCTATCCGAGGGAGAAGACACCTACCATTAACCCTATCTATACCATGTTGCTGTGGGTCTGGAGACACATGTAAGCCAGACCAGGTAAGGACGGCAGAATTTCCCTTCCTTAGAAACCCAACAATTGTTGGTTGTATCATTATTGAGTCTAGCTTTCAGTTCCAGATTTCTTTTCCCTATTAATTATTTTAATTCAAATTCAATCAGATGTTTTGATGGGATTTGAATGTGTGTCCCAGAGGTATGAACCTAGGCTTCTGGATCCTGATAGTCTGATGACAGCACCATGTCCCCAGTGAAATCTGAAAGGTTAATAGCCTCTGAAACTCAGAACAGTATGTCTCACACAAGGCATGCATTGTTGTCCAAAAGTGTAAGGAGGAATTTTAAATGATGAGTCATGGAAAATTCCTTCCAGGTCAGGCTGGGATTGACAGAGATATGGAATCTGCTAATACCCATCTATGCATATGTGCTTGCAATTCCCTATATGGGCTTTTGTTTGAGATAGGCTGTCAGAATGTGGTAGGGCAATGATTCTGTCAAGGCTTGGAACATCTTCAAGAGATTAAATATGCAGCAATTTGCATGCGCTGTGTGCTTCTGTTAGAGAAGTGTTTCTTTCCAAACAATATAAAAAGGGAGGCAGAAAGCTGTAGGAAATGTTTATGTCAAGGCAACTGTTACATCATGATGTTGTTGCCCAGGTAACGGAAAGTTAATTAAGACCTACATCAAAGACCATAATGATTGCCAGCATTTTTGTGTGCCTCAGCAATGGAAACAAATAATTAGTAACTCCTTTCTCTGATGGATGATCAGTGTATCATTACCCCCAACATATCTGATCCATTAAATTGCAGCAATTTTCATAGAGAAAAGTTTTTTCAAAAAATTACTGGAGACCAATTTGAATGTGAATACATTTTTTAACAGTTCCCTGAATAGATTGATGTGAGAATACTGCATGATAATTCATTTGAAAGTAATGTATTTCAAGGTGATCCTTGATTCTTTTAAGGACCATAGTCCAAATTACATATATGAAAAAAAATCACTTTAAAATCCTTGGTGATTTCTCAGATAATGAAACAGTCCAAGTCCAAATGCAGACAATATCCAGGTTTTGGCTGAGGAGTGGCAAGTAACATTTGCACTACTCTAGTGCCAGGCAATGACCAGTATGGGAGAATCTAACCATTGTCCCTTTACATTCAATGGCATTGCCATCACTGAATTCTCCACTTTCAACATCCTTGGGGCTACCATTGAACAGAAACTGACCTGTACTAATCATATAAATACTATGTTTCAAGAGCAGGTCAGAGGCTAGGAAATGGCAGCCATATACCATCCTGATTTGGAAATGTTTCACTGGCCCTTCTCTGTCATTGCCTCAAAATCCTGGATTCTCCCCCGAGCTGCACCATGGGTATATCTGCACCACATGGACTGCAGTGGTTCAAAAGGCAGATCAACACCACCACCTCAATAGCAAATGGGAATGGACAATAAATGCTGGCCCAGCCAGCGAACTCCCTTCCCTTTAAGTAAAAAAAAATTGTTATCCACAAGGCAGGGGAGTTGGTGGCCTAGTGATATTATTGCTGGACTGGTAGTCCAGAGACCCAGGAAATATTCTGGTGACTTGGGTTTGAATCCTGCCATGGCAGATGGTGGAATTTAAATTAAAAAAAAAATCTGGAATTAAGATGACAATGATGACCATTGTTGACTGTCGGGGGAAAAAAAAGATCTCGTCAGGAAAGGAAGGAAACTGCCATCCTTACTTGGTCTGGCCTACATTTGATTCCACAGCAGTGTAGTTGACTCTTAAATGCCCTCTGGGTAATTAAGGATGGGCAATGAATTCTGGCCTAGCTGGTGACACCCTCGTCCCATGAATGAATAAAAAACAAAATTCCAGGAAGATCCCTCGATAGTTTAACTTATTTTGTTATTCATTCTGGGGATGTGGGTGGAGGTGGAAAGTTTTCTTATGTTGAGTGGCCATGGTCTTTCTTAAACAGATTTGGTAAGACTCAGTAAGTGTATGGGTCACTTCAGGGGGCAGTTAAGGGTCAATCAAAATGATGTGGCTCTGAAGTCTCGCATAGGTACAAACTGGTACAGGCAAGAGGTTCCCTTATAGATTTTTTTATTTCCAGCTTTTAAAAAATGTGAACTTACCAGCTGAACTTTTCCTTTGTAATCTTGCTCTGAGAGGTTATAACAGCAGCAACTTAAGACATCTTTAATGTAGCAAGATATCTCAAAGAATGGAATCAAAAAGATTTGATGCTGGGACTCTCAAAGAGACATTAGAACAAGTGATCAAAAAGTGAGGTAACGAAGTAGTTTATAAGAACAGACGTCGAAGGAAGAGAGGTTCAGGAAGGGATTTCCAGAGTTTAGGAGCCAAGCAGCTTAAAGCAACACCACCCAAAGTTAGCATGATTAAAAATTAAAGGTGCCCAAGAAGTCAAACAGGGAGGTGGTGGTGAAAACTTAACGTCACTCAAATAGTAATCCAAAGTCGATGCCCTGGGGTCTGGGTTGAAATCCCACCATGGCAAATAGTGAAATTTGAATTAAATTAAAATCATGTAATAGTGACCACTGTTGTTTTTTCTGTTTTTTTAAAAGAAACAAACAGTCTGGTTCACTGATGCCCCTCCAGTGAGTGAAATCTGCTGCTCTTACCTGGTCTGGCCTACATGTGACTCCAGACACATAGCATGTGGTTGTCTATTAACTGTCCTCTGAAATGCGAGCCAATCAGGTCAAGAGGTAATTAGGGATGTGTAACAAATACTGGGCCAGTCAGTACACATCCCATGTACAAATGAAAAAAAAGACTGGTTTAGTAACTGAATATTGCCTGGGAGTGGGATGGAGCTAATTACGGAGTTTGAATGAAATTTCTGCTTGTCAGACGTACAATCTGATAATTTAATCAGAGTGGAGGACTTGACAGAGGTGGATAGTAAGGCAGAGCTGGTTGCTATCAGCATACTTCTGAATACACACAGTGTGCTTTCAGATGATGTGCCAGGAAGCATTTTGCAGGAGGAGGAAGAGAGGGATAGATCCCTGGGGAACACTGGAGACAATGGTGCAGGACCGGGAAGTGATGACACTGCAAGTCATTCTTTGTTTATGATTATAATTAAATAAAAGTATGGCCTAATGGTGACCGTGGAACCACTGTTAATGCTTGTAAAAACCCAACTGTTTACCTAATGTCCTTTTATTAAGGATGGCAGATGTCCTGTCCTCATCTGGCTTACAGGTGACTCCAGAATTGCAGCAATGTGTTTTGACTACTAACAGTCTTCTGGGCATTTAGATGGGCAGTAGATGTTGTCCTAGCCAGAGACACCCATTTTATATGTGCGAATGAAAATATAAAATCAGAACTGGGGTTTTGCCGATAGGTTCAAGCGTTTTATAAGGTTTCCATTTTTTTCTAACTTAGCATCTCAACTTGCATGTGAAAAATATACACTTAGGTACGTTAATACAGGTTTTCTGGTTTTCATGGAATGCACCCTGGCGTTAAAAATTAGCCCCTTATAGGACAGCAAAGGATCAAACTACACAGGAAGGATGGTAAGGTCATGCAGAAGAAATTGTAGAATCCCAATAGTGTGGAAGCAGGTCAATTGGCCGATCAAGTGCACATTGACCCTCCGAAGAACATCCCACACAGACGCAGCAACCCCCCCTCCCCTATCTTATTCCTGCATTTCCCATGGCTAACACACCTAGCCTGCACATCCCTGGACACTTTGGGCAATTTAGCATGGTCAATCCACATAAACCTGCACATCTTTGGAGGAAAGCAGAGCACCCGTAGGAAAACCACACAGACACGGGGAGAATGTGCAAACCCCACACATACAGTTGCCAGAGGGTGGAATAGAACCCGGGTTCCTGGTGCTGTGAGGCAGCAGTGCTAACTCCAGAGCCATTGTACCACCCTAGGTTTTGATTATGTATCTTACTACAAAAAACATGTATATGCAGACTGCCCAAAATACTCCTGAATATAACAGAAAGAATCCAACAAGCAACTCACTCAAATCATTAAGCGTACCTTCATGCACCCATCATCCCCTATAACAGGAAGGCAGAAGTCAGAGCGGCCCTGCAAAGTAATGCAAAATTTACTCAATTACACACCTTGATCTAAAACAGTAAATGCTTAGACAAATGTGGGCAAGAAACACACAAAAGCAAAGGTAGGAAGGTGAGGAGACAGAATCAGAGAAATTTAGCCTCATTTTCTCAAAATCAGAACAACAAAAATTAAGAAAATATCTGACAGTGTCTTCAAAACGATGAGGAGTGTTAAGTCAAGAAAGAAGGACTTTCATTTATCAGTTTAATGCCTTCATAAAATGGATGAAGAGCTTTGGCTGATATTTATTTTCTGCAGAGAATTATTAAAACAAGCAGTGGCTTTCTGTAAACAGTGACCGAATATATCTTTGCTTTTGGAATGGATAAATATTTGAAAAATAAACATTTAAAATAGCATAGGGAAAGGGGAAGAGAATAAGAATAAATGGATAAAACTTTCCGAGGGAAGGTATGGGACCAGCATGCTGAATGAAACTTCAAAGCCGGAAAACTTCATGAACCATTAACTGAAATAAATTTGGCTACATTAAGAAAAAAGCTGTATCAGATTCAGGCATAAAAGAAACTCTTAGCAAGTGGCAGTTCTGAAGGTCAGAATTTCCAATGATTTCAAACTCAAGTTTGAATATACAGGTGTCCTCGTTGTTCCACACAGGAGTTTGATCCAATTTTTCACGTGTCTCACCACAAGAATTCAAAATCTGAATGGAATATATTTGTTTTCCAATGGAGCTCCTTAAAACCCAACTCCTTGGCCAGGTTTTTTATCACAATTCCAAATATCTCTTCAGCACCTTAGTTTAAGCTTTAGAGATAGTAGGAACTGCAGATGCCGGAGAATCCGAGACAACAAGGTGCAGGGCTGGATGAACACAGTAGGCCAAGCAGCATCATAGGAGCAGGAAGCCTTCCTGCTCCTATGATGCTGCTTGGCCTGCTGTGTTCATCCAGCTCTGCACCTTGTTGTCTCAGTTTAAGCTTTGTTTGATGATGTCGCCGTGACATACCTTGGGATGTTTTACAAATTCAAAGACAGTGTATAAATGCAAGATATTGATAACCGTAGGTCTAGCAATGACATTCACCTGCTGTTGATGAAACACTGTGCCCGCCAGCAGATTGATAGCCCCCAACTGAATTGCAAAGGGACTCTGGCTTTGGACACTGACTCTCTTGGTCATTTTAGCAACTCCTTTTCTGAGGATCTTCCTGTTCATCAGCTTTTTTTTTGTTGACAGAATATCTATTTTGTAACATCAACCAGACATACAAATTTACCTTAATATGGGAATGGTTGCAATCCTGGAAGATATTCCGAGGATGGTGACCCAAAGAGGAGAGACTGGGGAGATGGGTTGGGACAGAGGTGAGTTCTAAGGATGATCTTAAAGGAGCCTTGGGCTATGGAAGAGGTTAAAGTATTTGGAGAGGAAATCCTTAAGTGTTGGATGAAGATGGCTGGATGCACAAAGTCATCAATGGCAGGACCATAGCTAGAGGAATACAAAGGAGTTCAGAGGAGTTGTGCAGAGGGATAGGGTTGCACATCTGGAAGAATAATCAGTGAGGAGGGGTTGGGGTGGGTGTTAAACTTTTTGACATCAATCAATTGCTGCTTCAGTGACTAGGCAGTGAGATTTGTGTATTGGGAAGGGCTTGTACACACGATGCATATTTAATGCATTGTATCCATGATGATGCTTATTTGAGTTTAAATGTTTAGGATCTGCAGTACTTACTACAACATTACTCTCAAATTGTATGGATTAACTGCGCTTGATCTGAGGTTATTAAAGCTGTGTGGCAGCAGGAATTCATATCCATTGCCCCTTCAGGCATTTTTAGTGATTGCGAGAAGCAAAAATGGAGGAGTTGTTTTATAAGCTTATTATCAACTTCATGCTGTATCTCGTGTCAAGCACTGTGCCATCAACAAGAATTCCACTGTTATCCTTGGTCCGATTTCTAATTATCCCACTGGATGTCACCAGTCTGTAGAAAACGTCATTGCGCATCTGCTAATTTTGCTCCAGACAGCACTATTGGAGCTCAGCTAAGTGTAATATTGAATGGAATGAATAAGCACCCATAAATATGGTGACTTTTCGAGTCTTTGCTACTGAGAAGCCTAGGTAAACCCCGTCATTCAGCACAGTATTACACTCAAATGAGGAAGAAAACAAAGAAATTGAAGAAAAAGCACTTACAGAAATATTGGTCGAAACACAGAGCCTATTCTGCCATTCAGCTAGGTCATATTTGATCTTCTACCTCAACTCCATTTTCCCATGGTCTCCTCATATCCTTCAATGTACCTGTGGGTGGATTGGAAGGCAAATTATAATTGAGTTCAAGGGCCTGAGATTATTGGGCTGTAAAGGGGGACATATAGAGCAGATCTCAAGCAGGAAGAGCAGAAATTGGGATTGGTGCCAGGCTGAGAGCAGGTGTGGGTGCTTGAGGGGATCGAGCATGTTTAAAACAAAGAACTGTGGATGCTGGAAGTCTGAAGCGAAAACGGAAGCTGTGGGAGAATCTCAGCAATTGTCGAGAGAAAGCAGAGTTAAAGTTTCGAGTCAGCTGTTTAATTGATTAATGCTGATCAATTTTCCTCCTGCTTTTCATTCATGTTTCACTCCATTCATTGGGTCTCCCATTGAAGTGGGTGATATAGTGTGCACTGGTGAAGGGAAATCAAAGATCTTTTAATAAGGTGTCACCCTGATATTCTACCCCTCTTCATTATAATCCATTTGCCACCTTGTTGTCAACTTACTTAATCTGCCTGTATCTCTACAACCTCTTTGTGATGTCCTCATAGCTTATATTCTAACTTTGTTTTGTCAGCAAATGAAGATTGATTACTCTTTGTGTCTTTAAGTGATTATTATAGATTGTAAATAGCTGAGGCCATCCACTAATCACACTTTGCCATCTTGAAAATACCCCACTTATATCTCCTGTCTGCTTCCTGTTTATTAATCCACTGTCCTTGCTAATTTTTCACCCCCAACTCCATGAACCTTTGTCTTTTATATTAACTTTTCACATGAGACCTTATCGATTACCTTTGGACATCCAACTACTGGTTTTACTTTATCTATGCTCCTAGTTGTAGGTAGTTTTGAATCAACCTATTCAAACATGTAATAATGCACCTCTGGAGCAGGTGGGACTTGAAGTCAGGACTTTGGGCTAGAGGTGGGGACACTATCACTGTGTCAGAAAATCCCTCAATAGCACCCAGACAGGTGTTGAACACTCGACCCTCAGACTGAAAGTATGATGATATACCACCTGATTACCTGTGTTTCTATGATTGTATCCCAAAAAAACCCGAATAAATTCGCCAAATGGGATTTCTGTTTTATAAAACCACATTGACTTGTTCCAATTATACTCTACTTTGCTAAGTGCACAGTTGAGACTTTCTTAATAATGGATTCTATCACTTTCCTGATGGTAAATTGACCTTTGGTTTCCTTTCCTCAAGGAGATCTCATCCTTTAGATGCTACATTCAGCAGACCAACCCTTAACTAGGATTTTGATCCCTAGTTTCTTGAGATCCTATTCTAGAGGATGTTTCAGGCTTGCAGGCTCGGAGATGAGAGTGCCACCCACAGCTAATCTTGCAGACCTGCTGATGAACAGCCTGATAAGTATCAGTTTCAAGTTGGTGACCATTCTGGGAAAGGAAAGCAGATGAGGAGCCTGCGGGATGGATCAGATCTGGACCAGACCTAGAGCCTTGCCCCTGATTCCCTTCCATCTTGTGAAGAAGGTCTGAATGATCCTGCTAAGGAGTAAACTCTTTGTGAGTGGGAAACCCAGAGACTGCATTCAGTCATCGTCAAATATGACAACAATTCCATTTATGGTTGGTGTAGACAGATATTTTTGGTCTCAATGGAAAGCATATGGGGAGCGAGCAGGAGTATTGGGCTGAAACCCAAAATCAATTACAGTCATACTGAATGGTGGAGCAGACATAATGGGCTACATGGTCTATTCCTTCTCTTACTTCTTGTGCTCTTGCCAAATTCAGACCACTTTTAAATCCTGTTGTATTTAACAAACGCCCAAAACAAATGATCAGAATCAAGCCTAGTATAAACTCCTTCCCTTTGCATCTGTGGTTTAGGTTCAATATCACAAACATGAGCAATGTCAGCATAAAAGGTTTAATAACATGTATCCATTAGCATGACTTGTCTTATGACATGTATGCAGCATAAATCCTGACACATATCTAATTTATTTTGCATATATGTAAATTAACAGCAATTAAAATTGTCTTTTCAAGCCTCCCTGCTGTTGGCTAGGAAAGGAGCAGTTTAATGTCAAAACAATGATGTTTAAAATGCCACATTTAATGTTTGCAGTGATCATTTTCATTTCTGAATACCTGCAATTGGTCAACAGTTTCATTGTGCTCTCCCCCACAGGGTAGTGTTAACTTTTTTTGTTGAAGATTATGTTCCACTGTCTGCAGAGTAGCAGAAAATTCATTTACAGCTCATTTAAAAATGCTTTTATGTTTGAGCAACTATTCCCTTGCCCTCCCTTCTCCACACGTCCTACGAGAAATGTTACATTTGGAAATTGTGTAATTTTGGTGACAACAGCTTGCATTCAAGTAGCACCTTTAATGTAGGACGACATCTCAAGGAACTTCACAGGGATATTGTAAAGCAGAATCTAACACCGATATGTGTAAAGAGATAGTAGATGTCCAGCAACCTGGTTTAAGAGGTTTTAAGGGATGTGTTGTAGGAAGTGAGAAGTGGAGATGTTGTGAAAGAAAATTCTGGAGCTTAGTGGAAAGATAGCTGAAGGCAGAGTCTCTGACAGTGGAGTGATTAAAATTGTGGATGCTCAAGAGGCCAAAACTGAAGGAGCACAAAGAGGGTTATAAAGGTTGAGGAAGGTATAGGTATATTGAGGAATGAGACCATGGAGAAATTTGAAAACAAAGATGAGATGTTTTGTGTTCCTTCGCTTCATGTGTGTGTATCAAGTTGACAATAGGATGTGCTTTGATCCTCTGTACTCAACCAGTCTCTCAACATTCACACTCATACATTCACCCATAGGGACTGTGTTCACTTGAACAAAGGACCAGAGGTTTACACATAATTGTCAGTCTATCAATTCTAATCTCCCAACAATTGACTGCATTCACAGGGTCTTAGAATTGATGCTGTGCTCTTGTAGCTCTCCATCCATTCAAACGCTTTCTCTGGAAATAGTGCAATTAGTGAGATTAGTCCAGAGACGGAGAGAATGAGAGATGATAAATTTTTCTGGTTAGACTGGGGAGATTACTAAATCATTGAGCATAGAGTCGGTATTAGATGACCTTGTGTGGTTTTAACAAGGTTTTTTTTAAACAAGGCTTGTTTATTAGAAAACATCATTAACTATGGGCATGAATTTCTGGTTTTGAGCATGTTGGGTGATAAGTAACATATTATTGTATGGGCCTGAACAACTGGAGGTCAAGTCAACTTGTTCAGAGCTGGCAGGAGAGTGTGGGTGAGAATCATGGGTTTTGAGCAGTCTCATTAGAAATTGCTGACAGAGTCTGGCAGATTCTGTCTCTTGCCAGTGAAGAGCTCTCTTCTGGAGCTTTTATAGTTTTATACTCCTTCTTGTGGATGGGGGTTGTGGGAATAGGGGTGTCAGGGAGTCAGATGCAAGGACAGAGCTATGACTTTTAGAGGCTGCCCCTTTTGCCCCCATCTGTTTCACCACTCGCCTCCTGATTGGGTTCCCACCAGCTTCATCCTCCACCAACCTCGACGCAATCTGGCAGGTCACTGTGGTTCCCCAGTCAAGGAACTAGCCACCTTTCCTGCAAGCCAGGAAGGCTGGTGATCAACGAGCTAGTGTGCTAAAGCTCTTCAGTGCCCATTGATTGACCATGTAATTGCTGGGGGTTCGAGAAGGTCACCTGAGAGGTCAGGTGGCGAGGAGTGGGTGAGAATCTCTCCAGGGCCAACTTGCCTCATTATTTTCCTTCTCGTCATCTCCATGATGTGAAAGCACATTTAAATCTAGGAATAAAACTTAGTGCAGACATTGCTGTAACAGTGGATTTTGATTAGGACCACATGTTTGTGGTGCGCCACATTTATAAAGAGATTCTGGATGTTTTCCTACTCATTCAATTTGATTTTTTCAAGGAGAAATGGTGTGGGACAGCATAGAAGGCATTGTTCAAATCTGTACAGTAACCCATCAGCAGCTGGCATTGAGGAAGTGTCCAAACTTTGATGTATGAATCACATGACCAGCACACAGTAGAAGCTTTTACTTTCGGTCTAAAAGTAGGCAGCTTGTGCGGGGATGTCTTGCTGCAATTATACTGGATCTTGGTGGGATCACACCTTAGAATATTGTGTTGCACTTTCAGTCTCCTTATCTGGCAAAGGATATTCTTGCTCCAGAGTAAGTGCAGTGAAGGTTTACCTGACTGATTCCTGGAATGACAGGACTGACGTATGAGGAGAGGTTGAGTCGGATTATAGCTGGAGTTCAGAAGAATGAGGGGACATTTCATGGAAACCTATAAATTCCAAGATGACAAGGTAGGGTAGGTACGGGAAGGATGTTCGCCATGTTCAGAGAGTCCATAACCATGGGATCACTGTCTAAGGAAATGGGGCAAATCATTTCGGACCAAGATGAGGACAAATTTCTTCATCCAATGAATGGTGAGCCTGTGGAGTTTGCTGCCACAGAAAACAGTCAAGGCCAAAATATTTTATGATTTAAAGAAGTTGGATACAGCACTTGAGGCTAAAGGAGTCAAAGGATTTGGGGGTAAAGGAGGAACAGGCAATTGAATTGGATGATCAGCCATGATCATTATGAATGGCAGAGCAGGCTTGAAAAAGCCGATTGGTCTACTCCTGCTCCTATTTTCTTTGTTTCTAAACCCAATATCTATCCAGCCCTCTTGTCTGCTTATTTACATTAGGATATTTGAATGGATGACCCGCATAAAAGATCCAAGAGTCTGGCTGGCTGCTTCAGATTTAGAAGGGAGGTTTTGCATGGTTTGGTTAAGGTGTTGCTGACTGTGTGTGGATATCAGTCATGGGCATGCCTTGAATTTAAAGGAGGAGGGCAGACAGCTGTGACACCAGAGCAGACAGTTTCTCTCCACTGCCTGTACTAATGTGCTGCACGAGAGATTAGTTTTTATTTCATTGCGACTGGCATCCGTGATTTGGACTGTGTTCTTGGAATTGCTTATTTCCTTACTGTTGTTTTAATTCCAAACAAGCAGCAGTGAATGCGAGAAGGGATAAAAAGCCTTGAATAAACTGGCACTAAGAGTAGTGTGTGTTTTGTGTGTGTTTGTGTGTGTGTGTTTGTTTGTGTGTGTGTGCGTGTGTTTGTGTGTGTGTGTGTGTGTGTTTGTGTGTGTGTTTGTTTGTGTGTGTGTGCGCGTGTGTTTGTGTGTGTTTGTGTGTGTGTGTGTGAGAGAGAGAGAGAGAGAGAGAGAGAAACGGAGATAGGGAAACAAAGATAAAGTATAGGATTATGTTATGGCCTGCAGCGACTCAAGTGCCTGCCTGTTAATGGAAATAGAAATTTGATTGGATTAACTTGCTGATTAAACTGACCTAATATTGTGTAAGCCACAATATCAACAGTCCGATTTGAAATAATGCTCAATGTGTCTCCAGTCATTATACAGACATTAAATGGGTCACTGATTTTAAACCCTATCAGTACTAAATTGAATGCCATAAATGGAGTAGCCAACTCTGCTTGGGCATATCTGTGGAATTTACATTGTGTTCTTCTAAAACCAACTGCCCTAACTCCACAGGCCTGCCATTGGAACACACAATTGCTCACTATTTTGAAACGCCAACATCACACTCCAGTTGATGACTGAATAAACACTTTGCTATCTAATTTGAAGATTGTCCCTCAAACATCCAACACTTTTCCTTCCATCTCCATTTTTTAATAATGATTAAACAAAGACGTTTGAAGATCTACTGGCATTTTACACATTTTTAAATGTTGTGATTTTCTTTTGCCCAAGCAGTGGCCTGGAGGTGAACCATCAATTCCTGGGCACTTTAGAAAACTCCTGGAGTCACAGAGGGATGAGGCATAAAGGGAGCAAACACAGAGAATGCTGGAGAAATTCAGCAGGTCTGGCAGCATCTGTAGGAAGAGAAACAGAGTTAACGTTTTGGGTCTGAGATGACCCCTCTTCAGAACTACATGAATTGCATGCGGGTAGTGTGCAGATGCAAGCAGTGATCAAGAAGGCAAATAGAATGTTGTTTATTGCGAGGGGAATGGCACATTAAGTGGAGATGTTTTGCTGCAGTTTTATAATGTGTTGGTAAGATCACATCTGGAGTACTTTGTATAGTTTTGCTCTCCTTATTCGAGCAAGAATATAACCAGAAACAGTTCTGAGGAGATTCACTCGACTGATTCCTGGGATTGAGGAGGTTATCTTATGTGGAAAGGTTGGACACTTCGGGATTATATCCGTTGGAATTTAGAAGAAGGAGAGATGATCTTATTGGAAGTCTGAGTTGTTTCCCCTTGTAGGACAGACTAGAATAAGAACATACAGAGAGCAGTGGAACCAGTGGTTGAACATTTTTAAAGCAGAGGTAGACAGATTATTGACTAACACGGAGTTAAAGGTTGTAACTTGATGTTGGCTCACCACGAGCATTCATACAGTTTCATACACTCCATTCCATTATCATAAGCCTGCATGTTTATTTTGTTCAAGGATCCATCCAATTTCCATTTGAAATCAATGATTGTTTCTGTACTCACTGCCCTCACATCTAGCATATACCAGGTAATTACTACTTGCTGTGTTTACAAAAGTCCTTTCTCACATTTGCTCCTGCATCTCATGCACAAAACCTGTGTCCCCTCGTCTTTGTGCCATCCACTAATGGGAATAGCTTTTTCCTTGTTCACCTTATGTAAACCTCTCATAGCCTTGCACACCTCTTTCACATTTCCTCGCCACCCCTTTTACTTTAAGGAGAGAAGGATCTCAACCTTTCCAACCTAACCTTGCAACTAAACATCAACCCCCTCCCACTGCCAGTGGCATTCCGGTAAATCTCCCCTGACCTGCTCAAGGATATTCACAGCTTGACATCAGTAGGTTCTTTACATTCAGTAACTATCAGGAGCAATAATGTGAAAATGGAGTTGAGGTAAAGATCAGCCGTGATATCAGTGAATAGCGGAACAGTCTCAAATGCCTGAATGGCCTCTAATGTTCCTTTGATTCCAAGTTCTGTTTGCAATTGCAACTAACAGGTTGTATGTGGGCCCAAAGGCATATGGAATGAGGAGACTGCCAGGGGTTGGAAGAAGGAGGTGTGACAGCCTGCAAGCAGTCATGTTGCCACTGGTGTATATATAGTATAGCAGGTAGGCAAAAGGCAAAGCATTGTGAAAGTATCTTTTCTTTATAAATTACAGGAGATAGCCTGGTGAGCTTTCTTACAAGGAAGATTGCCAGCGAAAAAATAGCAGGAGAAAATTGCTGTAGATGCAAATGGAACTGGATTCCTCAGTCTAATGCCAGAGACATTTTGAAAAAGATGGAATATTCAGGAAGGTATTAAGAATTCAGTTTGCACCACATATACAAGTCCTTTAATGTGAATTTATGACTTTTTAATTCCGATTTTGCTTCCAGCAGTTTCTGTACATTTTTCATATTTTAATAGTCTTAGTATAAATAGACTGGCCAACCTCAAAATAAAAGCCTTGAAGTTATATTTTCTTTTATGACGGTATTGCTGATTCTTTGGCAAGGGGAAAAATGTGTCACAGCTTTTAATGATCCTGGGGATAGGTGGTACAGGAGTTGAGATTAAGGTCCTTTACTGTGGAAGAGCTGCGTTTTGAATCCTTCTGGAGCAATAACACAGGCTGTTCCCTTCAAGAAATATTTCCAACCATTCTATACTTCTTCCATTACTGTTTAATGTTCCTCTTTTATTCAAGCAACTATTTAACATCCTTTTTAAGAGAATTTAAGATGTTTGCTTTGTGGTGTAACGAGAGTCATGTAAACCAACATGATGTAACAGTTTACAATACTCTGACGTCAGTAACAGAGAAGACAGTAGTTTGGAATGAGCATAAGATCGAGGTCTTAGACACTACACTAGAATGTGATATTTGATATTTGATGTACAGATATAAATAAAAGAATGTTATAGTACATAAGAATTTGAAAAGCCTTATTTAGACGTGAATGTCTCTATTTAGATACAGAGATACCCAGAGTCCCAGATACTCTGAACCAGTATTTCAACGCACAGGTATTAAATTGAATTGGCTTTATTGTCACTTGTACTGACATGAATAGAGTGCAAAGTTTATATGTTGCCACTTTACAGCACCATCGAAGGTACAAAGGTACCGAGGTACAGATTGTTGACTGCAAATTCTTAGGAAAAAAAATTGAGAAATAAAGAAATAAAAAGTCCAGCATTACAGAGCTTTGAAAAGTACAAAATCACAGTAATAGCAAAATAAAGAAATAAAAGTTCAGAATAACAATTCTTCCACAATAATATAATAAAAAAGAAAGAAATTAAAAAGAAAGAGAAATTAGTCTATTTCACGGCCGTGGACTTGAGGACCCGAACCCAGTCAAAATCTCGGGCTGGACCCCCAAAGTAATGTCATTACTTACCAGACCATAGTGTTGCTCTCTCATTAGAGAGAGATGACTGGTAGTGGTTAACCTAATGGTCACCACACCTCAGCCATATAAAGCATGTTTCAACAATGGTGGAGAGTTTTGTATTTTTTGCCCCTGCTTTGCAGGGATCCTTTTTCTGTAAATTTCCCTTGAATTATTTTTGTAATTGTTTTAAATTTGTGCTCTCACAAATTTACTTGGTGTTAGTACCTCACCAACTAGGAGAAACAATTGATCGCCCTTTCATTTCTCATTGTTAGCCCTAGTTGAAATCTTCTACCTCCATCAGGAGTCAGGAACAAGCCAGGTATCCAAGAAAGTTGCCAGTTGGCTCAGTCAAACCAATTATCAATTGGAAATTGAGACAAATGCCTCAGATGAGACGCTCCTACCTGGTCAGTTGAGCTGTATAGGCCATGAGGTGGCCGGTGTGAGAACGCTCCTGCAAATTTTAGATCTTTCCTGGAGCTTTGGGTTGTACAACAACTTTCAATGTCATATCACTACTCAACGTTGCTAAGTTTTTCCAATGTTATTTTATGGCATTAATCTCATAACCTTATTGTTCCCTCATAGCATTTGAGATTGAAATTCGTCTTGACAGCCAATGCAAAATGAGGATGGTGAATCAGTTGAGTATAAAATAGACTGCTGATTCTGTAACCCTGTGCTATAGCCCAGGGCTAATTTTACCTTTCTGTGTCAATGATACTATGTGGGTCTTTCCCCCAGTGTCTGTTCCAGTACTTTTCCTTATTTTTGTGTATATTTTCCAAGCATTATACAACCTTAGTTGCACTCCAGTTCTTTGCATGCTCATAGCTACCTGTGATCTGACTGCAATTTGATATTAAGTTGTGAATCAACCCCATCTAATGGCAAGGCCCTCAAACTTTTGAGGAAAGTTAAAAATTCCAAAACTTGAATTATAATCCATTCTGGTTTTATAATAATACAGAATAATTTCCAGTTACACAGGCTGCCTATATAGGTCACAAGAGCCTTAATATATTCCCTTGCATAATTGTGCACTTCCAGGAATCTCAAAGAAAGTGGTTACAGCCCTTTGGGTCCCTTTCTAATTTTCTGACTTGAAAGCACATTAAGATAAAACTTCAGACTTTTTTTTAAACATGTATAATGTTTGCAGATCAAAGAACTGCTGAACTGATTAACAGACAGCCAATGTTTTTCTTGGACTTTTGTATTCGAGCATACATGCTAGTGTTAAATCACAGCTGATGACAGAACGTGCTGTACGATGCAACAAATAACGTTCTTGCATTCAAGACACTTAAGAGAGATTTGGCAGTTGGAGAACTGGGGAAGGTAACTGCAAGATTTGACTCTGACCCAGTGCACCACGACTAATCTTCTATCTGACATGGGAGACTATAAGGATATTCCTGGGAGAAGTGAGCTCGACCAATCTCTAATTTAGTTCTGGATTGGCATAGGTTCATAGCATAAGGGATGCTCTTGCTCCTCCCCATTATACCCAGTAAGTTTCAAGGATGCACCTTGTATCAGGCAGCCCCTAGGTCTGATGACTGTCGAAAGACAAAAGAATCCTACACTGAAAGCATCATATGGGCATTAGACCCTTGTACGGAGGTGTAATGTGGCTGTTTTTAACCATGGGTTCTCTTGTATGTTGTTAAAACAACTGCACAGAGGCTGGAATCCTGTCACCAAGTCACCCTTTATCTACATGTGCACAGTACACTGATTGTGGCCAACCAGCTTGGAGTCAGTTCTTGAACTGGGGAGATGCTAAGTCCACTGTTTATATCTGTCAACCAGAGCTTCCTGATTGGCCTAGGTTAGCAACCCCAATCATGGATCTTGTACTCAACAGGACCCACCTGGTTCCAATCACTGTGGTTGTGGTACCAACTACTGGCAGCTTATGGTTGGGTAGCATGCTGCCACCCATCCTTCTTTTTTACTCTTCTAATCAAAACATTAATCAGGTTAGACAGCCCCCAATCCTTCTTTCCATTCTCTTAAAGCAGTAAACTTTAATTGTGTTAAACAGCCCCTCGTGGGGCCTGTAACAAAAACAAGATTTACAGTCAATGGAAACTCAGAAAACTAGAATGGAAATGTATCAGATCAAAATAATACTGTTTGGGATGATGATTCATCCTCTGCGGTGCCCAATGTCTCCAAAGGTCCCTATCTCAATCCTCTTTACACTTTTTTAAAAAAACTTTTTTAAAACAAACTTAGAATCAAGTTAATCAGCCCCTGGTGGGGCACTGTAACAAAAGTACAAACTTATGTTAGTGGAAACTTCTAGAAGGGAATGGAAACTTCTCAAATCAAAATAAAATGTTGTATTTCCTGCAGTGTCCACTGGATGTAAAGATCTCTCTTGGAATCCTTCTTTCTGCTCTTTTTAAACAATAAGTTAATAAGAATAGTTAAATGGTTCATGGTGGGGCACTACAACAAAAATATAAGATAATGGTCAATGGATAAGTATTGAAGAAAGTGGGAATTTACTGAATCAAAGCCATGCTGTCTGGGTTGGTGATGCATTCCAACACCTACGGTGCTCCTGGGTCTCTAAAGACTGCAATCACGATCTTTCTTTGTACGCTGAGGCTTTGAGCCTATCTATCAGTGGCAAAGGATAACTCAATATTGAGTATTAACATGAAAAGGCACTTGTCTTAACAACAGGATGTAGTTTATTGACTGGTAGCATTAGATACAAATTATATTGCCTGGTTAAACCTAATCATTAAAATTAATAGGTGCCGGTGGTGGCACATCTGACCCTATCGGGATCGAGAGCTAAACTCCTTGATTCTCCACCCAAGACTGTGTGACATGTTCAGATTGGGTGAAACCTAATGTAAATCTCCAACATTAACCTTTTCAACAACCAGTGTGGCATAGGTTTAATGTGAGAGACAGAAGACTAAGAAGAGAGCCAAGGAGAAATGTTTTCACTCAGAGGAAGGCGGGAGTGTGGAACTCACTGCCTGAAAAGGTGGTCGAGTCAACAACTCTCATAATCTTTAAGTAGTGTTTAGATCTTCACTTGCGTGCCCAAAGCCTCCTGGGCTATAAGCCAAAAGCTGGAAAACGTGATTAATGCCATCTGACCTTTGACAAAACAAAGATTTGAGGATGCTGATGTGTCTGAAACAAAAATAAAATTGCTGGAGAAACTCAGCAGGTCTGCAGCATCTGTGGAGAGAAAGCAAAGTTAATGTTTCGAGTCCAGTGACCCTTCATCAGAGCCAAGTGACCCTTCTTCAGCAATTGGGCACTGGATTTGAAATGTTGACTCCGCTTTCTCTCCTCAGATGTTGCGGAGTTTCTCCAACAATTTCTGTTTAAGTCTGAACTTTGTTGGGCACCATGAGCTGAACGACTTCCTACTGTGCTGTAGATGTCTGTAACTCCATGAGAATCATTTACCTTATTCAACAGGTTCAGGACACTTGCTTCCAGTGATAAATGTGTGTGCATTTCCTGGCCACCATTTTGACAACTTTTGCTGATTAGCTCTTGAGAAATTGCCCTGCACAGCCTGGTTATAGATGGTTACCTGTTTCCTTACAGATGCGAATGGGAAATTTGAAAATGAATAGGACGTATGTCCCTTCAAGCCTCCCCTAGTGTTCAATAAGACCATGGCTGCTGATCTTGAACATCAACTCCACTTTCCAATCCTATCACCATATCCCCTAATTAAGCCTTTACATAGTCCATTTTCATTACATTTTGCAATTACATCTTCCTGACCTTTAGGATCAGTTAGGACCAGATATATAGGCCCGTTTCTAGGAGGAGCTAACCAGTCTTTAGATTTCTGTTGTGCCCCTTCTGAATTTGTTACCAACCATTTGTGATAATATTTCAGTTAAAATAATGTGAACCTTCCTCTTAAGTCAAGCCTGATGTCTCTCGCTGTAGCTATCTATTAAATAATATGTAATAAACATATTCTGTTGAGAAAGAGCAGTCTTTCTTATGCCTAAGATGTCAGGTGTGCATTCTTCCCGACTGGATATCAGTAATTTATATTAATAGAATAGAATGGAAATTTATTCTCACGTGTACTCACATGAAAAAAAGAGTGAAAAGTTTTATAAGTTGCCCTAGCCCACTGCAGCCCCCACATCAATGGCAGAATTTGTACATAGTAATTTTAAAAATGTAAATTCAAGACAAATTTCATCACAGTTCAGCTAATGGCTACTGGGCTCGGGGAAAGCCGATTAAGGAATGATGGGATACCTTGAAGACACAGCTGGGATGAGACTACCATTCTGGGATTAGACTGCCACACTGGGCTGCTGGAATACCTGGAAGCCAATACTAAAGAAGACCTTCACATGGGGCTTAGTCCTCGATGCCAGGACAAAACCACCACACCAGGAGACCATCATGCCAGGCCGAGTCCTCCATGCCAGGACAGGACCGCCACTCCAGGAGACCACCACACAGGGCCATACGAAGGATACCTGGCAGAGTATCGTATGTGGAAATTAATTCTGCCTAGATACATATCCAACTTAAGTCCTCTTGCCATTGATGGTTTTATAAAGTTTGGCTGTATCGACTTCACCAATCCCATTCAAATAGAACCTCTGCATATGCATCAGTTTGAAACCTTTGGCATATTAAAATTGAAAAGTGTTATTTATTTATAATACAGTGAAACCCATGGGAGAAAAAGCCGTGTGTTAAAAGCAGGGAAGGAAGGAAAGAAATTGGTTATTGTGTTCAATTCCTGACAAGTGCCAAGAAACTGCTTGGTCTGAAGAGGTTTCATCAATTATTAATTAAGTTCCGTGTGCCTTCATTAAAAATTAGATCTTCGCAAAGAATTTCTCATTCTCAGCTTTTTAAAATGGTAGTTGATATCGGTAAATATTAGGAGAAGTTGTGAATCCAGTGAAACGTTTTTCTTCTCGGTCCTGCATCATATCAATATCCTTTTCACAGTTTCTTTTTTGCTGTTTTAGTGTCTTCAGCTCGCAAAATATTTTTTCGCGGGATGTGAGAGGCAAAGTCAGCATTTGTTCTTATCTTTAATTACTCCAGAACTGAGTAGCTTGTTAGGTTATTTCAGAGGGACAATCACTTTGCTGTGAGTCTGGATTTACATGTAGGCCAGGAAAGGATGGCAGATTTCCTCATGAATGAGCCAGGTGGGTTTTTACTGTAATTGATGACAGCTTCACCATGACCATTACTGAGGTTAGCTGTATGTTCCGGATTTATTACTGAATTTAAGCTCCACCAATTGCCACAGGTGGGATTTGAAACTATTCTCCCAGAGCATTAGCTGCAGCTCTTAGTTATTTAGCACAGTGGTAGCACATCATGCTATCAATTCCCCCAGTTGATTAATTTTAATAATGGCTAACTTTGGTTAAGCGTTCCCTTCCTTAATAAACTTTTCATGAAAACCTCTTGCCTTCTACCTGTCATGTTAGTATTGAACCTCTGCTTAACTGAACCTATTATCAGTTTAATTCCAAGAAATGCGAGCAGGGGTGTGGGATAGTATCTTGAGAATGGATATCATGATGATATCCAAACATAACTTAACAAGAGATAGTAGCAACTGTATGTAAGAGATTGTGAAGAAAGACTGGAATGGACTGAATTTAGAAGAATGAGGGGGAATCTTATGGAAACATATAAAATTATGAAAGGAATAGATAAGGTAGAAACAGGGAGGTTGTTTCCACTGGCGTGTAGAACTAGGGGACATAGCCTCAAAATAAGAGGGGAGCAGATTTAGGACTGAGTTGAAGAGGAACTTCTTCATCCAAAGGGTTTTGAAACTGCGGAATTCCCTGCCAAGTGTAGCAGTTAGGGCTACCTCATTGAATGTTTTTAAGGCAAAGGTAGATTTTTGTACGGTAAAGGAATTAAGGGTTATGGTGAGTAGCCAGGTAAGTAGAGCTGAGTCCATGAAAAGATCAGCCATGATCTGATTGAATGGCAAAGCAAGCTTGATGGGCCAGGTGGCCTACTCCTGCTCCTATTTCTTATGCTTCTATGTATTATAATGAGAGATGTACTTTACGGATGAGAGTATTATATATAATAGGGCAAATGAAAGAGGTTGCAGAAACCTATCAGAGTCAGGCAGCATTCACTGTTAGGTAAGAAGTGACCAAAAAAAAGTTTTAATTAATTTGGGGAAACTCAAGAAAGCAACTTGCTGGACTAGATTTTTGTCTTTGCTGTCTGGGCAGTAAGCATTGGCTTGGGGGAGCTCAGAAGGGAAGGGGTCATAGCAAGGAAGGATTACCTCGCACATACACAATTCTCTGGATACAGCTTCCATTGAAATGAATGGAGGGAAAAGTCATACGGGTTTACTAAAGAGTCTGTCATCTTCCTTTCACAGATCTCACTTTCTGTACTCCACTCATTTATTCCTTATTGCCCAGACGGTAAAGGCAGAAATTTACCTCATTTGTAGACCCCAAATGTATACCAATGCCAGGGCAACGTAGGGTGTGGGAAGGGAAAAATCATGCATGTGACTCTGGATGTGGCTGGGCTTTTTCTCTACAAATTCATTTGATTTATGGAGAATTCACCTGTTTAAGGAATGTGTGAGCTACTGTTCTTGTTCATTTACTAGCTACAAGTTGTTTGCGCACCTCAGCATTTCGTTTGAAGGTTGATCAGGCATTGATTTATTTGGAACCGTTCTTGGTTATTGGAGTTCATTAGTTAAAAAAGGAAGACAATGATGGGGCAGTGGTACTATCCATTGGCACTTTTAATTCAAAGGCCTAGGCTCGATGTCAATTCAAATCCTACTAGGAAATTAATGATTTTAAATTAGTCCCGTTAGGTGGTTGTGAGATTGCTGTTTTAAAAACACATAAACTTTTGTTTCAAATGTATAGGAGCTTCGTTTGCCTACATCTGCATTATGGTCTGCAGTTTAGGTCTCCTTACGTCAAGAAAGATATCATTGCCATTAGGGGAGTGCAGCAAATGTCCTCCCGTTTTGTTCCTGGGGTAGTGGGACAATCCTATGAAGAGAGGTAGGCCAAACCGAGCCTGTATTCTCCACAGTTTCGAAGAGTGAGAAGTGGTCTCATTGAAAGTTACAGAATACATAAAGGGATAGACAGGGTAGATGCAAGAAAGATGGTTGCTTGGTTGGGAGTCGAGAACCAAGAGGGACAATTTCAAAATAAAGGCAATGTCACTTAGGTCTGTGATGAGGAGAAATGTTTTCACTCAGTGGATAATGCACCTTTGGAATTCTGTATTGCAGAGGGCTGTGGAAGCTCAGACGTTGAGGATGTTTAACGGTAGAATTGTTAATGTTTTACAGGATTATGGTGTAGGGTGGGTAAAATGTATTGAAATATTTGATCAGCCATAATTAAAAAAGTGGTGCAGGCTCATCGGGGATGAATGGCCTACTCCTGATCCTCTGCATCAATTTGGTTCATGAATGGGACCTTAAGGAATCTGCATCCATACCTGGTCTGGTCTACAAGTGACTCCAGACTAACAGCAATGTCATGATTTTTAAGTTCTCTCTGAAATGGCTGATTAAACCACTCCATTCAGGAAAAGTTAAGGATGAGCAATAATTGTTGACTTTGCTAGTGACGCCTATATCTTGTGAAATGATTAATAAAATAGAGAAAGGGCAAAAGGCAATGTGAAAGGAATTGGAAACTTGAGATCAGAGTCATTCACAAGGTCTGGATATGGGGAATGCTGCACTGCTTATGAAACCCCAAGAGGGATTGATCTCCACCATCAATGGCAGATCCTCAAAAAAGCACATGTCTGCACGGTAGAATTCTCTTCCTAAACTCTCAATGTTGCTGGATCTCTTGCCACATTCGGGAACATACTTGAAGTTAGCTTTATTGGTCAGATATCCTAACTGTTCCTGTTTACTAAGTAGCATTCTAGTTGTATCTTCCCTTGAAGAATAACTCGTGGCTTTCCATGTTAAAGATGCTGCACAGGGTATGAACACCTGCTCTTCTTATGGCAGGAACTGAATTCGAGCACTTCGGTGAAGTTGTTTTATCACTCCCTCAGCTTTCCAATCCTTCACCTTGCTCAGCATAGATGGACAAAAATGATTGCTTCGTAGTTCTCAGATATGGCTGATGTGCAGGCCTATAAAACCAGATATTGTCTTTTTAAAAGGCTTAGGACAGTGCTTCATTCCAGAGATTTACCCAGAGCCAAGACAACATTACAGCTGCTGTATTAGAAAGATAAGTGGTCCTGATGAACTGGATAAGTATTGATTATTCTGTGAAAACATCACCCCCTCAAAGTGGAAACCAATGCAGATTAAATAGTTTTTTTTCCATTTCATTCCTATCTATTGTAATGTGCAGATGTCCATTATTTGATGAGATGGTTTACCACAGACAGGCATTTACTTACATGTAATTCTGTCAGCAATCAATAGAGTAAGAAAATTTGTTGCTTGCATCTGCCTCAAGTTGTTGTTGGGAAGTGAAAAGTGGTTTCTTGCTACAAAGGACACTTATTAAGTCTACTTGTCGTTTGAGACATCACGTTATTGCCCATTATTCTTTGGAGTAATGAGCTTTTCCGGTAATATATTTGCTCAAAGGATGCATTAACCTTTGTGCGATGAAGCGAGGTTCCAAAATCCAAGCACGACATATCCTTAGTTGGCATCTCTCACGCTCTCACTCGCAATTCAAAAGATTGCAGATCCACGCACCATACCAGGACCCCAAGAACGTAACCACGGCGGATATTGCAGCACTGTTATGTGGAGGTGGAGCATCATTGCTGTTCCTTTTATTTGATCATGGGGTGTTGGCATTGTTAGCTACGCCAACATTTATTGGCCATTCCTAATAGCCCTTGCAGAGCTGCAGTCTAAATTGTGTAAGTGCATCCACAATGCTTTTAAGAAGGGAGTTTCAGGATTCTGACCCAGCAACACTGAAGGAATGATAATGTGGTGCCAATTCAGGATGGTGTGTGACTTGGAGACCTGCTTTTTAAATGAGATCTTAAACCAAGCCCTTATTTGCTTGCATTCCCTATGGCTGTATCAAGTTTTCACTCCCCAAGAAATACCAGTCAAAGGAATCAGGCCAAAGAGCTACTCATCTTGGAACATTTCTAGGCCAACACCCACTGCATGTCAGAATGTGACACGTTGTATAGTATCTTGTACTAACTCCTACCTCCTTCACCTCCTCCACTCCCACAATCCCCTGTGACATCTCTGCCAACTCGATTCTGATCTGTTGACCAGCCCCAATCTTAATTGCAAACAAATTCAAAAATTGCTGGAAAAGCTCAACCGAACTGGTTCTGTGGAAGGGTCACTCAACCCAAAATGTTAACTCTGATTTCTCTCTACAGATGCTGCCAGACCTGCTAAGTTTTTCTAGCAATTTCTGTTTTTGTTTCTGATTTGCAGCATTCACAGTTCTTTCAGTTTTTAACCAGTCTTAATTGCCCTTATATCGGTGGCTTGGACTGTAAATTCTTGAGTTCCCTAATGAAAGCTCTCCTCTCTTTCTATCTGTCTTTCCTCCTTCAAGACGCTCCTTAAAATCTGTTACAGAGATAGTAGGAACTGCTGATGCTGGAGAATCTGAGATAACCAGGTGTAGAGCTGGATGAACACAGCAGACCAAGCAGCATCAGAGGAGCAGGAAAGCTGACGTTCCGGGTCCATTTCTGAAGAAGGGTCTAGGCCCAAAACGTCAGCCTTCCTGCTCCTCTGATGCTGCTTGGCCTGCTGTGTTCATCCAGCTCTACACCTTGTTATCTCAGATTCTCCAGCATCTGCAGGTCCTACTGTCTCTGTTTCGGATCTAGACCCTTCTTCAGAAATGGGGGAGGGGAAGGGGATTCTGAAATAAATAGGGAGAAAGGGGGAGGCGGATAGAAGATGGATAAAGGAGAAGATAGGTGGAGAGGAGGCGGGGTTGGAGCCAGTAAGTGTGAGTTAGGGAGGGGATAAGTCGGTCCAGGGAGGACGGACAGGTCAAGGAGGCAGGATGAGGCTAGTAGGGAGGACATGGGGGTGGGGCTTGAGGTGGGAGGAGTGGATAGGTGGGAGGACAGGTTAGGGAGACGGGTACGAGCTGGGCTGGTTTTGGGATGCGGTCGGGGGAGGAGAGATTTTGAAGCTCGTGAAGTCCACGTTGATACCATTGGGCTGCAGGGTTCCCAAGCATATGAGATGCTGTTTCTGCAACCTTCGGGTGGCATTTTTGTGGCACTGCAGGAGGCCCAGGATGGACACGTCGTTCAAGGAGTGGGAGGGGTAGTTGAAATGGTTCGTGACTGGGAGGTGCAGTTGTTTGTCGCTAACTGATCGTAGATGTTCCACAAAGCAGTCCCCAAGTCTCTGTTTGGTTTCTCCGATTGTAGAGGAGGCCAGAACAGGAACGGTAGGCCACAATGGGTTATTTCAGAATCCCCTCCCCCTCCCCCATTTCTGAAGAAGGGTCTACACCTGAAACGTCAGCTTTCCTGCTCCTCTGATGCTGCTTGGCCTGCTGTGCTCCTTAAAACCTACCTCTTTGACCAAGTTTTTGACTATCTATCCTAATATCTATTGCCTTACGCAGCTTAGAGTCAAAATTTTGTTTGCATAAACTCCCTGTCAAGCTACCAGAGGTAGTGAGGACAGTCAGATTAGAATAGACTGATGTTTGATGATCAGCAAGAACACGATGGGCCAAATCTATGCTGTAAAAAAAACTCCACGACTCTTGTGTGTGAGTGTACAAAGTGTTGGGGGAGAAATGTGGGGTGAAACTGCTCAATACCAGTCATATGGTAAGGGCTGATTGTTAAATGACTGGTGTTTAATACTGCTCCACAGTTGGTTAGTTTTCTTGAGATATTTGGTTTTAATAGGAGAAAAACATGATGAAACAAAATATGTGTATTATCAGGTTGGAATGTTCTCCAGAATACATTTGCAGTTTAAGTCCCTGTATAGATCATTTCCATCTGCTCATATTCTTAGCTCCAAACACAAAACCGCACACTGTTCTAGCTATGCAGAAAACTTGGTTGAAGGTCGAAATGAGTAGGATCTTTCACAAAACATTGATTGGGCCACATAAGACTTGGGTTTGAAGGTGGCTGTGGATTATAGACAGAGCACTTAAACTGAATGGACTTATCGATGATTCAGCTTGTTGAGATGTCTATCATTTAGACAGCAGTGAGTTTGCTGTGAGATGCAATGGCTCGTGTCAATTTTCTTCTCAATTGTTTTAAGGTCATAGGGAAGAGTGTGTTCGACCAGGAGATGATGCAACAAGTCTTGATTCAAAGACAGAATTAACAGAGCAAACAGAACAAAGGGAGAAATTTAACACTCGAGTTGGGAGAAGGAGGATCGACCAGGAAAAAGTGTTTCTTTGAGCATTTTAGAAAAACCTGCCTGGATACCTCTGGTCAGAAATCTGGTCTTTCCAGTTTGTTCGCTTCAACTGAGCTGATTTTCACTCTGTTCACTGACATTTAGCAATTCCTGAGAAATAAGAACTGTAATTCAGGGAAGTACGAGTGCTAATTTTGGTGCATTCTGGACAAAGACTCATAATTGCATTGGAAGGAATTGGGATTTGAGAAGTTTCCAAGGCAATTCCAGTGATCGAGTGGAGTGGTGCTTTGGCTGCTTATTTTACGATATGTGCTGGAAAAGACTTGATTCACAGCAGTGACTATCATTCCAACCCGACAAGTAGAACAATTCAGTCACTGCTGTTCAATAGGGATGGAAGTGAAAGACTCAAAGTAAACAGAAACTGGCAATTACATATTTGTTTGCCTAATCCAAAATGTGCCCACTTCGTTTAGTTTTGGATACATGAATCAATTAAAAATGTATTAACAGATACTCTCTCATCATGATGATAGAAATGTGTTAGTCTGACGCAAGGGTGCAGAGACAGAGAGGAATCTATGTAAGTATATGAAAAGTTGAGGGGGAAAGTAAGGGGATAAAGCTGGTTAACACCAACCATGCAAAAAGGGAATTGGTCACCAATTAACTTGACTGGGCTTTTTATCCATTAGTTCAATAGGAAATGAAGTTGACACAAGCCATTGCACCTCACAGTAGACTCTCTGTTGTCGAGACGCATGGAGACCTTGACAAGCTGAGTCATGGTCAAGTCCATAACCCTTGTGCCTCTATGTCAAATCCACTTAGTGCATGTTAGAGGTGAAAACCTATTTGAGGAGAAAGTCAAGGATGGGATACACTTATGGTGAGCATCAACATGGAATTGTTTGTGCCTGGGACTGGGATAGGATGACATGTTGCACTCTTGAAACCATGCCTTGGGTGTTACAATGTAGGAGTATAGTTAGGCGATACTTAACAGCAACTTGGATAGATATACAGCGTGATGCATTGTGAGCTAAATACTGAGCTTCATATTTTGTATTTCCATTTGTTTCTCAATGTTTGTTTCGTCTGTTGGCCAGCAATGTGGAAAAAATGCTAAAAACAACTCATCTAAATTGATAGGTTTATGAAATTCAAGCAAATTAGTTAATAGTGGTATCTGGTATTAGGACTTAGTTACTTGGATTTTGAAGGCTGAATTATCAGGGTTCAGGGAGTCTAGTGTGTATCTCTGGGCTGGAGTAATGCTTTCTAATATTATACTATACACTCAAGGTACATGTGACTAATTCATAATCTGTTGTGGCTAATTAAATTTTTGTCATGAGATAGAAACAATTCACAGATTCAACAAGTGACCTCAAATTCATTCATATTAGTTTGTATGTTAACATTTAACCTTTCATGTAATCTGTAAGGAACAGACAAAAAAACAGAGTGTGCAAGTCTTTGTTGATTGTCGTGTGTCTTTTTATGTCCTTAGTTATTGCTTATTTGGTATAAAGCAAAATAGCGCAAAAAATGGATGTAAGTAGAAAGAAAGGCAGTATTTCATCAAAATGGAAATATTGGACATCGGGAGAGATGATGATGTGGTGGTGATGACACTGAGTTAATATCCAGAGGCTTACGCTAATATTCTGGGGACAGGGATTCAAATACCACCATAGATTTAAAGTCAATGAGTACAAAATCTGAAATTAAAAGCTAGTCTTAGTGATGGTGGAAACGATCATCAACTGTTGTAAAGAAATGTGAACAGAAGTTCACATTTCTGATCAATGTCTAGTGATAAGAACAGGATGCAATGAAATTTCTTTTGAGGGGGCCCTCTTGTGGTGCAGCGGTAGTACCCCTAGTACTGGACTGGGAGGCCAGGTTCAAGTCCCAGAGGTGTGTAATAACATCTCTGAACAGGTTGATTAGAAAAATCAGTTAAATAAAAAAAATGAAAAGAACAGGATTGGAGTTACGTATGTGTGAGGTTGCTTCATATCTCTGTTAATAGTTGCTGCCTAGCTCATTCTTGAGCAAGTTGTCAAGGAATGGTGGCTATCTGTGGATCAAGAGCCAATCATTTGTGGTTTGTTAATTACATTGTTAAAGATCTGCTGGTAATGGACATTGTTTGATTAATGATTAATGTCTCATCCACTGGTACACTTAAGGTTCTCTATGACCTTTGGGTACCACAGAGGTTGAGGTGTACCATCTCTCTGCAAGGTATTATTTCAATTTAAATTTACATTTCCTTTAAAGTTGGTTTTTGCTCCAATGACCCTTTAAGGGGCTGTTAAGTATCACTTATGAATTAGTTTAATTTTGTGGTATAGTTGCTGAAATGTATCCAAAGGAAGTCAGGTGGGTCACGAGGGTAGTGGTTAGGAAGTAGAGATCAGTAAAACTGTTTCCTGTGACTAGGAGTCATTGTTTAAAAATAAGGAGGCTGCCATTTAAAACTGAGATGACGAAATGATTTTTTTCTCTCTGAGGTTGAGTCTCTTTGGAATTCCCTTCTTCAAAAGGCAGTGGATGCAGAATCTTTAAATATATTTAAAGGCAGTGGGGCAGATAGATTCTTGGTTACTGAGAGGATGAAAGAATTTTTTATTCATTCACGGGATGAGGGCATCGCTGGCTAGGCAGCATTTATTGCCTATTCCTAATTGCCCAGAGGGCAGTTAAGAGTCAACTACATTGCTGTGGGTCTGGAGTCACGTGTACACCAGGCTAGGTACGGATGACAATTTCCTTCCCTAAAGGCCATGAGTGAACCAGATGGGCTTTTCCAACAATCGACAATGGTTTCATGGTCATTACCAGACCTTAATTCCAGACTTTTTTTCGATTGGATTCAAATTCTACCATCTGCTGTGGGGGGATTTGAAACCCAGGTCCCCAGAACATTATCTGTCTCTCTGTATTAACAGTCCACTAAATATCACCAGATCATTGCCTCCCCATTATCGGGCAAATGCAGGAATGCAGAGAGGAGGTTAAAATCAGAACAGCCTTGATTTTATTGAATGATGGAACAGGCTTGAAAGGCTGAGTGGCTTACACTTGTTCCCTGCTCACATGCTTGTATCTTTGTGAATAAATCTATGATCAATTCTGAGAAATTGTGTCTTGTTTCGCACTTCACCATCTGACTGATATCCATTTAATACCAACTACCTGATATCGATTAAGCCTGACCCATTTGAACAGTAGAACAGGTGAAGGCTGAATGGCCTATTGCAGTTACTACAACCTTCAGGAAAGAAGCAGAGGACAGATAATTCTGCTGGCTGAAAGCGAGGAAAGGTTGCAGTATATTTGTGGCAGTTGCATTCTCAGTGGCAAAAACACACAGATCAGACACTATAAGTTACTTATTCCTGCTTGTGTTAGTTCAATTCATTCAATTATACATGATTTTGACATTAAAGTTTATTCTGATTTCATATTTTACCTCCAAAGAAATTTCATTGCATCCTGTTCAGAAACTAATGTCCTTTGACCCTTACAAAACACCAAAGAGCAAGGACTGGATAAATATTTGACTTTGCTCTCATCAAAGACAGAAATCATCAATTTTCATCTTAACACTCAGTCGATTTTTATTTTTCTTTGAAATGTCACCTCTGTTCTTGCAGCTGTTGTATTTTCATTGATCTTTGTGCAATGCTCAGGCAAAACACAGCCTGCATACACGAGTCTCTGATAAAAATGACAGAAGACCCCATTCCTGTAAGATGTGGATTAAGTGCTGTGAAAAAGTAATAAGAATTCAGCAGGATGCAATCACAGAAGCTTTTCTCCTTATTAAGCAGTGGTGTGGAACCTCTTTATCTTGTTTTCACTGTTCCTATAGGTGGTTGTTTACATTTAACGATATGCTAGAGATGGCTTGGGGATTACCAAGAGAAATATTACCATCAGCAAAAGTCATTGTACAAATGCTTGACATAATGACGCCAAATTTGTCCCTTCCCAATTTTAAGGGAGACGGTAACTCATTTCAGTTAATGCCTTTGAAAAATCTATTGCAAACTGTCTTACAGCCCTCTTCCCCCACCCTCTCCTTCAACAATACGTGGCAAGAGCTCATGCATTTCTTTGTCACCAACTGATCAGCTGCGTTTGGTCTGTCTGTCTGTTCCAGTAGCCCACAGACCCAACATCCTCCAATGATCCCTTCCTCCCTTAACAGTGAACACATACCTTTCTTGACTTTCTCTCCTGCCTCACCTTACCCATTATTGATGAAATCCACCTTCGGATTTCCTGATCACCTTCCCAATGAATTGCTAAACCCCTAATTTGCCTCCTGAAACTCCAAGTCAGCTGATATCGCTCATGGCTCTCTCTGTTTGGGTGTTTTCCCTCCCTCCTTTAAATCACGTCTCACCATCCTTGAAAATGACAGTCCATTTCCAATTGCCCTTCCCCACTCCCCACCCAAAGTTTTTGAATGTCCTGTCCCTTTAAATCAGTACACATCTTTCCTAGATCCCCATATCTGAACCTCTCTAATCAGGTCTTTGTATCTTTCTCTCTCCACGCCCATTATTCTAACCCCTACTCCTGTTCAAACAGCATCGAAATGACTCTTTTTAAGGAAAATATTACACCCAGTGTGAACTGGACCTCATTGTCTTTCTCAGCCGGACTTCAATAAGATTGACCATGCATCCTCCTCCAATGTCTCCTGTTATTGTCTGTCTCTTTGGGACTCACACCTGCTTCCATTGTTATCTATATAATTAAACAAGGTAAGACTTGCAATGTCATCACTTCCCAGTCCTGTACCATTGTCTCTAGTGTTCCCCGGGGATCTATCCCTCTCCTCCTCCTGTTTCTCATCTCCAAACGGCCTTCTGGTGCATCATTCAAAAGAACACTGTGGGTTTTCATAAGTATGCTGATAGCAACTAACTCTGCCTTACCATCCACCTCTGTCAAGTCCTCTGACTGAATTATCAGATTGCATGTCTGGCAAGCAACAATTTCATTCAAACTCCACAATTAGCTCCATCCCACTCCCAGGCAATATTCAGTTACTAAACCAGTCATTTTTACATTTGTACATAGCATGTGGGTTTTACTGAATGGGCCAGCATTTGTTGTCCATCCCTAATTGCCCCTTAACCTGAGTGTCTTTTAATTGCCATGTGTAATGCAAGCCAATCACATTGCTGTGTGTTTGGAATCATGTGGGCCAGACCAGGTAAGGACAGCAGATTTCCTTCCCTGAAGGGGCATCAGTGAACCAGACTTTGTTTTTAAAACAAATAAAAACCATGGTTACATGGTCCTCATTAAGGGATTTTAATTTAATTTAAACTTCACTATTTGCCATGGTGAGATTTGAACGCACATTCCCAGATCATTAGCCTGGGCTTCAGGATTACTACAGCACTGCTTGCACTCTTGGGATTATACTTGACCCCAAGGTGAGTTTCTGGTCGTAGATCTACACTTTTACAAAGACATCCCCCTGCGTAATATTGCCCCCACCACAACTCATTTACTGAGGAGAGGCTCAGACCCCACGGTGGAGCAATTGTAATGCATTATCTGTCAGAGGAGTGTAGCTCTCTGTGTGAGATATGGGTCTGGAGGATATTACAGAGAGGGCTGAGGCCATGGAGGGATTTGAAAATTAGGATGAGGATTTTAATATGAACATAACGTAGGAACAAATTGCTGCAGATGCTGGAATCTGTACTGAAAACAAAAAATGCTGGAGATCGCAGCAGGTCAGGCAGCATCTGTGGAGACAGAATAAGCTAATGTTTCGAGTCTAGGTGACTCTTCTTCAGGGCTGACGGTATGTCATCTAGACTCAAAATATTAGCTTGCTCTGTCTCTGTTGGATGCTGCCTGACCCACTGTGATTTCCAGCATTTTTTGTTTTCACTTTTAATATGTACATGTTGCTTGACTGGGAATTGATGTAGGTCAGTGAGCACTGGTGATAGGGGAATGAGACTTGGTGAAAACAAAAGAGGTGGGCAGCAGAGTTTCGGATGACCTCAGGTTTATGAAGGGCAGAATTTGGGAGACCTGCCTGTTGTGTGTTTGCGGAGTAGAGATAAGAAAGGCAGGAAGGAGGATTTCAGCAGTAGATGAGCTGAGGCAGGGGTGGAGTTGAGCGACGTTATGGAAGTGAAAGAATGCAGTCCTAGAGACGGCCTGAGTACGAGATCAGAAAGTCAACTTGGCATTGAATGTGATATTAAGCTCAAGAACCGCTCATAATTTTGTTTATTCATTTGTGAGATGTGGGCATCACTGGCTGGCCAGCAATTTTTGCCCATTCCTAGTTGCCCCTGAGAAGGTATTGCTGTGGAGAGAGTTGGAATCAGAAGATGGAAACTCAAGTTTTAAAGAGAATACAAGAACACTGACTTCAGTCTTCTCAACACTTAATTGGAGGAAGTTGCTGCTCCTCCATTACAGGATGTCAGGGAAGCAGTTGAATCATTTCCCGAAGTGGAGTCGTCGAGAGGGAAGGAGAGAGGGAGGGAGGGAGAGAGAGGGAGGGAGGGAGGGAGAGGTGCTGGTGAAGTTAGAGCTAGGTGTTGTCAACTTACATGGAAAAACTAGCGCTATGATGTTACTAAGGGCTGTGTATAGATGAGGACTAGGAGGCAAGCCAAGCATTGGGAGCAGGAAGAGAAGCCATTGCAGATGATTCTCTGGCAACAGTTCAATAAAGAATGGAACCAGGTGAGAGCAGCCACACTTGACTGAACAGCAGTGGAAAGGCACTGTGGGGAGGCTGGAGTGATCACTGTGTTAAAGGCTTGAAAAGAGATAGCGAACCGATCAACATCTGATGAAAGTTCATCGACCTGAAACGGTTTTCTCCCAACAGATGCTGCCTGATGTGATGAATATTTCCAGCACTTTCTATTCTTACTTTAGATTTCCATCACTCACAACATTGTATTAATATTGCGCTTGATGATAGCCCAGCCACCCCTTTAGCTGAATATATCTGAATGTTGTCCCAAAAGCAGTCTACATGATGAAAAGAGGAGTGGGATAGAATTGAAGAATTGTAGGGCAGTGAAAATATGCAAATGTGAGACAGGTTGACTTTACCTATGTATGTGTTTGGGGCCTCATTAAGCGCTGTTGTTGTTAAAAAACCATGCATTTATCCTTTGAATGTTTGGTGAAATCCTATGGCACTGAGCTTGAGCTACACGTCAGACCCAATGGCTTGAGCTGCAGCATTAAACTCAATTATCTGTTGATCTGATCTTACGATTGTGTGATCCGATGCCTGAGAGTCACATTCCGAGACACAACTAAGCTGATACGATCAGCATACAAAGATGGGCCAAAATGCTGAAGCCTCATGAATAATTGGTGACATACATCTTGCCAATAACTGTCCAATTATTGATGAAGTACCTGGCATCAGAGGTTAGTTATGATTGATAGGCTACAAAGTTTTAAGCATTAGAAATTACAGGAAAGCACATCAGAATGAAAGGACAAATCTGCGGATGAAATACCCTTTTAGGCTGAAGGTTTTGGTACTGTCAGGGCTGGAATAGTTTGCAATTTCTTGCTGCCCTCAGGAATAAACTGTAGCTGTAGGTGGGGAATGAGGCTTGGCCTCTGGTCTTGGTGAGACAGCAGCACCAGCTGGGCTCCATTCTTCCAGTCCCACCTGATTTCGCTAAATGAGTGGTGACCTTATTGAATCATTCAAGATTCTTATGGGACTGAACAAGGGTTTCCCCTTGCAGGAGAGTCTAGGACCAGAGGGCATCATCTCAGAATAAGGGGTTGCACAGCTAAAACAGAGATGAGTAGGCATTTCTTCTCTCAGAGGGGAATGAATCTGCAGGATTCGTTACCACTGAGTGCTGTTGCAGCTGGATCATTCTGTATATTCATGGCTGAGATTGACAGATTTTTAATCAGGAAGGGGAATCGACGGTTATGGGGTGAAGGCAGGAAAGTGGAGTTGAGGATTTATCAAATCTGCCGTGATTGCATTGAATGGTAGAGCAGATCAGAGGTCTGAATGGCTCACTTCTGCTCCTCCATCTCATGGTCTAAGTTGTTTGGTTCCTAAGACTGTTGCTGAGGCAAACATGGTTTCCTTTGCAAGGTTCTGTGTGCCAGGTTCACTTGGCTCTGAACCAGACTGACCCAGATGGCTGTGGATGTTCATTCTCTCAACTTTAAATCAGATTCTAAACCTACAGAGCCATCCACATCAAGGGGAGAGGAGGGAAGACTGGAGTTTAGCTGTGCGCATCGACTCCCGCAGCTTGTTTAAAGAGGCAATCTGTGCGCAAGGAAGGGTTTGTTTCCTGTTCAGCACTTGGTGAAGCAGGCTGGTATTTGGGATCTCTGAGACGAGAACTGTTTTGCCTGTTTGCAGCGTCTTTTTAAAACCACACACATTTCATGGTTTTTCTCTTACATTCATCCACAATGACTCCATCACTCCCTGGATACCTTGCTTAAAAAAGAAAGAAAGAAAACTCGGCAATTTTTAATTATTCTGGTGTTTTCAACTTCACAGCTCTGTCTGGATAACTGTTCCACGTATTGGTCGAAGGGCCTTCAGAATATCACTGCTAATGTTACTCCATTACCAGTTTGAACCCTTGTCTCTTTGTCCTATTCCCACTTAGTTTGAAGTAGTTTTTCAGGTTAATGCTCTCCACATTATTCACTATCTTTGCACACATTCAAACAATAAACTGTTTCCTGTCCAAGACTGAAAAGACAAAGGATCTACAGAGTTGCCTTTTAAATTTGGGCCCCCTAACATTAAAAAGTCAGCCTCATGGCTGTTCTGTTTACTGCTTCCACCAGTAATTCCTGTGTTATTTGGTGACTAGAACTGATGTGTATTCGAACTGGTTTGACCATTTTTGCTTATACAATATAGTTATAGAATCATTGCAGGCCATTCAGCCCACTGAGTCTTTGGCCTTGCACACCTGCACCTTCTAGAAGGACAAAGGTAGTAGAGACGTAGGAATATTGCCAGCTGCAGGTTCCCCTCTGAGTCACACATTATCCTGACGTGGAACTATATCGTCTGTTCCTTTTGGGACAACATCCTGGAATTTGCTCCGCAGCTGTATTGTGTACCACATGGACAGCAGTGGTCCAAGAAGGTGGTTCCCTCTGGGGCAATTAGGTATGGGTAGTAAATGCTAGCCTAGCCAGTTATGTGCGCACATCCTGCGAATGAATAAAAAAAATTAGTAACCCTTCATGTGGAACTGTGTGAGATGCCTGGAGGCATTTTCCTGCGAGTACCAGTTGATGTCGTAGAGGTTGTGAATGAGTGATAGAGAAAGTGCATTAATAAGGGAACAAAAATGGAAAATATCCTCAAGGGTAAGAGTCCCTCAACCCCTTATCGGAAAAGAACGTTTTATAATAATCATCCTCCTTCCTTCATCATGGTAGAAGATTCCTGCACATTGTGAGTGAACTGTGAAAAATGGCTGAATTTAAAATGTTCATCATCAAAACCAGAATGATTAACTTGAGGTAAATAAGGCTGTGTGAGGACGGAGTACAATGATTATTCAGAGACCAGCCTACCTATATCCATCATGTTAGTCTGCATAATGACAATCTCCGCCTTCCAATAAAAACACAAGCATGAAGTGCATGAAATTCCTTCCTTGTGGTGAGATGTTGTATGAATGTAGATGTTTGTGCGTTTCTGCATTGTATCTTTTTAGTGTACATCAACAATCCTGGAGATGGAACAAGGAGCTTTCAAATCTGACCCAAAAAAACACCTTTAATATCAGCAGTTCAGGCCGAAGTGTACCAGACACAAACGCTGGGTAAAAATAAAAGTAGCTCTTTGGGAATTTCTTTGATGCTGTGGCTTCCGAGGAAGAGTAGTCATATTTTTTGTCTCACCCTCTCACCCCAGCAATCACCACCTGCCCCCCTCCATAAATGGGTATCTTTGTAAACAGGATTCTGCTGATCATCCACCAATTGGGAAATTCTTGGTATATAATTTTGAAAGTAAAGCAATCTTTTGAATAAAGCCCTGAGAAGAGATTGAGAGGTATTGTGGCTTTACTGTATTTTCCAACACTGGGATATGTTGGTTTTATTTTGGGGCCTGTATGCTCCCATGAACCCATTTATCTCGCCCCAATGACTCGGGTTTGTGATTGCTGTTTTAAGGAAGGGAAAATTAATCTCCAGTTCCTGTGATCTTTTCAATATCTTTGGAGACGAGTTTGGGTGTTGGAAGCATTCCAAGCAAAGTTGGCTACAGTACATTCATTTTCCTCATCCAATTCATTAATATACATTGTGAATAATTGTGGCCCCAGCACTGAACCCTGTGGCACTCCATTAGTTACAGGTTGCCAGCCTGTAAATGTCCCCCTTATTTCAACTCTGTCTTCTGTTAGTTAGTCAATCCTTTATCTGTGCTAATATCCTACCCCAACGCCATGGGCTCTTACCTTATTAAATAGTCTAGTGTGGTAACTTGTCAAGCGCCTTCAGAAAATCAAATATATTACATCCGTTGCTTCTCTTTTATCTATCCTGCTGGTTACCTCCTCAAATAATTCTAGTAAAATTGTCAGGCATGGTTTCCTCTTTCTGAAGTCAAGCTATCTCTGTTTGTTTATACTATGAAACTCTAAATGTTCTGCTATTACATCCTTTATAATAGACTCAAACATTTTCCCAATAACAGACATTAAGCTAACTGGCCTAGAGTTAGCCGACTTTTGTGTCTCCTTCTCTTTTTAAATAAAACTGTTACATTGACAGTTTTCCATTTGTCATTGGAATGCCAGTGTAGATTATGTCCTCAGATATTGGAGTAAGACACAACAGCAAGAGGGCTATCTGTTAAGCCTAGCTGACATTTTAACATAGGGATGAGAGTAGTGATAGGAAACTAGTCTAGAGGTGATGTATAAAGATTGTTCCACAAGAAAATCCAAGGTTTAATTACTTCTGAATCTCTTTGTTTGGAGGAACACATTTGTACATTGTGATTTGCCACACTCATGTGACCTCAGATGCTATTTCTTAAAATTTAGAGGCAAAACAATTAAACCCTGCATGAGGAGCACTCTCTATCTCCCAGCTTCATATTTTGTTGCAGCTTTATGGTGTTACTACTTGGTTGTCAGTTAGCACAGTTGGCTTGATGCTGATTTGCAATGCAGAGTGATGCCAACAGGGCAGGTTCAGTTCCTTCACTGGCTGAGCTTACCATGAAGGTCATGCCGTCTCAAACTCTCCCGAGGTGTGGTGCCCCTCAGGTTAAAGTCACCACACCAATGATCTCTCTCTCTACCAGGGAGTGGGTCAGTGGCTGTTTTACCTTTACTTATTTCCCCTACTTTCTGTTTGTCGTGTGTGGCCAAATTGTTAGACAGTACAAATCTGCTGAGATTGCGTGGCCAAGCATATACGTGTCTTTAAGGGAGCACCTGCTTGGCAGGGCTTCTGAGTGGCACAACCCTGGTTTGCCTCATAGTCATGTGCCAGTGAGGGAAAATCGCAAGATGGCATTTAATTCCTGCCTGAGTGATCATTCCACCTGGATATGAGTCTTGATGGTGAGTATAGGTGGGTTAGTTAACCATGAGAGGCTTGGCATGGCAGATTCTGTACCCTATCCAAGACTCACAAGGGGCTTTAAAGCAGCAATCACTGGATTGCAATGAGGGACAGAATCCTTGGCAGATTTGTCTCACCTGAACCCAGAATCACTGAGGCTAATTACATGGAATAGATGGTGCAGAAACAGGCTGGCCCATGCCCAGTGTTCATTCTCCATTTGAGTCTCCTCTCCTTCTTCCTCAACTAGCTATAGTATAAACCTTCTATTCCCTCTTGTGTTATCTAACCGTATAAGCATCTATATTATCTTGTTCTTCTCAATATTTCCCCGGGTAGTAATCTCCAAATTCATAAATGATAATTGCAGTTCTCCAGCTGCCATTTTGGCAAAAGGCTTGATATGAAAGTCGATGGAGTGAGTGTGCCTCACTGGCAGTAGAGGGATCTTGCCTTAAGTAGTCAGATCTGCAAAGGGATCCAGGGAATTGTACTTACTCTTAATCGTGAGGTCTCTCATCGGGTAAACACGCAGTCCCAAGTAGGAAGTTGCAGTGAGCTGGAAAGTCCTTATTCTGCCCACAGTTAGCTGATCTTAGTCGAGGCAACATCTGGCATCCTATAATTAACCTGTGTCCCTTGGGGAAATTGCACAGCGTTGCTGCTTCCAATGGCTATCCTTTGGTTTGGGGGTGGGGAAGTTTAATTTTCACACTGAATTTAATGGGCAGAGAATAGGATCGCCGATGCAGAGTGAAGCTATTCCAGGAACTCTGTTTTTTTCCCCAAAAGCAATGACATCCTTGATGGACCTGTTTGTGACCTGTCATTTGCAAAGCCGTGCAAAATAAAGCTGTCTTTTTTGTTTAATTTTAGAGGGGTTTTCTTTTGAGCTGCATTAATAGTTAATCTAGACAATTGCTACTAGACTAGCTTTATGTAAACAGCAATATTCCTCTTATCAGATTACTTCATCTTGAATCACTGAGGCCCCAGTTGGAATTTCCAGGCCATCCTGAAGCTTTTTAAAAATGGCAGGCAGGAGAATCTAATCAGGCAGGCAGTAAAAATTTAGTTTCCCAACAATGAATTAAAGTTTTGCTACTAACCTCTCAGAACTTCTCAGGCTGTTTGGCTTTCTTGACCATAGCCTCTTTTGCATTCATTAGTACCTAAGGATGTTCATAAACATTCCGGCTCACTGAAATTACATTCATAGATTCAATTTTGTTAAGTAAAAACAGACAGCAGGTATTTGCAAGCCCCACTCTCTCTATATATATTTAAACATAGAAAATAGGAGATGGAGTAGGCCATTCAGCCTTTGGGCCTGCTCTGCCATTCAATGTGATCATGGCTGATCATCCAAATCAGTTCCCTGTTCCTGCTTTTACCCCATACTCTTTGATTCCTTTAGCCCTACTTGTAGAATCAGAGTCATACAGCATAGAAACAGGTCCTGCATCCCATCACACCTATGCCAGCCAACAATTATACTAATCCCATTTGCCTGCATTTGGTCTATGGGACAACCATGCCCTGGTATCCAGATGTTTCTTAAATGTTGTGAGGGTACCCACCTCCACCACCCTCTCAGGCCGCACTTTCCATATTTCCACCACCCTCAGGTCTCTTCTAAACCATTTACTCCTCATCTATGTCACCTGGTCTTAGACACGTCTGCCAGGAGAAAAGGATTCTGTGTCAGTGCCTCTCATAATTTTGTATATCTCAATTAGATCACCCATCAGCCTCCTTTGCTCCAAGGAAAACAAACCCAGCCTATCCGGTCTGGCCTCATAACTGAGATTTTCCACCTCAGGCAACATCCTGGTGAATCTCCTCTGCACCCTCTCCAATGCAGTCACGTCCTTCTGCTGGTATGGTGACCAGAATTGCACACAGTATTCCTTCCGTGTCCTAACTAATGTTTTATAAAGTTGTAACAAGACATCTTTGCTCCTATATTTAATGCCCCGCCTAATGAAGGCCAGCATCCCTTATGCCACTTTCATGACCCTGTCTATATCTGCTGCCACCTTCCGGGATCTATGGACTTGTACCTCAATGTCCTTTTGTTTCTCAGTACTCCCTAGTGACTTGCTATTGATTGTGCATATCTTTTCCTTATAAAATCTCCTAAAATGCATTGCCTCACACCTATCAGGATTAAATTCCATCTGCCATTGCTCTATCCAACTTATCAACTGATCAGTATTAAACTGCAGCCTGAGACCATCCTCCATGCTATCAACAACCCTCCCAATTTTCATGTCATCTGCAAACTTACTGATTATACCTTCTGCATTCACATCCAATTTGTTAATGTACATAACAAATAACAAGGACCCCAGCACCAGTCACTGTGGTATATCGCTGGTCACAGACTTCCAATCTTAAAAACATCCTTCCACAACACCCTTCGCCTTCTATTTGTAAGCCAATTTTGGATCTAGTTTGCCAGTTTGCCTTGGATCCCATGGACTGCTGCCTTTAGGACCATCTTTCCATATGGGACTTTGTCAAAGGCCTTATTGAAGTCCATGTAAACCACATCAATTATACTATTCTCATCAATATATTTTGTCACCCTTTCCAAAAATAACTCAATTAAATTAGTCAGACAGGATCTTCCTTCAACAAACCCATGCTGACTAACCTAGATCAATCTCAGCCTTTCCAAATATTGATTAATCCTGTCCTTCAGAATAATTTCAAGTGATGGCTTCTTTTCTCAATAATGCAATGCCCCCCACCTCTCTTTCATTACCCACCCCCCATCTCATCTGAAATTTCTATATCCTGGAAAATTGAGCTGCCAGTCCTGTCCTTCCTTCAAACATGTTTCAGTGATTGCAACAATATCCTATTCCCACGTGCTGATCAATGCTCTAAATTCATCTGCCTTACCAGTCAAGCTTTTGCATTAAAAGAGATAAAGTTTAACTTTCTGGACTTCCCATGTGTCTTATCTTGCCTGTGTCTTCTCTGCCTACTGACCTGTCCTAAACATATATGCTTGGACCTTACTGCTTACTTTACATCTATTCTGTGCCCCATCCCCCTGGCAAATTAGTTTAAAACCTCCCAACAGCAGAGAATTCCACAGGCTCACTACTCTCTGGGTGAAGACATCCTCATCTCAGTACTGAATGGCCTATCCCATTTCCTTAAACTGTGTACCCCCGAACATTAGTCTGGGGCTCTAGATTACTAGTCCAATGACACAGCCTCAGCGCCTTTGTCTCTCCTCCCTTAGGCCGACAGCGCAGCTTGAGGCTGCCTTCACTCAGGCTGATTACGTGCCACGTGCAGGAAATAACCAGGCGTGACAGCGATGACGGCAGGAGCTGAGAGTGTGATACACACACACGGCCACAGATGGACAGAGAGTCAATCTGTCAGAGTTTCTATGGTCCAAGGGCTAGCAAAGCTTGCTGATCTAGTCACTATTCTCAGAACAAGTGGCTCCCCAGCCAAGTCTTTCATGCGACTGTGCGGGCAGCAAAAAAAGGTCACATTAAAAAAAAATGTAATGAGAGGAAAGATCCCAGCTGATCCTGGTGTGACCTTTATCCATCCCCTCCTTCTGATTAGACACGGGTTGGTGGAGCGAGTGGAGCGATTGCACTGGTGGAGACCCCTGCACAAGCAGACAAAATTTTTCTTAATGCTGTTTATTGGTCCAGCTAGTTATGAGCTCCCTGAGGTACCGTGAGTGGAGCAGGTTAAAATCGCCACAGTAAATACATGCATTAATCTGCTTTGGCAGCTGCGAAGTCTGGAGAGGGATTACAGACATTACTTTGTGCCATCTGTCCATCACGCTGATGCTGTGGATCGTTTGCAAGATGTTTGAATACGGTAAAGTCAGGCTTCCATTCACAGGGACTTTAGAGCGCAGTAATATGCCCCATTCACATCTGTAGAAGCACATTGTGCCATTTCAACTCTCCAATTGTGTCTCTAAAGAGACTCAAGAGAATACAACAGGCAGTGGTCACTGATTGGTATCTATAGTTGCTTCCTTCCACTTTGTCTCTCAGGTTTTATCTAGCTCTGTAACATTTGCATGATATGTGATCAAAGTCCTGCTGTTGATATAGCTAGTGTCTGTCTTTGTCCCTAGTATTTCCCTTTGCACCAATGCCTCAGTAGGAAGGTGCACTGCTTAGCTTGTGATACAGACTCGAGGAGGTCACTGGACCGGAAACATTAACTCTAACCTTAACATTAACCAAAACAATCTGCCAAAGCAGATTAATGCATGTATTTACTGTGGCGATTTTAACCTGCTCCACTCACGGTACCTCAGGGAGCTCATAACTAGCTGGACAGATCTGCTGAGTTTCTCCAGCACTTTCTGTCTTTGTTTCAGATTTTCAGCTTCTGCAGTTGTTTGTTTTATTTCTATAATTGTGCTGGTCTTTACTGCAGTAAGTAAGGAAACTGTTTTCACCAGTAGTCAGTCGAGGATGTAGTTTTAAAATAATTGGCAAAAGAACCAGGATAAGGTTGATGAGGACAATATTCAAAGGCGATAAGTCAAGCCTGTAACATTGGCTCATTTACACATTGAGACTCACAAGCCTGTTCTCAACAAACAAAAGGAATATGCTCATCTTTGTGCCATTTTTGAATTACTCAGGACCTTGTGGAGCCTATTGTTCCCAGTTACATTCTCCATGGCAACACATTATCCAATCGAAGTCAACCTGCCATCCAATCAGCCCTCTTTACTTATATGATATAAATTGTTGTGATCGTTTGAAATTTGGCATTCTTGCATTTGTCCTGACAAATGCAAGATGAAAAGCTGATCCCTTTTTTTCTCAGCAATAGAATTTTTGCTTTACATAACAAGTTGTTCGGATCTAGAATGTGCTCTCTGAAAGGGCAGAGGGAATAGATTGAATTGTAAATTTTGAAGGTAAACTAGATGTAGAAGGGCCTTAGACAACAAGGTGCAGGGCTGGATGAACACAGCAGGCGAAGCAGCATCATAGGAGCAGAAAGGCTGACGCTTCGGGCCTAGACCCTTCATCAGAAAAGGGGGAGGGGAAGGGGGTTCTGAAATAAATAGGGAGAGAGTGGGAGGCGGATAGAAGATGGATAGAGGAGAGGATAGGTGGAGAGGAAACAAACAGGTCGAAGAGGCGGGGATGGAGCCAGTAAGGGTGAGTGTAGGTGGGGAGTTAGGGAGGGGATAGGTCAGTCCAGGGAGGACGGACAGGTCAAGGGGGCGGGATGAGGTTAGTAGGTAGGAGATGGGGGTGCGGCTTGAGGTGGGAGGAGGGGATAGGTGGGAGGAAGAACAGATTAGGGAGGCGGGGACGAGCTGGGCTGGTTTTGGGATGCGGTAGGGGGAGGGGAGATTTTGAAGCTTGTGAAATCCACATTGATACCATTGGGCTGCAGGGTTCCCAAGCAGAATATGAGTTGCTGTTCCTGCAACCTTCGGGTGGCATCGTTGTGGCACTGCAGGAGGCCCAGGATGGACATGTCGTCTGAGGAATGGGAGGGGTAGTTGAAATGGTTCGTGACTGGGAGGTGCAGTTGTTTATTGCGAACCGACCGTAGGTGTTCTGCAAAGCGGTCCCCGAGCCTCCGCTTGGTTTCCCCGATGTAGAGGAAGCCACACCAGGTACAGCGGATGCAGTATACCACATTGGCAGATGTGCAGGTGAACATCTGCTTGATGTGGAAAGTCTTCTTGGGGCCTGGGATGGGGGTGAGGGAGGAGGTATGGGGGCAGGTGTAGCACTTCCTGCGGTTGCAGGGAAAAGTGCCGGGTGTGGTGGGGCTGGAGGGGAGTGTGGAGCGGACAAGGGAGTCACGGAGAGAGTGGTCCTTCCGGAAAGCAGATAAGGGTAGGGAGGGAAAGATGTCGTTGGTGGTGGGATCAGATTGCAGATGGCGGAAGTGTCGGAGGATGATGCGTTGGATCCGGAGGTTGGTGGAGTGGTACGTGAGGACGAGGGGGATTCTTTTTTGGTTCTTATTGCGTGGACGGGGTGTGAGGGATGAGTTGCGGGAGATGTGGGAAACACGGTTGAGGACGTTCTCGACCACTGAGCCGGGGAAGTTACAGTCCTTGAAAAACAAGGACAACTGAGATGTACGGGAGTGGAATGCCTCATCCTGGGAGCAGATGCGGCGGAGGCGAAGGAATTGGGAATAGGGGATAGCATTTTTGCAGGAGAGTGGGTGGGAGGAGGAGTATTCTAGGTAGCTGTGGGAGTCGGTGGGCTTGAAATGAATATCGGTTTCTAGGTGGTTACCCGATATGGAGACAGAGAGGTCCAGGAAGGGGAGAGAGGTATTAGAGATGATCCAGGTAAACTTAAGGTTGGGGTGGAAGGTGTTGTTGAAGTGGATGAACTGTTCGAGCTCCTCGTGGGAGCACGAGGCGGCGCCGATATAGTCATTAATGTAACGGAGGAAGAGGTGGGGTTTAGGGCCGGTGTAGATACGGAAGAGGGATTGTTCCACGTAACCTACAAAGAGGCAGGCGTAGCTTGGGCCCATGCGGCTACCCATGGCCACCCCCTTTGTCTGTAGGAAGTGGGAGGAATTGAAAGAGAAGTTGTTGAGGGTGAGGACGAGTTCGGCTAAGTACAGCTCTGTTCAAACAGCGGGTCACATGGAATTAGTTGGACATCTTTCCTGAACAATTGACACAGGTATGATGGACCAAATAAGCAGGAGTAAGCCATTCAGCACTTTGAACCTGCTGCACTGTTTGATAAGATCATGGCTAATCTGTTTGTGTCTTGAATTCCTCATTCCTGTCTACTTCTGATAACCTTTCATTCCCCTACCTAACAAAAATCTATCTACTTCCACCTTGAAAATACTGAATGACCCCGTTTCTACTGCTTTTTGAGGCAGATTACCAAAGTCACACATACCTCTGAAAGAAAAAATAATTCTCCTCGTCTCCGTCCTAAAAGGGCGAGCCCTAATTTTAAAATTAGTTTTGGGCTTGCCCACATGAGGAAACAGCCATCCCACATTCACCGTGTCAACATTATTTAGGAATATTTACACTTAAATCAGGTCACCCTCACTCTTTGAAACTCCAGTGGAAGCCAGCCCAGTCTGTCTACCCTTTCCTTATAAAACATACACTCATTCCAGATATCAATCTAGTAAACTTGCTCTGAACTGCTTCCACTGCATTTACATCCTTTCTTGAATAAAGATATATGTGCATCCAGTATTTGAGATGTGGCTGCATTAATGCCCTGTATACCTGAAGCATGATACTCTCATTTCTGTGTTAACTAATGTTGCAATGAAGGATAACATTCTATAGGCCTCTGCTACTTGCATGTTCCTGCATACTAACTTCTTGTGGCTCATGATCGATCTGGTGGCACAGTGGTTAGCACTGCTGCCTCGCAGCACCAGGCACCCGGGTTTGATTCCACCCTTGGGCACTTGTCTGTGTGGAGTTTGCACATTCTCCCCGTGTCTGCGTGGGTTTCCTCCGGGTGCTCCCGTTTCCTCCCACATTCCAAAGATGTGTAGGCTAGGTGGATTGGCCATACTAAATTGCCCATAGTGTTAAGGGACGTGTAGATTAGGTTGGTTATGGGGGATGTGTCAGGGTGGGATGTTCTGAGGGTCGGTGTGGACTTGTTGTGCCGAAGGGTCTGTTTCCACACTGTAGGGATTCTATGATGATGATGATTCTATGAAACTGCAGATGTTACATGAAATAATTCTTCCTGGAAAAGTGAATAATTTCAGTTTCCCACATTATACCCCATCTACCAGGTCTTTTGCCCACTCTCTTAATCTACCTATATTGGCATGCATCCTCCTTATGTCCTCTACAACATATTTTCTTACCTATCTTTGTGTGATTTGCAAATTTAACTACCATGCCTTCACTCTCCTCATCTAATTCATTGTTAGAAATTACTAAAAGCTGAGGCCCCAGTACCGACCCCTGTGGGACTCCACTTTTTTTTTCCTTTATTCATTATTAGGATGTGGGCATCGCTGGCTAGGCAGCATTTATTGCCCATCCCTAATTGCCCAGAGGGCAGTTCAGAGTCAACTGCATTGCTGTGGGTCTGGAGTCACATGTAGGCCAGACCAGGTAAGGATGGCTGTTTCCTTCCATAAAAGACATTAGTGAACCAGGTGGGTTTTGCCTGACAATTGACAATGGATTCACAGTCATCATTAGATTCTTAATTCCAGATATTTATTGAATTCAAATTCCACCATCTGCCATGGCGGGATTTGACCTGGGTCCCCATAGCATTATCTGGGTCTCTGGATTAACAGTCCAGTGATAATACCACTAGGCCATCACCTCCCTGTCACAAGAGAAAATGACCCCACTTACACATACTCTTGTTTCCCCCCAGCCAGCTAATCTTCTCTCCATGCACTTTGTGCAATAACCTTCTCGCATAGAATCCTGTCAAATTTCTTCTGGAAGTCCAAGTACAGTCCACCTACAGGCTGCTCCTTGTCTACAGCATGTGTTGCTCCTTCAAAGTACTCCAATAAATAAGTTAATAGAGATCTCCCTTTCACAAAACCGTGCTGATGCCTCCTGATTGCATTGAAATTTTTGAATGGCCAGCTACATTCTCTGCAAAAGTGCACGAAGAGAAGATTAGCTGGCTGGCAGAAAGCAGGAGTACGTGTAAGTGGATCATTTTCTTTTGTGACACATGGGGTACCTCAGGGGTCCATGCAGGGGCCTCAGCTTTTAGCAGTTTCTATCAATGAAATAGATGAGGGCAGTAAAGGCATGGAAGTTAAATTTGCAAATCACACAAAGCTAGGGAAGAAAATAAGCTGTAGAAAACATAAGGAGGATGCACACCAATGTCCCAGATTGATTTCTCCATGAAAGATGTCAAGCTAATTGGTATAACGTTTCCTGTTTCCTCAATCCCATCTTGAGTTATAGTTGCTACTTTCTGTGCAGTTTGATTCTGTGGAGGCTCCAGCTTTGATTCTATTTTTCCTTTAGCTATCTGTCCTGCAAGCTGCTTCTTGAAGTAAACCACCAGCTTCACCCTGGTATCAAGGACAGCCAACACCTATAAATTGGTCCCAAACTGTGGGAGTGCATGCTAAATAAGAATTCATCAGAACTTCTGGGAACCAGACCATAGTCACTCTTAGATAAGGCAGATACGGAGCAGAGACAGTCCCCTCCCAGAGAGCAGCTCCAGGCAGCAGGCCATGGAGGGTATTGTTTGACCTGACTGTCTGCCTCTCTTCTATGGTTACGTCAGTGTCTGGGTGTCTTTGAAGTGGGAGCTTGCAGTGTCCACCTGCTGACAAAGGACAGCCTCTACAGTGGAGTTTCGAGCCCAGGCACCTTGACCTCAGGTATGCAGAATCCATGAGGAATCAACAATATAGGGTTGTATCCAGGGGCAGGAGCCCTCATACTGCTGCTGGCCAGTATATCTAACTCCAATCTGAATGCAGAGGCCATGACGCCCCACTTCCCCAACACCTGAGCATAGCAGCCCTGTCCATTACCGAGCCATAGTGACCCTACTGCCAACCTGAACATTAGGCTTTCTGGTTATTGGGCCCTGATTATCACCTCTTTCAAGATCCTAATGGTATCCACTGTGCCAGTGCGATATAGGGCAGCGGTTCAAAGGTTCAAACCTGGTGGGAGATCGCTGAGAGAAATAAAAAAAGCAAGACAACATATTGTGAGATATTTTACTCTTCAAAAATAACAAATGTGCTTTGGAGGAAAGTTGCAATGTTGTTGTATTTGGCCTCCAGCTTAATAGCAGGTCTGAAATATTTCAATGCAATCTACTGTTGCATAAATTCTTTCTTATGGCCTGTATAGTGCGCTGTTGGTTGCTCAAAAGTAAAACACAGACCATGAAGTTTAAAGGATAATAACTTGGCTATTGATTACCCGTTTGTATTGGTGTGAGACTGAAATGGTTAGCAATGACATTTGCTTTTGTTAACTTGCTTTTTTGTAAGCTATTGCATTTGGAGGAGAACAAAGCTCTTAAGAGGGGTTCTGAACGTCTGAAACTGGCAATGAGGAGGGGTCTCATGTGAATGGGGTCATACAGAGAGTTGCAGGGTTTCAAAAAAAAAATTTATTGGCGAGGTACTTTGAGAATTTCTGAGAGGTTGGTTAAGATTAGGTGCCTCTTAAATGTAAGTCTTTCTTTTAATCTACAGTTCTGGTGTTAGCTTTGCTGCTAAAGAATATTCATTGAAATTTTGAATAAGTTTTGCATCCATTCATGAGACATGATTTGGAAAACTGAACTTTTGTTTCATAAAAAAACTCTGCTGACATTCTTTTATGTCTTGAAACTCTCTGGCAAGTCCGCTAATAAACTGTACCATCTCTCCCAAAACTCAAGTGTCATCCACCTTACCACTCCATAAACTCAACCATCTTTTTTCTTGTCATCCTTTCTTTCCGCCAACTCTGTCAGAACATTTTGGGCTATTTCACTCGGTCTGACATTTTCCCATATCCTGCTTCCTGCAGAACATCAGTGGGCAGATAATTAAATATAAGCAGACACAGTGGAACTCTGCTGGTCTTAAAACCCAGAGGTTGCTGGATTAAAGCTGCCTGAATTTTTAAATTGGCCAAGGTGAATATTATTGGGTCCATGCAGCAAGCTGTGGAGGAGTCATAGAGGTGTACAGCACGGAAACAGACCCTTTGGTCCATCTCGTCCATGACAACCAGATAGCCTAAATTAGTCTAGTCCCATTTGCCAGTATTTGGCCCATACCCCTCTAAACCATTCCTATTCATGTACCAATCCTTTTAAATGTTGTAATTGTACCAGCCTCCACAACTTCCTCTGGCAGTTCATTCCATACATGCACCACCCTCTGCGTGAAAACGTTGCCCATTATGTCCCTTTTAAATCTTTCCCCTCTCACCTAAACCTTTGCCCTCCAATTTTGGACTCCCCCGTGCTGGGAAAAAGACCTTGTCTATTTACCCGATCCATGCCCCTCATGATTTTATAAACCTCTATAAGGTCACCGCCCCCCCCCAGCCTCAGAGGCCCCAGGAAAATTAACCGTAGCCTGTTCAGTCTTTGTTTACAGCTCAAACCCTCCAACCCCGGCAACATCCTTGTAAATCTTTTCTGAACCCTTTCAAGTTTACCATTGCTCCTGATTTCCTGCCTGTCTTCCTTGAGGAAACAGCATGCAGTGTTCACCAGGATTCTTCAGGCCTTCTGTGACTGGTGGGCATCACTGGAGCTGGGGTGCCACAATCACATCCCAAATTTATATTTCAAGTTAAATTTCCTTTGAAATTTTGCATTTCTTTACAGTGTGCCTTAGGAGCTAACCATACTAACTTTGTTGACAAAGGTACAAATGTATGAAATAGGAGCAAAGGTAGGCCATTGGCCCCTTGAGCCTGTTCCAGCATTCAACATGGTCATGGATTATAGGTTTGTGTTTTGACTTTTACATTTCCATCTACTCCAATAACCTTGATTCTCCTGCCTAACACGACTCTATCCAGCTCTGCCTTAAGATGTTTAATGTTCCCACCCCCACTGCCTCCTGAGGCAGAGAGTTCCAAAGTCACACAACCCTCTGAGATAAAATCCTCTCATTTCTGTCTTAAAAAGGGAATAATAGCAGCCCCTAGTTCAGGACACACCCACAAAACATTCTTTCCATGTGCACTTTTTCAAGACCATTTAGGATCCTACACACTTGAATCAAGTCATTCCTCACTCTCCTAAACTCCAGTGGACAATAGCTCAGTAAGAGCAACCTAGTCCCATAAGACAAAGCCCTCATTCCAGGAATTAGTGTAGTAAGCTTTCTCTGAACTACCTCCAATTCACTTACATCTTTCCTTCAAGAAGCAAACCAAAACTGCACAGTGTATTTGAGATGTTTGATTTGATTTGATTTATTATTGTCAGGTGTGTCTTACCTGCTTTACAGGCAGATCATACTATACAAGTGCATCAGGGTAACAGAACAGAGTGCAGGATACAATGTTACAGCTGCTGAGAGGGTGCAGAGAGAGATCAACATTAACATTAAAGAGGTCCATTCAAAAGTCTGATATCAGAGGAGAAGAGGCTGTTCTTGAATCAGTTCTTATGTTTATACAAACTTTTATACCTTCTGCCCAACAGAAGAGGGTGGAAGAGAATATAACCAGGGTGGGAGGGGTCTTTGATTATATTCGTTGCTTTCTCAATGTAGCAGGAAGTAGAGACGAAGTCAATGAATATGAGGCTGTTTTGCGTGACGGATTGGGCTGTTTTCACAACTCTCTGTTGTTCCTTTCGGTCTTGGCAAGACCAGTTGCCAAACCACGCTGTGATACATCCAGATAGGATGCTTTCTGTGGTGCATCTATAGAAATTGATGAGAGTCTTTGTGGACATACCAAATTTCCTTAGCCTCCTGAGGAAGTAGAGGTGTTGCTGTGCTTTCTTGACCGTAGTGTCAACATGGATGGACCAGGACAGATTGTTGGCGATCATCACTCCCAGGAACCTGACGCTCTGAACCATCTCCACTTCAGCACCATTGATGCAGACAAGAGCGTGCCCATTTCCTGACATCATTGACCAGCTCATTTGTTTTGCTGACATTGGTGTTATACAACTGAAGCATACAACATAACATCCTTACCTTTATGTTCAGTTCCTCTCATGACAATGGATAACATTCCATTAGTCTTCATGATTGCGTGCTGTATCTGCATACTAACCTTTACTGACTCATGCACCAGATCACTTAATTCCCATTGCACCTCAGAACTCTGCAGTCTTTCTCCATTTAATTTAGTTTGCTTTTACATTCTCCTTGCTGAAGTGAACAACTTCACATTTTTCCCACATTATACTTCATCTTCCAGACTTTTCTTCCTCATTTACTTAACTCTACCTGCAATTTCTTTACATCTTCCTCCGTACACGATTTCCTACCTATTATTAAAAATGGCAGGTTATTGCAGTTTGATTATTATCCATTTCTCGTTCGAGAGGACCAGCCATTGACAAGCTTTACAGTGACTGTAAAATCCTACGTTACATCACAGACCTGCAAATGTTAGCAAAAAAAAGCTGCTATCTCAACAAACTATGAAAGCAGGAATATGCAGTAATCGTTCAGTTCATTGGTGAGTTGGAACCAGAAGCAGGAAGAGCTCATGACTGTGTTTGCTTCTGTGTGTCTCTGTTTGTCTCTCTCTCTCTGACCCTGTCTCATCCCCTACTGTAGCCTCTGTCTGTGCTAATGCAGCACAGTCTGGGAATCAGATCTCTGCTTTCTTCAATGGGAAAAGGCCGTGCTAGACTCTGAGACATCAGGGAGTAATTTATCCCTTTATATCAGTGCATAACCATTCATGTGTTGGGTTGGGGGTGGGTGATATTTCCAGCTCGTGCCTCAATTTTGGTTTAATCCATCAATCTGTACGCCTATTCCCCATGAGAAACAGACAATTCCATTCTCTTTCTCTCCCCCACCTATTCCCCCTATGGCAGTAATCATGTTGGGGAAAGTGAAAAATTTACTGTCCCTTTTCTCTCCCAAAGGCTAACAGATTTTACTGGTTTTGTTACTGGCTGCAGGGTTGTGAAGTGATTAAATGTCATCTCCTAATTGATGAACAAAGACACCGGGCCCTGAATTGTTTCATTCCCCCCTTGAGTGTGCCTGAAAGCTGCCGTGCGTTCGTAAAAAGTGATCTTCACTGAAGTTTTAGAGCGGACTCTGCAATTTATCTCATTTTTACAAGATATGTCATCACTTCCACAATGATAGCCCTGGTGTGCTGGTGTGTGTGTGTTATATATATGTGTGTGTGTATGTGTGTGTGTCTGCGCACGCTATGTGTGTGTGTGTGCGTTCACTGTGTGTATGCGTTCACTGTGTGTATGCGTGCACTGTGTGTGTGCGCGTGTGCGCTCTCTGTGTGTGTATGTGTGTGTGTTCTGTATGTGTGTGTGTTCTGTATGTGTGTGTGTATGTGTGTGCTCTGTGTTTGTTTGTGTGTGTGTGTGTTTGAAAAAATGATAATCATGTCAGGGGATAGGGAAGGGAGCGGAGTTTGTAAAGTGCCTAGTTTGCCTTGGTTTTCTAACCAATGTTGTCAATACCTCTGTAATTTTCTTTCCCTCACCCTGAAGGTACGAAGGAACAGCTTCACAGGCCCCAGGACCTTGCCCAAAAGAGTATTTTACAAGCCTTTAACCATGAGATCTGGAAAACTTTTTGTCCTTGTAAATCTTGGTCCCACCCTTCACTTTGTGCAGTGAGTTTTTCCTTCCACAGGGTTGATGCTCAGAAGGAAGAGTCTGAGCTGGTTTCTCTACCCCTTATGTCTGTCCCCATCGTCCAACATCGCTAGAGTCTCATAGCCCAATCTCTTATTTTCTTTATGGAATGTGAGCGTTAGGATGGATTGTTAATGGTTGATTGTCACCAGGTTGACACTTTTCTTTAAATTTCATATTTTAATGGAATTTATTTCCTTTCTGAAATGCAGGCATTAGTGAGCTAGATCAGTCGTTAATAAGTTGCCACTAGTTAACAATTTTTAAAAATCATGCTTTAATAGGGTTCATATTTCAGTCTCTGCCATGGTGGGGTTTGAACTCTCATCCCCACAGCGTCAGCCATGGGTTCTGGACTATTTGGCTGCTGACATTACCACTACATCACTGCCTCTCCCTATTCTTTATCCTGACATAGTGCCTGAAGCAGAGGCAGACTCTGGTAGTATATTCTACCATCTCTTCTTCACCCTTCACTGCAAAAACAGGTTTCTGCTGCTTGGTATCTTAAATCTCTTTATTTTTAATCTTATAACCAAGTCCCATGGTTCTAGACCTATAACCACTGGAAACGTTGTTGCTTTTCTATCCCTTCATAATCATAAAATGCCCAGCATCAAATCACTCCGTACTTTGCTCTATTCTGTGTTTTCATACCCTCATCAAATTTTTAAAAGAATGGCTGACAGGCATTTTATCCGAATTCATACATCAATATCGACTGAAATTAAAATTAGAATTTGAAGCTAAGGGGAAACATTGAATAAATGTTGAAATGCAATTTCTCCACCGATAGATGCACATTATCAGATGATAGAGACAGACCGTAGAGTTGCCAAGTATTTTAAACAGGATTGGCTAAGTGAGTCCATGAGCCTGTACATTCCCCATTGTGCCTTGATTAGTGAAGAGGTTGCTTTGCAGCAGAGATTTCCATTGTTAGCCATTGCAGACCACTCTTCCAAACGTTCCTCACGATCGCTGTGATTCATCCTGCTTGAATCAAACTGGAAGAGGCTGTTTGCTTCTGTATAACCTTGAACAATTGATGTGTCTGGATTGTGCTCCAAGAATTATGGAGAGCGGAGCGAGAGAGAGACAAACAAATGGAATGTTCACATTCTCAGAAGCGCTCCAAATTGAATGAGTTTCACTGTTCTTTAATCTACTTATGTGCTTAAATATAATGGTGAGGATCATGGATTTTTGTGCCGTAATGGTAGTGTCCTTACCTCTGATGCTAGGAGATCTAGGTTCAAGTCTCTCATACTCCAGAGGTGTGTAATAACATTTCTGAACAGGTGGATTAGAAAATACCTAAAGGTAACGAGTATGGGCTTTTGTGGTGCAGTGGTAGTGTCCCCACCTCTGAACAGGGAGGCCTAGGTTCAAGTCCCTAGAGCTCCAGAAGTGTGTCCTAACATGTCTGTATAGTTTGGATCAAAAATGTTTTAAGGATGACAATCTTGTCATGATTTAAAGATGAACTGTCCTCCAGAAAAGGCCAATCTCAACCCAATTCCCTTTCGAGCCACCTCAGTTCCCGTCGATTGTCAGCTGTAAAACCATCCAGAATTCGTGCTCTCCGGCGACCTCTGCTGGGCAGCATCTTAATGCCACCCAAAGGGCAGGATCCTGTTCAATTGTAAAGCCTCTCTTTGACAGCCTGTATCTATTGTGCAGGCTTGTGTACGAAGATTGGTGAGACAAAAGAGGACTCATAGCCATGGAACTGTGCCTCAGGAGCAACAGTGCACCCCTGTGGGAGGTGGCGAAGAAGGAGAGCTGAGGGAAGAAAGGGGAAAGGATTGTGAACGATGGCGCAGATACGACATTCAATTAATTTAATTGTGCCGTGTTGGGGGTGGGGGGGAGACGGGGTGGGGGTTGCGAGAAGTGATGGGAATAGTTCTGCCACGTCAGCACTTTCATCTTTCAACTTCTCAAACCCGTCTCAGCTGATGGTGTGCTTGCAGCCTTAACGGCATTGTAATATGGAAATGCAAATGAATGATGTTGACAGAGAAAATCCAGTAGGAGATGGGGAAAGCAATCTAGACAATTCATTTCCCTCTGAAGATTGATGGCACCGTGAAGGGTGAGATGTGGAATGTACCACCGCTTCAGCCAGGAGGCTGCAGGTCTAAAATAAAAATCCTGACTAAGCTTTTGTTAAGCCATCTAGAAACCGCGTGTGCTAAATTTGAAAGGAAGAGGCTTAGCAGCAATGTTAGTGCTGGTGAGAAGAGAACGGAGACTGAAAAGATTTCACATGAAAACCTGCAGGTGTTTAAACTTTTCTTTTGTTTTAATATTCATGTCTTAAGGGTTGGAGGACAGGAGTGACCATTCTGCCCTTTAGTTGTGCTCTGCTGTTCAGTTTGATCACGGCTCATGTATACCTCAGCACCATGTGTCTGCTGTCACACCATGTCTCAGGCTTAAAACTCTTGTCGATTTCAGTTTTCATACCTCAAATTGTTCAATACTATCCACTATTTTTTGGAGGCGGATGAGTGTTGCAACTTTCCACTATCCTTTCCGTGGAACATGTGGCCCCAATCACACAACACCAGGTTAAATCTGTGGCATTGATGCTAAAGAAATGAGAACTTTTCTTAGTGGGTTATAGGGGGATGATCTGGGTGGGATGTTCTGAGGATCGGTGTGGACTTGTTGGGCCGAAGGGCCTGTTTCCACACTGTAGGGATTGTGTGAAATAAATTTATAGTCCAACAGGTTTATCTAAAATCACAAGCATTTGAAGCGCTGCTCCGAAAGCTTGTGATTTAAAATAAACCTGTTGGACTATAACCTGGTGACTTCTGACTTTGTCCACCCCAATCCAACACCAGCACCTCCACATCATCCCTCAGCAGAAGTTGCTGGAAAAGCTCAGCAGGTCTGGCAGCGTCTGTGAAGGAAAAAAAA
>NC_063360.1:32318188-32372306 GCF_021869965.1 Rhincodon typus | reverse complement strand
TAAGGGTCACTGGACCTGAAACATTAACTCTGATTTCTCTCCACAGATGATGCTAGATCTGCTGAGCTTTTCTAGCAATTTCTATTTTTGTTTCTGATTTCCAGCATCCACAATTGTTTCAGTTTTTATAGAGTCTAAGATGTCATCTTCCTTTCTAAATGGCTGCTGCACCTATGTATTAAATCCACCATTATAAGATTGGTGTATATGGGAGTTCGATATGCAAATGTTGGCTGTTGAGTTTCCAATTGACAACATTGACATAATACCAAGGGCACTTCATTGGCTATGAAGCTCTTTGGGCTTTCCTGAGATTCCAGAGATCCAGCTGTAGGTTGTCAGCTCGCTTCTCGTCTGCAGAGTGGCCCCTTGGTGAGGGGTGACAGGTGTTTTATGGAAAGAGAAAATAAACGTACTAAGGAGTTAGGACCTATTTCTTGGTGGATATTCCATTACAAGGAGCATTAACCTCTTGACACATTGAAATCCAATGCTGTGCTTTTGACATCCTCCATTTGTTTTTCTGCAGAGCTGTTCCCTAAGGTTCTCAAAGGATGAAGCACATCCTTTACATAGGACTGCTAGCAAGCTGTTTCAACCATCAGAAGTGTATTGGCAACAGATTGAGCCTGGCTTAAATGCACCATGTGGTGTTTTGCTGAGTGTACAGACAGGCGAGTCAACGTTTTGATCCCTGATTTGGGATTAATGTTGCCAGGAATTGTAAAGTAATTTCCCTAGACACTGCTGCCTGCAATTCTGGGAGAAAAGCTATTGGAACCTCAAAAATTAAATGTATATTTCTGAAAGGGATATAGATTTTCAAAGCTTTTGTCATGAACTCATTGGGATAATTGCAAATTTTGAATGATCTCAACCAATCAGCACCCATTTCTTCCTGCAGCATAACTTGTTGTGAACGTTTGACGTTTAGCATTCTTGCACTGATCCTGATGAGAATTAGATGAAAATAAGCCTCTCTTTTAAAACAGGATTTCAGTTCTGTATGACGCATCAACTGTTTGTAAACCATAATTGAGCACTTTCATTTATTCCTTATGAAGATCATAGAATCCCTACAGTGTGGAAGCAAGCCATTTGGTGTATCGAGTTCACACCGACCCTCTGAAAAGCATCCCACCCATAGCCACCCTATCCCTGTAAATTCCATGGTCAATCCACCTAACCTGCACGTCTTTGGACTGAGGGAAGGAAACCAGAGGCAATTCACCCAGACATAGGGTGAACATGCAAACTCCACACAGATAGTTGCCCAAGGCTGGAATCAAACTCAGGTCCTTAGTGTTGTGAGGCAGCAGTGCTAACCACTGAGCCACCATTGGATGTGGTGGGGAGGGGTGGTGATATTTTATTTGAGATGGGAGATTTTGATAAAATGTTCAGGACTATGACCACTAGCGTTAGAGTCAATAGTAAAGCACATAGGAACAGTACAAGTCAGGAGGAGGCTATTCAGCCCCTCTGATTACTGCTGATACTTTTGAAAAGCGATCCACTTATTCCAACTCCCTGGCTCATACCTCACATCCCTGCACTTTTCTCTCTTTTATTCATGATGTGGAGGTGCCGGTGTTTGACTGGGGTGGACAAGGCCAAAAATAACACGATACCAGCTTAATGTCCAACAGGTTTATTTGAAGACATAAGCTTTCGGAGTCTCGCGCCTTCTTCGGGTGCCACATCCCATTAGGCATTGTCTTCTAACTCCTAACAACTTCTTGCATCCAGTAAAAAGTTTGTCCTCATGTCAGCTCTGATTTTTTTATGCCTATCTCCTCAAGTTTGCGTCCACTGGCTATTGACTTCTCAGTAACTGGAAACAGTTTTTATTTCTTTATCTACAGAGGGAGTGCTGTGCTTTCACAGGGGCCATCTTTTAGGTGAGATGTTTAACTGAGACGTCATGGCTAATCTCAACTGGACATTAAAGGACTCATTGTGACAGTATGTTGATGAATGCGTTGGAGGGTATAGGTGGATCATTGGAGTTCTGGTTTATTCAGCATTTATTCCTCGAATCGTTTCACCCAGAATGTAATCTGAGTTTCGTGGATGGCAGCTGTTCTCTTGTAACTTTAACTGTTGCTTTTTTATTTGCACAGTGACTGTCAGTTGGCACGTCAACGGAGGAGACATCATTTTTATGACCATAAGATATAGGAGCAGAATTAGGCTATTCGGTCCATCAAGTCTGCTCTGCGATTTGATCAAGGCTGATATGTTTCTCAACCCCATTCTCCTGCTTTATACCTGTAATCCTTGACCCCATTACTAATCAAGAACCTATCTGTCTCCGTCTTGAAGATACTTAATGACTTGGCCTCCACAGCCCTCTGCAGCTGAGTTCGATAGATTCACCACCCTCTGGCTGAAGAAATTCCTCCTCAGCTTAGTTTTAAAGTGTTGTTCCTTCGCACTGAGAGTGTTCCCTCTGGCCGTGGTCTCTCCAATTAATGAAAACATCTTCTCCACAGCCACTCGTTCCAGGCCTGTCAGTATTCTGTAAGTTTCAAGGAGATCCTCCCCTCTTCCTTCTAAACTCCATCGAGTACAGACTCAGAGTCCTCAATCCCCCCTCTGATCATTCTTGTTAACCTCCTCTGGATCCCCTCCAATGCCAATGCATCCTTCCCTAGATACAGAGCCTAAAGCTGCTTACAATGTTCTAAATGTGGTCTGACCTGTTCCTGTGTTACACTGTTGCTGTGTGAAAGAGTGTGTCAGACTTAGCATCTTTTAGATGAGATGTTAAACTGAGGTTCTGTCTTCCTCTCTTGAGTATATATGAAAGATTCTATAAGCACTGTTTCACAAGTAAAGGTGAGTTCTCCCCAGTATGCAGGGCAGCACCTAAACATGACAAAGAAAGATTAGTGTTCATTGCTATTGGTCCTTTTATGCCATTTTTTCTTACAATGTAGCAGAAACTACACTTCGGAGTGTTTCATTCCTGTAAAACGCTCTGAGATGCCCTGAGGTTATGAAAGGCACTATACAAATGCAGGTCAGGTGCAAGGAAACATGTTCTGTGCAAAATCCACAGCAGTAAAATAAATTGACCTCGCTGCAAGTGGGTTTCATAAATATTCCAGCACAAATTCCAGTTCTAGTCCAAGCATTGGCAAAAATCAAATTTCAGCCATTTTGATGAATGCTTAGGTGTGGAATTTTTCAAAGTCCAGTCACTATCAGTGACTGTAATTTTGTCCATCGCGCAAATGGAACATTGGGGCCCAGAGCTGGCCAGTTATTGTGACTCGCCAAGCACAGACTTGACCTAATTCAGTATGACCTTCAGTCCCTTTTCTTTCATGTAAACGTCTCCACTCGGCTGTGTGAGGGATGATAACATGAGTAGAAACCACAATTCCTTTCTGCCAGTAGCAACGGTCAGAAATCTTCAGGATAATACAGGAGCAGCACACAGAAATGTACCTTAATGCTACAAATCCGAAGGATCTGTTGGTTTGAGAACTTCCGCTTGTTGCCGTGGTCATGGAATTAAATTCATTGGTCAAGACATGGATGCATTTTTGGAGAATGGCTCACATTGATTAACATAGAAATTCAGGCACAAAATAGGCCATTCATACCAACTGGACTATGCTAGCCTTCATGCTTCACAGAGCTTCCTTGAACACTCTTCACCTTGCCTGATTTGGTCTATCATACTGCAGCTGCTGTGACGCTGTTTCCCCTGGTTTGAAGACCTAGAGCATTCCAGGATGAGGGTTTGGCCATTTAGGAATGAGAGGAGGAGAGTTCTCCCCACTCTGAGGAATTCCCTACCTCTGACAGCAGTGAGTGCTCTCTCAAGGCAGAGATCGGTACAATTTGGACATTAATGGAGTCAAAGGATATAAGATTACTGTGGGCCTGGAGTCACATGTAGGCTGATACACAAAGGATGGCAGATTTGCTTCCTTGAGGTATTTTAGGGAACCAGATTGTTGTTTTAAAATAGCAATTGACATGGTTGTCTTTAAGCTAACTTTCTTTGAGTTTCAGGTTTTTATTGAATTTGCTGTCTGCCACGGTGGGACTTGAACCCATGGCCTCAGAATATGAGCCTAAAGTTCTGGATTATGAGGGCTAGTAAATTACCGCTACACCATCATCTCCCTTAGCGTAAATCTCTCCAGCCGTGTTGTGGAGATGCTTTAATCCTGCATTTGTGGAGAAGGTGGTGGCTTCCAGAATGGGCTGGTAGGACAAGGTGTATGAGGAGAGACTGAGTCAGTTAGGATTATAAGCATTGGCATTTGGAAGAAATAGGGACGATCTCATAAGAAACCTATGAAATTCTAACAAGACTTGACAGGTTAGATGCAAGATGGATGTTCTGAATGGTGGGTGAGTCCAGAAGTGGGGCTCATAGTTTAAGGATAAGGGGTAGACACTTTAGGGCTGAGATGAGGTGAAATTTCTTCACCCTGAGAGTGGTGAGCCTGTGGAATTCATGCCGCAGAAAGTGGTTGAGGTCAAAACATTGTGTTTACGAGAAGGAAGTAGATATAGCTCTTGTGACTAAATGGATTAAGGGATGTTGGGGAGTTTGGGTTTTGAACTTGATCAGCCACAATCATAATGAATGGCAGAACGGGCTTGAGGTGTTGAATAGCCCACTCCTGTTCCTGTCTATTCTGTTTCTGTGACAGGTTTGGACGCAACTGATAGTTGTCTGCTATCTCTGAGCTGAGAGCTGAGCTGATGGTGATGAGTTTGTGTGGGAACAGCCAATGCTGAAGAATGCTGGAGAAGGAAGGAAAGTGCACTTTCCCCATTATTAATCGAAAATCTCCACCAGTCTCCACCAAAACAGACAAGTGGGAGCAGCAGAAAGCTTGTGAAATCCTCTTCCCAGCAGGCCTGAAAGTTGAAAGCTTTTCCTTTTCCCAGTCCAAACATATGTCAATATAACGAGCAGAAAATTCACAAAAAGAGTGATGCGGGCACAGTATATTCCTCAAACATTCATTATTTTATATTTATTAAAAAGGTGCTGTGTACTGGGATTTTCAATTATTTAATAAATTTAAGGTTGTCAAATAAATTATAAAACAGTGGATCACAATATCTATGAATATATGAATAAGTCATTAAATAAATAATGTAAAAATGAAATCATTAAATCAATAAATCATCAAATATGGCTTTATAAATAAATTAGCACAAATAAACGCCATTGTAGCATGAAAGAAAATAACAGAGAAATGGGGCTCATCATTCAATAATTTTCTTCATAGAGACTGTTTGGAGTCAGGGCTTTGTTGTTTTTGGGTTTTATTGTTACTTTGTGCCAGTAAATACGAGTGAGAAAATTATGAGGAGGGTGAATACAGAAATCAAATGGAAAATGGATGTGATTTTTCCTTCACCTACTGAATTAACTGAGTTTTATTGGGCTCCAGTTTAACATATGTTGCTTGTTCGTTTAGTGTTCATTCATTCTTACTGTATTCCTACAACATAAAAAACACTACAGTCCTCCAAAAAGTAATTAATTACGTGAGAAACATTTTCTGATACTTTGCTAACATTATGTGTCCCTGAATGAATGGAATTTTATGTTTCAATTCAGTTTCCTTTTAGATGTTATTTAAATCTCAAATGAAAGAGAGAGGATAAAAACTAGTCTAATAATGACCACTGTCACTTGTTGTAAAAAGCCACCCAGTTCATGCATGTCCTTGAGGGAAGGAAATCCTTAGCTGGTTTGGCCTACATGTGACTCCACACCCACAGTAATGTGGTTTACTCTTAACTGCCCGATGGGTATTTAAAGTGACCTAGCCAGTGGCAACCACATCCCATGAATTAATAAAAAAACTTGTCTTGCTTAAAGGGGAATTTTTATTCTAATGATTCAACATTAACCTCCCAGTTACCGCTCAGCAGATTAGAATTGGATGGTATCCAAGCCAACTTGTAAATTATACTGAAAGAAAAATATTCTGAATTCCAATGTGATTCACACATGTCCTTCAGATTCAAAGGAGGGTCTGAAGTGGAGGGATCCAGTGAGGTTGTGGTTGAAATAGTGATCCAAAGCAGGGAGGCAGGTCGGACCCAATGGCTTCTTCCGTATTGCAAACATTCTGGTATCCTTCTAGAATCTATGGAGGGACTGAATTGAGCATGGGTGGTAACTGTGCTTTGGGTCTGGAAGGGTTAACAAGCAGGAAGTAAGTATCGGGGTGAACTCAGGTCACTTTAGAGAAGCTGACCTGAGAGTTTTGCTTATGGAAAGCCCTCACCATAATCATCCTCTGATGCACCAGGAGACGGGCTTTGTCTTATTGTTTGTCTTATGGCTGGAAGGTGATTATAAAGTAGTTTCAGTAAAATGCACAGTGCATGTGCATGTACAGCCTATGTACTGACAGCATCGCAGTTCTGCAGTAATAATGCAATGCCGGGTGTCACGACATACTGCAGCTACCCTACTGACCTGCAGAATGAATAGGGTCAGGACTGCAATGGCCTGCTTTCATTTATATGCAAATTATTCTCTTCCTTTTGCAAGGCTAGAGGGTATATTTCTTTCAGTACTGCTTTCATGGATGTAGGTTTGTAGTGATTTAGGATCAGGAAGGAGGCTTTAATCAATAACGTGTAGAGCTGGATGAACACAGCAGGCCAAGCAGCATCAGAGGAGCATGAAAGCTGACGTTTCGGGTCTGGACCCTTCTTCAGAAATGGGGGAGGGGAAGGGGATTCTGAAATAAATAGAGAGAGAGGGGGAGGCAGATGGGAGATGGATTAAGGAGCAGATAGGTGGAGAGGAGACAGACAGGTCAAAGAGGCGGGGATGGAGCCAGTAAAGATGAGTGTAGGTGGGGAGTTAGGGAGGGGATAGGTCAGTCCAGGGAGGACGGACAGATCAAGGAGGCGGGATGACGCTAGTAGGTAGGAGGTGGGCGTGGGGCTTGAGGTGGGAGGAGTGGATAGGTGGGAGGAAGGATGGAAAGGTTAGGGAGGTGGGGACGAGCTGGGCTGGTTTACACAAAACAGCCTTGTTTCCAAACTGGTTTCCTCTTGGTAACACAGATTCGTACTGGGCTGTGGATCTGTAGGTCCCCGTATGTTATCAAAATGTTGGCAGAATGTAAGGGCATGTCACAGCCAAGCTTGATGCTGTCCTCATCCTCCAAATATAGGAAACAGGAGCAGGAACCTCTGAAAAATTCTTACAACTTCTCCATCAGCACTGGACCTCAGACTAATTGTAAGTTCTCAGCTGCCTTCTTTCTTCCTGTGAACCTCTTGGTCCTTTGAATGGATTCAGTGACCAAACATTTTTAGAGAATTTAATAAGTGCCATTCAGCCCATCACCCCTGTGCCAACCCAGGAAAAGATGTACTGATTAGGCTCAAACTCCAGATCTCCTCCACAGCCCTGCGAATGTTCTTTTTTTAAACCAACTTCTCTTTGCTGCTTAACTTCTACCTTCATCTTTCAGTACATTCCACATTCTCCCTGTGTCTGTATGGGTTTCTTCTGGGTGCTTCGGTTTCCTCCCACAGTCCAAAGATGTGCAGGTTTGGTGGATTAGCCATGCTAAATTGCCCAGAGTCTCCGGGATGCGCAGGCTAGGTGGATTGGCTAGGGGAAATGGAGAGCTACAGTGATAGGGTAGGGGGTGAGTCTGAGTGGGATGCTCTTCGAAGGGTTGGTGTGGACTCAATGGGCCAAATTGCCTGCTCCCGCACTGTAGGGATTCTATGATTCTATGATAACATCTAACAGAGTATTAAAAAAAACTGTCCTGTCTCCAGTGTTAATTATCTCAAATCTGTGTCCTTTGGTTATTGATCTCCCTGTCAGTTTCTCTGTCTGTACTTTATCAAAACTCTTCATGATTTGGAACATCATAATTAAATCTCCCTTAACCTCCTTTACTGTAAGGAATACAATCCCAGTTTTGCTGGTGTCTCCATGGGATTCAATTCCTTTACTTATATTAACCCAGTTCTCTGTGTTTTTAAAAAATATATATTTCATGGGGATGTGGCTGTCATTGATAAGGCTAATACTTGTTGCCCATCCTATGTTGGTTTTGAATTGAGTGGCTTGTTATAATAATAGGCCAGGTGAGGGGTCGACCGCATTACCGTGGGGCTGGGATTTGGGGTCGACAGATTTCCTTCCTTAGAGGACATATGTGAAGCTGCTGTGTTTTAAACAACAGTCCATAATGGTTTATATGGTTACCATCACTGAGATGTGCCCTCTTACCCCATTAATAGCTGCCATGTTTGGAGTTGAGCCCATCTCCTCAGAACTTTTGCTTGGGCCCTAGGTGACTTGCCCGATGACATTACCAATGCACCACCATTTCACCATATCATGTCAAAACTTGTATCCAATTCTACATCACATGACAGTCTCTCTCAGTGAAACCACAGCACACCTATTATAAGGATAGGAAACATTGCTGCACTGTGGCTCAGTGGTTAGCACTGCTGCCTCACAGCGCCAGGGAGCTGGGTTTGATTCTATCTTTGGGGTCTGTCTGTGTGGAGTTTGCACATTCTTCCTGTGACTATGTGGGTTTCATCCTGGTGCTCGGGTTTCCTCCCACAGTCCAAAGATGTGCAGATTAGGGTGGATTGGCTATGCTAAATTGCCCATGGTGTGTCCAGGGATGTGCAGGTTATGTGGATTAGCCATGGGATAATGCAACATGGTAGGGTAGAGGGAGTGGATCTGTGTGGGATGCTCTTCAGTGGATCAATGGGCTGAATGGCCTGCTTCCACACTGTAGGGATTCGGAGAATAGTCCACTCAGGCAAATGGGGATTTGGTCTTTACTCTGAAGTTCAATGTTGGGAAGGGACAGAGGGAGGTTCACTCTGCATTTGACTAAATCTGGGCTGCGAGTGTGTGATGCTGGGAGTTTGAGAGAGAATATACAGCAGTACCACTACCCCCATCCACTCCCCCACCCGCACCCCAAATAACTTGTAAGAACTGTAGCAGACAGCTAGGGTCTCTGTGTCCTTACTTGTAACGTGTTGCCATTGTAAGAAAGAAAAACACTATTTCCTATCAACCTGCTCAGCAATATTATTAAACACCTCTAGAACAGGTGGAACTTGAACCCAAGCCTCCTGGCTCAGAGGTAGAGATACTACCATTGCACTGCCACAACACTGAGTGAGTCTAGAGCTAGGCTACCCATCTATCCAAGTATACCCACCCTGGTCATTCAGTTGTCCTGACATGATATGTAGTGGGTTGGTGACCAACTCGTTGGACAGTGGCATTCCTCCCCTGTCCAGGGGTAACTAACAATACAGAGCAGGGATGGTGACAGATTCCCAATCTCTGTTGAGCAATATCTCACCACAACTCTGAATGCAAAGATAGTTCCACGTCCAAATCCTGTTTGCCTTTAGCAGTGGAAGATATTACAAAACCCACAGCCATTTGGAAACCAAAAGGCTTGCAAGCTGACCCTCAAATATGTCGCTCTTTGTTGAAAGTCTACAATTTGTCCGATCGAATTAATTTTTTTAGAAATTCATTCATGAGATGAGGGCATTACTGACTGGACCAACACATATTGCCCATCCCTGATTTCCTGGAGTGTAATTAAATGTCAACTACATTTCTGTGTGTCTGCAGTCACGTGTAGGTCAGGCCAGATGAGATGGCAGATTTCCTTCCCCCTAAAGGACATTAATGAACCCAATGGAGTTTTACAACAATTGACAGCAATTAAGACAAAACTGTTACAACATGGAAGGAGGCCATTTGGCCCATTGTACCTATACCAGCTATTGGTCAGGTTTGGTTGTCATCAACTAGCTTTTCTTTAAAATTCCAGCGTTTATTGAATTCAAATTTGACTATCTGTCACGGATGGAATTTGAATCCATGTCCTCAGAACGTTAACCTGGGGTTCTGAAATACAAGTCTGGTGATGTTACCACTACACTTGAGCCTAGAATTTATATTTATGTCGCTCATTACCACATTCCCAAATAGTTTCCCAGCCAATGCGAAAATGACAGAAAGACACTCCAAAGAGGTTCAAGAAGAGATGATGGTAAAACAAGTGGTGACAGAGAATGGAATTTATCCCGTCAGGTCTGAAAAGCCTGTCCAGAAGTGGGAACAGGATTCGTGTCTTGGGCTGAGAGTTGAGAATTGCTGATTCTTGCAACGGGGTCTTGAGCAGCTGAGCAGTGAATCTTTGACATATCAGGGGGTTCCTGTCATTGGGTATTTCAGCCAGTGCTGAGCCCGCCCCTGGCTGCTGTGATTATACGGTCCCCAGTAAAATGACAAACCCATGCAGACTCCGGGATTATTTGACCCTGGCATCTTCTGGATAGAATCAAAATTGATAAGAGGAGACTGAGGTGATTTGTACTGTCCAGACAAATTATTGCTGTCTGTGAGAACTCCCTGAGGGACAGTGCCTACCGGTCATCTCAGCCCTCATAATATATTGATACATCCTGTGCGATATGCAGTAAATATTTGTGACATCTCAAAGTAGAGACAAAGGGAGCTGTGAACAAATTAGGGTCAATGTGAGGTTGAGGCAGGGTGAATTTTTATCTACAAATTCCACTGAAATTTATAATATTTCCAACCTTTCCGACACAAGCCAGCAATTCTAAGTCAACCCACCAGCAACCTGAAAGCTCCCTCTTCTCTCGTAAAAGGTGCTGACCCATCCTGGGGACTTGCTCTGTGGGTCTCATGGGTATCCTGATTTGCAAAACCTTCCTTGTTTTTTCCTCTCCCTCTTGAAACTCTGCCTAAAATATTGATTCCTTTGCTTGTCTTCAGTATGTCTCCCTTAACAATAAGTGTCTCTAGGCTGTTCAAACACAGTAGCATCACAGCCAACTCTATCTGTCATAAGAACATAAGAAATAGTAGCAGGAGTAGGCCATCTGGCTCATCAAGCCTGCTCGGCCATTAATAAGATCATGGCTGGTCTTTTCATGGACCTAGCTCCATTTACCTCCTTGCTTACCATTACCCCTAATTTTTTTACTGTTCAAAAATCTAGCTATTTTTGCCTTAAAAACATTCAGTGAGGTAGCCTTGACTGCTTCACTGGGCAGGGAATTCCAAGGATTCACAACCCTTTGGGTGAAGAAGTTCCTCCTCAATTCAGTCCTATGTCTGTTCCTCCTTATTTTGAGGCTATGCCCCTCAGTTCAAGTTTCACCCACCAGAGGAAACAACCTCCCTGCTTCTTTCTTATCTATAAGTTTCCATAAGATCCCCTCTCATTCTTCTATATTCCAATGAGTATAGTCCCATCTACTCAAGCCAACCCTCTCAACTCTGGAATCAATCTAGTGAACCTCCTCTGCACCCCCTCCAGTGCTAGTACATCCCTTCTCAAGTAAGGAGACCAAAACTGTACACAGTACTCCAGGTGCTGCCTCACCAGCACCCTACACAGCTGAAGCATAACCACTCCCCCCCCCCCCCCCCAATTTTTAAACTCCATCCCTCTGGCAATTACAACATTCCATTTACCTTTTTAATTACCTGCTGGCACCTGCAAACCAACTTTTTTGTGATTCATGCACAAGGACATCCAGGTCCTTCTGCAATTTGTTTTACCATTTAAGCAATAGTTCATTGTCCATGTAGGAATCAGCTGATTTCCATTCCACCCCAACCAAACTATCCTCTACAATTCATGAGAAAAGGATCCAATTGATCTTGCCCAGATGTGACCTCAATGCTGACATTGCAGTCCAGAACTTGGATTTTGCTAAACACAGAGACATGTTATCTCGTTTTTATTTTTGTTTTGACATATTAGGATAAATGCAAGGAAGCCAAATTTCAAGTGATCACAACAATTTATACTACAGGGTACTGATAAGCAATGGGAATTGTAGGCCCCTGAGTAACTCAAAAATGAGGCATGGCTTCATCCTATTCCTTTTGATGCAATCAGAGTTGCTATGTCGTCACATTGTTGTGATCATTTGAAATTTGGCATTCTTGCATTTGTCCTGACACGTGCAAGACAGAAAGATTCAGCAATAACTCTCTTGCTTCAGTGAGATCAGTAAATTTGGGAGCTTTCTGATTTGCATGACTCTGGTGCACACTGAATCAAACATTACGAGACTTGGGAATGGCTGTTCTCAGTCAACCAGTGGATGCTGGTGAGCTATTCCGCAACGAGAGCATCACCAGTGCATCTGGGTTCCTGCTTTCATTTGACACCTAAACATCTGGCTGAAACTAGAGATTAGCAATCAGCAGTGGGAGCACTGACTGGTTTCCATCACTATCCTTAATCCTAGTGCTGCTGAGTCCAGGGTGCCAACTTTATTCTTCCTGAATTATGATTAGTGAACTCTAATGGGGATGAAATCTGTGATCTTTTGATCTGAAGGGCTCAGTGCTCCACAAGGCAATGACTTACGTTAGAGTTTGATTTTCTTTTCAATATTTGTTTGGGTGCTACCTAGCTGTGTAATATGTCAGGTAATGGAATGCAATAGGGACATATGGAGACTATTTAGGCCCTCAAACCTGTCGTACCGCCATTCAGTGAAATCATGTCTAACCTCTGACCTCATTCCACATACTGACCTTTGGCCCCTTATTCTTTAGCACCTCTGGTTGAGTAATAGCTATCACTCCCGCTTTCAGAGTTCTCAAAGGGTGCGGTATCAACTGCAGATGTGCATGCAGAAGAGAATTCCAAACTTCAATCACAGTCTGTGTGTAGAAATGCTTCTTACTTCACTGCTGATAGATCTGCTTCTAATTTTGAGGTGTTTTGGGTGAGGGGTGAATATTGACCAAGGTACCTGGAGAATTCGCCTGCTCTTTGATTAGTACCATTGGAACTTTCCCATTTACCCAGACAAGCAGACAGACGTCTGGAAGCTGCTACATCTGACAGCCTAGCATCCCCTCAGCTCTATGCTGAAATGTCAGCCTCAAGTATTGGCTCAAGGATCGAAATGGAACTTAAACCCATAACCTTCTGCTCCAAGATGAAATAGCATGGAACCAGGGTAATGAAGTTTAAAGGGTATGGTTCCTTGGGAATAACCCGTGAATGATTTGTTAATGAGGAAGAAAAATACAGGCTTGAACATTGGATTCAATAGAAATATTAATATTTCATGATGAGGAATCAAGCCTCCTGTAGCTATTCGCCACACTCCTTATCCATGCCAGGCTGCGCTGATAACGTTCCACAGGCAGTAAGTGCCCCGTGCTTCCTGTCAGAATATTAGAAGGATATTTCTTTCCGGAGATTTCTGTTTCTGATCATTTTTTTAGTGAATTCCAAAAGAACACAGTTCACTTTGGTGGTCGTTGATGAGGAGCCTCTACTGATTATTACCCCTCACAGAGGCAATTATAGCCCCACTCCCCCCAGTCCAGATGAGATCAACTTAGTCCAGAATTGCAACTGGGACTTTCTGAAAGAAAGTATGAGAACACTATTTAGACCTCAACTGGAGTATTGTGTATTGTTCTGCACGCCACAGATGTGAACACATTGGAGACAATGCAAAAGCTAATTACAAGAACAGTTCTGGGAATGAGAAATTCCAATTATAGAGATAGGTCAGAGAAGTTGGGACTTTCTCCTTGGAGTGAAGAAGGCTGAACATAACAACATAATAAATAGTAGCAGGAGTAGGCCATCTGGCTCGTCAAGCCTGCTCTGCCATTCAATAAGATCATGGCTGATTGTTTCATGGACTCAGCTCCACTTCCCTGCTCACCGTAACTCCTAATTCCTTTATGGTTCAAAAATCCAACTATTTTTACCTTAAAAACATTCAACGAGGTAGCCTCAACTGCTTCACTGGGGCAGGGAATGCCACAGATTCACACTCCTTTGGCTGAAGAAGTTTCTCAACTCAGTCCTAAATCTGCTCCCCCCTATTTTGAGACTATGCCTCCTAGTTCTAGTGAACTGAGAGGAGATTTGATAGAGGTTTTCAAAATTGTCAATGACTGGATAGAGTAGATAGGGGGAAACCGCTCCTGCTTGTGAAAGGAACAAGAGAAAGAAAGGAGAGGGCATAGGTTTACTGATGTGCAAAAGAAGCAAGAGTGATGAGATAAAATGTTTTCACACAGTGAGTAGTTAGGGTATGGAAGGTACTGCCTGGAAATGTGGTGGAGGCAGATTTTAATGAGATATTCAGGAGAACATTGGATAATTATTTGCATTAAAACAGTGTGGAAGGCTATGGGGATAAAGCAGGAGATTGGCCTGTTTGAAGAGTCAGTTCAGGTACAATAGGCTGAATGGCCTCTTCCTGCACCGGAACAATTCTGTGATTTGATGGCACTTGTCCTGACCGCAATATAACTCCAAGTGCTTTACATCCAATGAAGAAATCGTGAAGTGCTGTCACTGTTATAACGTAGGAAACACTCTTTTGCCATGTGTTTTATACAGTGGTGAGTAGTTACATTCTGGTTTGTTGGCTACAACACAGAAAGAAATGATCTGATACATTGGGAAAATAGTTGGTATAGTGATGCTGTCAGGTGGGATAATAATCTCGGTTACTGCTCTGGGTGCTTTGGTTTACATGCCATTGAGACAGCGAGTGGGAATTAAATGATTTTAACGAATTAATTGGCTTTAAAGGATAGTCTCAATAATGCTAGCCAAGAAACCATCAATGATCGTCATAAAATCCCATCTGGTTCATTCATGAAATTTAGGAAAGGAAATCTGCTGTCCTTACCTAGTTTGGTCTACCCGTAATTTTAGACCCATACTAAAGGTATTAACTGCCCTTTGAAAAGGCTGAGCAAGCAGCCTTTGGGGGCAGCATGGTGGCTTAGTGGTTAGCACTGCTGCCTCATAGCACCAGGGACCCGGGTTCAATTCCACCCTCGGGTGACTGTGTGTGTGGAATTTACACGTTCTCCCCGTGTCTGTGTGGGTTTCCTCTGGGTGCTCCGGTTTCCTCCCACAGTCCAAAGATGTGCAGGCTAGGTGGATTGGCCATGCTAAATTGCCCACAGTGTTCAGGGATGTGTAGATTAGGTGGGTTATAGGGGGACGGGTCTGGGTGTGATGCTCTGAGGTTTGGTGTGGACTTGTTGGGCCGAAAGGCCTGTTTCCATACTGTAGGGATTCTATGATCTATGATTCTATTGTAAGCCACTCATTTAAACTGCAATGGGAGATGGGCAATAAATGCTGGTCTTACCTCAATCCATGGAAGAACAAGCCAAATTAAACAGTTACAGTCTGCACAGACTGAATTCTATAAGAGGTTGAGTCTGTGCATTTGACAAGAAGGGAAGTCAAAATGGATTTTTTTTGTCACCCTATCTCCATTGTCAGCATTGTATGATTTGAAATAGAGAGGGAGGGAATTGTCAATGTAGAATTCTATCTGCCCCCATCCTGTTGCTTTTTTCAGGGGTGGATTTGTGTACCAATTTCACTAAAAGAATCCGCTCCTCTGTCATGTTCGAATAATGGTGTGCTATTGGGGATTTGTCCAAGCTCTCTCACTATAGATGACCTTAGAGCAGTGGGAGTTTCACAGTGGTATAATAGATCCCAGACTGCAGTGCAGACAAAGTCTTTCGCAGTTCAAGTCAAAAGTGCAGAGGTGTAGGTGGAGCGTATATTGTAGTCATGGGATAAACTTTTTCTTTTGCTGATTCTCTGTCAAACCGCTAAGCAATTTTACATACTGGAGATGTGTTTTTTTTGTTGTAATAATGTAAGTATTGAGTTATATTTCAGCTGTTAGCTACAGGAAGCAAGATGGTGCTGTGAAATCAGAACCTCAAAATGAATGTTAGTTGGTGAACACCAGTGTCTAAATTAGCCAGTGTGATACAGCCCTCCAAACCCAAAGCAGCAATTCACCCTCATTTTATTAATTGCTTGGGAGACGTTTTCTTAATCAACCTGTTCAGAGGTTATTACACACACCCTGGAGCAGGATGGGATTTGAACCTTGGACTCCTGGCTAAGAAGTAGGAACATTACTATTGTACCACAAGAACTCCCTAAACACAACCAAGAACTTAGAATCATAGAAACCCTACAGTGTGGAAACAGGCCAGACCATTTGGCCCAACATGTCCATACTGACCCTCTGGAGAGCATCACATCCAGACCCATCCTGTAATCCCGCATTTCCCATGGCTAACCCACCTAGTCTGCACATCCTTGAACACTATGGGCAATTTAGCATGGCCGATCCACCTAGCCTGCACATCTTTGGCGTGTGGGAGGAAACTGGAGCACCCAGGGGAAACTTATGCAGACACAGGAAGAACATGCAAACTCCACACAGGCAGTCACCTGAGGGTGGAATCAAACCTGGGTCCCTGGTGCTGTGAGGCAGTGGTGCTAACCACTGAGCCACCATGCTGCCCAAAGCAACTTGAGGGAATGCCTTGTGGTATTATCACAAGAATATCAATTCAGAGGCCCAGGTAATGTTTTGGAGTTCTATATTCAAATCCTGCCATGTCAGATGGTAGAATTTGAGTTCAGTGAAAAATCTGAAATTAAGAGTCTAATGATGACCCTGATTGTCAGATGGAAAAACTCATCTAGTTCACTGATAACACAGTGTGGAGCTAGAGGAACACAGCAGGCCAGGCAGCATCAGAGGAGCAGGAAAGCTGACGTTCTTGCTCCTCTGATGCTGACTGGCCTGCTGTGTTCCTCATGCTCCACCATGTGTTATCTCTGACTCCAGCATTGGCAGTTCTTACTATCTCATCTAGTTCACTGATGTCCTTAGGGAAGGAAATCTGGCATCCTTACCTGGTCTGACCTACATAAGATCCCAGACGTACAGTGATGTGGTTCACTCTTAACTGCCCTCTGGGCAATTAGAGATGGACAATAAATGCTGGCCAAGGCAGTGACACCCTCATCCTGTGAATTAATTTTAAAAAACTTGTACAACAAGCACTGCGTGAGGGCTCATCAATGATTAGAAGTTGAAACCTGTTGTACGTTGTTTCATGATACATCCCAAAGTGAAAATCATACCTCTAGACCAACGCCTTCAGTTCTTTATAAGTGCACCCTAAGTCTGCTAATTATGGTTAAATTATCCCCAGATGGGTACTGTGGACTTCCATTCATTAGAACTGGACTGTCACTAGTGGAGATGAATTAATATGCGCACACTTTACACTGTAATTGCTCAAGCACCTTGGGTTAATGACTGAACGTCTCTGATCATTGTGATACAGCTCACTTACAGTGTGGTGCTCAAGAACTCCTTCCAGCTATTCATAGTCAATAAGTATCAATCCATGTATACCATGGAGAAAGATGTAATGGAGAGAAGTGGTGTGGTGCAATCGTAGTACTGGCCCTACGCCTGGGTTCATGTTCCATTTCAAGTCCTATGGGATGCAGGTGTCACTCGCTGGGCCAGCATTTATTGTCTAATTACCTCCTTCAAAGTGAAAGGCTTGCTAGATCATTTTCAAGAGCATTTAAGAGTCAATCACATGAATGCCAGAGCAGGATGACAGATTTCCTTCTCTACAGGGCAATAGTGAACCAGAACGGTTTACATGTAGGGCTTTTAATTCCATACTTTTATTGAATTCACATTTCATTATCTGCTGTGGTGGGATTTGAACCCCTGAACATTAGCCTGGGATTCTGGATTGCTAGTCCAGTGATATAACCTTTAACATTCCCTCTAAGCGCGCAGCCACTCCGAGGTTTCACTACTTGACTAAATCACGTAGGTGGGGAGGAGGAGTTCAGAATTAACTCTGAATTAAATGCAGAATTATGGACCTCGGGAGTGAGTTATAAGTTAGTTAATATATCCCCTTAACCAAAAGTTTCGTCATAATTTTGTCTTCTCCTGACTCAACTATGCCAATGCTCCTTCACCCCATTGTCAGTGAACCCGAACTCTAAGATTCTGATGGCCGTATTGTAGTGATTGTAACGAGGTCAGCCAGGTGGACCTCATAGAATATGAGTTCGCTGATTGGGGCTGTTAACCTGGTCCAATCAGGGAGCCCTGGATGACAGATATAAACAGGAGTGTCAGAGGTTCTGTTCACTCTGAGGATGGGACAAATGAAAAGCAGTGAGTAATTCTCCTGACAGCTTGTGGACCTGCAGCTTTTTCGGTTGTTATGAGCACAACATTCCCTGAGGCACCAGATACTAAAATCATTCAAGAGTTGATGGATTTAGTTAAGAAACAACTCCAAACCTCCTCTAATTCTGAGACACTTTCAATTTTATTCAGCAATTTTAGAGCCAGGGGAATCCACATGGGGACTGTTAACTCGGTGAAGATGACTGGCAGAGGCATGTGACTTTGGTTTAACCCTTAATGAGATGCTGAGGAACCATTTGGTATGTGGGATTAATGATGTAACCATGCAAAAGCACCTACCAGCTGAAGCCCAACAGGAGTTCAAACAGGCACCACAACTGGCTTTATTAGAGCATATGAGTTACAGGGTATGCTGATGGAAGTGGACACCCTCACCAGTCTGTCTGAACTCGGGGAATGCCACTGCAGTGAAGGCAATTGCACAGCCTCATTCAGGATATATCCTGAGCAGAGGGACTCTAGGTCAGCCCACAGCCAAACCCCAAAACAAAGTCAAGCCCCGGCCAAATGGGTAAAATTTTCTTCAGGACCCGGGCCGGCAAGCCGTTATAGTTGCTGCCAATATGTGGTCTCAAGAAAACAAAAGAGTCCCAAAGACCTAAATTGAGTAAGAGAACTCGTAGGTCCGTGTCCAGGAGAGTGCACACCCTGGAAAGTCCATTTGCATCTGGGTTAGAACAGTTAAATTGCTCAGCAACATCCAAATCAGAACCAGTCAAATTAGACATCTGGTTAAATGGTCACCCGGTTCTAATGGAGTTCGATACCAGTGAAGCCGTTTCAGTGATTACAGAATCAGTCTTTGACAAAATTCGCTCTGGACTGCAACCCTTAAGTTTGTGAAGACCTCGGCTAGACAGGGAACCTGTACCAGGGAACCTCTATGGATTAAGGGTACAACTTTGGTTCTGGTCTCTTATGTGAAACAGCTGATTCAGTTACTACTGATTGTAATAAAAGGCTAGGGCTGAAGCTTGAAGGAGAGAAATTGGTTGAGAAAGATTCACCTAGGTTGGCTCAAGAATTTTCAATTTAGAAAATGGCTGCCTGAGTGAGGTCCTAATTAAATACCCAGGCGTATGTCAGGAAGCTCTCAGGACTATCAAAGGAGCCAAGGCCACGTTACTTGGTGACCAGGAAGCCATTCCACAATACTGCCTGCCCAGTGCCATTTGCCTTATGGGCAAAAGTAGAGCCAGAAATCAGAAGAGGTGGAAAGTGAAGGAATGATTAAACCAATCCAGTTTGCAGAATGGGCAGCACTGGCCATACCAATTGTGAAGCTTGATGGGTCAGTTCTGCGGGGATTTTAAACAAATGGTTAACCGTATTTCGCAGCTGGATCAATACCCAACCCCTCGCAGAGAGGATTTATACACAAAGCTGGCAAGGGTGCAGTGCAATTTTTCAGCAGATGATGGAGAAAATTTAACATTTCACATTCAACTCTAGGTTGCCATTTATCCAGATGATGTGCTAATAACAGGGAAGACCAATAAGGAGCAGTTAGAAAACTTGGACATAGTCCTTAGACATTTCTCCCAGGCAGGAATAGGCCTTGGAAGGGAAAAATGTGTACTCCAGGCATCCCAAGTGACCTAGTTGGGCTACAGAGTTGACAAGACCAGGTCACACCCGTTGGAAGGGAAAGTGAGGACATCAAAAGTACCCCAGCTCCCACATTTGTACCTGAGCTTAGGTATTTCTTTGGGCTGGTGAATTATTATGGAAAGTTCATACATACAGCATATTATTATGGGGAGCAAGAGTGATTGTCCCCAGCTTAAAACATTAAATCTGTTCCTCTCTTCAGGTGCTGTCAGACCTGACGAGTTTCTCCAGCACTTTCTATTTTTATTTACTACAGATGAAGGCTGTTGTTCTTGTGTTGATGAATCCAATCTTGAGATTCAGATGGCTTATACATAAAATAATAAACACTTGGAGTGAGTTACAAGTTATAATAGAATCCAAAGAGTTCAGATGGTTGAAAGATAAAATATTGGATATCTAGCAGTGAGTTACAGGCTGGAATTTAATCGAGGAATTTGGATAGTTTATATATATAGAATAACAGATAGTGGGGAGTGAATTACACGCTGGAATCTAATTGAAGGGTCAGGTTGGTTTATATAGGGAATGATAGATGCCTAGCAGTGAGTTATAGACTGGGATTTAATCGACAGTTTGAATGAAATCATAAACTGGAAGACTGAATCGTGAGCAGATTATAACTGCTATCGGACCTCCTCAATTAGATCATTTCCTTGAAACCCTTATTATTTTGTACTGTAACTTTCATAGAGTAGTTTTATTCAGCGTTTTTGCTGGCAGCTGACATAAGCTAACTTAAACCTCTCGGAGTTGATAACAATGACATCTGCACTTGATCTTCAGCAACCAAAAGCAGGGAGAAAATGCAAAATATTTCCCTGGTAATCGTTGGCAAATACTGTGGCTAATAATTATATGTGGACCTTGAATTCTTAAAATCGAATAATTTTGGTAATTAATATCGTTGTCTGTGTAATGTACTGATTCACTGTATCACATTGTCATATCCCATTCCTCAGAGCTAGAAATGTCACAAAGCAGCAGCTACAATATCCTACAAATCTCTTCATCAGCTTTGTTTCCTCCGGGGTCAACACCTTCAGTTTATCTAATCTATTTGATGTATTTTCTATTGTCTCTCTTCGTATCTCTTACATGGAATGAGGTGTTCACTGAAATGCATCTTCCTCACTTTAAAGAGATTTGGGTGACTGTTGGGGAGCAGTGTTGTCCCACTAATCTCTCCCCTCACACGAACACAAATTCATCCCAAACACACCGTCAATATAGTGAGGCTGAGGGGTTGGGGGGTTCTAACCAAATATGTCAATGATAGGGGATCTTTGGGAGTAGTCCTGTCCTTAGCAAGAGAAGGGGCAGTGGCTTGGTGGTAATGATAAGACTTCTAATGCTAGCCTTTCCTTACTGGGCCGATGGGTTCAAATCCAACCTGGGCAGCTGAAGGAATGCCGATTTAATTAATAAACCTGGAATATAAAGTTAGTTTCAGTAATGGTGACCATGGTGGCTGTTGTCCATTGTTGTAAAGCCCATTGATTCACTAATGTCCTTCAAGGATGAAAATTTGCCATCCTTACCCAGTTTAGCCTATATGTAACTCCAGGCCCACAGTTAACTGCCCCCTGAAATGGGTTAGCAAGCCACTCAGTTTGAGGGCAATTAATGATGGGCAACAGATGCCGATATTGCCAATGATACCGACATCTCATGAGAGTATAAAGGGTGGCATTACTACAGGCTGTAGGTGTGGTCTGTGTGAATTGCAGGTTACCTGTAACAGGGAAGCCTCAAGAATTTCATGGCTTTCAAAATACTTTCAAAAGGGCCTCTTTCTGCTCTTGGAGATTTCTCCCCAGGGGATGCAACCCACACGTCCAGTTTGTAGTTAAAATGGAGCTGGCCCGTGAATTATATAATTAGACTTTTACATCTGCCTGAGCCTCACACCTTCCTGGGCGTGGGGGCCATGTAGGCTGCCAAAACAGTACTTGATAAAATTGCATGAATTAGCTGAGTGCTGGCTCACACACACACACACACACACACACACACACACACACACACACACACACACACACAGAAAGACAGACATACATGCACAGACACATGCACAAACACACACAACAGACAGAGACAGACATACATATGCATAAGCAGACACACAGACACACACATGCACAGATTCAGACATAAATGCATAGACACACACACACATAGACATATATACACGCACATGCACATGCACAGACACACACATCCACACATACGCACATAGACAGACGCATACACACAGACAAAAACACACACACAGGGGTATACACAAGCACCCATGCACACAGTCACCATGACACACACACACAGCATCATGTCTTTGCTGAATGTAAGGGATTAAATTTGGGGCACACAGTTTTATTGATACTGCTGATGCCATTGATTGCCACCTGTGAACTGGAAAAGAGATTTTATTAAAGCTGTGTTTTCTTTGCAGTCTTTGCTTTCTGATTTTTCTCCAGAGCAACTTTGATTGGAGTACAGTTCCACTGGCACTAATTGTTCTGGTGGACCACTGTTCATGTATCATCCCAGATAGTGAGTCTCAGCCACAAATCATGCCTTGATACAGTGGCTTCGATGTTGTAAAATGCTCAGGCACTTCACCACACCAGTGACAATTTGCATTCCTGTAGCACCTTCCCTGTAATGAAATGTCCCAGTGTGCTTTACATTGATGTAATATTCAGGATGGATGCTGAAATAAAGAGGGAGGATGCATTATTCAGAGCTTGGACAAAGATTTATGAAAAGGGGAGAGGAAGGGAAGGTGATTGGAAAGGAATTCCAAAGCAGGGGTAGATTAAAGGCATGGTCTCTACTGGTGGGGTAAAGGGAGTGGAAGGTGCACAAAGCTGCAGTGACTGAAGGGAGTTATATGGCTAAATGATAAGGAGGAGTAAGGATCTGGATAAATGGATGAAGTGGAAGGGGGGGGTGTTGGGCAGAGCGAAATGCATGGAGGAGTGGGGTTAGGGGCAGTTTAGTTCAGCAAGGACAGGAGCGGTGACCTTCGAGACTTGAGAGGTTGCAGCCACCTCGATTTGGGATGTGGTGAATTTTATTATGGATGGGAAATTGGCCACAGGTATGTTGAAATAATCTGGAGTTGACAAAGGCAAGTTGTTCAACTGTGCTAGACATCACAGTTGACCTGATCTTGCCCTCACTTGATGTGCATCTTCTAACAGGAGTGATTGGATATTGATTAAAAGCAGGCAACTGTGGTAGGCTTTACTCTTCCATAGCTCAAGGACACTGAAGTGTTGAAGGGCCAATTAGGGAGCCACCAAGGTCGAAGAGAGTAGGATAGAAGAAAGGATAAATTAATAAGCAGGGATTTGGTGACACTAAGACTGGGTTTTAAAATCTTATAGAATTGTCTGAATGTACAAACAAAGGTGTGGAAGGTTTTGAAGCTTTGATAGAGAATAAGGTAGCACTTTGATGAATCTTCAGATCAACAAAGTAAGGATACATGGAAAAGGAAGGATCTAAGGGAGGGTTATGAACGAAGAACAGATACAATAAAACAACAATGTTCAGAGGAGCAATGATCACAATACTGTCGACAAAAAACAGAATTAGAAAAGGAAGGACATGGAACATAGGAAAATAAAAGCCTGTATCCCACCCAGGAGTGTAAACAAAGTGACATGAGTGTGAGCCTCCCTGAAGGAGGATATCATAACTGCATTTCTTGGGAAGGTGCAGGCATAGATTTCAGACCACCAGAGCGTAAAGATAGAGAAATCTTTTGGTTTCAAGTTATGAGCTGGAATGTGCTGTCTGAAAGGATGGTGAAAACATTTTCGGAAACAAATTGAATGTCTCCCCAAGGTAGGGGATTCCAAAACGAGAGGGCATATGTTTAAGATGAGAGTGTGGAAAGATTTAAAAGGGACCTAAGGGGCAACGTTTTTACGCAGAGGGCAGTAAGTGTATGGAATGAACTGCCAGAGGAAGTGGCGGAGGCTGGTACAATTGCAACATTTAAAAGTCATCTGGATGGGTACATCAATAGGAAAGGTTTAGAGGGAAATGAGCCAAATGCTGGTAAATGGGACTAGATTAATTTAGCATACCTGTTCAGTATGGACGAGTTGCACTGAAGGGTATGTTTCCATGCTGTACATCGCTGTGACTCAATAAGGTACTGACAGAAGCTATCCTGCCTTTTGTGCATGTGCTAGCTCTTTGAAAGAGAGGTCCAATTAGTGGCTCTCGACCTGCTATGTCGCTGCAAACACAGGGATAGGCAAAAAATGCTGGCCAGCCAACGACGCCCACATCTCACAAATGAATAGAAAAAGAATCTTTTCAAGTGGTTGGAGAATTCGCACTTGAACGTTGCGATTGAAGCAGCTTCCACATCCCTTTCAAGTAATGTAATTATATAAGTATAGACAAAGTTGCCATAGTTCTAGCAGACCATAGAGCTGCTCTCTCACTCGAGAGAGAGAGAGACAGTGATGACTGGAACTGGTATAACCTGAGGGTCACCAAGCCTCAGCTGATAGGTTGAGAAAGAGGAACCTTTGTGGTAACTTTGGCTGTGGAATTGAACCCATGCTATTGGCATCACTGCATTGCAAACCAGCTGAGAAGAATGAACCCCTCCTCCCCAATATATATACTTGGAAAAGGAAACATTTTCACTGACAAGGAAAGAATAAGGGATTGTGACAAATTGCCTAGAACTTTCTCTCAGACAACAAGGATAGGAACAATGGGTGAAATGCTCTCATTTTTCCTGTGAGATTCCAACAGTCACCAGGTCTGCTGTTAACACAGAATTTGTACCGTGCAAATTTAATGTCAGTGCAAGGCTAAAGCCATTTTAGATTGATGTTAAACCTCTCGCGTGACTGCACTGTTAGAAATCATAGTGGACATCAATTATTTCCACCTCACTAAACTGTATGGGGCCTCAAAGCACGCAGAAGCACAATCACGTCTTCAATGGTGTGACTGCTCACTGGACTTTGAGATTTCTCCTCAACATTGTTTTTGCTGCAGAATAACATATCAAACAAACCTTAAGACAATAGGGATCAGCGTCACACAGAGTTGACCATGTGGGTTTCAGATCTCTCTGGAGGAAGTCCTGACCTATAGAAGATAATGACCTATAGACAGATGGTCTGCAGAAGAGAGAAAATCTCAATAATACCTGTGTCTTGGCAATAAAAACAAAGCACTTTACTGTGTGTGGGATATTTGTCCGAACAGAAAATTCTAGATATAAATTGGTCAAACTGTTGATTAAAGACAATGTTTGATTGATGTTCAGGAACTGGAGAGGGTTCAAAAAAGTTTTGCTGCTGGGTATGGAAGGTTTGAGTTATAAAGAAAGGCTGGATAGGCTGGAACTTTTTTCACTGGAGCGTAGGAGGTTGAGAGGTGACCTTATAGAAATTTATAAAACAATGAGGGCTACAGATAGAGTTAATGGTAGTTGTCTCTTCTCTAGGATGGGGGATTTCAAGACTAGGTGGCACATTTTTAATGTGAGAGAACAGAGATTTAAAAAAGACACGGGGAAAAATTTTTATACAGAGGGTGGTTTGTGTGTGAAATGAACTTCCTGAGGAATTGGTGGATGTTGGTCCAAATACAATGTTTAAAAGACAGTTGGATAAGTACTTGAATAGGAAAGGTTTGGAGGGATATGGGCCAGGAGCAGGCAGGTGGGACTAGTTTAGTTTGGGATTATGATCAGCATGGACTGGTTGGACCGAAGGATCTGTTTCCGTGCTGTATGACTCTATGACTTTATGACATTTGTTCTATTAGTGATCTGAGGAGTTAAGATTTCAGAGAGAGGAAAGTCACATGGCTTTATATAAGCCATCAGCTACTTTAATCCAAAGCCTACATCCTCCGCTGAGGAAAAGGCAAAGCTTAAAAACAAAGCAAAAGAGTGGTTTGATGGATGTATAATCTTAAACTGGCTCCCAATCAAATTACAGACTACAACTCACGACATTAAGCATGTCCAGGTCAGATGTAGGTCAGATCCTTTAGATTCAGAGTTAAGGCTCCTCTTTCAATGTATTTTGGTCTTCATTGTTGCAATATCCATGGGCTTGCAATCCTGTTTCTGGATCATTTTAGCCCACTTCCCAAGGTGAAGTCTGTTACCGTTTCTTATTGACATTTCCATTCCCCATATGTTTTGACTTGTCTTCTATGCGATTGCTAATAGAATGGTACTCTACCCTGGTTAGTGGGTTGTATTGTGCCTTGTGCCCTTTTCCTGTGGCCTCTTGGAACTGAATTGAGACTGAACGACAACACACAGGGTTTGAACCCACTCTGGCAGCAGGTTTTCCTGTCATGGCCCCAGGCTGGACTTGAAAACGGGTTTTGGAGATACAAAACGTAGTATAACTGAGTATATGTTGTAGGGGATTTTGACTGTGCAGCAAGCTGGTTTTGAAAGAAAGATATGGACACCAGTTTTTGTTGTAATTCTTTTGAGGTCCAAGTCTTCTTAATGAATAACAAAGCATTCAGTTAAAAAAAGTTCACAAAGTGATACATCAGTGCATTACTGCAGGAGCGCTGCAGGCTTGATGATGCTGTTGTTCAGTTAATCACAAACTGACGTTTCTGTCTGCGCGATTCAAAGAAGGACAGGGTTTCGGTTTTGCAGTCCCGTGATCGATATTTCTCCTTCAAACAACAGTGCCAAATGAGAGGCCGTTCATTTTCTTCCTCTTTGTCGGACCTTGCAGTGAGAAAATTATGCTTTGTGAAGGTGTTGCTTATGCTCAGTTTATAGAATTGCATGCCCTTGAGTCCAAAAGTTGTTGGCCCAGGTCCCACTGTAGATACAGGAGCACAAAATCTAAGCTGACCGTTTAGGGCACAATTGAGGGATTTCTGCACATCAGAGGTGTTTGTTTCAGACAAAATGTTAAACTAAAGCACTGTTTGACTTCCCAAGCAGATATTATTTGAAGAAGAACTTTCTTCAACTGGCTTTAATACCATAGCTGAGAGCTTGGGTTCAAGACAAATGAGGAAAAGGCGAGGTTGAGAACTTCGGGCTTAAACTTCTTTGGAACTCAGTTTCTTGCATGTTCACACTGGATATAACTATACATAGTAATCAGAGAAATACCAGGCTCAGAGCTTGTTGTTACATTATTAAGAGTGAATTATCTACATTAGCCACTCTCTTCAAACATAGTTAACTCCGTCCACACTGTACTATTTACGTCCTATGAGAAGCAGTTCCCTGACCACATCTGCTGCAGTGTCATAAAACCTTTACGTGACACAAGGGAGTTCTCTCCAGTATCCTGGCCAACACCCCATATTGATAAGATGGATTAATTGGTCACTATCGCTCTACAGTTTGTTGGAGCTTTGTGTGTGCAGATTAGCTGCTGTCTTTCCCACATTACAATAATTATACTTCAGAAATAGGTCATTAGTAGATATCTTCTGGTCACGGACAATGACACCACGCACACACACACATATTCTCAGGCTGTAAGTTTAATTCCAGAGCCTGAGCACAAAGATCAATACTGTCACTCCAGTGCAGTCCCAAGGCACTGTTGCGCTGTCAGAGGTGCTGCTTTTCAGATCAGCCATTAAATCAAGATCCCATCTTGCTACTCAGGTGAATGTAAAAGATTCCTTGCCACATTTTTTGAGGAGAGAACAAGGAGTTATCTCTGGTTTCCTGGTGAATATTTATGCTTCATGCAACATCGCAACAACAGATTATATTGCCATAAACATATACTTGTGGGAGCTTGCTGTGTGTAAATTGTGTTCCTTCCGTTGCAACAGTGACTTTGTTGGTGGTAATGCTTTATGAGACATTGAGTCATCGTGAAAAGTGCTATCTGTACATTCAGACAAGAACAAAGTCAGTGCTGGAGAACCCCAGCAGGTCAGACAGCATCTATGGAGAGAAACTGAAATGTGAACTCTGTTTCTGTCTTCACAGATGCTGCCTGGCCTGTTTCTCCAGCACAGTTTCTGTTCCTTTGCAGATTTCTAGCAACCTCAACACTTTGCTTTTCTATAAATGCAATCCTCTCATTCTTGTGGACTTTTCTAAAGAGAATTATGGCATGTCAATAAAGATAGCATGGGTAGATTTGCAATTTGTCATCCTAAGTAAAACTAGCATTGAGGTCTGTCATCCATTATAGAATCTGGCAGAGTTTCAGAAAAGAAGATATAATGGAGTTCATTCACAATGTCAGTTTTCTCCATAAGCAGAACGTTACAAATGTATGTCTAGTGATACATAAAAATTATTGCTCAAGTTATTGCATTCAGTCTTGAGAATTGTCCTGTTTCTGACTTCTAAGGTTATTTGAGGGTTAAATACCCACACTTGCTATCCAACCACACGAGAACTTTATTGACTTTCCTCTGAGCCAGTTTCTCAATAATTTACTGTAATCCTTGAAATGCTCAGCAAGGCAATCAGATGAAAGGAAAAATATAGATTAATGATCTCGTCACTTACTGTCTCCGTAATCTCTGGCATTACAGTCCTCTGAGACGTGTACACTGTTCCAATTCTAACCCTTTGCACATTCCCATTTTTATCAACACAACATTGGCAGCTGTTGCTACAGACACCAAGGCCTTAAGTTCTAGAATTCTCTCTCTGAATTATTGTGTCTTGCCACCTTTCTCACCTCTTTTAAGACTCTCCTTAAAATCTACATCTTTGACCAAACCTTCAGTTATATGTCCTAATATCCCTTTATGTGATCTGAAATCAGAATTTGGTCAAAGTTCTTGCGATATGCCTTGGGACATGTCTGTCTGGTTAAAAGTGGGGGTTAGGACTCTTTATCACAGCTGGTGTGACCCAATAAGGAGAAACCTCTTTTTATGCAGGTAACCTCCAAAGTAAGCAAGGTTCATAAGAGAAGATAGACAGATGATGATGTAAATTTGCTTTCAACAGGGTGTTTTACTTATGCTATCTCCTGTAACAAAAGAAGTGCCATGAAGAAATTATGCTATTGAAGAATCCAACAGACAATGATGTACAAATCTTTGATTCCTCAGGCGCACAAGTGTCTGGGCTGATAATAAGCCACCATGTTACAATAGAAAAGCATGCTTCCAGTAGAGTGTAATGCTTCAAGCGTTCTGAAGTAAGATGGAGTATGAGATTTTCATATCCTCAGGTCACATGCTTGACACAATGATGGTGACATGAATGTGTTCCTTATAAGGTATACTGACTGTGAGACATATCACAACAGTCTTCAAATTCTGAGATGGAGCTGGAATGAAGGGAAAGGGATAACTAACATTTCGAGATGGGGAGGGGAGATATTTAGCAAAGCAATACCAGAACTTGGAGCTTATTGCATGGTCATCAGTGATTGGAGATACATTAGAGGCCAGAATTGAAGGAGCAGTGATATTAGAGGGTTACAAGCCTGAAGGAGGGAAGAAGAATATTAGTTTTGTGGGAATCTTTCTGGACCAGTCATCCAAAAAAATGAAAATTCAAATCCAACCAGTTTGGAAATTTAAATTTAGCTTCTGTAAATTGGGGCATTTAAAAATTGTGTTTATTTTACATTTTTAACACTTCATTGTGACAAACAATTGCTAATTAAATGAAGATGATATCAGAAAAGTCTTGATTTCTGCTAAGGTTGCCAGAGACCTACCAGAATATAGGGCTGCTTTCCTCATTGGAGAGAAATGACTGGTGGTGGTATCACCTGATGGTCTCCACAGCTCAGGCATGGGGAGAGGTTAAGAATGAGAGTCCTTCATGCTAACCTCACCTGGTGTAGGAGTTGAACCCATGTTGTTTTCATCATTCTACATTGCAAACTAGGCATCTAGCCAACCGAGCTAACCAACCACTCTCAGCTTGTAGGGAAGGAAACAATGTTCACTCTTGGCTTTACAGCTGCTGGGAGGCTCCATGCAATGACGTACAAAAGCCACTGCCATGTACTCAAAGATCCATCCAGTGGAATAAAAATGTAGTGGGATGTTGGAAGGAAACCTTCACCCTTACCTGGTCTAGCGTGTAAGTGACTCCATTCTCACACTAACTTGATTGATTGCCCTTGAGTGGTTTAACAATCCATGCAGTCGATATGGAGAAAGTCATCTACCATCAACTTCTTGGGAAAAACATGAGATGGGCAATGTTGAGAATAAACATTGACACAGACTAAATAATCCAAGTGGTCTGTTTCTGAACTGTAAATTCTATGTAAATACTTCAAGGAAGTACTCATCCTGAGGATGAAATTAAAGAAAGGATATTGGGACTGATAAAAAAAACATCCACTGATGATCCATTAAAGAGAGGTCTTCACCCTATCTTGAGGTGATGGACAATTTTAGAATGTGGACACACTCAATGCCATATACATGTTTCTTCCTGTCACATCCACATGATAACTGTGAGGTTTAGCTGCTAAACTGTCCTGTCCCTTTAATGTACGTTGTATGCTCCCTTGGGAACTGAAATAATCGTAGCCGCTTGCAGCGAGGCTGGCTGAAAGTCAGTGAACTGGTTGTAAATTTCAGGCTAAGGCTGGTGACTAGTCTTTTCCTTTTGTATTTTCTTGCTATGCTCATGGTGAATAACAGTTGTGTTGTTTTAAGGGGGTGTGAGATATTGGGTCTGGAACTAGACAGACCTCTGCTAGAAGCTGTTAGATCAAAGCTTTCATGAAATCTCCTCTCGCATAGTGTATTAAATATTTTTTGAATGCATTGTGGAAGCAAATAGCATTTTCCTTGGCTTCCTATAGAGAGGTAACACAATCCTATAATTAAAATAATCATTCTCTCTATTTCAATGAGAGTGAAACTCTTGACTGCTTACCCTTTTTGGGCAAATACATCTTTTAGACTAAAAGTGGAAAAAAAATTTCTTATATGCATTTCTTCTTAGACCTAATATTAGTTTCATTCATTGTTTTAAAGTTCTCATTATAACTGATCAAAAGAATTAGGAAACTCAGCAAACATTTTGAATAAATTGCAGAAATCAAGAATTCATTTCCAAATTCAGCATTTTCAAGTTTAATTTGTCACTTGCGTACATGCAGTCAAATCCTTTGAGCTCAGTAACCTACATCAAGAAATGTTAGCTCTGAGAAACTTGAAGAGATCACTGTTTTCCATATTACACAAAAATAGCAGCTTGTCTCTAAAATAATGTCTCCTGGAGTGTGGGCTACATTGTTCTTAAAATGATAACAGCACAGAGGGAGGGTGTCTGGTCCTTATGCATGGATGTTCGCTGTGAAAGAACCATCCATTAGTCCTACATCCATCTCTTTCCCCACACCCCCATAAACCTTTCCCTCTTGAAGCATTTTCACCATTTCTTTTGAAAGTTATCCTTGTTCCAAGTGCTCTCCGCTGATGCATAAAATTTGAGGAACTTATAAACTTTAAGCCCTGACAGACTCTGTGAAAGGTCAGAGTTGCCGTCAGTAATAAGGGAGTCCAGATGGGCCTGGACTCCAGCCTTAAGCTTGTTACAGAAGCAAAATCATTCAATAAGAAACATGAGTCCAGTCATGTAAAATACAGAACATGCCATTGTGTCAGGGATCATTTGGCTTCATTATATTTTTTCATGAATTTATTGCATTACAAGCATTTCCTATATCAACCTCCCAACTTAGTAGGGAAAGCAAGACTCCAAAGAAAGGGATTTTATCCTGATGTGTGCTTAGAATCTACAGTGCACTGCCTTAGAGTCTGTGCGATTGTGGTTTTCAAAAGGAAATTGGCTAGTTATTTGATGAGAAAAACATTTGCAGGACTGTGAGAAACGGGAAGGGACTGGAACTAGCTGGGTTTCACTCTCTGAGAAAGCTGGCATCGACATGACAAATTGAGTGACTGCCCCTATTCGCAGTAAGCATTCTGTGATTCTCAGGCCTCTGTAAACAGTAGTGTAAATTAATTTGATGCCCTTTTCATTTGTCTTTAGTAGTCCTTAGTTGCAAACTTTACTTCTTTCTACATAATGTATTTATATGTTCACACAATCTTCAGCTGAACTGTTTGGTTTGAGTGTCATATTCATAAATCAGGTGCAGACATAAAACAAACATTTGTAGGTAATAGGGTCTGACAGCCAAAATATAAATGTGTAATGTTTCAAAATGTGACAGATATACAACTGATAGTCACAAATTTCCACTTTCCACTTGCCTGGATGAGTGCAGCTCCAACAACACTCAGGAAGCTTAACATCATCTAGGACAAAGCAGCCTGCTTGATTGGCATCCTACACACCACCTTCAACACACACTCCCTCCACGAGTGCACAGTGACAAGAATGTGTACAATTTACATGCACTGTATCAAGTCTCCATTCAACAACAACTTCCAAATCCATGATCTCTACCATTTAGAAGGAGGAGAGTAAAAGATTTTTAGGAATGTCATCACCTGCCCACTCCCCTCCAAACCTACACAACATCCTTACTTGGAACTACACCACCACTGTTTCCCTGGGTGAAAAACCAGGAATTACCCCTCTCAGCATTGGAGGTATACCTGCACGTAGACTGCATCACTTCAAGAAGTGGCTCACTAGAACCTTCTCAAGGGCAGCTAGGGATGGGCAACAAATGCTGAGCTAGACAGTGACGCCAGTAACATCCCATTAAAAAGTTTTTAAAATGTTTATTAATTATTGAATTCTATTTGAGTTGTGGAGCGATTTGCATAAACTAGCAATGGTCTGAGAAATCTGCTTGGACTAATGCTAATGTTGCAATATGCTAAATTACCTTCTTCCGTTTCTCAACAATTGGAACATCCACAGGTCTTTATTCACTTCAGACATTTCTTCCACCAACAATGAAGACTAGTGTTTGCCAAGCCACTGGTATTTGATTCAACTTATCTTGTCTGCTACAATAATCAACTTTCTGTTGTGTTTTACCACCTACTTGGTCTTCCTCCCAAGTCAGAGATAGTAAGAACTGCCGATGCTGGAATCAGAGATAACACAGTGTGGAGCTGGAGGAGCACAGCAGACCAGGCAGCATCAGAGGAGCAGGAAAGCTGATGTTTCAGGTCGGGACCCGTCTTCAGAAAATTCAGAAATTTCTGAAGAAGGGTCCCGACCCAAAACATCAACGTTCCTGCTCCTCTGGTGCTGCCTGGCCTGCTGTGCTCCTCCAGCTCCACACTGTTATTTCTTCCTCCCAACTACCTTGATGAAAAAAATCTTGCCCTATCCGTGCAAAACCATCTGGGCTTTCCCTGAAGACAACTGCAAAGAATGTGAGCTGGGCAATGAAATGTTGATAGGGCTGTCAAAGATCTAGAATTAGCCTCTTGGGTCTTCAGGAATTAAACATTTAGATCTAAGACACTGCTATGAGCAATAGCCAGGAGAAACTCATAGGGGCCACCATTGAGCATCCATACAAATACTGAGGCTACAAGAGCAGGTGAGAGACTGGGAATTCTGTAGCGAGTAACTCACCTCCTGACTTCCCAAAGGCTGCCCACCATCTGCAAGGCACAGGTCAGGAAAGTATGGAATCCTCCCTACTTGCTTGGGAGAGTGCAGCTCCAACAACACTCACAACACGCTCTACCATCCAGGACAAAGCAGTCTGCTTGAATGACACACTATCCATCGCCTTCATTATTCACTCTCTCCACCAGAAATTTAAATGTAAAAGATGCAGTGCTCAAATCCTACTTCAACAGTCCCTTCTAGAACCTGTGAACTTTACCCTCTAAAAAAAAGGGCAGAAGTTGTATGGGGTCAGCATGACCTGAGTGTTCTCCCCCAAACCAAACCACTACGCTCTGACTTGGAACTGTAAAGCTATTCCTTTCCTGTTGCTGGGTCAGATTCCTGGGGCTCCTACTCTAACGGCACTGTGGGTGTTCCTGAACCACATGGTGTGCAGTGCTTAAGAAGGCTGCTCTCCATCAAGGGCAATTAAGGATGGACGATAAATACTGGTTTTGCTCACATTTCAAGAATGTACAAAAACAAAGCATTAAAATATGCTCTTTCAGCTTGTTTAATATTTTTATAAATAAATATTCTGTGGTGGAGAGAAAAAGATTATTTGACCTGACTGGACTGTTGGAGGTAGAATGACTGTGATGCAGCCTCTAGGAATATGTACAGCGTAAGCTGAGTTTGCAACCATAAGTGCTGGTCTAAATTAAAGTGGGACATCAATATATTGTGAACCAGGTTCTGCCTTAGGTTAAGCATGCTGTTACTTGTCCCCCTTCATCCTTAATGACTAGACAATTATTAGCAAATGTGTTTTTTTTTTGCAAAGTGTCTATGAATCCATCTCTTTTATGCACCCACTGGGCTGACCATACTTATTCTGCAAAATGTCAGTAGGTCTTTTTTTTGTTTGCAATGCAGTTTGCCTGCTAAATGAGTTATGTACCTCAGCTGGGGCCAGCATGTGTGAGTAGAAGATAGCTGACTCACTGAATGGGAACACGATATCACAGGGCTGCCTGCAGTCTCATCTGACATTTTCACTTCCACCTAATTGACAATCCTGCCTCTCAGAGAGATTCAGGCTCAGGGAAGTTCAAAGCTGCAGCAAATGGCAACCATTTCAACAGGCACAGAGAGAAATCGTCTTGGTGGCTTGGCTATCTTATAAAACATTTCCCAGTTAAATATGACAAAGTGTGTGCGTCTGTGTATTTATTATTGCGTTGCTTTGTTCTAAGCTGTTTGATGCTTTGTTTTCGGTTGAGTCTGTACAAGGACACTAAAGGGTTTGGCTTGAATAAGCGTGAATTGTGGATGTCAAACTTAATGTTTGCTGACCTCTTGCCATTGCAGGTCATCCCCAACCCCCACTCCAATGTGATTGTGGGATGTTGAGACATTGTGTCACCTCCTGGGTCATGGTTGGGGTCTGAAATGAAAGAGCAGTGAGGATTCTGACTTTATTTCCACCCCCTCCCAGCCCCTGCTGCAGCAAATAGCAATGCTGGTGTGTAATTGGTGACTTCTTTACTTGTCTATTTTCCCCAGCTGAAAGCTTGTCACGTTAAAACCTGCCATGAGAAAGATGGCAAGAAGAAAGCAAAAGGTCAAAAAAGCGCAGTCATAGAGCTGTGCAGCATGGAAACAGACCCTTTGTCCCAATTTGTCCATACTGACCAGATCTCCTAAATTAATCTAATCCGTTTGCTAGCATTTGGCCCATATCCTTCTAAACCCTTCCTATTCATGTACTCATTCAGATGCCTTTTAAATGTTGTAATGGTACACACCTCCACCACTTCCTCTGCCAGCCCATTCCATACACGCGTCACCCTCTGCGTGCCCCCTAGGTCCCTTTTAAATCTTTCCCCTCTCACCTTAAACCTACTCTCTCCAAATTTGGACTCTCCCACACAGGGGAAAAAGAGCTTGGCTATTCACCTTATATATGCCCCTCATGATTTTATAAACTTCTGTAAGGGCACTCCTCAGCCTCCGACACTCCAGGGAAAAAAGACCCAGCCAATTCAGCCTCTCCCTATAGCTCAAACCCTCCAGTCTCGGCAACATCCGTGTAAATCTTTTCTGAACCCTTTCAAGTTTAACAACATCATTCCTATAGCAGGGAGACCAGAATTGAACACGGTATTCCAGAAGTGGCCTAACCAATGTCCTGTACAGCTGCAACATGATATCTTAATGAAAAAATGCATGGCGTTCTTTTATTTGATATGCGGAAGACCCATCCGATTGCCCAATATCTACCTTGTTCCAGTATACCCACAGACCCAGGAAAATCACCCCTCACGCTTCATATCATTACAGTGTTGCCAGAGGCAGGATTTAGTCAGATCCCTATGATTTATGCAATACTTTTTCTCATTCTTTGCATTAAATACATGCCTTTCATTCAAGTGTTTAGGGGACTCCATTCAAGTTTCACCAACAATGTAAAGCTCCTGAAACACTTAGTTTTGACATGCTGGCACTGTGTTTGGAAACAACACCTGCACCAATACATTACCTGATCAGGTTTTCAACAAAGATTTGGATGTGGGATCTGTAAATAAAACAGTGTAGATATTATGTAGAATAATGAAATTATTACGGTGCAGAAAATGGCCATTTCACAAAATTAGTCTCCTCCCACATCTCGTCGTCCAAGCCCATTATTGTAGCCTCCAATCCCTTTCTCCCTCCTGAGCTTAGCTAGCCTTCCCTTCAGTATATTTATGGTGTTTATGGTACAGGTCCAAGAGCAGCTTCTTCCCCACTGTCATGAGACTTTTGAGTGGACCCCTCAAATTTCAAATCTAATGTTCATCTTAAATAAAAGCCGAAAGAACTGTGGATTCTGTAAATCAGGAGCAAAAACAGAAGTTGCTGGAAAAGCTCAGCAGGTCTGGCAGCATCTGTGAAGAAAAAAATCAGAGTTAACGTTTCGGGTCCGGTGACCCTTCCTCAGAACTGCAAGATGTTCAGCTTGCTTTTCGGGCACATTCTTTGCAACCATAACTTTGTATTCCTCACTCTGTTCTATCACCCTATGATCTTTATTTGGTATGATCTGACTGTACTGCATATAAAACAAAAGTTTTCACTCTACCTAGGTACATGTGACAATAATAAATCAAACCAAAATCAAACTCAAAACCTTTGCCCCAACCTATTCCATGTAGTAGTGATTTGCACATTTTTGCCACTCTAAAATGTTCTCCTGAATTCCTTATTAGGGATAGATTTAAGTTTGTGGTTCCTAGTTTTAGACTGGAGATCTTGTGGCACTGGTTGTGAGCCAAATGCTTTGGGTTCAGGTTCCGCTCTAGGGTCTGTCAACCAAGGAATGTGCATTTTGTATGCGGCCAAATGATTGAGCTTCAAATAGGAACTCTTTCCAATACACCAGTGATGGCAGATGATAGGAGTGGGATAGATTCCTATTAAGCAATGTGATGGCCTTCAAATGGCCTCTACCATCACTACCCAGAGGTCCAGACTGCAGCACGCATTATAAAAGTTAATTCTGTTGGGGGGCGGACAGGAAACGACTAAGTCAGCCACAATCTTATTGAATGCTAGAACAGGCTTGATGGGCTGAATGGCCTATTCCTGTTCCTAAGTGCTGTGTAGCTCAGCTGACTAGGCAGCCAGTGTGGATCAGATTGATAAAAACCAAAAGAACTGCAGATGTCATAAATCAGAAACAAAAACAGAAATTGCCTGAAAAGCTCAGCAGGTCTGGCAGCATCTGTGGAGAGAAATCAGAATTAATGTTTTGGATCGAGTGACCCGTCTGAGGTTCTGAGGAAGATTCTGAGGAAGGGTCACTTGACCTGAAATGTTAACTCTGATTTCTTTCCGCAGATGCTGCCAGACCTGCTTAGCTTTTCTAGCAATTTCTGTTTTTGTTTCTGGATCAGATTGATGCGAGCAGCATAGAGTGTAGTCCCTGTTTGGGTTGCAGGGTGGATTGGACATCTGTCTCCTTTTTCCTACCAATAGTGGAGTTTGTGACACCAAGGGTTATACTTGGGTAGAGAATTTAAGAAAATGAAGAACGGTTGGTCTCTGCCTCAAGTAGAAACATTATGTCAACCTTATCCAATCCCCTTCTTCATTTTAGGGATCTCCAGCACTAATTACCATCTTTAGAAGAGGGTTCCAAATTTCTATCAAATTTTGTGCGTTGATGTGTTTCCTATGTCACTCCAGAAAAGGCTGACTCTAATTTTTAGACAGCATTACATCCAACCACTGGAGACGATTTCTGTCTGTCTACCTTATTTGTTCCTCTTACACATAAAATAATATCAATCAAATATCAATTGAATTGTTCCTCAGCCTTTTCAATTCCATGCAACACAACTTTAGTTTGTGTAATCAATTTAAACTCTATGTTGTATTATGGCATAGGTTCCACATCTGACAGTCCTATGTCTTTAGGACAGTTATATATATTATGACATATGATGGTTTGGTCCACTCATTCTCTATGTGGGATGGAGTTATTATAGTCAGTCAGTTGTTTTACAGAATGAATGTTAAAATGAGAAAGCACAGAATCCAGACAATACATGCAAGCTTGTGATATGCAAATACTGTTGCAAATAAACTTCAAGGTATTAGGCTTGACAGAACTTAATCTTTGTTGTATCTATTACTCATATTAATATAAAGAAACCCCCACAAAAGATATCATGCCTGCAGTCCTGTGATATGCTAGTTAGTTTTGTGATATGACAGCATTGTAAGTAGTAAATATTGTGAATAAACTTCAAGATATCTGACTCAACAAGAACATAGTCTTCGTTGAATATGCAGTGTAGGCTATTATATGGAAAACCATAATATGCATTACTTTTGAGTCTAGTTATAATTCTGATCAATTGATATTTCACTGCCTCAAGGCCTTAGGGAAATCTAGTGGAATACAATTTATGTCACTGGACTAGTCATGCAGAATCCAGGTTAATGTTCTGGAGGCATAGTTTCAGCTCCCACCATGGCAACTGGAGAAATTTTAATTCAATAAAATCTGGAATTTAAAAACTAGCCTGATGGCAACAATGTAATCACCGTTATTTGTCATTTGCTGGTTACTAATGCCCTTCAGGGAAGGAAATCTGTCATCATCTTCAGTCTGGCCTTCGTGTGACTCCAGACCCACAGCAATGTGGTTGGCTCCTGCCTGGTATCTATTGGTAAATAGGCAAGGGCGAAAATGCTAGCATTACCAGTAATGTTAGTCTCATGCAAGAATTAAAGTAAACATTTTCCAAGTTGGCTTTCCCAGAAGTTTTTGCAGTTTGCCATGTGTGGTCCAACCAGGGAGCTATACAGTTGCATCATATCTTCAACCACTTTGCTTTCTAGTCCTATAGATGTAAAGGCAGCATTCCATCAGTCTTTTGATTATTGTCTATTCTGGACCTTTTAATGAACCTGGTACCTGAAGCCCAAAGTCTCTTTAAACTTTCCTGTTTCTAGCTTTTCATCATTTACATCATAACCCATTCTATCCATTTTTAGGTCGAAAGTGCCTGACTTCACATTTACAAACTTTAACATCCAATTACCACAAGTTTCACATTCTCTTAACCCAGTAATATTTCTTCATAATTTTATAATGGCATTGGCTGCTTTCCTGTGAGCAATGGAATACTGGAAGTGAATTACCCTCGGGGCATTTTCCATTGCCTGCCATTTCCTCGGAACAGTAGCTGTAGAAACTGTGGAGAGCCCTTGGGATATTTCTGTAGCTTGAATTCCAAAGGTAGGGCAAGCAAGTGGCAGAATTTCACGCCTAATATCTTAACTGTCCACCTAAACATGCTAGCCTCACCTGAAAGATTTTGCACAGTGCACTCTCAGCTGCTAATCTAGCTTCAATTAACAAATAGAAATGCTATGCGGGAAGATGGATAAATAACTGCATGTTGGAGAGCTCAATCAAGCCGTGTAAAAAGCATCTTCTCTAATCTCTGTAGCCAATCTACCTGACAGCAACATGGAGGCCTCATTCAACATGAGATCATTCTCAGACCGAGGGCACACTGGTAGGATAGATCAATGCACTTCCAGCGAAGGAGTAACATTGAACAGAATGATGGATTGGGATTACAACTAGAACACTTTTACACTGGCTCTCCTACCTATGTGCCCTCTGACTGTGGATGCCTTTGGGAACACAGGCTAATTGAATCTACCATTATGTTGCAATATTAGTTAAAGATCACAGTCTGCCGTGTGCTTGAGGCCCTCTCTCGGAAGTAGATGATAAAGATGTAAATTGAATCCTGTCAACGACATGTTTCTGACCTACAGAAAACTTTCTGGAGGTCTGGAAGTGGACTCTGAGCTGCTAAACCAATGACCCTGGCTGGAAAGTGCGGTTCTCTGAGACCGCCCAAATTCACTTATTTTACAGGGTGCGTATGAACTATCAACAACAGCTTAATGTTTGACCTGAGCTAATTCAGTTTTCATTTATTCTATACAATTTACCCACAATACAAATGTCCATTGCATGTGGCTCGTGATAGGGATAGGGACCTGGTTGTCAGCTGCGGCTCATACTTTCATCCCTGAACTGCAGGGTTCTGGGTTGAAGTCTCACTCTTGACCTTGAGTACATAAAAAAGACTGACAGTCTATTCCAAAGCAGTACTGAGGGAGTGCTGTACTGTTGAGAAATGTTATATTGAGGTCCCACCTTACCGTTCAGGTGGATGTGAAGTATCTTATATTGGAGAGGCAATGGCTCACAGGACTATTAATCCAGAGACCCAGGTAATGTTCTGTGGACCCCAGTTCGAATCCTGCCATGTGGATAAAAATCTGGAACTAGGAGTCTAACGGTGACCAGGAAACCATTGTTGATTAGGGAAGGAAACTGCTGTCCTTACCGGGTCTGGCCTACGTGTGACACCAAACTGACAGCTATGTGGTTGACTCTGAACTGCTCTCTGAGCAATAAATGCTGGCCTAGCCTGTGATGGTCTCATCTTGTGAATGAATAAAGAGAAAACTGTTTCAAAGAAGAGCAGGGGCTTTCTCCCTATGTCCTGTCTCGGTCGATACCTACTCCTCAACCAACGTCGCAGACTGTTTACCATGTACGTGATTTTAAAGAGAAGTTGACAAAATACAGGCTGTGATGAGTGAAGCTGAATATGATCACAACAGAAGCAGAAAGTATTTGCTTGAAGGTTGCTTCCACCCATGGGACAGAAGCATGAGCCATGACAAATCAATGGGAAAGAAAGTTGAATGGTCATGGTTAACATGAAGACAATGAAAGTTAATTACCGTGCATGAGTCTACACATTTACAAGGGCTGAGCGCAGATTCAAAAGAGCAAGACGGGTGTGTATAAAGAGCGGCACTTGTGATTACTTCAGAGCATTAAAAAAAAGTTGTGGTTGTGCAAGAGACCAATGGTCAGATGTTTATTATCAGCAAAAATAATCATCAAGGTAAAGTGTTTCATCTTCAACTTAAACAACATCATACAATAGCAGCTGGTGGAATTTCAATTATTAATGTGAATAATTAAACAATTAATATTAATTCATGTATTAATAAATATGGAATATTAAGCTAATCTCAGCACTTGTGCAACCACTGTCGATTATCACAAAACCTAACAGACTCTCTCTAATGTCCTTCAGGGAAGGAAACTGCCATCCTTACCTGGTCTGGCCTGTAAGTGATTCCAGACCCACGAGAATCCAGTTCACTCTTAACTGCCCCTGGGATGGCCTACCAAGCCACTCATTTCAAGAGGAATTAGGGACGGGCACCCAATGTTAGCCGTGCCAGTGAGGCCCACATCTCATGAAAGAATAGAAATTGCTTTTTTGAAACAGGTTTGCATACCCAGGGGAATTGAGTTGTCGACATTTGGGTCAGTACATCTAATTGCTTTATCATCTAATGTAGTGTTTTGATGGACCACATGTACAGCAGTGTCTAGTAAGGTAGTTGTGAATTGGCAGAATTCAATTGAAACACTTTTGTCGAAAAAAACAGCAAATTGAGCACCCAACTCTGAACCCCTGGGACCTCATGAGTAGTCTTTGGGTACCATGGTTCTAAGTATCTATATCAACAACAACTTGCATTTGGATAGTGCCCTTAATGTGGTAAACTATCTCAAACTACATCACAGATGCATTATCAGAAGAAAACATCATGAGTCATGAATGGATATATTGAGGCAAACAATCAAAAAGCTTGGCCTAAGAAGTTTTCAGGAGCATGTTAATGATGGAGAGGGTTTACAGAGTGAATACTAGTGCTCAGGGCTTAGGTGGCTGAAGGCATGTCCTCCGGTGGTAGAGCGAAAAAGAATCAGGAATTCAGACCAGGACAGAGTAGACGACACTGGGTAATATTGACATACATTGCTCCTTAAAGTGAACCAATTGGATTTTTATGATGTGCAAAGTTGACACTTTTACAGCTTTTTACTTCCTGATTTTGGTATTTTAAATTTTAAGTCCCAGTTCTCAAACTGTTGTGTTCTTTGGATTATTTTTAAACAAAGACCTTTACGGTATGAGGTCTACAATGGAAGCATTACAGCATAATACCCACCACTGCACACATCTGGCTACAATTTGGCACAATGCAACACCAATCTACTTTAGGAGCAGATGCAAAAGAAATCAATCCATTTTATCCCTCCTTATCTCTGAGCCCTTGTCCTCTCTCTGCTTCCCTGTTGAACCCCCCATGATTTACCCCCATGATCAAGATTTGAATTGGATTCTGTTAAAATCTGACCTGAAAGTTGGGGATAGTGACACATGTCACAGTGTATGCGGTGACTTTAGATACTCTGGGCCAACATTTCATTTTCATTTTCAGAAGTAACAAGTGCATTGGAAGAAGAGCATTGGACATTAAAACATGTTTCCTGGTCTTTGTATGAATCTTAAGAGGTGGCCCCACATCGTGAAAGCCCACTTTAAGACGAGAATGAAGATTAAGTGAAGCATTTTTTCTCACCACAGGGTATTTCTATTGAACAGACTTCTATAGAAGTACAGATGGTATAATGGCAGCGCTGATAATACTCCTGACCATCCGTGGCATAGTTCGAGTAGTCATAAAGACCCAAGAACAATGCCATAACCAGCAGTCCACATGTGAGTAAACCACAGGGATTGCTGGAGGTAATTCCTTCAAGACATTAAGTAAAATTGAGATAATTAAGCACAGAAACTCTAATGACCAATACAGGTCCAATGTGAAGGGACTGAAGACTCATGGTACATAGGACAGTCAACAAAATAGTGTGAATATAGAAAAGTAGGACCATGAGCGAGAGCAGAAAGAGAGAGGCATAGCGAAAAATAGTACAATGAGAAAAGAAGTAGGTGAGAGAATAGCTAGTATGTGGTGGAAAAACAGAAGAAAATAAGGAAAGGAAGAGAGAAAGCATTAGAAATTTAGTTATCCCATGGCTTCTTCTGGGAAGCACACAACTGCTGATGTTGGAACAGAACATCTGCAGCAATTAAACTGCCTTCTGTGGTCATCATGTGATACAGCAACAAAATGTTTGATGTTTCGTCGTAAGAAATAGGAGCAGGAGTAGACTATTCACCCCATTGAGCCTATTCCACAATTCAGTAAGATCATGGCTGATTTGATTGTGGTCTGAACGGCATGTTATTGTCAAACTCTTAAACCCTTTGAAAGGGTGAGTTTAACTCTTTATTTCCTCTTAGACTAGGTGACATTCAGGTTCTTTGTTTAATTGTTTATTCATGCTCATATGGGAAGTGTACACTTCAAGAAAATGATCTATATCGCAAATTTTTATTACAAATACAAAAGTTTTATACATTTTTACAGGTAACAAGTTTCCAATCAACTATCCGAACAGATAATAATTTGCAATCAAAAGGTCACACATTTATTTGCTCCTATCTCTACCCAATCATGTTTGCACAGTTCACATTCCAAGTGAATGCACATTATATATACTATCTAATTTTATCATTACATGTTCACAGCTAGGACTGTCGGTACATATTTGTGGTTACAGAAAACCTGTACTTGTTTATTTTCCTCTTCCCATCACCTTGTCAGTCAACCAAAAACTTGCCTTACTCAACCCTGCAAATTTGTGCACGGAAAGATCCCACAAACAGATAATGACCCAGCCTCCATTGTTCTCTGGGGAAGGGAATTCTCACGACTAGAGACCCTCCGTGAGAAGAAATTCCTTCCGTTGTCTCTTAAATGGGAGATGTCTTATTTCTAATCTGTGCATCCCAGTTCTAGATTCTCCCATAGAATTCTCATCCCTTTCATTCCCATCCAGGATTGAATGGAAAGCCATAGATGCAATTAAACTGGGTGGAGTTTATATAAATGCTTCACTGACTGGTCGGGGTCAAATAGCCCGTTACTCTGCAATAGATTTGATGCTATTCATTGTGACTGCAAGCAATCAGTCAATAGTTAGTTGACTCTTTGTCCTTTGCCCCTATCTTTCTCTCCCTTTTCGTCCACTATTAGTTTACAGATATTCTCCTCAACAAAAGACTTCAGTCCTAAAACTGTCGAAATAAGATTGAGTGTGTGCCGACGCAATGCAGATGTCTCGCAGAGATGGGTCTTGAATTTGCACCAGAGATTTTCTTTAAAACTCCAGCAAGGCTCACCAGCTATGAGTGAAGCTATTTTGTTCTTTTAATGGCTTCAACACCAGATGCTTTGAATTTAGCTCTGGTTAGTCATCCAACAATAATAAAAATGCTGAAGCTTCAGCTGGGAGAGACATGGTGTCTCTGCAGCATGAATACTCCTCCGAGTGCTATCGAGTCTGACCTTTTGTGACTCCAAATAGGTTGTGTCTGCTAAATAAAAGTGAAAGGGTTTGAGTCATAGGGCCCTTTGGTTATCTTGCATCCAGTGCAAACGTTTGGATGCAACACCATAAATGTGGCAAAGTAGGGAAGGCTAGTGGTACTATCACTGGACTGTTAATCCAGAGACCCACAAAATGTTCTGCGAACCCAGGTTTGAATCCCGCCATTGCAGATGGTGGAATTTGAATTCCTGACCATGAAACGATTGTTGATTGTCAGGAAAAAGCCCATCTGGCTCACTTTGTCCTTTAGGGAAGGAAACTGCCATCCTTACCTGGTCTGGCCTACATGTGACTCCAGACCCACAGCAATGTGTTTGACTCATAACTGCCCTCTGGGCAATTAGGGATGGGCAATAAATGCTGGCCTAGCCAGTGATACCCTCATCCTGTGAATGAATAAAAAATAAAGAAACTTTGTTAATCAAAACAGTAATAATTCCTTAAGGAGGCCACCTTCTTTCTTTCACCTCCATCATGTTTCTTTACCTCCTTACCAGTACCATTTGCCACATATCTGGGTACACAGTCATATTAAAGAGCTGTAAGTACCAAATCAATCCCAAGACCTAGCCCAGCAAGTGGATAGAGTATTAAATGGCATTTCTTTGTTGGTTTTAAGTACAATATTGGATGCACCCGGTGGTAAATGCCCTGTTTACTGTGGACCTGAGTATGCAGGCCCTGAGAAAATAACACGTAGAAGACTTGCATTAATGTAACTCCTTTTACAAACCAGGATGCCTAAACTATTTACAGCTAAGTTGCAGTTGTTGGAAATTTTCACACAGAGAGCTCCCACAAACAGATAATGAGCCTGACCATTGGTTTCATTGACGTTGGTTGAGGGACAGAACACTGGGGATTCTCTATCTCAAAAGGCTGTGGAAGCTTAATCATTGAGTACGTTCAAGACAGATGTCAATAAATTTCTAGAAATTGAAGACTTCAAGGGATATGGAAATAGTGCAAGAAAATGATGTTTAGGTGGAAGATCAGTCATGATCTAGTTGAATGATAGAGCAGGCTTGATGGACAGAATGAGCTACTCCTGTTCCTATTTCTACGTTCTTCCGATGTTCCTATTTGATCTGCTGCGGAAATCTCCATTGATGCCATTGTTATAATTTTGGCACATTTCTAGCCAGGCCTCCCATGTTCAGCTAAACTTGTGCACCCAAGTTCTAATTTCCACCAAATCCTGTTGAATCCTATGTCCTCTGTTATGATCTCTGTACAAACTATTAAATATTTGAAGAGAAAACTGAATTACCTACCCACTGACTGAAATATTCACATTACAGGATTTTTTCTTTTAAGCCTTTTACTGTAACAGACAAACTGAAATAAACATCAACTAAGCAGTACTTAATAAGCTAACAAACACACTAAACTACAGAAAGGGTATTTGCTATTGATCCAATAAGAGAGCCAAAAACCCGACACTATATTTGTACGTCATGTCACACTCCCAGCAGATATGTAACCTTGTATTTGAAGTCCCAAACTCCGCATGGTCACTCAGCTGGTTCTCTTCTCCCTGTCAGGGGGAATCTTCTAGCACTGAAAATAATAAGTGCTGGGGATCACAGCGGGTCAGGCAGCATCCATGGAGAGGAAGCAAGCTAATGTTTTGAGTCTAGATGACTCTCCATCAGAGCTGAAGTGAAGTGTGGAGGGGCCAGACTTCTGCTTGGTAATTAACAGTCTTTCACTCTGCATGATACAGCAACAGTTGTTTTTATTTCTGCATCCTGGGTCCTTCAGTTTAGCTGAGTCTAGCAAGACCGACTGCCCTCTTCTGAAATCCAGGAGTGAAAACTAACATCTGAGTATCTGAGTCTTGACCTGGGCCTTTGTTCTCATGACAACTGAATTATGTTGATGTACTTGATAGGCATAGTTCACTGTGCTTTCACCCATTTAGGACATTCTGTTCTGTCTTAAAAACAATTTACAACATAATCATTCCATAAAGATTCACACTTGTATTACCTTTCTGACCTACATGGTACCCGGTTAAGCAAAATCTCAATTTTGAAATTCCCACCTGCGTTTTCAAATACCTCCCTATCTCTGTAATTTCCTCTTGTTGCCCTCCTCTAATTCTGACCTTTTCCATATCCTGATTTTAATCTGCCTATAGCAGCCAAGGCCTCATGTTTTGGAATTCCTTCGTAAACCACTCCACATCTTATTCCTCTTTGGTCAAATCTTTGGCTTTGGCCTCAATGCTTTTTAATATGGGTTTTCTACACAATTTTGCTCTATAGTTCTTTTGTGAAGAACTTTATTATGTTAAAGGCACTACATAAATTCAAGTATTGTAGAAGTGTAGCAATTATTATATAGGCAGACACCTGAATGGGAAAAAAAAAACAGAAGTTGCTGGAAAAGCTCAGCAGGTCTGATAGCATCTGTGAAGAAGAAAATCAGAGTTAACGTTTTGAGTCCAATGACCCTTCTTTAGAACTACAGTGAAAGGGGTCACCGGACCTGAAATGTTAACTCTGATTTTTTCTTCACAGGTGCTATCAGACCTGCTGAGCTTTACCAACAACTTCTATTTTTGTTCCTGATTTACAGCATCCGCAGTTCTTTCAGTTTTGACTTGAATGGAAAATCAAGGCTGACATTTCAGTGCCATACTGGGGAAGTACTGCAGAACCATTGGTGTTGTATTTCAGAGGAAATTGTTAAATTGAGGCCCTGTCTTTCCCCACAGCTAGGCATAAAACCCTCATGGCATTATTTTGATGAAAATCGGAGGCAGGGAGACCACCTGTTTCCCTCTGGTAACCCTTGGTTACCTGGCCAATATTTGTTTCTCAATCAACACAGCACAAACAGATTAGTGCATCGCTGTTTGTAGGAGCTTGCTGAGATCAAATTGGCTGTGTTGTTCCTACATGACAACAGTGACTACACTTAATAAGTATTTGCTAGCTGTGAGGCATATTGAGAAGTCCATTGGTAACAAAAAGTGCTGGGTAAATGCAGATCTTTTCTTTATGGAGGCAAAAGGTCTTTCATCGTTTCAGTCCCTTAACTCCCCTGTACTCCTGTTTTGAATTAAACTGCCTGTCTTCTGTCTGCTGAATCTCTTCAAGATTTATTTAACTATCTAATTAAGAAAATAGCTTGAAGAAACAATTTGTCATTTGCCGGTAAGATCTTTGCTGTCAACTTTGTACGGAAGTCAGTACAGAGAGAGAGAGACCTTTTAAATTAAGTGTGGATCAGATGGCCATTAACAGGAGCTTATAAGAACTGTCAGTCTGAGTGCCAGAGTCTGCAAGAGATCTTGCGTCAGAAACTTCTTTTGCCTTCACTCACAGCTGCATATTGAGCCAAGCCTGGAGGAAGGATTTTGGAAGTGCTATAATCATGCCAAAGCCTTCCACTCTCTCTCAGCTCAGCCACAGGAGATATGAAGCATCTTCTCCCCTTCTCTGTTATTTTCTGTGTGGTCTCACCAATGTTCACGCATGGGTATGGATGCCCTCAGTAACCTACCATTGTTTTGCTGGTGAGCTCCCCACGTGGGCGGGGCAGGCTATCTGACAATGGAAGGTGTCGCGATTGAACCCAGGTCCAGTGTGACATCCACAAGCTCACTTTCTCAAAAGTATTTAGGGATGAGCAGCAACTGTTGGCCCTGCCTGTGGCACTTGCACCCCATGAAATAACTTAACAAAAAATGCCAGGGTTTTTAGATTGTGATCCACTATCACTACATTTCTTTGCTTTCGTTTTTTGACCTTTTAGTTTGGCTTGAACAATCCTCATCCTTTGTTCTAACATTGTATCATTACTGCTGGAGTTGACTTTGTTTTCCGTTACCTTGTCTCCCTCTGTATTTTTTTTCTCAAGCTGAAACTATCTCCTTATTGTTTTGAGTTTTGACTTCCACCTGATGGTCCCCCATGGCTATACCCCCAGCTGGAGAGAATGGAGACTCATTGGGATAGCACAGTTTTTTTGGTAAATAAATGAAGGCAATCTTTACCAGCTTGACATAGTGTTAATTCTTTGAGAATTAAAGATAACTCTCTATGTCACTATTGTGCTATATCATGTAATGATTCTAATTTTGGGAGAAAAACCATTGGGAGTATTTTAAGAATTTATTGACGGGATGCAGTCATCATTGGTTAGACTAGTGGCTACTACCCAACACTAATAGTTCTTGAAGAGTTGGTGGATTCCAATTATTTTTTCGTCTGCCTTTGTTTATTAATTCTTATTAATCTGCAAAAACATTGGAGATTAAAACAAAGCTGGTTTGATTGACGGTTCCTCCCAGTGGTGGAAGGATCAAGAAGATGAGGATTAAAGTGATTAACAAACAATGTGGCCTGCCAACAGAATAGAACAGAAAGTCTATATCACTGATGTCATCGTTGCACACCCAATGGAACAGGAAGTCTGTGTCGATGATGTCATCATGGTGCTCCCACTCCACAACAAAACAGGAAGCTGGTGCCCCTGATGAGATGGTTTGTCACCCATAATTGTTGTCCCTTGCCTTCCAGCCAGCTCTGGTTCATTCGCTGCTTCCACTCTGTGCTTCCTACACCACCCCTTTTTCCCCTTGCTGAGCTTAAATTTCTTGGAGTTTAGAAGAATGGGAGGCGATCTGATTGAAACTCAAAATTCTTAAGAGACTTGAAGTGGAAATGATGTTTGCCCTTGTGGGAGAGTCTAGTACAGTGGGCATAATCTCAGAATAACAGGTTGCCCATTTAAAACAGAGAGCAAGTACATTTGTTGAATTGTTTACTTCATATGGCTGTTGTGGCTGGAATGATAGGAACATTCAAGCTGAGTGAGGCAGCTTTTTTGTAATCAGGAAGAAAATCAAGGGTTTTGGGGTTAAGGCTGGAGAATGGAGTTGAGGATTACCAAATCAACCCTGATCTCATTGAATGGTGGAGCAGACTCGATGGGCTGAATGGTCTATTTCCACTCCTATATCTTATGGACTTGTCACTTCATCCGGGGAGGGGAGCAGTGAGTGAGATAGCTTTGAGGCAGTGACGGCACAGGGATTGGGAGGTTTGGTGAGATAGCTGGACAAGAGGAGCAGTGAGTGTGAGTTGAGCAGGGTGGCACAAAAGGTGGCAAGTGGGCCAGTGATTGACGGGCATCCAAAATGTTGTCCCTTGCTGCAGGCAGCTACATGGGACATTGCTGGCAGTGATAACACAAGCACTGTGGGAAGAGGTGAGTTTTGATTTAAAAGCTTGATTGACAGTTCCAAAAGGTGATAGATTATAACTAGGTGTGGACTTGTTACACACAATTACTTATTTTTATAAGGAAGGGATTAAGCAATATGGCTGAGATAAGATCACAGAGCATCAAGCCTAGCCTTTCAACTAGCCTGCCTTGGCACATTGCAGCCCCCAAACTTCTTCCGAGATCTTCAAGCCTGGATACTAACAGAACACAACTGCCACCTCCCCTCCAACTCCCTGCCCCTGCGCCCACACTAAAGATTTCAGAGCACTTTCTCCTGACTTGGAGCAAAGATTTGGCCCGTGGAGATAGTTCGGCTGTCATGTACTCTTAATATCCCATCATACAACCCAGAGAATAATACTCTGGGCCGAATGTGTGAATTTGTTAAATTATCCTTTCTTTCTTACGTCACAGTTGCCTTTGAGCTGAGTGGCTTGCTTAGTCAGTCAACCACATTGCGTTGGATCTGGAGTCACACGTAGGCCAGAGCAGGAAATGATGGCAGATTTCCTTCCTTAAAAGACAACCAGCTGGGTTTTTATGACAATCAATGATGGTCGCAATGGGAATAGCTTTCAATTCCATATTTATTAATTGCTTGTTTTTAGACCAGTCTTCATCACTCAGCTCTAATTACACTGGACTAAGGTTAGCTGGGGCAGTGGAATCTAAACTCTAACTCCAAGGGCATTTCCCTGCAACCCTAGACTACTAGCCTGGTGGCATTACTACCACCACTGTCTCTTCCCTGGTTTATGCTGAAATCATTTGGCTATAGTATATGCATATGTGGAGGCGAACATTAAAGTCATTTGGGAAAGTGTTTTAGACAGAGCTGGAAGTCATAACCATGTAAAATGAAATTTGAGGAACCTGGGATATAATCATTGAGACAGTCATGACTGAAGGAGACAGTTCAGCCCATCATGTTTTCACCAGCTGCTTGGAAAGAGCTATCCCATTAGCCCTGCCCCATTCCTCATTACCTTGTGCTTTCTTTCCCTTTCCAGGTTTATATCTGTATACTTGGAAAATGATTTCCATTGGACACATCTGTATCTTAGATATGACAAAGTGACTACCAAAATTGCCAGTTGTAACCAAGCATTTTGACACATTACAAGACCTTTGGTTTTTAATTTGCAAGTAGAACAAATTATGTCATTGGATACTTAAAAAAGTCGGAATCCCGTGTAATGAGAGGAGCATTTTAATTAGTCATCAGGCTGCAGTGGGTCAGGCACAGGCCCACAGACACAGCAGCTTTGAGTTGATGATTGTTTATTGAGGAGCTGGTATTTGTGGATCCATCAGCTTTTTAAGCTGTTTGTCCCTTCGGTGTTACATTCCAATATGCCACTCACAAAGGGAGCTCTGTGTCTTACAGTTATTGCACAAATGTGATTAATGGTACATAGCTCAAGGCAAACAGTGTCTCAAAGCTTCCCCAGCCATTCCCTGTAAATATCATCAGCCTTACCAATTCTCCTATAGCTCGAAGGGGTCAGATTTCCACACCAGTGAACCTGTTGCTGTAACATTTCCTTGCCCCTATCCACCATAATCTCAATACAAATGTAAGTTCATTGGACAGAGCGAGGAGATGCATTAATAATGTGGACAGGGCACAAATAAATAAAGGCTTGGTGATGGCATACCAGTTTTTAAAACAAAACAAAAATAAAATGGACAGGTAGGTGGATTGAGATTAATCGAAGACAGTTGGGTTCTTTTTTCTCTGGTGGGATTAAAATTCCTCGCGTTCTGGCTTTTGAATCCGCACATTCCATGACGACAGGACTCAGCTTTTTGAATTGTCATTTTTTGATGCAGGACTTGGGGTTTCAGTCTGGGGGACTCTGTCAGGGAAGGGAAGGTTCAGAAGAGTTTTAGTTGAGCTGTTCAACATCATGAGCTATGAGAATAGATGCAGAGAACTATTCCCGTTGGTGGGCACTGATTTAAGATGTTTGGTAAAAGAACCAAAGGCAACGAGAGGAAAAGCTGTTTTTTTTGCAGCGAGTGGCTAGGGTCTGAGAATGTACATCCATACTTCCATTAGAAAATGACTTCCATTAGATACATCAGCATCTTAAAAAATATAATAAATTGGCTACCAGAGTTGCCAGTGAAACTACATGTTTTGACACATTACAAGGTCCCTCGTTTTTGATTTGCAATTAGAACAAATTGTGTAATTGGATACTCTAAAACATCGGAATCCTGTGTAATGAGAGGAGCATTTTAATTAGTCATCAGACTGCAGTGGGTCAGGCACAGGCCCACAGACACAGCAGCTTTGAGTTGATGATTATTTATTGAGGAGCTGGTATTTGTGGATCCATCAGCTTTTTAAGCTATTTGTCCCTTTGATGTCACATTCCAACATGCCATTCACAAAGGGAGCTCTGTGTCTTACAGTCATTGCACAAATGTGAACAGTGCGCACCTCAATGCAAAGAATGGATCTGGAATGCACTGCTCAACAGTGTGTTGAAGACAGATTCAGTTGTGGCTTTCGCAAGAGAATTAGGGAACTATCTGAAGGAAAAGATACATTTGCAGAGCTATGGGGGGAAAAGGGCAGAGGAGTATGGTTAGAGAAACTTGTATTCCAGAAACGCAGGGTGGAAACAATAGGCTGAATAGTCTGCAGTAACTTTTCTGTGATTCCATGAATTGTGTCTTTTGAGAAATTGGCTGTGAGAATAATGTAAAATTGTCAGTAGTTAGTGAGACGATTTGGGCCACGTTCCAGTGAGTAGGGTTGCCAACTCGGGTTGGACAGATTCCTGGATATCACATGACCCTCTGGCTCCAACTGCCGCGCTCCCCCACTCTCCCGCCACCTTCCTGGCACCTCCCCCACCACAAAAACTGAAGACAGATTGAAAAGAAAAGCTTGTGTTTATATCACACCTGGCATGACCTCGTGGTGTCCCAAATCATTTTACAACCGATGAAGTACTTTTTAAAGTGTGCTCACTGTTGTGGTGCATGAAATGCAGCTGCTAATTTGAGCACAGCAAGATCCCACACAACAGCTACATGATAATGACCAGCTCATCTGTTTTAGATTGAGGAATAAACATTGGCCAGGTCTCTGGGGCAATATCTCCCCTGCTTTTCTTCGAAATCGTGTCATGGGTTCCTCAATGTCCAGTTGAGAGGGCACATGGGATGCTCACTAAGAGTATCTCATTCTAAAGGTGGCATTAGGAACATTGCAGCACTCCCTCGGCACTATCCTGGGACTGTCTGAAGTTTAAACACCTAGAGGCCAGACTGTTACCCACTGAGGCATGGCTGAGCCTATGCATTTCAAATGGGCCCAAGGATGGCAATATTATGGGCAATGTCCAATCAGGGTGCAACATAAATAAGTGACAGTAAGGATAATTTAGTGATGGCCAATCAGACCCTTTGGGAAATTGGTTCTTAAGAGGCTTCTAAACATCACTAACGCGACTGTAGTTAGAGCTGTAGCCCCTGCATGCTGTTATAATCTTGTACGGTCCCTTGCTATTAGTCATCCTGAGCAAGGAGCTCCTCGATCAGGCTGGAAGATAAATGATGGGGATTAGCTTGCTGCTGCAGCTTTTGATAGCTGCTTCTTTATTCTGTGTTGCTATTTATTTATTTTGTACTTGTAGAGAGCGGGAGCATGGTGGTGGAGCAGTTATAGTTGGTTCCACCAAGAAGGCTAACCCAGCCACTTTGTTTCATACGACATATGAAGTCGGTCTTTTTCTCCCCCTCCCTGAACACCCTGACTCACTATTAGGAGTACAATTGTCAATCACCCTCTCCCACACCTTGGCCCGAGAGTTGGTTGGATATTCGCCTGCAGTCACCATCATGGCCATGATTCTATCCTGACCATATGACATGGCTGTTCAAACATCTCATGTCCTTAATGAAGGTGCCTGTGTTAAGTCGTGGGGACAGTTTCCATTCTGTACCTGCAGGTCTGGCTTGTTTCTTGAGGTGTGCCAGGAATGATGCTCTCTTCCACTGGGTATACCCTCTCGGGATGCAACATTGTAATGTGTTCCACTGGCAAAATAACACAATCATTGACTTTAATAAAAGATGATTCTTCTGTGATTGGTTTATCTTCACTTCCGCATTCATCTCCTCCTGTATTCCAGATAGTGCCTGCTATGCCGTACTGTTGGCTTTTCTATTCTTCACGTCTGTTTGCTGTTGTGTTCTGAGGCAGCCCCCCTGCCTTTAGTGCTGTATGTTTTATACATTTCATGTTCTTCAGAACAATGCGAGATGACACCGGTCTTTCAGTGTGCAGGAAATTTACTTAGAGAATTCCATACAATGCTTTGAAATTCCTATCCACTTATGCTCCTAGCAGCTCCCAGCTCCTTCTCTGGTTTGCTGTATACTCTTCACTGAGTCAGCACCCAGTTTCAAACAGTCAAACACAGTGAGCATACACCAGTTACCAAACTCTTGCAATCAAACATAGAACACTTGAAACATGTAAGACTGCACCAGGTGCTGGCCAGATACCAGAATTTGGATAGAGGATCAAAAAGGAATGCTGTTTACATCTAGTATGGAGCTGGGTAACTGGTCATTGCAATGATTCAGGAAGCAGACTGCTTTACCTCAAATTCTCACAATATGCTCTCAAGGTTGGGTACAGATCAAGAGATAACAAGGTGTAGAGCTGGATGAACACAGCAGGCCAGGCAGCATCAGAGGAGCAGGAAAGCTGACGTTTC
>NC_063360.1:32289078-32313188 GCF_021869965.1 Rhincodon typus | reverse complement strand
TAACTCCCTACCTACACTCACCTTTACTGGCTCCATCCCCGCCTCTTTGACCTGTCTGTTTCCTCTCCACCTATCCTCTCCTCTATCCATCTTCTATCCGCCTCCCGCTCTCTCCCTATTTATTTCAGGACCCCCTTCCCCTCCCCCTTTTCTGATGAAGGGTCTAGACCCGAAGCGTCAGCCTTTCTGCTCCTATGATTCTGCTTGGCCTGCTGTGTTCATCCAGCTCTGCACCTTGTTGTCAGAGATTAAGAATAAATAGGTTGTTGTTGAAATGGGAAATAGTGACAAAACCACAGAATTGTTCCGGTGGAGAAAGAAACCATTTTTCCCATTGTGTTTGCACAGACTGTCTGAGCATTTTAACTCAATGGCAATCTTCTGCCTTTTCCACTGACCCTTCACATTGTTCATTTCTAAATGGCCATCCCATGCCCTTTTGGATGCCTCCATTGAACCTGCCTCCATCATGCTTCCAGTCAGTGCATTCCATATCAAAACTACTACACTTTCTGACCTCACGTTTGCTTCTTTTGCAAAATAATTTTGAACTGTGCTTTCTGGTTCACTATTCTTTTATGAATGGGAGCAATTTCACCACATCCAATTTGTCCAGACTGGTCATAATTTTGAAAACTATCAAAATCTCCTCTTAGCCTTTTCCTCTCCAAGGAAAACAGTTCCAACCTCTGCAGTCTATCCCCATAACTAACATGTCTCATCCCTGGTACCGTTCTTGTGAAGCACTCTTGCACTCTCGGCAATGCAGTCACCTCCTTCCTTTCGAGATAATAAGAACTGTCGATGCTGGAGTCAGAGATAACACAATGAGGAGCTGGAGGAACGCAGCAGGCCAGAAAGCATCAGAGGAGCAGGGAAGTTGACATTTTGGGTCAGGACCCTTCTTCAGTCCTGACATGAAGTGTCAACTTTCCTGCTTCTCTGATGCTGCCTGGCCAGGTATGTTCCTCCAGCTCCATACTGTGTTAACTCCTTCCTATAGACTGGCATCCAGAACTGTACACAGCGCTCCAGCTGAGGTCTAACCAGTACCTTAAATAAGTTTATCATAATCTCCCTGCTGTTGTACTCCACAGCTCTTTTTGTGAAGCCAAGAATATTGTATGCTTTATTCAAAGCTCTCTCTACCCCTCCTGTCACTTTTAATGACTTATTTACATAAATACTTTGCTCCTGCGCATCCTTTAACTAGTAGTCTTTTATGTTATGCTGTCTCTCCATGTTCTGTGTTCTTTGTAACAAAATGTATCACTTCACACTTCTCCATAGGTAAGGACAGCTGCAAAGTATTCGTTTTACATCTCACTGCCATGTCTCTTGCCTCTGAGTGTTAATCCCCTTCTTGTCCCTATTCATCCTTATTCGTCCATTTGCCACTTCTTTACTATTGATAAACTTATGGAATATTTTGGGATTTTCTTTTATCTTAGCTGCCAGCCTTTCTTCATACTACCTGTTTCCTTCTGTGAAGTGGAGCTGCCAGTGTTGGACTGGGGTGGACAAAGTCAGAAATCACACAACACCAGGTTATAGTCCAACAGGTTTGTTTGAAATTACAAGCATTAGGAGTTTTGCTCCTTTTTTAGGTGATGAAGGGCTATAACCTGGTGTTGTGTGACTTCATTTCTTCTGGTATTTGCTTTCTCACCTCCCTTTGAATCTTTTGCATTCAGCTTGGCCCTCCACTGTATTACCCGCTGGCACCTGTCATAAGCACACATTTCCTTCTTTACCTTAATTTCTGTCCCCTTTGTCACCCAGAGAGTTCAGGATTATTCGTCCCACCTTTCTGTTACTGTACCTCGAATGCGCCTGATCCATCTTCAGTTTGAAGTAGCCCATTGTTCAGCTGCTGTTTTTCCTATCAATCTTTAGTTCCAATCTGTCTGGTCCAGTTCTGTTCTTGCCCCATTGAAGCATGCTCTCCATCAGTTGATTATTTTTACTCTGGATTGACCAATGTCATTTCCCACTGTCATCCCAAAACTTATGAAACAATGATCACTGATGTCTAAATTGCCCTCCACTGTCCCCTCATTGACTTGGCCAATCTCATTCCCAAGAAACTGGTCTTGCTTTCTTGCTGGACTGGACATATACCATTGTAGGAAGTTCTCCTGAACAAAATCTAAGAATGCTTTCCCCTTACACTTCCACTTTCCCAATCGATTTACAAGTAATTAAAGTTACTCATAACTAGTGTGTGATGTTTACACCACTGTGTAATTTCCTAACAGATTTTTTTTCCACTATATGCTTCCCAGTTGCTGCTGGTCTATGTATTACACCAAGCAAAGTAATTGCACCCTTCTCATTTCTTAGCTCGAGTCAAATCAATTCTGCCCTTGAACCCTCTGAAGCATCCTCTTTCTCCAGTACTGCAATGCTCTTCTCAATCAAAAATACTCATTCCTCCTCCTTTTTCTTCTTTCCTATCTTTTCTAAACACCTTGTAACCAGGAATATTTAACACGCAATCTTGCCCTTCCTTAAGTTATCACCACAACATCATAATCCCACAGGCAATCTGTGTGTTTAACTCCTAAGCTTATTAACTAGACTTTGCACATTCACATCCATGCAGTGTAACCGTGATTCTGGCTTATTACTTTCTCCCTTACTCTCATTGAACCTAATAACTTATTGTTCTCTCTTAAAATGCAATCTGCCTCTGCCAGTACTTTGTGCACCATTCTTATATTCTCTCCTGGTTCCCACAGTTAGCTTAAACCCGCTGGAAGAGTTCTAGCAAAACATTCTGCAAGAAACTCAATCCCAGCTTTGTTCAGATACAACCCATTTGGCTTGTACAGTTGCCATCTCCCCCAGAGCTGGTCCCAGTGTTTCTGGAATCTGAAGCCTTTCCTCTTTCACCATCTTCCAGATTCTGCACTCACTCACATGTGGCACTAGAGGTAACTGAAGATCACTACTGTAGAAGTCCTGCTTGCTAAATTTCTACCTAGCTTCCTAAATTCCGTTTGCAGGACCTCATTTCCCCTCCCATCTTTGTCATTACTATCAATATGGACCTGAACCTCTGGCTGATTGCCTTCCTCCAGAAAAATGTGCTACAGCTGTTGTGTGATACATTGACACTAGCACCAGGGAGGTAACATTCTCCTCTGGAGTCCCAGCTGCAAAAATGCCAAGGAATGCCCGATTGTGGGTATCAGGAGCAAAGAATGGATGATGTGGTAGTTCAGACTATTTAGATAATTTTATTGTTACAGGTAAAACGTCCCTAAGCCTACGGTGCATGCAGTGAGGAAGGAGAAGGCGGGAAAAGATAGTGTTTGAGTAGCTTGTTATAAAATATATACCAAAGTCACAGAATCCAACAGAGAGCAGATCATGATGATTACCTGATGTGTAGACAACCAGAATTGGGAATTGGCAAATGTGCTGCCTTTAGGGATCTGTAAAAGCAAATCATAGCTTGGTGCCTGAATTTCTTGCAATGCCATCCCCCAACACACACTGTCTCTCGCACACACTGTCTCTACATCACAGTTTTATATCCTGACTGAACTGTCTGCAGCACTCAAGTAAAACAAAGTGTGTGTAGGAGGAGAGTGAACAAGTAAATAACATCTTGAGAAAATAGAATTACTTGAAGAAAAATGTATCTCATTATTATCAACTTCACAGACCTGCCTTTTATTGCCAAATATTTCTATTATTGAGGTTGTAACATAATCCACTTGAATATGTGTAGGGGCTTAGTCAGGGGTTTTGTGTGATCATATATCTTATTAATGAAGTTTAACAGGACGCTGGAAGATCTGAGCTTTGTTGTATTATTAAAATGGTGCAGAAATGCTATTACAGTACTCAAAGGATTATAAGTCATGTTTCATCTATCTCCATAAACTTTAATCCTTCAATTTAATAAACTGTGTTACCAAGTCAACTATTGGTACATGCATGTGCACACACTGATGCACTAGTGCAAATTACTTATAGTTTCATCTCACAGATCCTCAACTCCAGATGTACCTTTATAAATCCTCTTCTTTCTCTCCTCGCCCTCCCAATGCTGAAAACTGTTCTTTACATTGTTCCCCCTTCCCCATCCTTTCCCATGACCTTGCTTCCCTTGATCTTACCTTCTACCTAAATGCTCAAGCTTTTAAAAATAATGCAATGTGTCATTTTCTTTTGACTTGATACAATGAGATAAGTAACAGATCAGCCAAGGAATCGCAGAGCAGGCTTGAGAGGCTGAATGGATTTCGTAACATTCCCTGTTGGCACAGAGAGTGCATACCTTGGTGAGGTTCTGTCACCACAAAGCTTGACCTAGCGTTACAATTTAATTTGAAGCCTCGTCCCTGGCTATTGCTGTTAGATAATTCATTGGCAAAATGTAGGAGAATGGAAAGCTGGAAAATATTAGCCGTTATTTCCATGAGCATATCATGTGTATATGATTTCATTTGACTGGCTTTAATTGCCTGAGGGGATTGTTGGGGGGATGCTGTAGAGCTTCTGCTCCCTGACTGGTCTCAGATTGTTTTTTTTCCTTGCCCGGGTGATTAGTTGGCAGCGTGAGGAAGTGGAGTGGGCAGCAATCTAAGTGCTTTGGTAGCCGTGATGTGGAGGTGCCAATGCTGGACTGGGGTAGACAAAGTCAGAAGTCATATAACATCAGGTTATAGCTCAGCTGACGAAGGAGCAGCACTACGATAGCTTGTGATTTCAAATAAACCTATTGGTCTATAACCTGGTGTCATGTGATCTCTGACTTCAAAGTGCTTGGCTATGATGCGCCCATCTGCCATGAGTGTGGAGCCATCTAGGCTCTGTAACCACCTCCTTATTCTCTCCATCTCCCTCCTGTCCATGAAAAGACTCTCCTTCAAACTTGCTTCTCTTGCCAAGCTTTTGGTCATCTGTTATAATGCCACCAGTTTTGAAGAAGTTGTACCGGACTCGAAATGCTCACTGTGTTTCGGTATCCGCAGATGCTGCCAGACCGGCTGAGTTTCTCCAGTATCCTCTGTGTTTGTTGTCATGTCACCATACGTAGCTCAATGTGTTAAATTTTAGTTGCACTTGTGAACTGCCTCAGTGCATCATACTGTGTCAGAGGCGCCACAGGCATACGCGTTGTTGTTGGGTTGGGATGCCACGACCAAGAATTTCCATCCTTCTGCATTAAGCCCAAATTGCTGTTTGAAGACCAGAATTCTGGAGGCTGTAAAAACCAATGGTTCTGAGCAGCACTGGGTCATTATACTTGGGATAAGAATTGCATTTAGAGATTTTGAACAGGCAATGCTACCAAGTCCAAAGAAATGTTTAAATATATTCAGAAACATTTTCAAATATAATCAGTATGAAATGATGGGGCTTGCAATTAGCTGGGCATCAATGATGTAGCTATTACTTCATGTTCTTTTGCCCAACATTTTTGTCCTGTATACATTAATTATAGAGAAATGGGAAGTGGCCATTCAGCCTGTCAAGTCTGTTCAATCAGATTATGCCTGATCTACTACACACACACACACACACACACACACACCACCCTCTCCTTGTAACTTTATTCTGGCAATTCTGTGCTGTACTCCTTCCAAGGCAAAGATATCCTTAATTTTTTAATGAGACAGCCTTCGACAATTATGACCCGAGCTTGTAACCGTGAAGTCGCTGAGATAATGAGCCCAAATGTCCTTTAATTATGTTATGGAAATCAAAAGTGGTGCTTCTGATGTTTGTTTTGATTCTCTGAGAAGCCATAATTCACCATGACACCGGGCCAATGTTTATTGTCAAAATAAAATGAATAAGATTCACTTACGGAGAGAAACACACTGATGGCAACATACTGAGGATAGAATAGTGCAGAATAATTTAGATAAATCAGACCTTGTGTTAAGGCAATACAATCTTTCAAAGTCCTTTGTGATGTGATTGTGTGTGTGTGTGTGTGTGTGTGTATGGGGTAGGAAAGTTGGGGTGAGTTTTCAGTCAACCGAATTCAGATCCTTCACACTAAACTGAAAGACATCCATGAGTTCCCAAGGAACATCTGAGAAATCCCAAGTTTATTTTATTGTCCTGGATGAAAGACTCCACAAGATTGTGTTGGTTACTGATGGACACACATGTTTCAATGTCATCTTGTTTTCATGCATCTGCAAAAACTTCACAAAAAAAACACTTGATAGCCTGATTAATTTGTGGAGCAAGGAACTTACCTGGATTCCACAAACCATCCTGTTGTCAGCATCCGTTTTGACCTCTGGTCAATCTTGCCTCCTATGGTTCTGAAGTAGCATAAGGTGGAGGAGTTCAATTATTTTGTTGAAGCAAATCTTCTGTCAGAAACTAGGGCTTTGACTGACAACACTGGTTGTGGTCAACCCAATTCTGTGTTGGGTTTGCTCATTTCTATGCTTGGATCTTATCTGCCCCCAGAAATGGTCTTGCAGCCACTCAAGGGCAATGAGACATGGACAACAAACGTCTCATCCCCAGAAAAATAGATTTTAAAGGAAATGTCCTGGGTAGAGTGTAAGGGCAGCATTGCTCTGTATACCTGACCTAGGATGTGCCTAATGTACATGGAGGCTTGAAATGTAGACAAAATTAGCATCAACAACTGCACTTGTAGGTATTTTTAATCAATGCTTTCATGACCCTGGAACATGTGGGACTTCAGTCCTGGTCTGCTGGCTCAGAAGTAGAGATACTAGCACTGCACCTCAAGAGCCCGCAACCTGCATTTGTATAGTGCCTATAATGTAGTAAAACTTCCACAAATAGTGATGTAATTGGACAAAAATTGGATCAATTAAGGAAACTTTTAGACAGATGCTTTGTCAAAGTGGAAGAATTCAAGGTGGCTCTTAAAGGAGGAGAGAGAGAGAGAGGGGGAGGAGGTGAGCAGGGGCTTCCAGAGCCTAAGACCTCACTAACAATGACAGTCAATGGATGGAGTGTAGGGTGGGTGGGGGGCTGCAATGTTGAATGAAAAGGGTAAGGGGGCAAATGAGCAGAGTTGGAGAACTGCAGAGTTCTTAGAGAATTGTAGTCATCATGGATTATCACCCCTCAACCTCACAAAGCGCAAAGTTCACTAAAATAAATTTCTTTAAAACCCTCATTAAATCAGAGCCCGTTTCACATTATTGGCAGCTGTGTTTATGCCATGGTGTGATCTTTCACATTCATATTTTGTTCAACTTCAATTAGCATCACCCTGTTGAGTTTTTCTACCAATTTACTTCCCTTATGACCAGAAACGTGAACATTAAGAATAACCAAAAGGTGCTCAATCTTATCAAGATGAGAAAGCCAGCTCCAGTGGAAAGCTCCCTGCTCCTCTGATGCTGCTTGGCCTGCTGTGTTCATCCAGCTCTACACCTTGTTATCTCTATGCTATGTCTTACTGTCCACCATAAGTCATAAGGTTATAATTTGCAGTGAGATTTTTGGTTCTTTATTGCTTTGCCTGAATTTGATATCAATATTTGATCAGTGAGTGACTAAGTGAGTAACTACACTGGTTAAAATGGACAACGGGGACTTTATTAATAAAATATTTCTGCACAAATGAAAGTGTGCCATCTGATCAGAGTGGCACATTTGATTAACTGTTACTCATTAGACACCAATATATTCCCCACTTCAGCGATTATGATATGTTAAAATAATAAAGAAAAACTCCTTCCCAATAGTAAGAATCACATTTCCTGTTTTACACTGTAGTGCAATACTTCTTGCCTCACATTTAGCATTCATTCGTTGCATCTTTTAAAATCAAAGCTAATGATTTGGCAGTCACTTTGAATGATTGAAAGAACAAAAAAGAGTCTCACACTCTCAATTTCTGCAGCGCTTTTAATTGACCTTGGCACAAACAAAGCCAGAATTTGGATCTCCAGTCCGAATAGTAATTAATCTTTGTTTGAACTCATTCATTGATGCCAATCAGACTTTAGTGCCTCATTGGATGCACACCATGATGATAGCAGCAGTCAGATACAATGTACTTTACATAATATGAGGCTCTTGTGGTGCAGTGATAGTCTCTTTACCTATGAGCCAGAAGGTCTTCTGCCTCCTCCAGTGGTGTATCACAGCAGGTTGATTAAAACTAACACAGTGTGGAGCTGGAGAAACACAGCAGGCCAGGCAGCATTAGAGGAGCAGGAAAGCTGATGTTCTGGGTCGGGACTCTTCTTCAGAAAACATCAGCTTTCCTGCTCCTCTGATGCTGCCTGGCCTGCTGTGTTCCTCCAGCCCCCACACTGTGTTATCTCTGACTCCAGCATCGGCAGTTCTTACTATCTCAGGTTGATTAAAAATGTCTACTTTACATAGTATGATGCTATGCCCTTGCAAAACCATACGTGTGTTTGCGTTCCTATTATAAATTCTGATTTCTCATGGAAATTGCCTGTGTGAAATTGTCACATTTCCACTGTGCACTTCTGCAAGTGGCAGTGGTGTATTGTCCCCATTGGCAGGAGGTCGCAATTACTGTTTAATCATAAGGAATGTGGCTGTTAGATTTCACAATGGATGAATGAATAGGAAGTGCATTCAGATGTATTTTTGTTTTACATGTAGATGTGGTTGGGGGGAAAAGCAATAATTATTTTTAAGGTAAATGGTCTAATTCACCACAGGCTATAGATCACTGGGGTTTGCAGGCAGATTTGGAGAATCCAGGACTAATCAGGGAATTCCACAATCACTTGGATATCCATAGCAAAGCATCCGCTCTCCGTATTGCCCCATGATAAACTAGCTGATGAATACCTAACGGATTAACTTGAAGATTGTTTCTTTACAGATGTTAACTCATGCACGAGTCGTTTCACTGAGGTATGGAAGAAAACAGTTTCAGTTCACACCATGTTTAAAAATCTTGCATTTATATAGTACCTTTTGTGTCTGTCCCAAAGCACACAGCAGTCAATTCATTACTTTGTTGAAGGACCCTTGCTGCTGGTAAATGGGAAAGTTGTGTGCAGCAGAAAATAGCAGGTGCGATGTGTTATATGGGTGTACTAGCTCTCTTTGCTGTATCAGCTATTTCTCACAATGAAGATTGGTGCCATCATCCTCTTTAAGTGTAGCAGAAGTTTGTGAATCCGAGAGGAAAACTACTCCCTGGTCTCCCAAGAAGAGTGCCTTGAAATTATCGAAGTATAGATTAATGCATGTCATGAACCAGTTACAGCTTAGATTGAGGAGGATATGATGTTAGAAAATAAGGCATAGGAGCAAAAGTAGGCCATTCAGCTGATCAAGTCTGTTCCACCATTCAATGAGATCATGGCTGAACTGATAATCCTTAACTCCACTTTTCTGCCTATTCCCCATAATGCTTGATTTGTTTAATGATTAAACATCTATCTGAGCCTCAAATATACTCAATGACCTACCCTTAACAGCCCTCTGTGGTAAAGGATTCCACTGATTCACAACCATCAACAGACAGTTGAGGAATATCAGATCCGCTATGACCTCATTGAACAGCAAAAAAAGCAGACTCAATGGGCTGTGTTGCCTGCTTTTGCTCTGACATCTTCTGGTTTTATGAGTAGATGCTATTGTATTTGCTTTGTCAAGAATATCCTGCATTTTCTCTTCTCGCCAGCTCGAGCCATAACCACTGCATGACCATCAGATGTGTTTCCATTCATCTGAAATTTTTGAAAATGAAAATATTTTTCATAATTTTTATCCTTCAATTGTTGATCAACTGGATTTGCAATATAATGTCAAATTGGCTCAGCCTTGGTCCTTTGTTATAAAATTTTGAATTCAAGCTGCTGAATTTCATCCTTTGCTCATTTCGGCTGATGCAATGTTGCAGTGTTGAGGCTGCACTTTGTCATCGGAGGGGATGATATAAACTGTGGTGTTGTTCAATAATTAGCAGGGGTGGATGTGAGGAAGGATATTTTCACACAGAGTGTGACATGGGACACACTGAGAGGTGTTGGAAGTGAGGATGATGAATAATTTCAAAAGGAAATTGGATGGACACTTGTGAGAATTGGACTTGTGGTACTCTGAGGAGATAGTGGGGACACGGGACTGACTGGACTCATCGACAGAGCCAATGAGCTAAATGGCACCTTGTTCTGCAGTGACTCTATCTTAATGATCCCATTACTCTATTCAAAGACTTGGAATCCAAAACTAGGGCTCACTGTTTCAAAATAAGTGATCGTCCAATAAGGAAAGTTTTATTTTCTCATAAGTCTTTGAAACTCCCTTCCTCAAAAGGTGGAAGCAGTGCGTTGAATGTTTTTAAGGCAGAGATAGATAGATTCTTGGTAAGCAAAGGGTGAAAGGTTATTTGGTAGCAGGTGGGAATATAGAGTAATGAGATCAGCTATTTCATATTGAATGGCGGAGCAGGTTTGAGGGACTGAATGTCCTACTCCTATTCTAATTCCTATGCCTGTGGGATTTGTCCTGATCAAACAATTTCACTTAACCAAAAGAATTACTATGTCATTTCACTGGTCCTTGTGACATTGGGATTAGAATTATTAGGTGGTTATTTTGACCGGCATGGACACAATGGGCCAAACGGCCTTTTGCTGTGACATAGACCTCCATGACTCTAAATTACTGCAGCAAAATGGCTGCCAGTTTTAACACATGACAGCTGTCCCCATGTATATGAGTCACTTTGAGACATTTTGGAAAGCTATGACTAGGGCCTGAGTCAATCCCAATCTGTCTTTCATGATGATGAATTATTTGCCTAAATTATAGTTTTTCGGTGACTGTCACTTGTCGCTATATCCTCACTGATGACGCTACATGCTAAATGCTAGCAAAATGTCTGCTTCCACCACAAGGCAAGCTTCAAGTTGGAAGAATGAGAAAGGATTTGAGCAGCAGCCAATTCTTATTTGAGTTCCCAATTGAGGGAAGCTTCGGTTTTCTCCCAGAATTTCTCTTTAAAAGATAAATAACAGGCGTAAATGTGCTGTGATACATTACAGGCTGCATTGTCAATCTGAACACTGTCTGAAATATTTTCAGTTGATTTTGTTTTTTGTTTGCTTCCAGAGCATAGTGTGCCTCTGGCATACTCTCCTGTCAGGAGACAAGCCAGAGCAACATTGAAATCTTTTGGCAAGCCTCCATAATCAGTCTTCTCTGCGTAAAAGCTCATAAGCAGATCTGGTTTCTGGAAAGTTAGATGCATGAGCACAATATTATATCCCTCCACCTTCTCCACAATCCTCCGCCACCCCTGCTCCACCACAACCTCCCCTTCGCATGAATGCTTTGCTGCTGCCATCTTAAGCTACTCCAATAGCCAGAGACAAAGCACAAAGAATGGGAAAATGACAAACTGTTTTCTGCCCGAGGCAGGTTGAGACCCTGGAGATAAAGAGGGCTGCTTTAACCAGATCGACATTGTTCCCCAAATGCAGCAGATACTGCATTAAAATATCCTTTGGGGATTTGGTTTCTTACAAAAGTTGTGTTATATGTGTATACAATGTATACATATTTTGCACTTGTGTTTTTAATTGCACTAGATTTATGGTATGGTGGGAGAGGGAGAGCAGCAGACTGCGACTTCCTCAGAGCATGGTTGCAGACAGTTGACGGTTTAGGAAACAAATATCTAAATGCATAGGGGTCCAAGCAGCAACTGAGTGAAAAAGACATGTTAATGTTGCCGGTGTGGATTGGTTCTTCCTCTTCCAGGTCCTACCCGGCCAGCTGTTGTTTTTCTAGCACTTTCTGTGTTTAAAGGAAGGAAGCACCGCTTTACTCTCAGACAGTAATGTGAAGCACGCTGTTGTCATGCAGTGGTAGTGTCCCTACCTCTGATCCAGTGGACCTGTGTTCAAGAGCAACCTGCTTCATAGGTGTGGCATAACATCTCTGAATAGGTTGACTGGAGGGAAAGGTATTGCGGGAGGTGATGGCCTCGTGGTATTATTGCTATGGCAGATGGTGCAATTTGAGTTCAGTAAAAATATCTGGAAATTAGAGTCCAATTGTCAATTGTAGGAAAAGAATCCATTTGGTTCACAACAGGGCTGATTTCCCTGGAGCATCGGTGGTTGAATTTATAAAATCATGAGTGGCATGGATTGGGTGATTAGTCAAGGTCTTTCCCCCAGGGTAGGGGAGTCCAAAACTAGAGAGTGTATGTTTAAGGTGAGAGGGGAAAGATCTAAAAGGGACCTGAAGGGCAACTTTTTCACGCAGATAGTGATGCGTGTATGAAGTGAGCTGCCTGAGGAAGGGTTGGAGGGTAGTACAATTACAACATTTAAAAGGCATCTGGATGGGTACACGAATAGGAAAGGTTTAATATGGGTCAAATGCTGGCAAATGGGACTAGATTAATTTAGGGGATATCTGGTCGGCACAGACGAGTTTCCATGTTGCACATCTCTATAACTCTGTATTCTTTAGGGAAGGAAACTGCTATTATTCCCTGGTCTGGCCTATATGTAACTCCAGATGCACAACAATGTCATTCACTCTTATCTGCTCTCTGGGTGTAATTAGACAAAAACTGCTGGCCTATCCAGTGACATCCACATCCTGTGAATGGATAAAAAAGTTACATTGGCTAGAAACTTGCCATTCAGTTCCTTGATTCTGTTCTGCCATTCATTTACACCTCTGCTACTCTGTACCCTAACACCATTTAGATACAAGGGTGCCATATTCTTTTTAGAAGGCATCGTGTATCAGATAGTGTTCAACCTCAGACTTGAGCTAGCCTCTACTGCATTAGTGGGAGTGAGTTCCACACATCTATTGACTTTTACACAAAGACCCATTACCTAGTTTCTCTCCTAAATAGCCTGGCTCTGGTTTTAGACTCCCCACCAGCTGAAACAAAAAAAATCTCATTATTTCTCCTGTCTGTTCCTTTCAAAGAGGCGTGCTTAGTTCATTCCATAAAAAGCATTATAGGTGATGGCAGTATGAAAAGTGAGAATTAATTCACTCAGAATTGTTACGAGATGTTAAACCATCTGCTTGTTCCAATAGCTCAAGTGGATATTAAAGATCCCATGACACTTGTCAGAGAAGAGCAGGGAGTTCTCCTTGGCCAGGATTCATCCACTAATTAAAGCAACAAAAAATAAATTAACTGAGCATTTATCTCAGTTTTGTTCATGGGATCTTGCTGTGTGCAATTGATGACTGGGACCAGCCACCGTATTACGCAATTTCAGCAATATGTCTTGAATCAACACACTGTCTTTTTGCAATAAAATCCCCCCCAAACCCTTTTGTTATGAAACAAAATATACCAGTGAGCACAAGATATTGGGCTGAATTTCTTTGGGGTGCAGAGACAGGTTTTGTTGTGCGTATGGCCACACTTAGTTTTGTTTTGTTGAGAATCGGATTTTCTTCCACATTCCCGATGTGCAAAACAATGCAGATGCCATTTTCCTCTGGCATGTGGGTGGGTGGGGAGTGCTGAATGTGAAAACACACATCCTCTTTTGCTAGGTCAGTTTGCAGTTCTGTCAGTACTCCTTTTGCCTGGTGGTATGAAGTTTTGGAAGCCTATTAAAATTTTGTCTGATTTGAGAGTTTATGCAAAAAAAGTTGGACATCCTGCTTAGGCGCCTAGAACCTAGAAAGTAAACATAAGGTGTTTTCATGCCTTCAAATGTCACTATTAGGCATCATTCTACATTATAGATATATTTTAATGTAGCAATTCATTATAGACATCTATCCTTTAAAGGTGAGTTGACCATTATGTGACAAGCAATGTGTATTTGTTCACATGCATTGCAGTACTTTTCAAATGGAGAAAGAAGAAATGGAAAAGTATTATAAAATGCCCTTTCTGCGCTGACATTTTTTTCCTACTGTGATTTAAATGGCTGAAGCTGATTTAAGGAAAAAGGTTTTGACATTTGAAGGAAATCTACATTTGAAAGAAAATTAATTGCCTGCTCCTTGTACTGATTGAGCAGCACTCTACTTTTAAATTGTATTGAACATCTTCTGATTGTCTTTTTTCCCCAAACTGCAGTTTATTGGTTAGACAGCTGAATATTTGGCTGAATTTCATGTGTGGTGGTTTTCCATTCACTTCAGAATGATTTTTCAAGAAGTTGTAATTACAGATTGTCCTTTTGATGTGGCTTCTAGTTTGTTCACACTACCTAGTAGGATTACAATGGATATTATAAAGTTTTCACATGGTAGAATGTATCTTTTCAATATTAATGACAAACGGGCTTTAAACAGATAATGCAAAACTTCCTTTCCCAAGGAATGTAAAATATTCTCCATTGATATTGAATGGGAATCTGAGGACTATACATAGTGTACACTTAGTGTGTGGCTATGGAGCATACATGGGGGCCATTGTGATGCTGTGGACAATCTGAAGTGATATGGGTTGGCATTGGCAGGTGAGAGAGTTGAGGGATGAGTTTAGGGGTTGTTACAACAATTGTGGGAGCTGAGTTACTGTGTTGAAGAACTAAGACTGGCCTTATAACTGGCCCACTTCCACATCCACACTCCTCACAAACACCACTGTGATTCTCAAACTGCAATGATCCCAGTGTGACTGACGAAAATGAAGTGTGAAGTCAAACATGGACTCGGCAGTTTGCAAGCTGCAAAAGTTGCAGGATGGATTTTCCTGACCCCAAAGGAAGCTGTGGAAAATGGTGTCAGAAATCAAATGTTTGGTCAAAGAGGTAAGTTTTATGGAGTGACTTAAAGGAGGAAAGAAAACAAAGCAGTGAGGTGAGGAGGTGTAAGGAGGCTTTTCCAAGCTTGGGGCCTGGACCACTAATCGATAATCCTCAAGAGGCCAGAATTAGAGGTCACAGAGAGTTGTACAGCTGTTGGACAAAACAGAGTCACTTAAAGACATTTCTAAGAGATAGAATATGAAGCAAATATGCAAGTCTTTCTCTCTTTGTCTATTTCAGTATTAGCCCCTGTATCTGTACTCAGTACTGGGTCAGTTGTACAGATTCGTGGTTGAGGAATTGACAATGCCTGTTGCTGTTTACTGATATCCCAGAAGCAATAGTTATCTAGATTGTGCACTTCTTTAGCCCAGAAGTTTCATATCAATAAAAGTCCTAACAGATTGCAGTTAATAATTGACCTGAAGTTCACAGGAGTAAAGATATGGATTAGTAAAGAGACAACATGCATTTCATGCTTGAATGTATTCTCTGGGTATCAAAATATCTTTTACATTTTATATATAATATGCATGTATTTTCTGGATAGCACTATGTAATTCATACAGTTGTGCTACTTTTCATAATATGTGAATCTGGGGCTACTATTTACACAGCTGAATAAACAATATATTTCAGATACATATTTTAGCTGTCATAATTACCACACAGTAACATAAAGACAGCAAATTCAATAGGGTCTGTGAACTGCTTGTCTGTCTGTCTACCAATTGCTCTTGCAATGTCTATATATATCTATCGGCCTCTCTGGCTCCATGTCAGTTTATTTATCTTTCTGTCTCTCTATCTATCTAGCTGTCTATCTATCTCTGTCTCTTTATCGGTCCATCCATCTTCCTGTCTCTCTTCCTGCTTCCATTACAGTTCAGTATTCCAATGACCATAGCAGCCTTTGATGCACAGAAACACAAAAAGGGATTTTTTTTGGTTTTTCTCAATTACTTCCTGATTCTTTCCCTCCGGATCTTTTGTCTTTCTAACCACATTGCCACTTTAGCTCTATCTTGCCACTTTGTCCCTTGCTCTCACACTCTCTCTCAGTTATTACACCTTGTCTGACACATCAGCTGCTTTCCACCACCTCCTCCTCAGTCCCAGACCTGTACAACATCTTAGTGGAGCCTGAAACAGGGAGCAGATATTTGCAGATTTCAAAGAGTATCTAGGGAGAAACTGTTCTTGTTGAGTAAAGGGTTAATTATGCCTTTACTCTAAGAATAATTACAGAGCATGTGCATGGGGAGCTGTCTCATAATGATGTCAAATCACATGGAGCTGGAATCAGAGTCTGCAGGGTTCCAGAGATGTCCTCAGTTACCATCCCAAATAGATGGTATTTCCAACAAAACCTAATACTGTTCATTCACCTGAGAGTACACCTGAATTTACCGTTGCTCAGTTGTAAGAGGGTCAGTACCTGGGAAATTTAAACTGATCGCAATATAGATTCACTTGATTTATACCTGAAATGAGTGGTTATCCTATGACAACAGTACCAGTTTACTGTTTATGGAGTTTAGAAGAACAAGAGATAATGTATTGAATCATTAGAATCATTCAGTCCAGAAGAGACCCTTCAGCCATCAAGTCTACGTAGCCAAAATGCTATCTAAATCTACATTCGTCCCACTTTCCAGCCCTTAACCCAAAGCCTTGAATGTTATGCCATTTTAAGTGCTCATCCATGTGCTTTTTAAATGCTGTGAGGATTCCCTCCTCAATTGCCCTCCCACGCAGCACATTCCAGATTCCCACAATCTCCTGGGTGAAAAGAAAATGCCTCAAATCCTCTCTAAACCTCCTGCCTTCCACCTTAAAATCACGCCCCCTTGTTACTGATCCTTCAATTAAGGGGAACAGCGGCTCCCTTCCCACTCTGTCCATGCCCCTCAGAACCATCTCCTCTCCACCTTCTCTGCTCTAAAGAAAATAACCTGAGCTTATCCAGCCTCTCTCATAGCTAAACTGCTCCATCCCAGTCAACATCGTGGTGAATCTACTCTGCACCTTCTCCAGTGCAATCACATTTTTCCTGCAGTGAAGTGACCATAACTGCACATAGTACTCCAGATGTGACCTAACCACAGTCCTGTACAGCTTTAACACAACCTCCCTGCTCTTACGTACTATGCTGTGATGTAATTGACACTTAGAAGATTCTTAGAGGACTTGACAGGCTAAAGACAGAGAAGCTGTTTCTTCTTGTTGGAGCTTCTGGAGCCAGGGATGCAGGGTATAAGGTAGGTCAGTTCGGACTGAGGTGAGGAGGAATTTCTTTACTCTGAGGGTTACGAATCTATGGAATTTCCTATCCCAGAAAATGGTGGATGCTAAGCCATTTAGAACCTTAAATTGAACTATTTTTGGATACTAAGAATCAAGGAATTTGTAAAATCAGTGTAAAAATAGAATGGAAGTTAAAAAAAATTAAATGGCAAAGCAGACACAATGGTCTACTGCCATTGAGTAAATTGAGTCTATATTCTCTGGCATTTATCAGCGTAAGAGGTGATTGCATTGGAAATGAGAAAACATCTGAAGGGGCTGGACAGGGTAGACACTGAGAGGTTGTTTACACTAGTCAGAAATCTAAAAGGTGAGGCACATCCTCAGGATAAGAGGCTAACCATTTGGGACTGAGGTGAGGAGAAATGTCTTCACTCAAAGGGTTGTGAATCCCTGGAATTCTCTTCCCCAGAGGATTGTGGATTCCCCACTGCTTTATCTATTTAAGGTTAGGATAGACAGATTTTTAGCCTCTCAGGGAATCATTTGGGGATGGGTAGGAAAATGAAGTTGAGGCCCAGGAACTGTCATGATCAAATTGAACCTGGATCAAAGGGCCAAATGGTCTACTCTCGCTCATATTTCTTATTTTCTTCACTGGGAAAATAACCAAATGGGAGCTGAGGAGAACATTGCAGTCAGTCATTACAATCTAGAATGTTCCGCGTGAAAGTATACTGGAAGCAGATTCCACAGAAATGTTCAAACAGAAATTGGGAAAAAAATTCATTTGAAGGTGAGTTTTTCAGGACTATCGGGAAAGAACAGGTGAATGGGTGTAATTGCATGGTTCCATTGGAGCGTAGATGCAGGCGTAATGGGCTGAATGGCCTCATCATCTGTATCAGCTTTATCTTTCTCAGTTAGAGGTTGGGGTGTGATGTATGGATGTTACATGGCTTTAGGATCCATGATTGGTTGATTTGTTTTTATGGGTCTGTAGTTACTTGTAAATTGCTGCAGTCAGCTGTAGGTAAGTAAATTTCTTGTAAATTTCAGGCTGTCAGCCAAAAGAATCTACAACAAATTGCCTGACGTTCTCTTATCTGAAGATATTTTTCTCCCTGTAACAAAGGGTGATGTGGTTTGGACCGTTGCAGAGACAAAGAAACTTTGAAAACTATATTAGAGATGGAAGATGCAATCTAAATGCAGTGTACAATTTCTGATTGATTGTGTATCCTTAAACTTTCAAAATGTGACGATGTAACTTGCACACCAGTAGCTGTTATAATAACTTGCTTACGAATAAGACTCTAGTGTCACTTAGCGGCTATTGTATTAGGTAATAGATCCGGACCAAACAGGCCTGTCTCTTTAAGGCAAATCCATGGCATCAGGACGTGTGGTGTTCCTGCATAAAGGTACCTGCCTCCCCTGCAATCATCCTCTGTGTGTATGGAGTCAATGTTGTCAGCTGGTTATGTGTATGTATTGCACAGTAACATCAGAAAGCATGACATGTGTGTAAGTCTGTAATAGTTTAAATAGTTGTTGTAAATGTCAAGCTATCAGTCTAAACTGCGGTATATGTTGCACGGGCTAACATATAGGAAATCTAAAACTGCATCACTGGGGATGCATTAGCCAAGTTTTGTGTATAAAAGCAAACATATGTCTAAAACATAGATGGGATTTTGAGTCTCAGTGGGAAAGATTCAATGCTCAGTCTCTAGACTATGTTGATTTTGATACCACATGCTTAAAAGCTCTTAACTATTTAAATCAATTTTGATCTTTTCTGTGCATAAGGTTAAGTAATACTAACCTTGGTGCATGGCTCTGATCATTTATGTTGCAATGTATTCTTTACAATTAGTCCTTGCAGTTGCTGGTTAGTTAAAATCAATCAAACTTCATTTATTTTGATGGTATTGAAGACCTTTATATTCCAGACCTTTAGTCTTTTATGTTCCAATGTGTAAATTTCAAAATGTGTTAAAATTTGATTATATTGGTGGTTGACATTCACCGTGGTGCCAGGATGGAAGGGAAAATGAATAAAGCTGGAGGGCTGGTCCCTGCTGAGATGTTGATCTGAGGATATCAATGACATTGAATGGTGGAGCAGACTTGATGGGCTGAATGGCCTACTTCTCTGCTCCAAACTCTTAAGGTCTTATGTTACCCTATCCTGGTCGAAAGCCTGCAAGCAAACATGTGAAGCATGCCCAGTTAGACACAGGGACAAACTTCTGTGAAGCAGGTACTTTGCAAAAGAGTCAGTGCTTTCCAGAAAAAGTGGACATCCTAAAACAGCAGAGCAGAAACCATTATTATGATAAAGGAAGAAAACTATGGCTGGTACAGTCTAGACATCTTCAGCTCATTGAGGTGTGTCCTACTGTTGCTGCACAGGGTCAGCTGGGATGGCTAATGTTAGACATGAGCATGTGGGAACCTGGGGGCTATTGGCTGTAGATTCTTGAAGACCACAGCTGCAGTGCACTGCCCTTTGTCTGAGATGTGTTCATGGACTCTGCGGGTAGTGCATTGTCATCAGACAATGATAAGGGGAGGTAATGGCCCAGTGGTATTATCGCTAGACAATTAATCCAGAGACCCAGGTAATGTTCTGGGAACCTGGATTCAAATCTTGCCATGGCAGAAGGTGGAATTGAATTCAACAAAAATGTGGAAATAAGACTCTAATGATGACCATGAAACAATTGTCAGGGAGGAACCCACCTGGTTCACTAATGTCCTTGAGGGAAGGAAACTTTTGGCCTTACCTGGTCTATGTGACTCCAGACCCACAGCAATTTGGTTGGCTCTTAACAACTAGGGATGAGCAAAAAACTGCTGGCCTAGCCAGAGAAGCCCATGTCCTGTGAATGAATTTTAAAAAAACAAATTACATTGTATATTACAGTATAGGCCATCTGACCATATGTTGCTCAGTGTCAGGTTTTGTTTGATAACATTCCTGTGAAGAATCTTGGGACATTTTGCTATATTAAAGGTGTTATGTAAATGCAAGCTGTTGTAATGTACTATACCTATTAATGCACTAAGATTAAATTTCATCCCTGTTTCCTTTTGATATTGTTTCCTGATCCAGCTGTTTATAGTCCAAGCTTGTTTCTGAGAGCTTGTGATAGATTGACTTCCATATTTGACTATTTTTGAGGCTAATTAATACCGGGAGCTTTCATTTGTAATCTGGACCCTTCCATTTATCACATAGCTGACGGTAATAGTTGCTGTTAACCTGAAGTCACAGCTTAACAAATAGTTTTCCAGAATTTTAGTTGTATTTAAAGGGGCAATGTCACCTGCTCAGGGGCCCAGCAACTTCAATTGGCAAAATTGGTCAGGAACATCAAAACTTCTCTCACTATATCATGATTAGAGTATTGCCACTTGCTGAAGGCTTGTACAATTTTTTTGTTTTATCGAATTATGGGATGCAGGTGTCACTGGCTAGGCCAATAATTGCCCATCCCTAAGTGCCCCTGAGAAGGTTCTGGCAAGCTGCCCTCTTGAACCACTGCAATCCTTGGGGTCTAGGGACACCCATGGTACTTTAAAGAGGGAGGTCTACATTTCTGACACAGCGAAAGTGATGGAACATAGAACTTGGAACAGTAAAGCACAGGAACAAGCTCTTCGGAAGTTTCGCTTCCTGGTTTTGTTCATGAGATGCATTGCAGATATTTACCAAAGATCCTCAAACAGCACCTTCCAAACCTGTGACCGCTTCCATCTTGAAGGACAAGAGCAGCAGATATATTGGAAGACCACCACCTTCAAGTTCCCCTCCAAGCCACTCACCATCCTGACTTGGAAATATATCACCATTCCTGTATTGTGGTTCAACCCACAGCAGATCGACTGCAGCGGTTCAAGAAGGCAGTTCACCACCACCTTCTCAAGGGCAACTAGGGACGGGCAATAAATGCTGTCCAGCCAGAGATAGCCAAGTCCCACCAGTAAATTTAAAAAAATGCCTTCTTTACTGCCTTATTCACTTGTATTGCACTTTCAGCAAGCTGTAGTCTTGCACCCCAAAATCCCCCCTGTGTATCAGTGCTCCTAAGGGACCGGCCATTTACTATATACTTTCTTCTTGCATTTGACCTCCCAAAATATATCACTTCACACTTGTCCAGATTCAATTCTATCTGCCATTTCTCCTCCCAACTTTCCCAACTGGTCTATATCCTGCTGTATCCTTTGACAACCTTCCTCACTATCCACAGCTCCACCAAATTTTGTGTCATCTTCAAACTTATAAATCAGACCACTTACATTTTCATCCAAATTATTTATATGCATTACCAGCTGCCGAGATTCCAGCACTGATCTTGTGGAACACTGGCCACTGACCTCCAATCAGAAAAATACCCCTCTGCCTGTGAATTTAAATGACTTGTCTTTTTGCAATTGCCTTAACAAACGCTGTGTCCTGAGGGGTTGAAGGAGGGTGTTGGGGGGTGGAGGGGTTATTTAAAAACAATTGGTTGCTGAGGTGTAACAGGAGAGGTTGCTGTTTTTCTGTCTTCATGCTATTCATTTGGAGAATGCTATGAAGCAGTGGAGGACTTTGCAAACTCATGAACCAGCTTCTTGTGCAGTGTAATATTCTTATTAACAGTTGTTTTGTTGTACAGAACTGGAGTGTTTTTTGTCAAAGATTTTCATCTTGCCGTCATTAGGACAATCTGTAAGAACACCAATAAAGGCAAAAAAATCAAATTTTATACCGTCTAAAAGGTGAATGTTGATTGGTTGGCAAGTGTGTTTTGTAGAGGCATTGCCATAGAGAATGCAGCAGCTGATGATGATTGACAATTGACTGCTAGGTGTTGTTTAGATTTTAAAACAAATATATTGACTCTGATTTGTCAGAGCATCACTCTGAGAAATTAATCAGCAGATTGGTGTCATCTATTGAGTTGAAACAGGGGCAATGCATTTAGATGTTGTTTCTAACTGCAATGAACAGGACCCTGTGAATTATTATGTAGCTTCCAGTACACACACATGTGCCACACTGTGAGCCTGACTGCCAATCTAAATTGGCTGTCAGTATAATTCTTCACACTCTGAATTGCTCAGCAATTGTTGTCCAGTTGCAGAATTACATCTAATGTTGGACGCTTGTATTGCTTGTTTCAAACAGCTGAAGGAATATGTTGTTTGTTATGATTCACCAGTGTTTTAGAAGTATAGCCTACATACCTAGCATACACAGCTCATACAGTAAAAGTATCAGTTTTCAACCTCATAGGACAGTGCAGCCCACCTTTCAGCCCACCATGTCTGTGTCAACCATGATGCCATTCTAAACTAATCCCATCTGCCTGCTCATTTATTGGCATTCTCGCAAAATGTCCTGTTGAGTGCCTGATGAACAGCTTTGACAATGTGTGGCTTTTTGCGATATACTTACGCTAGTAGTGAGAGTGGAGACAGTTGTTTGTTCCATATAACGGTAGGTTTGATGGAGGCTGCTACAGCATGATGTTTTTTATATATCTCAGCCCCTCCTTTCCATCGACGTAATCCTCTTCATCCCTACACCCTCTGTGATCTCTCCATTTCTCTAATATTGTCCTGTTGAGCATTCTAGCTTTCATTCCTTCATCATTAGCATCTTGGCCTTAGCTGCCAGGGCCATAAGCTCTGTACCTCTCCCTTGAAGATAATCTTTAAAACCTACCTCTTTGACCAAACTTACTGTCGTCTGTACCAATACCTCATCATGTGGCTTGATGTTAAATTTTATTGATAATTCCTCCTAAGTTGTCTTGGAAGTGCACTAATGGTGCTGTTAGAAACATTGGAAATAAAAGCCATTTGGACCATACAAACAGAATTTTACCCCTGCTTTCATGGGTCGTGGTTATATAGTTACCTTTCGATCCATTCTCTGTTCTAGACTTTTGTTGAATTCAAGCTTCACCATCAGCCGTGGTCGGATTTGAACCCATGACCCCAGAGCATTTACCTGGCGTTTTGGGTTGCTAGGTGCATGTCTGTACAACTGCATCATTGCCTCCACTGTGACTGGCCAACAACCTTTATGCACTCTCTCCTCATTTCTATTTAAAATGGTCAGAGAGCTGAGGTGAGATTTGTGCGGCTGGTTAGTTAGATCTGGAGCTACTTTCTGTGGTGTAAAAGATGGGAGAGGGTGTGTGGGAGAGTTTGGTGTGTAATAACACAAGAGAAAAAGCTTTAGTAGATGCACGCCCTACTTAGTCCAGTGCTAAATTGCAATAGATTTGAAAGCCCTAGGATAAATTATTGTTTAGTACTGAATTGATTAATCTGAGCTCAGTGGGGTAACCAGGTTATCATGAGAGGCTTGAATACTGTTGGAAACGGAAATATTTAAGGGAAAATGAGATAAACACTTGAAGGAGAAGGTAGCGGAAAGATATCTGGATAAAGAGGGGGTCAGTTAGCTCGGAGGTTGGTTTGTGATGTTGAGTAATGGCAAGGACATGGGCTCAATTCCCACAAGCTAAGGTTACCGTGGAGGGCTCTCCCTTACGTAAGGCATGGTGACCCTTAGGTTAAACCACCAGCAGGTGTCTCTCGAATGAGAAAGCATACCTATAGTCTGGTAAGACTGTGGCAACTCTACCTTTGTTGATAAAGGAGAGTCAGAGAAGGCTTCTGAGGTGCTTGTATGCTGGCATGGACCTGCTGGACTGAAGGCCCTTTCTCTGTATTTTAAATACTTCGCAATCAATTAGATTTTTTGTTTATTGTTATTCATATATTTCTTTTTATTCATCCATCGGATGTGGGTGTCACTGGCTTGGCCAGAATTTGTTGTCCATTCCAATGTGTTAAGAGTCAACCACATTGTGGTAGGCCTGGAGTCGCAAGTTGGCCAGACCAGGTAGGGATGGCAGATTTCCCTCCCTAAACAACATTAGTGAACCAGATGGGTCTTTTTCTGAACAATCGACAATGGCTACATGGTCACCATTAGACTCTTAATTTCAGATTTTTGTTATTGAATTCAAATTCCACCATATGCTATGGCACATTTAGAACCTAGGACCCCAGAACATCAGAGACAACAAGGTGCAGAGCTGGATGAACACTGCAGGACAAGTAGCATCATAGGAG
>NC_063360.1:32246112-32279078 GCF_021869965.1 Rhincodon typus | reverse complement strand
GTGTTATCTCTGACTCCAGCATCAGCAGTTCTTAATATCTCCTTATAGAGGTTATCTCTTTTTGCCTTCAATCACCTCAACACTAACTTGTTGAAGGCTCTGGACTTAGCTGAGGCTTGAAATTACACTGCTAAGATTCTAAATAGAAAGCGAAAGAACTGTGGATTCTAGAAATCAGAAACAAAAACTGAAATTGCTGGAAAAGCTCAGCAGGTCTGGCCACATCTGTGGAGTGAAATCAGAGTTAACGTTTTGGGTCCAGTAACCCTTCCACAGAACCCGACCTGAAATGTTAACTCCGATTTCTCTGCACAGATGCTGCCAGACATACCAGCTGAGCTTTTCCAGCAATTTCTGTTTTTGTTTCTGATTTCTAGCATGTGGAGTTTATAGAATCCTTACAGCGTGGAAGCAGGCCATTCGGCCCATCAATTCCACACTGGCCCTCTGAACAGCATCCCACTCGGACCCACCCCCTCCACCCTCTCTCCCTGCCTTTCCCATGGGTAACTAACTTAGCCTGCATGCCTTTGGCCAGTTCATTGATAATGAACTTCTCTGCCAGACTCCATTATGAATATTGTCTGAGACGTGGATTCATGGAAGTTCCACGTTGCTGGATCTCCATCTCAAAGAGGAGAATTCCACCCTGATTCTTTGGAATGGGATAGGTGTGCACAGAATGAGACATGGGAATTTAAAGCCTGCATTTGCGACGCCCCTCTCGTCGATCAAACCTCAAATCATCCCCCAAATCCTGCATTTGAGCTCCAAGCTGACATCCCCACTGGTTTCACACCCATTGCAAAGCCACAGATAAACAGACACATCCTCCCAAACCTCGGGAGATGTTGCACTTTGCCTAGAGGAATGTGAGTCGCTGGTGAGACATTCAGCAGTTGTGCCATTCAATCACTATTCCAAGAAAGAAGCTGATTAGAAAGCCCTGGATAATATGCCTTGAAGAAAATATTTATTAACTCAATACAAATCTCATTCTTTTCTTCCCAAGTGGCACTGGTAATGTCTCTTATGTAACAGTGCAGCAAGGACTGTTGATTCTAATTTTTTTTTGCAAAGTAAGACATTGTCAATGACTTGAAATGTATGGCTGGTGCCTTGAAGTGACATTGTGATTTATAACATGCTAAAGATGCTACTTTCAATAGAAATTCTAATATCCAATTCCTCTTTTTTTTATCTTCTAGATGAATCGACCCATTCAGGTGAAGCCTGCTGACAGTGAGAGTCGTGGAGGTAGTTGTCACTGATATTTTATTGAGGGGGGAATATCAGTCACTGGGACTTCCTTAATGTTCTAATTAGAGAGCAACTGAAATAAATGTAATGGATTGGGTTGAGTGTGGATTTATATATATTTATCTTCCAGTTGCCCCTCACATTTACCTGGCTCCCCACCCTCTCACCCAACTGCCCTCCAGATGTTGGCTTCATCACTGCTTCCTCTGAGGGAAGAGAAGGTCTTAAAAGTGAATAATGCCACTGACACATCCATTGACCTTATCAGGAACAAGAGCTGGGGCTTGCTGTACCTAAAACCAAGGAGGTTGTTGAGTGAGACCAGTTATAGTACCCATTGCTCTGGCGTAATTGCAGTCAGCTTGTTTAACAATGATTACACCAATTTTGAAATCTTCCTATTGCACATGGTTCAGTACCTCATCATGAGACATATCTACCTTACGAGCCATGGTGTTAAAAAAATTGCTTTTTCATTTATGAAGTGAAATGCTTGCCTGAAATGCATTGTTGATGGTATTGTGGGAATCATGGGTGTGTGTGACATTTCAGCATACCATTAAGATGGCCGTATCTACTGGAGGCTAACTGTTGTGATATGTTATACATATTTCCTAATGATTTTTAATTAAACATAGTCTAAGGTTTCAAACTGCATTTCCCCCAGCGTGAAACATTTTGGGATATTTTTCTAGTCTATATGTATGAATGCAAATTGTTTGTTCAGTTAGAAATTATCATCCTCGATGTTGTAGCGTAGAAAGTGGCCTTTGGTCCACCGTGCCTATGCTGGCTCTTTTTGAATACAGGAACCGGAGTAGGCCATTCAGCTTTTCAAGTCTGCCCCACCATTCAAATCAATCATGGCTGATCAAACATTCCAGTACCACTTACCCATCCCTTCCTCATAACCCTGTCTGCCATCGATAATCAGAAAACTGTCAATTTCTAATTAAACATACTCAAAGACTGAGCTGTCACAGCCGTCTATGGTAGAGAATTCCAAAGATTCACAACCTTGGAGGCAAAAAGAATTTCCCCTCATCTCAGACCTGAGTGGCTTCCGCCTTATCTTTGAATTTTGCCCCCTGGTTCTGGACTTGCTGAGCAGTTGCTCTCTCGTTATTCATACATGGGGAGGTGATGGCCTAGTGGTATTATCGCTGGACTGTGAATTCAGAGATCCAGATAATGTTCTGGGGACTTGGGTTCAAATCCTGCCGTGGCAGATGGTGGAATTTGAATTCAATAAATATCTGGAATTAACAGTCTAACGAAATCCGTGAACCCATTGTTGATTGTCAGGAAAAACCCATTTGGTTCACTAATGTCCTTTAGGGAAGGAAATTGCCATCCTTACCTGGTCTGGCCTACGTATGACTCCAGACCCACAGCAATGTGATTGACTCTTAACTGCCCTCTCGGCAATTAGGGATGGGCAATAAATGCTGCGTAGCCAGTGATACCCTCGTCCCGTGAATGAATATAAAAATGGTCCTTGCCCCACACTCAGTCCTTCCCATTGTCATGATTTTAAAAAAAATCTAGTACAATCCAGTTCTCATTTGGAAGGTACTACTGAATCTACTTCCACCCCCTCCCTGTGCATTTGAAGTATACAAGGAGACTGCAACTTTAATCCAAGCTCAGTATGATGGGCTGGCAGTAAGGATGCTACAAGTGGCTTCACTATGCCAGGGAGGGAGAAAGGGAAACAGTTCTGCCTCCTGCTTAACTTTGCAGTTATCCCAGCTGGAAAAGTGCTGGAGCATGGAGCTAGTGTTCATGACTGGATTGAGTTTGGACTCGGTCATTCGTCAATGGCCAAATAGCTTGGCTACACTCACAATGCAAGTCCATGTTAGAAGGTGGGATGAACTGATATTACATGGTTGATATTAGAAGGTGGGATGAACTGATGTTACATGGTTGATATTAGAATGTGGGATGAACTGATATTACATTGTTGGCATTAGAAGGTGGGATGAACTGATGTTACATGGCTGGTTGTATCATTGGCATAGCATCTTGTGGAAGGCTTTCTCAGAAGTCAATACCCCTTCCTTCACATTCTGATAATGGTTACTTTGGGGAGGAGCTTGGGCGTGTTGTGAGAAGCATTAATATTTATGCCTGCTGTGGTTGCAATGACCATATTAAATGCACAGTTGCATTGTTTAAGACACAATGAGCAATATGGGTGCCTTGTTTTAAAGGCTAAATTGATCTAAAAATCAACAAAGGAACGTTTGAAATTTTTCTTGTCCTACAACACAAATTTGTCAACAGGAACTACTGAGGCAGTTTCATGCTCTTCCAGAAACTGTCAATTCTCATGAAAAATAACGGTGTTACCATGGTCACTTCCTCAAAACTCCTGGAGGAAGTGAAACTAGTGGACCCCAGCAGGGTTGTGGTAAATTGACAGCCAATCTTTCACCTCACATTTAATGTTCTTTCCACTGGCATTCACAGAAGAAAGCTCAGATTCTTTCTGGAGATTTACCTCAGGCAGAATTTTGCAGTGACCCAGCTTGCAGGATTGTAAGCTGGGAGTAGGGGCATGTATGCCAGGATGGTTTTGTTGTTGCTGTCTGTCAGATGTTTTTTGGGGTGAGGTGCTAGCAAGGTTTTGGTGTCCCCTACCTTTGACATAATTGAAACCCTTAAGTGGACAGTTAGTTACCACATAAGGGAGCTTCCTGCCCAACCTCAACTTTGAGGTTGACAGGAGGAGAGCGGGGCAGTGGGAATGCCCGGGAGGTCATCCAGTTCGAGTCTCGGGTGTTAAGAACCCCCTTTCCATCGGAATACACACTGCAAAGGTTATTCCTGCCAACAAAGACTATGATGGCCAATTTTGTGGAGCCAGACTTGCAGATACTGTAAAGTCTAACACAAATCATAATGTTGATAATGTTACAATTTCTAAATTCTGGGAGGGGGGGAGGGGGCTTGCTGAAATGACTGGATACCAGCAGAACAAAATGGGCTGTTGGTAAATTGCCAGCTAAATTTTCACCACAAATGAAATTCCTTCCTCTTAGCGTCTCTATCCAGAACACCCTCTGCTCAGGTCCATGAAGAAGCTTTCCCCATCACTCTTTGGGTGCTGGATTCCAGGCTTTAGAAATGGCGACTGGACTGACACAGCTACCAGATAACCAGGCTTTCTCCAGAGTAAGAGTTAGATGTCCCAGTTAACGCTCTTCTAAGTGGTAAATATCCATGGGGCAGCATTGGGTGGCAGCGCAGGAAACCCCACCAACACGAAAAGAGCTGCCTTCACCTCCCTGTCCCCTCGCCTTGCTTTGAAACTAAAAATCTTGGCGACATTTTGTCCAGGGATGTGCGGGTTAGGTGGGATAGCCATGGTGAAGAAAAATAAAAGCAGGGTTACAAGGATGGGCTGGGTCTGGGTGTGATGTTTTTTGGAGAGTCAGTGCAGACTTGGTGGGCCGAATGGCCTGTTTCTGCAATGTAGGGATTCTATGGCTCTATTCTATGATTTTTCCAAGTCAACTGGAATTAAAAGCTGATGTGGCTAAGAGGTTGCAATTTGGAATGAGCCTGTTTTTCCTGTTGTGGTGTGAGCCAGTCTCACTCCCGTGATTCTGTCCACCCTAGATATCGGTCGTTACTTTACGTGTCGACCTCCTGGCTGTGGTTTGAGATATCTTTGAGGGCTTTGTTCAGGGTGGTGCATGATGTTGTGAGGAACGTTGAGAGGGTGGTGATGAAAAGGCAGGTGAGAGGCGAGAGGCGACCCCTGTGCTGCAACCATGCAACAGTTCGAAGCTTTTATCATCGTGCATGTAACATTTTAATTGCATTTTGCACAGGAGTGACAGGAATTACCTCTCCTTAACCCTGCATTCGACGATCGTCTTTGAATTAACTTGTGAATCATCTGATAGGAGACTCTATTTTCTGCATTATAAAATGTCAGTCTTGTCCAGTCAGATCAAGATGGCAGTGAGTGTGACACTATGTTTTGTTTTAGCACCGATGTGTTGGTGGACAAAACAATTGATGAACAGGTGAAGTATCTGAGGTAGCCAGTCAGGAAACTACAAAGGCTTTTTTCTCCTAAAACATAAATGAGGTTACAATTTGTATTTATCTCCACCAGCAGCAGCATATTTGGTTGTGCGCTGAGCTGTGTTGTGTGGCAGCGGTTACCAGCTGTAAATTAGGGAGGGATAAAAACCCCAGATTGCTTTATTCAGTCATGAGGGATGACAGGACAGGAAAGAATCAAGTCTGACCTTTTCAAATTGACCTTCCACTTCCAATGAGCCATCCTTATCACCGCACTCGCTTTCTTGGCCATCGTTTGATGGGACTGAATCAACCCAGGGCTGCTTTGTTCACAATGTGGTTCTGTGGGGTGCTATTCCCCACCTTTCTCCTTCTCCTGTAGCCTTTGAGCAGCGAGATGATTTATTGTTGCTGAAAGCCCGAGAGGACAAAGTAAATTAGTTTTTTTTTGCTTTGTGAAGTAGAGGCAGGCAAACACAGCTTGAGCCGAGACAGCTTGGGGTCTACAGCAAAGCTTTTATATCTTAAAACCGATAGAGATTTCCTCCTGTCTCTGTCCCAGAGCGACTTCTCCTGTGCTAGACTGCTTGCTGTGTACCGGCCAGCAGCCAGTGCTGTCTGTATCTATACACACAAAGGGAGATTATCAAGTTGGAAAATGTTCTGGGCTGCGTTTCATCAACTCGTCCTTTTGTTTTTGTTTGGCGAACATTTATGTTGTTGATTTGAGGTTTTGTGAATGTCAATGCAAGAAAAGTCTTTGCAGTTTTAAGCTCAGTGGCATTGCTGGGTAATGTGGCACAGCGCTGGAGTAGGACTGTGTGTGATGGAGTGATTCAGCGTGAGACTGAGTTAGGCAGAGAGGGAGACAGAAAAGTGGAGAACCAACGTTTAATTCCATCCTACACTCTCAACTGAAGTCAAACAATCCTCCATGAATTTAACCCAGTCTGAAAATCTGTGCACATTGACCATTGAAACAGAATTGTTTGTTCTACAGAATATACTTGACCTAATTTGTTTTGGAAAACATGTAGTAATGCTAACAGCCAGGTATCATGTCACCTGCTCTGCCACAGGGAGAACATGGATTGAGTTGACATACAGTGTTATTCCTTCTTTATCCTCTCTCTCCAAGTAAGAATAAGCAAGCAGGATATTATTAGGTGGTCAGGATTATCCCAGTAAGCAAACCCGCACCCCCCCCCCCTCCCCCAACTTTATTCATTCATGGGATGAGGGTGTCACTGGCTAGGCAGCATTTATTGCCCATCCCTAATTGCCCAGAGGGCAGTTAGGAGTCAACCGCATTGCTGTGGGTCTAGAGTCACATATAGGCCAGATCAGGCAAGGATCGCAGTTTCCTTCCCTAAAAGACATTAGTGAACCAGAGGGGTTTTTTTTTTTGACAACCAACAATGGATTCATGGTCATCATTAAACTGTTAATTCCAGATATTTATTGAATTCAAATTCCACCATCTGCCATGGCAGGATTCAAACCTGGATCCCCAGAACAATATCTGGGTCTCTGGATTAACTGTCCAGCGATAATACCAGTAGGCCATCACCTCCCCAAAAGATCCCTGTTAATCTAGAAATGCAAGGATGTTGCTGGGTTTGGAGGCTTTAAGCTGTAGGGAGATGCTGAATAGGCTCAGAGATAGTAGGAACTGCAGATGCTGGAGAATCTGAGACAACAAGGTGTAGAGCTGCATGAACACAGCAGGCCAAGCAGCATCAGAGGAGCAGGAAAGCTGACGTTTTGGGCCTAGACCCTACTTCAGAAAATGAAGGCTGAGGCTATTTTCCCTGGAGCATCTGAGGCTGAGGGTGACTTCATACAGGTTTATAAAATCATGAGGGGCATGGATAGGGTGAATAGCCAAAGTCTTTTTCCCAGGATAGGAGAATCCAAAACTAGAGGGTGTAGGTTTAAGGTGAGAAGGGAAAAATATGAAACGGATTTAAAGGACAACTTTTTGACGCAGAGGGTGGTGTGTGTATGGAATGAGCTGCCAGAGGAAATGGTGGAGGCTGGTACAATTACAACATTTAAAAGGCATTTGGATGGGTATATGAATAGGAAGGGTTTCGAGGGATGTGGGACAAATGCTGGCAAATGGGGCTAGATTAATTTAGGATATCTGATTGGCATGGATGAGTTGGACTGAAGGGTCTGTTTCCATGCTGTGTTATCTCTATGACACTAAATTATATTTCACATAGATTTAATGAGCTGGGAAATGTTCAGCAACAATTTTCATCCACAGCCTTTTTATGAATTTCTGGCAGTGGTTACTTTCGTTTTGGTAACACTCTTCTGGTCTGAACTTTGCTCTGTTTGGATTGTTGCTAGTGGAACTAAATAACATTGAAGTGAGCTCATTGTCTTGTTAGCAAGTCATCTCCATGCTAATCTGGTTTCTGATAATTCATTCGGTAAACTAGGGGCCATTAATACAAGGTAATGACTAATAAACCTAATGGGGAAATAAGAAGAAATGCCTTCACTCAGAGGGTGGTTGGAATGTGGAACTCACTGCTACAGGAAGTGGTTGAGGCAAATAGCTCTATTACGTCCCAAAGGAAACTTGACAAGCTGAAGAGAATAGCTGGAACAGGAGATGTTTTGTGTGGAGTATAATCACCAGCAGAGATTTGAAACAAAAACAGAAAGTGCTGGAGAAATTCAGCAGGTCTGACAGCATCTGTTCTGAAGAGGTGTCGCTGACAGAAATTTCTGGAGAAATGCAGAAGGTCTGGCAGCATCTGTTCTGAAGAGGCGTCGCTGGACCCAAGATGTTAACTCTGCTTTCTCTCCGCAAATGCTGTCAGACCTGCTGAATTTCTCCAGCACTTTCTGTTTTTGTTTTTGATTTCTAGCATCTGCAGGGTTTTTTTTTGACCAGCAGATATTTGTTGGGCTGAATGGCCAGCGTTGGGTCTTTCAGATATTTCTATATTAAACTGTGTTGGCACAGTTTAGTCTGACAAAGCTAACGCTTATGCTAGAGAGCGTGATCTGAGTCAAAACATGTTCTGAGGCCATTTTAGTTGCAGAGGGTGGCTGGATATTAATAAGGTCCTTCAAATCCTACAACCTTCTTTTGCCACTGAGTTGATTAGCATCGTTGTGTAGATCTCTCTAAGGAAACATAAACATATTGTTTTAATATATAAATACTCAATGGGAGTATTGTATTCAATTCTGGTCACCTCATATTTGGAAGGATGTCAAGGCATTGAATAAGGAACAAAGGAGAATGTAGTGACAGGTCTGAGGCAAGACTGGAGAAGTTAGCATTATTCATTTAGAGTAGAGAAAGTAAAGGAAAGATTCAATAACATTGTCCCACAATCCATGGATTTTTCCAAGGATAAATAGGGAGAATGGCAAGAGGGTTGGAAATCAGATGAAACAGATTTTAAGATATTCCACATGAGAACTAGTGTGGAACAGTTTATGCATTTATGCAGAGACTACATAATGTGGTAACACAGTGTGGAGCTGGATGAACACAGCAGGCCAGGCAGCATCGGAGGAGCAGGAAAGCTGACGTTTCGGGTCAGGACCCTTCTTCAGAAATGGGGGAGGGAAAAGAGAGCTCTGAAATAAATAGAGAGAGGAGGGTTGGGGCTGGAGAAGGTAGGTGGGATGGTGATAGCTGAGTGCAGGTAGGGAGTGGTGGGGATTGGTCAGTGAGGTGGGAGGAGCGGATAGATGGGAGAGAGACGGACAGGTTGCGTTAGGTCAAGGAGGCGGGGATGAGAGGGAGGGTTGGTCATGGGATGAGACCGGGGGTTGGGGAGATTTTGAAACTAGTAACGTCCACATTGAGACCATCGGGCTGTAAGCTCTTGAGGCGGAATATGAGATGCTGCTCCTCCAGTTTGCGGGTGGCGTTGTTGTGACACTGGGGCTGTTTTCCTTAGAGCAGAGAAGGTTGAGGGAGGATCTGATGGAGGTGCACAAAGTTCTGAGAGGCATTGACAGGTAAAGAGAAATATTTTCCCCCATGGAAGGCTCATTAACCAGGGGGCATTGTTTTAAGGAAATGAACAGGAGATTTAGAGGTGATTTGAGGAAAAAAAGTGATGGGTATCTGGAACTGTCACTGTCAGAAAGGGTTGCAGAGGCAGGAACTATCAAAACATTGAAGAACTAATTTCGATGAACACTTGAAATATACAGGGCTATGTGTCAAATCCTGGAAAATGGGATTAGAATAGATGGATGTTTGATGACTGGCATGGATACGATGGACCATGTCTAAAATCTCTATCACACAACCAGTTGTTATAAACTGGAATGCATAATCTAAAAGGGAGATGGAAGAAAATTAAATGCCTTTCATAAGAGGACAGGTTGTTTATTTGAACAGGAAAATTGCATAGAGCTATGTGGAGAAAGCAGGCATGTGTGATTAATCTTTCAAAAGATGGCCCAGGGACAATGAATTAAGCAACCTCCTTCTTTGATGCTCCATTCTAAGAGATGGGGTATTTTAACTTTCTTTTGGGAAGCCAGTACTCAAGGGCCTCCTACCTGAGGCTTGATCAAAACTGGCCACTGGACATTTCCAGCTGATTGGCCATTCTGCCCACCTGAGACAGGCATGACACTGGCTGACGGGCAGAGGAGATAACAAGCAGGCAAGGCATACAGGTGTGGATGGACAGGGTCTTGTGCATAGGTAGTGGGCTTCTGGGCTTTACAATGGTACAGAATTTCCTTTTGAAATTTCTCCGGCTCCTCCAGTCACCACCAAAGATTTGTTTAGATTGTATAACTGTTAAGGCCTCTGCTCTGCCAGCTGACCTCCTACCTGTGGAACAGAATCAGTGAATGGCTGCAGCACAGCAGCTCACCATTCAACCCATTGTATCCATGCTATCTCTGTGCAAACATATCCCAGCTGGTCTCACAGCCCATCCTTTTCCTGATAGTCCTGCATTTTTTTTTCTTCTTGAGAATTTGCCTCTGCCGCATTCTCAGTAAGTGCACACTTCCTAAAAATCCAAGACCAATCAAAGCTCACGTCAGGAACCATGGTGGTCATTAACACGGGAAAACAATGTAGGAATTAGGAGTAGATCTGTGGCCATTCGGTCCCTACAGCTTGCCCTGCTATTTAATCAGATCATGGCTCATTTGATTGTGTTTCAAATTCCACATTCCCTTCTACCCCAATAACTTCAGTTTTTGTTATGGCGCGGAAATCTATCTACCTCCACCATAGGAATGCCAGTCACCCTCAGCTCATTGGCTCCGTGCTGCCTCACTGCACCCAGGACCCCGGTTTGATTCCACCCTCGGGCAACTGTCTGTGTGAAGTTTGCACATTCTCCCTGTGTCTGCGTGGGTTTCCTCCAGTTCACCGGTTTCCTCCCACGGTCCAAAGATGTGCAGTTTAGATGGATTGGCTATGCTAAAAAAAAACGGTCCTGTAGTGTCCAGGGATGTGCAGGTTAGGAGGGTCAGATGGTAAAAATCCCAAGTGGGGTTATAGGGATGGGGTGGATGGGAAGCTCTTCGGAGGGTCGCTGCAGACTCGATGAGCTGAATGGCCTCATTCTGCCCTTGTAGGAATTCTCTGATCCGACCTTCTGAGGCAAATCGTTTCAAAGTAACTTGCACCTCCCATCCTGGACAAGCTTGTGGACACACAAATGGCTGCTGCCCATGCCCCAAATCGCAGTAAATTCCATTTTCCTATAACGTGTCAATTGCAGGAGCACATAGGTACATTCCTTCCACTCCCCTTATTGTAGAACCTGGACAACCAGCCTAATATAGTCCAAAATCAACATCAATCTCCTTGTACACGGAGCCGAAGATTAGACGTTGAACGGTGGAATGGTTTTGAAAGATGTGTGATCTACTCTAGCTCTTGTTTTGCGTGTTTGCGTGTACAAATGCTGTTGCTCCAAAGATCAGACACTGTACTTCGTTGCTAAACAGGAAATCAGAAATAGTTTTTATTCCTGTGACCTGCACGATGTGCAGGTTTTATACTTGTTCTGTGCACAGGAGGTGTGTAAATAGCTAACTGCAGCTCCTGGGAGCCAGTGTTGCTGTGCAGAATCTGCCTGATGGTGTCGCGTACCATCTGGCCTAAGGTACAAACTGAGCAAGCCCATGAGTGAAGCTGTGTTTTCTGCATCGAGTAATGAAGCCAGGTACTGAGTGAGATCTATAGAAACAATAGGGACGCACCAACAATGTGTTGTCATTCCTTCCAATTTTACACTGCATGCGTACCTTTCACCCCCAAATAAAGGAGAGTGAATTCTGAATAGTCTCTAATAAACCCAATTAGGAATTCAGGAGAAACGCCCTTACCAAGGAATGGTGAGAATTTGAATCTTGTTCACCCATGCAGTGGTTGATGTGAAAAGTCTAGAGGCATTTAAGAGGAAGCCAAGTAAGCACAGGAGGAGAGAAAAGAAAAGAAGGCTGTATAAAGAGATAATAAAAGGGTCAGCTAGGCGAGTATTGACATTTAGTCAGGGGCAGCATAACACTGGTTACTGTAGAATGGACCAGTTGGGCCAAATGGCCTGTTTCTGTGCTATAAATTCAAGATGGCATTGTAAATCTCTATTTGTACTAATCACAGGAGGGTAGTTATGGAATGGAACATGCACCAACATTGCTGTGTGTATTCTCAGGCCAGCTGCTGATCAAAGTTCATTCCCTTTGCCTCAACACACAGCTCTGACTTCCATAACTCAGAAAAACATTGCAATCTGACTGCCCTCACCAGGTCACCCTAAATGGTCAGTTTTACCTTTATAACATTCTGTTCATGACATTATTAGACAGATGTTTCAGACACCTCTCTCTGCCTTGTCAACACAATCGTTGACCTGTTTTATCACATATTTTGTTTTGGATTTCCAGTAATTCTTTGAGTTTTGATTGGGGAGATGGAAGAACAGGTGGCCAAAGGTTTGGTCCAGGAGATAGCTACCCCTTTGGTGCCAGTTTGTTTGGAATCTTAGACTGTAGTGCTTGCTGCCTTCAGGATTTGGTTGAAATTGTCCAGACCTGTTTCAGATAACAGCTGACGCAGACAGGTGGCTATCAATTTGTCCGCCTGATCTGGAATCAAACCCAGATGCCAGTATGGCTGGGGCAATGTGCCAACCCACTACACTACACCTTTTCTTTGTATTTCAGACTAAATTTGAATAGGTCAGTTTTCTGTGCAGTAATTCCCATGGGATTTTCTTGGTCACACCTTGCCCACAGCAGCTCTTCCCGCCTTTCGTCCCATCTGAACAACAAGTGTTCCCTGTTGCAATCCCCAGTTTCCACTGATTCAGTATAAACTTCAACCTTCTCCATCACTGTCCTCTTAAAAGCTATCTCCTGGGCCATACCTTTGGCCACCTGTTCTTGCATCTCCCCAATCAAAACTCAAAGAATTGCTGGAAATCAGAAACAAAAACAAAAATCAGAAATTGTTGGAAAATTCAGCAGGTCTGGGAGCATCTGTGGAGAGAAATCAAGCGTGAATGTTTCTAGTCCAGTAACCCTTCTTGAGAACAGTTCTGAAGAAGGATCACTGGACCAGAAATGTTAACTCTGCTTTCTCTACACAAATGCTGCCAGACCTGCTGAGTTTTGCCAGCAACTTCTATTATTGCTCTAAGTGATTCTTTGCCAAAGATTTATTTGAGACTGCTTCTGTGAATCACCTTGAGATGCTGTAAAACATTAAAGATGATATATAAATGCAATTTGTTGTTGTGCGCACAAAAATAGTATAGGTTGAAATAAAAGAACTGCGGATGTTGGAAATCTGAAACAAAAACAGAAATTGCTGGAGAAATTCAGCAGGTCTGGCAGGTCTGACCTCTGATAGCAGGTCTGTGGGGAGAAAGCACAATTAATGTTGCAACTCCAGTGACCCAACACTGCTTTCCCTCCACAGATCTCGCCTGACCTGCTATGTTTCTCCAGCAAATATCTGTTCCTGTGCGTAGGATATGTTACCTCTCTATCTAGGCTCTTTGTAACTTGAGTGCAAGGGGATGAGAAGATGGTTTCTGAAGGTTGTCTATCAGATTCCCTTCCACCTTATAGGCCTGTGACCTACCTCTGCACACTGACGCTTTGCTGTTTTATTGGGAGTGGGAGGTTTGAACTTTACATCCCCATTTGGTCCTAACATCACTTCACCATAAGTGAGGGCATCCAGGATAACACACTTCTTCAAAACTGGCAATTCTGCAACAAACTAACCAAAGACACACTGCTGTTCTGATTGGAATTTTGAAGAATGAGAGGTAACCATACAAGAAACGTATAAGATTCTTAAAGTACAAAGATTCTTAAGAGAGTTGGTGGCACAAGCTTGAGGAGTTGAATGGCCTACTCCTGCTCCTATGTTCCTATGACTTAACTGGGTGGATATAGAAAGGTGGTTTCCCCTTGTGGGAGAGTCTAGGACCAGAAGGCATTGTCTTACAATAAGGCATTGTACCTTTAAGACAGATGAGGAGGAATTTCTTCTGTCAGAGGGCAGTGAATCTGTCGAATTCTTTATCACTGAGGACTGGCAAGCCGGGGTCATTAAGTATATTGAAGGCTGAGATATACAGATTTTTAATCAGTCAGGGAATCAAGAGTTATGGGGAAAAGGCAGGAAAGTGGAATTGAGGTTTATCAGATCTCATTGAATGGCAGAAGAAACTTGATGGGCTGAATAGCCTACTTCTGTTCCTACGTCTTGTGGTCAAGTCTGTGCCCTAGGAGAACAATACCAATACAGCCTCTTACTTGTGCCATCCAGTAATTAAACAGCGTTCTGTCAAAAATTTTAAGTGCAGAGAGACTGTCTCTGCTGTTTGTCTGTCCATTGACTGTTCATGTTCTCATTCTAGGGTTGTCAATCCTCCAAGATTACCCTGGAATCTCTAAACAGTCAATGTTAAAACTCTAAGATCCTGTACAAGCGATTTTAAAAAAAATCTTTCAACACTTCTCTATTAGGGCTATAAAAATTGAAGCTGGATAATTAGACTAATTGATTAGCTGAGAAGGTTACAGGTCATGTCATTAAATGTCCAGGAATGCATCCAATCAAAATTGGCAATGGTACTGTACAGCTTGGTACAATTTTTTGAGTCAGGATGTAAAATCATTCTAAATTTATACAGAAGCTTGGTTTGGACATTCTGCAGAACTGACCTCTGTTTTTATATAAAAAAAATATATGAGGACTGGAAAGGGTGCAAAAATATCTTCATAACATTAACACCAGAACTGAGAGGATATACTTATCGGAAAAGACTCAGGCCTTTCATTTAGAAACAAGTCTCTGAGTTGACTTCCAAAGATCCTGAAGATAATGAAAGTGTTTGTAGGTGTAAATGAAGAGAGAATGTTTGGGATTTAGTGTTCAGTTGTTCTGTGTGAATGGGAGTCTGGTAACAGATCTATGCTTACTGTGCTTGATTGGTTAGGCCTGGATGTGGATTCGAAGCAAAGTAAACAAGACACATTAGAAACTACGAGAAGTTGAGCTCCAAGCACAAATATACACGTTTTGTGATTTCAGAGATATCTTAAAACATTTGTAAATAAGCCGACTGCACACTCAAAAGATAGAGTTATCTCTGCATTGCTCTGAGATAAATAAAATGACCAAAAACCTCACAACTTCCACCACTGCAGAGGAACACCACCACCAGCTGGTTGCCCTCCATTCATTGGGAATATATTGCTATTCCTTCCCCTGCACTGTTTCTGGATCAAACTCCTGGAAACCTGTTCCTGACAGCACTATGGGGGCACCTACACCACAAGGACTGCAGCAATTCAAGAAGACAGCTCACTGCCACCTTCTGAGGGGCAGTCAAATGTAGAAAATAAAGTCAGGCCTTGAAATAAGATTGTATAATGTATAAGATTGTCACTCACAAATCTAATAGGGAGTTCAAGTCAAACCGGGATGGTAAGAAAGTGGAACTCTACAATAGAGAGTTGTTGAGCCTCAAGGCATGTAAGGACGTAATGAGGGAGAACGGAATAGGTTACATGTTAACATGTTAGTAGGGTTAGATAAAGAGGGATAGGGAGAGGATTCATGTGGAACACAAACACAGGCTAGTTGGCCTGAATGGTTTGTTCATGTGCTTTTGACTTGATCTAACTTGATCTAAGAATAAATGTGGTAAGCTTTGTGACCTGGCATGTTGTCTAAGGTATATGGGGCCGTGTTGATGGGTGGTGTGTTTGTTGACATAGGCTTTGCTAAATGATGAGAAACATGCAAAAGCCAGTCTCTGCTACACTTGGCAGGGCCGAGGATATTCACATTTTAAGAATACCAAAGGCGGCATGAAAAAAATGTCACTGTTGCTCTGCTAATCACATCCCATAAAAGGTGAAGGTGTTTTCAAAAGACAGAACAGGATTGGGCAGTGCCATTTTTCTGCTCGCCATGTGAATTGCCCTGTAATTCCAGGGCTCCACCACGTGGCCTGGAGGAGGAATTACAAAATGTATTCCCACTGACGTTGGTGGGCTCTGTCAGCTTGTTCCATGGCTTTGAAAGAAAGGCAAATCGCATTTATATTACTCCTTTCACAATCTGAGGATGTCCAAAAATTCTTTGCAGATGTATGTTTGAAATATAGTCATGGAAATGTGGCAGCAAATTTGTGCGCAGCAAGCTTCCACAAACAGCAATGTGTTCAGTGACCAGATGATCTGTATTTTTTTCCTGATGTTGGTTGAAGGATAAATATTGACCAGGTAACTGGGGAGAACTCTCCTACTGTTCTTCAAAAATAGTGTCTTGTAAATCTTATCTGTTCAATGGAGATAACAGAGAGGTTGACCTCATTAATCTGCATTGCAAAGGAGTTGTCCTATGTGCCATCTGCCTCTTTCACAGCCGTCGCAGTCTCCAAGCTAACCAACAATTTTGACACAATTTTAATGCAACCTCAGTGTTCCGATCAACCAAGCTGCAATCCTATCCCTTGCCAAGATTGTTTATCTCCCTCATCTCCTCGCTCTCATGCTATCATTTCTATTCTAGTTCTGTTGGAGTGTTCCAGTGAACCCTAATATAAACTGGAGAGTCAGCATCTCATGTTTGGCTTAGGCATTTTACAGGCTTCAGGACTCAACAATTTCAGACCATGAATGCTGACCTCCATTTTGTTTGGACCCCTTCCCTAGTGTCTTCTTTGCATGGGTTTGCAGTCAGCAGAGCTGTAGTGCTTCCTGCTTTTAATATTTACTGCTCATCTATATTGTTCATCTAATAACATTTGCACTCCCTTTGCCGTTTTAGCTTTGAGCACCCTTACTACCCATTCCACCTGTTTTCCTTCTCTTTTCAGCAGCATAAAACCCATCACTTTTCCACCTTGCTTCAGTTCTGAAGAAGTCATTGCACTTGAACTATTAGCTCTGTTTCTCTCTGCACAGATGATGTCAGATTTGTTGAGTTTCTCCAGCACTTTCTGTTTTATTTTAGTTTATTTCCAACCCCTGAATACTGCTCATTTTGCCCATTCTGCCATTGAAGCACTAAACTGTATCTTCATCACTTTTTGACTTGATTTCTCCACACCTGATCCTCACTCACATAGAGTCATAGAGTCATACAGCACAGAAACAGACCCTTTGGTACAACTCGTCCATGCCGACCAAGTTTCCCAAACTAAACTAGTCCCATTTGCCTGTGTTTGACCCATATCCCTCTAAACCTTTCATATTCATGTACCTGTCCAAATGTTGTAACTGTATCTGCATCTACCAACTCCTCTGGAAGTTCATTCAATACATGCACCACGCTCTGTGTGAAAAAGTTGTCCTTTAGGTCCCTTTCAAAACTTACCCCTCCCACCTTAAACCTAGGCCCTCCAGTTTTGAATACCCCTACCATAGGGAAAAGACCTTTGCCATTCAGCTTATCAATGCCCCTCATGATTTTATAAACTTCTATAATGTCACCACTCAACCTCCTTTGCTCCAGAGAAAAAAGTCCCAGCCTATCCAGCCTCTCTTCATAACTCAGACCCTCCATTTACAGTAACATCCTTGTAAATCTTTTCTGCACCCTTTCCAATTTCATAACATAGCAGGGTGACCTGAACTGCGCTCTCACTCGCTTACCATAAACCATCCTCCCTGCCTCAGTGTGAATGGATTTAATTTCAAATCCTGGCTGTCATCTACAAACCACTAGTCCACATACGCCCTCCCCCTCATTGTCACTTGGACCCTGCCTCTGAAAACATCTCGACCTTTACATGGAATCATAGAATGGTTACCACATTGAAGGAAGCCATTCAGCCTGTAATGTCTGTGCTAGTTCTCTGTAAGAGCAACTCACCTGGTGCTGCTCCCTCTGGAAGTTCTTCCCCATGTCCAGATAATGATGATTACTACCCTAACCACCACTTCATTGTTCACTCCCTCTGTCTCCTAAGCACAGTAGCAGCAGTGTGTACCATTTACAAGACTCACTGCAGCCACTTAGCAAAGCTCCTTAGACACCACCTTCCAAATCCATAATCACTGTCACCTAGGGCAATTTATACATGGGAACAGCGCACCTCCAAGCTACTCACCATTCTGCTCCTTCAGTGTCACTGGGTCACAATCCTTGAACTCCCTCTCTAAAGGGATTGTGGCTATACCTCCATCCCAAGGATTGCAGCAATTCAAGAGGGCAGCTCTCCAGTACTTGCTCAAGGGCAACTAAGGATGGGCAATAAATGCTGACCCAGACAGTGACACCCACATCCTACGAATAAATGAATAAAAAGACAACCATGACCTTTACCAAGGACAAGGGCAGCGGGTACATGGGAATACTAGCCCCTGCAAGTTCCCCTCCAAGCCACTCACCATTCTGACGTGGAAATATATCACTGTTTCTTAACTGGCGCTGGGTCAAAATCCAGAAACTCATTTCCTAACAGCAATGTGTGTGTCCCTAGGACTGCAGTGTTTCAAGAAGGCTGCTCACCTTCTTGAGAAGAGTTAGGGATGGGTTATGAATTCTGACTGACCCTATGATACCAATGTTCCATGAACAAATTTAACAAAAAAGCAGTAAATGCTCTTCATTCCCCTGACTCTGGCCTCCATCTCTCTAATCTGTCTTTGGTGATAATGCCTTTAGCCATCAGAACCCTAGCCCTTGAGACATGCACCCAGGGGAGGTGATGGCCTAGTGGTATTATCGCTGGATTGTTAATCCAGAGACCCAGATAATGGTCTGGGGACCCGAGTTCAAATCCCGCCAAGGCAGATGGTGGAATTTGAATTCAATAAATATCTGGAATTAAGAATCTAATGTTGGCCATGAATCCATTGTCGATTCTCGGAAAAATCCACCAGGTTCACTAATGTTCTTTAGCGAAGGAAACTGCCACCCTTACCTGGTTTGGCCTACATGTGACCCCAGACCCACTGCAATGCGGTTGACTCTAAACTGCCCTTTGGGCAATTAGGGATGGGCAATAAATGCTGCCTAGCCAGCGACGCCCTCATCCCGTGAATGAATAAAGAAAAAAAAACTCTTAACTTTCAGAAACCATCTCAAATCATATGATCCGTGCTGCTGTCCACCTCTGCTAGATCCCTCAAGGAGGCTAGATGCTGACCCCATTTCTCCAACAGCAATACCTGGGCGCATTGATAAATGTAAAAAATTGTTGTTTTCATATATAAGATCTTGCCTAATACTTCACAGAATTTCACTTTTATTGATCCACTCAGTGAAGAACAAACCTTAAACATGCTTTTTTTTTGAATGTGACATTAATGCTCAGGAGAGATTGTGAACAGGATTTCCCTACCGGGAGATATAGTTTGGAGATGACCTGTTTCTGATGGACAGAAACAGCTGTTGATGAACTTTTTCATCTATAAAGAAATAGCAGATCCTATTAACACAAAATGCTGCTTTGTCTTTTTCAACTGTCCTCCCTGGTACCCCTCTCCTCCACCTCGAGATGCCACAGCCTACAAAACCATGGGCACTGTTTGTCCACTGCTACTTTGTCCTTGTGATCACAATTCACAGGGAATTCAACTGTGAAGGGCATCCCCCATGCACCCTGGAATTGCTAAAATCAATTACTGTATGCCTGTCGACATCACTTTCTCCTCTATTAAGACTCATTAATTATTACCTCGTTGAACCATCTTCTGGACACTCATTTTAGTATCTTCATATACGGCTTGGTGTCAGGTTTTGTTTGATAACAGTCCCATGAAGTGCCCTGGTATGTTAGAGTCATAGAGCAGGGAAACCGACCCTTTGGTCCAATTTTTCCATGCTGACCCGATATCCTAAATAAATCCAGTCTCATTTGCCAGCATTTGGCCCATATCTCTCTGAACCCTTCCTATTCATATACCCATCCAGATGCCTTTTAAATGCTATAATCGTAACAACATCCACCACTTCCTCTGGCAGCTCATTCTGTATGCACAGCACCCTCTGCATGAAAAAGTTGGCCCTCAGTTCCCTTTTTATATCTTTCCCCCCTCACCTTAAACCTATGCCCTCTAGTTTTGGACTCCCCCACCTAGAGGAAACAACCTTGCCTATTTACCCTCTCCACGCTCCTCATGTTTTTACAAACCCCTATAAAGTCATCCCTCAGCCTCCAATGCTCCAGGGAAAATAGCCCCAGTCTATTCAACCTCTCCCTATAGTTGAAACCCTCCAACCCTGGCAACATCCTTGTAAATCTTTTCTAAACTCTTTCTGGTTTCCCAACGTCATTCCTATAGCAGGGAGACCAGAATTGCATGCAAAACTCCAAAAGTGGTCTAATCAATGTCCTGTACAGCTGCAACATGACCTCCCAACTCCCTAGTTAGTTTAGTCAGCTGGATGGCTGGTCTGCAATGCAGAGTGATGTAAACAGTATGAGTTCAATCCCTGTGTTACCATGAAGGATTCTCCTTCTCAACCTTGTCCTTTGCCTGAGACTTGGTGATCCTCAGATTAAACCACCACCAGTTGTCTGTTTCTAATGGGAGATCAGCTCTATGGTCTGGTAAGACTATCAGTGGATTCTTGTGATGCTGTGGTAGTGTCCCTACCCCTGAGCCAGGAGGCCTGGGTTCAGGCCCCACTTACTCCAGGGGTGAGTCATCACATCTCTGAACAGGTTGATCAGAAAGTATCTAAAACCCATCACATTCTGAGCTATTTTTCTTCAGTTTTGTGTAAGAGTCAATTTGGGTGCAAAGCGTCACCTCTGTTTTTCTCTATCCATAGATGGCATGTGTCTCCAGCACTTTCTATTTATATTTCAGATTTGAAGCACCCACAGTCATTTGATTTTGTTGTAATATTCTCAAGGGGTTCACAGTCTACTTTGAACCAAGGCCTTTTAAAACCTTTCTGGAACTACTGAAAACTAACACCAGTAGCTGTCCGTGGTCCTGAATTTGGCATCTTGACTTGTTATATCTGTCAGTCATACAGCTTGGAAACAGACCCTTTGACCCATCTTGACCATGCTGGCTAGAGTCATAGCCTCATAATGTAGTCATACTGTAAAGTCATTTGTTCATGGTAGATTGGCATCTCTGCATTCATTGTCCATCTCTAATTGCACAGAGAGCGGTTAAGAGTCAACCACATTGCAATGGGGCTCTTGCCACACGTAGGCCAGACCAGGTAAGGATGTCATATTTCCTTCCCTCAAGGACATTTCTGAACCAGATGGGTTTTTACAAGAACCAACAATGGTTACATGGTGACCCTTAATTGCAAATGTTTGTTTAATTCAAATTTCATCATCTATAAGGATGGGATTTGAACCCATAAAACCAGAACAGTAGCCTTGGGTTCAGGATTACTCATTCAGTGATATTAATACTACACCATTGCCTCCCTGCTAATACTTCTGATATTTAAATGAGAAATGAGCAATTGTGAAAAAGATTTGCATCGCTTCCCACCAACACTAGCTCAAAATGCATGAAAGGTTATGGACGTCTGCGCTAAATTTGAGGGACTGGTGCGAACACAAGAGTAAAAGATAAAGTCACTATAGTCCTACCAAACCATAGGGCTGTTCTATTAGTGTGTGAGAGATAGAGAGAGACAACTGGTAGCAGTTTCACCTGAAGGTCACCACCCCTCAGGCAAGGGGAGAGATTGAGAAGGAGAATCCTTCCTGGTAGCCACAGTCAGTATATATGGTGTGTAGCTCAGAGATGATTAAACAGTTGGTACAGGTGATCCAAGCTAGCAGTCTAACTTCCCTCTTCTTGGGGAAAAAATAGAAGAGTAGGATTAATTGGATAGCTTTTGTAAAGAGCTAGCCCAGTCACGATGGATTGAATGGTCTCCTTCCATGATGTATCTTTCTGAGATTCCAGAATCTCAGCAGGACTTTTTATTTAGTGCATTAAATACACAAATCTCCTTTCCATGGATTGGGGAGTGACTATACATCATCTTCAACAACAATAACATGTATTTAAGTAGCACCTTTAACCTATAGTGTGCAACACGGGAGTATAATTGGGCAAAAGAAAAAGGCTGACAAAAAAAATTGGCAGGGCACATAGATATCTCAGTGGCTGCTAGTTCTTTTTCTAATCAACGTTGGCTGGGCCAGCTCTGAATGCCCATCCCTAGTTGCCCTTGAGAAGGTGATGGTGGGCTGCCTTCTTGAACTGCTTCAATCTATTTGCTGCAGGTAGACCGCAATGCCATGAGGAAGAGAGCTGCAGGATTTTGACACTGAACAATCAGTGACATGTTTCCAAGTCAGGACGGTGAGTGGCTTGGAGGGGAACTCACAGATGGTGTAAGTGAAGGAGGTTAGCAAGGTAGGAATGGGAGAGACCATCAAGGCCTGTGTGCATTTAAGCATTCCCCTGAGATGATTGTGCACCCTGCATGGAATCCCTTGCCGTTGATCGGGGTGTTCCTGCAAAAGCTCAACTTTACCAGCAAAGTGCTGTGAATGCTGGAAATGCAAAATGCAACCCAAAAAAAACTGCAAATGCTCAGCAGGTCTGGCAGCACCTTTAGACTTTAATTTGATTCTTATTCTAAATCTTAAATTTGACGAGATTCATCTAGACTCAGGCAAACTGACTAACAAAATAAACACTGGAGAATCATATTAAAGAGCTACTGCAGATGACTAATTGCTGAAAGATATTTTTTAAACACAATTAATGGAAATCAATGTGATGTCCAAATTGATCGGTGCTGTGCTAATTTTAACATTGCAGCACCCAAAAGCTCTGTCATATTTGCTTATCGGTAGTTAGAATACGGGTGCCTGAGTTGGAAACGTTTTCATCTGTTCCTACTGCCCCACTGAATGCACAGAGTCCATTCTACCAATCAATAAGTGCCAGCTGCTTTAAGAAAGTCACGCTATGAGGAAGAAAGCGCTGTAAGACAGTGAGAGACAGGTTTAGGTACCTCAGGAATTGCGGGAGATGTAGAGCTGGTTTTGATTATGCTTTCTGCAGACAAGCTGAGTAAATGTGGCAGATGGTCTGAGACACGAGGGCATGTCACTGGGACTGAAAAGTCATTTGCAGAGTGTGTGCCTTTGCTGCCTGTGAGATGTTCTGTGCAGTAGTTTCAGCCCAAACTGTCCTGCAGTCAGGTCATTGGCAAGGTTGTTAAAAGTTTTCAAGAGTTGTATGAGAAGTTTCCAGTGTTCTAACTTAATTTATTTGGGAGGTGGTTAGTGGGAAGGCTAAATCTCCTCGATTCCTTGCCTTGCCTGAAGATGCTGCCTGAACAACAACAAAATTTTGCATTTATGCAGTACCTTTAAGGTAGTGAGACATTCGGACATACTTTTCTGGAGTGTTATCAGACTTGTATCATAGGATCCCCACAATGTGGAAACACTTTGACCCATCAAGTCCACACCGACCCTTGGAGCATCCCACCCAGACCCAAACCACTACCCTTTCCCTGTAACCCACCTAATCTACACATTCCTGAACGTTATGAGCAATTTAGCATGTCCAATCCACATAGCCTGCACATCTTCGGACTGTGGGAGGAAACCGGAGCACCCAGCAGAAACCCACACAGACACAGGGAGAATGTGCAAACTCTACACAGACAGTCACCTGAGGGTGGAATCGAACCCGTGTCCTTGGTGCTGTGAGGCAGCAGTGGTAACCACTGAGCCACTGTGCCTTGTACTTGGGTAAGCTGGCACTGATGCCACCAGAATCTCTGGTAGCTCATCATGGGGCTGAATGTATGAATGTAAGGTGTGACTGTTGGCAGCAATGAGACAGTGGCTAGAAGAGCACAGGATGAAGATGCCCATTTAGTGGTAGTCAATGAGAGTGAAACAGTCCATTGCCTTTGTCTGAGGGCACTGCCAAGATGCTACCAGCTTTGTACTCAAAAATCTCCTTGATTGTATAATTTCTTGTCCTCTTGCCAAGGCTGGATCAGACAGTGCCTGTTTGTTCACCAATTGGTGACTGGGCCTTCAGCTGTCTCGGTCCTAAGCCTTAGGATTCCCTGTTTCAACTCCCTTCATTCCATTTCTCTTTTACAATGCTTCTTAAAACCTGTTCTAATATGTCAACATCACACTCTGATAGTACCGCTGTCAAGCACACGGAGACATTCCACTACGTTAAAGATGCTGCATAAATGCAATTTGTTGTTATACAGAGCAGCTGGGGCTCTTTTACTTCCAAATTATGTATTTGGATCAGTGACCAGGAGCCAGTAGATTAGAGGGAATGGAGTATAGAGAATAGGACAGATGCAAGTGCCTTCCACAACATGTTTAAGTAATTGCATGAAATATGTTGACTGAGCCATAAAGACAGTCAAGGTCACAGGTCACAGACATAATCATGAGTGAATTTTGCTATTTTGGAAATGACGTGGCATGAGAAGGTTTGTTTCTCTAGTAGTTGGCAAGATTGTTGGTGATCGAGTGAACCGATGTTTGATTTACAGCTGCTTGAGCAGTTAGGGGACTGGCTGGGATCCCCCGGTTCGGAATTGCTCTGCTATAAGGAACAAGCAAAATCAGAAATTGCTGGAGAAACTCATCAGGTCTGTGAAGAGAATACGCAGTTAAAGTTTTATTAACATTTCAATCGCAGTTCTTTGTTTATTATGGTATAAAGAACTTCTGTCTGTTTTCTCCAGCTTTCTGGTGCCTGTTTGATTCGAGCTTGCGGGCTGTTCCCATGTTCTTGCACCCCAGCTGTTGGCAGCATCCTATACTCATACCTGTGGGTCAGCTTCAGCCAGCCTGAGCTGTCCTTTTAGCCAGTCTTTGAAGTGTTTGCAAGGTGCACCTCAATCTCCAGCACTGGACCTTATTGCACTGGTGCTTGGACTTCTAGAATCTTCCATGACCCGTATCTTGCCCAACACAATGGTGTTGTAAGAACAAAATACTGCAGATATTGGAAATCTTAAATAAACCCAGAGGACACTGGAGGAACTCAGCAGGTTTGGCAGCGTCTGTGGAGAGAGAGAGTTAACAATTCAAGTCTGATATGACTCTGATGAAGAATCATACCAGACTCAAAATATTAACTCAGTTTATCTCTCCACAGTTGATGCCAGACCTGTTGCTGAATTTCTTCAGCATTCTTGGAGTTAGTTTGTAAGAGAGTGTGTTCAAGATTGGACTGATTGGCTGTGTTGAGGGCTTCATTGTAATGTATTTTCGAAATGGATAAATTATGAAGCAGACAACGTGGTGAAGATTCATGGGAAGCCAGAGGTTTGGGAAGCCTTTAAAAACCAGGAGAGGATAACAAAGAAAGCAATAAGGGGGAGAAGATGAAACATGACCGTCAGCTAGCTAGAAATACAAAAGAAGATTGCAAGAGTTTTCTTAGATATCTAAAAGGTAAGAGAGAGCCAAGAGTGGACTTTGGACCACTGGAAAATGAGGCTGGAGAAGTAATAATAGGGAACAAAGAAATGGAGGAACTGAATAGGTACTTTACATCAGTCTTCATTGTGGAACACGCCGGTGTTAGAGGCAAGGTACTGGCAGGGATAGCGGATTGGCTGGCTGGCAGAAAGTAGAGAGTAGGGATAAGGGGGTCTTTTCAGGATGGCAGCCAGTGACTAGTGGAGTTCTGCAGGATCTGTGCTGGGACAACTATTCATATTATACATTAATGATCTGGATGAAGGAATGGAGGGTATTGTTAAGTTTGTAGATGATGCAAAATAGGTGGAGAGTGTTAAGGAAGTAGAGAGGCTGCAGAGGGACTTGGTTTGGCTCGGAAATTGGGCAAAGGGGTGGCAGGTGGAATGCAATATAGGAAAGTGTGAGGTTATGCAGTTTGTAAGGAAGAATAGAGGTGTAGACTGTTTTTTTAAATGGGGAAAGACTTCGCAAATCTAAAGTACAAAGGGACTTGGGAGTTCTAGTTCAGGATACTCTTAAGGTCTACATGCAGGTTCAGTTGACAGTTAAGAAGGCAAATGCAATGTTAGCATTCATTTCGAGAGGGCTAGAATACACGAGTAGAGATGTACTGCTGATGCTGTTTTAGGCTCTGGTCAGACTGCATTTGTAATATTGTGAGCAGTTTTTCCCCTGTATCTAATAAAGAATGTGCTGGCCGTAGAGGGGGTCCAAAGGAGGATAAAGAGTGATCCTGGTGATGAAGGGCTTGTCATATGAGGAGTGTTTGAGGACTCTGGGTTTGTACTCGATGGAGTTTAGAAGGATGAGGGAGGATCTGATTGAAATTCACAGAATACTGAGAGGCCTGGATACAGTGGATGTAGAGAAAATGTTTCCACTAGTACGAGAGACTAGGACCCACAGGCACATCCTCAAAGTGAAGGTATGATCCTTTAAAACTGACATGAGGAGGAATTTCTTCAGCCAGAGGATGGTGAAAATCTGTGAAACTCATTGCTACAGAGGCCAACTCAATTGAAGGTATTTAAGACAGAGATAGATAAGACAGAGACAGGGGCAGCATGGTGGCTCAGTGGTTAGCACTGCTGCCTCACAGTGCCAGGGATCCACATTTAATACCATCCTCAGGCAACTGTCTGTGTGGAATTTGCATGTTCTCCCCAAGTCTGTGTGGGCTCTACTGGGTGCTCCGGTTTACTTCCATGGTCCAAAGACGTGCAGGTTAGGTGGATTGGCCATGATAAACTGCCTATACTGTTCAGGGATGTGTAGGTTAGGTGCATTAGCCATGGGAAATGTACAGTTACAGGGAAAGGGTAGGAAGATGGGTCTGGGTGGGATGCTCTTTGGAGGGTTGGTCTAGTCTTGTTGGGCAGAGTGGCCTGTTTCCACACTGTAGGGATTCTGTGATTCTGAATAGATATGTTCTTGGTAAAGGGATCAATAGTTACAGAGAGAAGGCAGGAGAATGGGGTTGAGAAACATATCAGCCATGATTGATTGCTGGATCAGACCTGATGGGCCAAATGGCCTAATTCTGCTCTTATATTTTATGACATTATGGTCTAACAAGTGAGGGAGAATATTTTATTACTGTTTAGTTTCAACCTTCAAGTTTCCACGATCACAAGTTAAGAAAAATAATTTGATCTATCTCCACTCTTCGATTGGGATATCAATGATGATAAGGCACAAAATACGGGTAAACTTCACAATGCCCATGCTACTCCTGTTATTCTTTTCATTTTTGCAGTGCACTCTAAAGCTGAATAATTTAAGCCAAATCCAAACTTAAAAGGCCTCTTTGCGCATCTGGAACAAAAACAAAGTTGCTGGAAAAGCTCAGCAGGTCTGGCAGCATCTGTGAAGGAGAAAACAGAGTTAACGTTTCGGGTCCGGTGACCCTTCCTCAGAACTTTGTTTTTGTTCCTGATTTACAGCATCCGCAGTTCTTTTGGTTTTTTCTCTTTGTGCATCTACTGTAATCACTGCTCACGATGGGGTTTCCTCTAACTTGGGGAGATGAAACACAGACTGGGTGACTGCTTTGCAGAACGCCTACGTTCTCCTGGTAAAAATGATCCCAAGTTTCCAGTTGCTTATCACACCAACAAGCCACTGTGTTCCCTGGCCAACGTTCCTGTCTCGAGTTTGCTCCAGTGAGGCTGAGAGCAAGCTGGAAGAGCAACATCCCATTTTCTACTTGGAGACCCTGCATCCTTCGGGACTGAATATCAAGTTCAATAATTTTTGAATGTGAGCACTTACTTTCATGTCCTTTCCCTAACCCCCACTCCTCAGGCCCTATCATGACATGGGCTGCATTCAGCACAGGTAACCCATTTTCACCTGTTCATTGGCCCCATTAGTGGCTAATCCTCCTTCCCTGGCTCGCTATCAACCATCTTTTTGTCTGCCCAAATTTCTCTCTCTCTCTGGGCTCCATCTCCACCTAACAACTCACTCCTTTCTCTCTCACCCCATTCCCTGTCATCAGCATTAATGCCACCGTTTCCTAGTTATCATCAGTTCTGAAGAACGGTCACTGGACTTGAGATGTTGACTCTCCTTTCTGCCCACAAATGCTGCCAGACCTGCTGAGTGATCCCAGCAATTTCTGGGGGTTTATTTTGGGATCATGCATTCTATTCCAGCCATTGTTTTCCCCTTGCTATCTGAGGTAGTCAGCCAGGTGTAAAATGCCGACACATCCTACAAGTTACCATGCATTTTCTTTGAGAAAGTACAGTCTGAGAGAATGACACAGGTTTGATTTTTAATAGCTTAAACTCCAGCAACCTGAAGGCTTGCAAGAGTAATGTCTCTTTACGATAAATTTGATCACAGAAAATGTCAATAAAACTATAGGATTTGAGGCTGTCGAGGGGACTGTAAAATCACTATTGTGACATTTAGAATAAATCTTTTCAAGGAAAGTATTCCATACGGACCAGCCCCTTGAAAAATGTTTCCCTCGAGGTGTCTTCAGTGAAGAATAATTATGGTGTGTAGTGTCAGCATGCCTGTGACTTTGTGGAATGATGGAACCCATCATCCTCATAACTGGAAGGAAATGCCATGAATAGCTTTGCTTACCAATTATAACATCAGACAAGAAGTTTAAGTTCTGGGCAAGAACAAATTATTTTTACCTTTGTATTCTGGTCACATATCTACCAAAATTTGTGCATAAAAGTGGGATTCTTTTATTTTGTGGCCTTTTTGAAAATACTCAACAAGGTGAGCATTATCAATTGTGAGGAAGTAGATGCTTTTTATATATTATAAATTCTTGTGATATTTTTGAACCTGTATTTCGTGACTTCAAGGTAGGGAAGCCAGCTCTGCTCCACACAAAGCCCTTCCTTTCTTGTATCCAGCAACCTGGAGTCACATTGACAATTTCAACTCAACCCCAACAACAGGTTTTAAACCCTGTAACAGGTTTTAAAGCCTTCCTGCTCCTCTGATGCTGCTTGGCCTGCTGTGTTCATCCAGCTCTACCTCTTGTTATCTCAGGTTTTAAACCCAATTTTGGAAATGCTTCCCTGCTGGCGAACGTCTAAATTTCTTACCAAAAACAAAAAGTGCTGGAGATCCCAGCGGGTTAGGCAGCACCCATGGAGAGAAAGCGAGCTAACTATTCAAGTTACTTGATTGCTGTTAGGAACTTGCCTGTCACCTGGAAACAGAGTGGCAATTTGGTCTGACACTTTGGAGCAGTTGGTTGTCTTTCAGTAGAATTTTTTGCTGTCTCGATCTGCAGGTTCAGAAATCAAATGCTGCTCAAGACTATCAAAGTGATAATAAAGCATTTCTTTAATAATCCACTGGATCCTCAGAAAAACTTCAGTTTGCACATCCTCCCCATGTCTGTGTGGGTTTCCTCCGGGTGCTTCGGTTTCCTCCCACAGTCCAAAGATGTGCAGGTTAGGGGATGGCACTGTAACTCAGTGGTTAGCCCTGCTGCCTCAAAGCACCAGGGACCTGGGTTCAATTCCAGCCCTGGACGACTGTCTGTGTGGAGCTTGCACGTCCTCCCTGTGTCTGTGTGGGTTTCCTCCGGGTGCTCTGGTTTCCTCCCACAGTCCAAATATGTGCAGGTTAGGTGGATTGGCCATGCTAAATTGCTCATAGTGCCTAGGGTGGGAAATGCAGGAACAGGGTAGGGGTGCGATGGTCTTCGGAGGGCCATTGTGGGCTCAGTGGACTGAATGGCCTGCTTCCACACTGTAGGGGTTCTATGAAAAGCCAGCCTTCAAATGAGGTATTAAGCTGAAGTCCCATCTTCCTCTGAATGTTTCACTAGTTTGGTTAATTATAAAGGTACCATGGCACAATTTGAAGAAAGTTGGGACTTTGTATAGTGTTCAGTTTCTATTAACTCCTGTTAAAATAGATTGACTGGCCATTATTCTTACTGTAGATTGTGGGATCTTGTTGTGTGCAGGTTGGTCAATGCCCATGCCTATATAATAATCAGTCTTTTTACTTTAGAGAAGTTTATTATAAAATGATATATTGCTCCAACATGTAATAAGCCAGCACTTATTTGCATATCGTTAATTTCATATGTGTACTCAAAAATTACAAGAAATGAGTTGAAACTATTAACTGCCTGAAAGCTGCGAGAAAAGACTTCCTTCCAGCAGCCTGAGCTGGATATAGATGCCAGTTCCTGGGTGCTAAGCTGTTATATTCCAAAGCTGTAGAATTATAGAGCACAGCAGAAGGTGATTCACCCCAAAATTTTCCCATTTCAAGCTGTATTGGACTAATTTATGCTTTAGTAAACTTCAGATCCTACCCTATTCAACCTACTTTCATTTGTAGTTGAACATCTTTTATATGGTTCCTACTTGCTCTGGTTCCTGTGTCCATCTTGTGCACTGGCCTTGTATTCTCAGTTGTCATCTGTTTGATGGAATAATTTGATTCTTTTCGTGCTACCCTTTCCCTCCTAATTTCTTCCAATACATGTTGTTCCCTCAATTGGACAATTTGTCCCTTACTTGTGTCGCGGGGTTTCAATAACTTTCCACTGAATGAAAAGCTTTTGCTGTGATTCAACAAGGCTGGGAAACATCAAAATAGGTTTGGTGATTGATCAGTGGCCAGCTAATTTGGACTGAATGAGATTAATGAATGTTGGCCAGAGCATTTGACTAACTTCCCATTAAGCGAATTGTAGCAAGTTCCCAAATCTCTTGGGGAGGAAATAGTTTCCTTGGTTTAATATCCAGTTAAAATAATGGCACCTCACAACATCAGCATCTTGTAATTCACACCTTTGTTGGGATTGTTTACTAATATGTGAATTATACTAATTTAAGTGTATAATTGTGTACACAGTTGTGTCAAGATATAATGCAAAGTTATGTGATGGAGCAACTATCTTAACCTGCAAAATGAACAACACATAACACAAGAAGCTTCCCATTAATTTCCCATGTTCAATCTCTATGCCTGCCTTCAGTCCTGCATTATCTAGAAATAGAAAAAAAGACAACCCTTAGCATGGAGAAACACAAAGGTGCTTCAGTTATTAAACAAAATTTGACATCATAAGGATATATTTGGACACATAACCAAAGAAGTAGGTTTTATCAAATGCCTTAAATATAAAAGCATAAGGCTGTATCTTACATGCACCTAATAAGTGTGTTTATGGTGGGCAGAGGGCATTAAAATAGGTTAGATGCCCGACCTGCCATCTTCCTGCCGACTCGCAAGCTCACCTTCATGATAGGGCATGTGAGTGGTGCTGAAATCAGCACGCTGTGAATATATATATAAATAATTATGGCTGAAATGAAACCTCAGTAGATCCCCAATAATATATTTCTTAGACAACAAGGTGCAGAGGTGGATGAACACAGCAGGCCAAGCAGCATCATAGGAGCAGGAAGCCTGACGTTTCGGGCCTAGACCCTTCATCAGAAATGGGGGTTCTGAAATAAATAGGGAGAGTGGGGGAGGCGGATAGAAGATGGATAGAGGAGAGGATAGGTAGAGAGGAAACAGACAGGTTGAAGAGGCGGGGATGGAGCCAGTAAAGGTGAGTGTAGGTGGGGAGTTAGGGAGGGGATAGGTCAGTCCAGGGAGGACGGACAGGTCAAGGGGACGGGATGAGGTTAGTAGGTAGGAGATGGGGGTGCGGCTTGAGGTGGGAGGGGGGGATAGTGGGAGGAAGAACAGGTTAGGGAGGCGGGGACGAGCTGGGCTGGTTTTGGGATGCGGTAGGGAGAGGGGAGATTTTGAAGCTTGTGAAATCCACATTGATACCATTGGGCTGCAGGGTTCCCAAGCGGAATATGAGTTGCTGTTCCTGCAACCTTCAGGTGGCATCGTTGTGGCACTGCAGGAGACCCAGGATGGACATGTCGTCTGAGGAATGGGAGGGGGAGTTGAAATGGTTTGCGACTGGGAGGTGCAGTTGTTTAGTGCGAGCTGAGCGTAGGTGTTCTGCAAAGCGGTCCCCGAGCCTCCGCTTGGTTTCCCCGATGTAGAGGAGGCCACAACGGGTACAGCGGATGCAGTTTACCACATTGGCAGATGTGCAAGTGAACATCTGCTTGATGTGGAAAGTCTTCCTGGGGCCTGGGATGGGGGTGAGGGGGGTGGTGTAGGGGTAGGTGTAGCACTTCCTGCGGTTGCAGGGAAAAGTGCCGGGTGTGGTGGGGCTGGAGGGGAGTGTGGAGCGGACAAGGGAGTCACAGAGAGAGTGGTCCCTCCGGAAAGCAGATAAGGGTGGGGAGGGAAAGATGTCTTTGGTGGTGGGGTCGGATTGCAGATGGCGAAAGTGTTGGAGGATGATGCGTTGGATCTGGAGGTTGGTGGGGTGGTATGTGAGGACGAGGGGGATTCTTTTTTGATTGTAATTGCGTGGACGGGGTGTGAGGGATGAGTTGCAGGAAATGTGGGAGACACGGTTGAGGGCGTTCTTGACCACTGAGAGGGGGAAGTTGTGGTCCTTGAAAAACGAGGACATCTGAGATGTACGGGAGTGGAATGCCTCATCCTGGGAGCAGATACGGCGGAGGTGAAGGAATTGGGAATTGGGGGTGGCATTTTTGCAGGAAGGTGGGTGGGAGGAGGTGTATTCTACGTAGCTGTGGGAGTCGGTGGGCTTGAAATGGATATCGGTTTCTAGGTGGTTGCCCGAGATGGAGACAGAGAGCTCCAGGAAGGGGAGAGAGGTATTAGAGATGGTCCAGGTGAACTTAAGGTTGGGGTGGAAGGTGTTGGTGAAGTGGATGAACTGTTCGAGCTCCTCGTGGGAGTACGAGACGGCGCCGATACAGTCATCAATGTAACGGAGGAAGAGGTGGGGTTTAGGGCCAGTGTAGGTACGGAAGAGGGATTAAGTGCTACACCTGCCCCCATACCTCCTCCCTCACCCCCATCCCAGGCCCCAAGAAGACTTTCCACATCAAGCAGATGTTCACCTGCACATCTGCCAATGTGGTAAACTGCATCCGCTGTACCCGTTGTGGCCTCCTCTACATCGGGGAAACCAAGCGGAGGCTCGGGGACCGCTTTGCAGAACACCTACGCTCGGTTCGCAATAAACAACTGCACCTCCCAGTCGCAAACCATTTCAACTCCCCCTCCCATTCCTCAGACGACATGTCCATCCTGGGCCTCCTGCAGTGCCACAACGATGCCACCCGAAGGTTGCAGGAACAGCAACTCATATTCTGCTTGGGAACCCTGCAGCCCAATGGTATCAATGTGGATTTCACAAGC
>NC_063360.1:32186158-32245712 GCF_021869965.1 Rhincodon typus | reverse complement strand
CCTGTTCTTCCTCCCACCTATCCCCTCCTCCCACCTCAAGCCGCACCCCCATCTCCTACCTACTAACCTCATCCTGCCCCCTTGACCTGTCTGTCCTCCCTGGACTGACCTATCCCCTCCCTAACTCCCCAACCCTACATTCACTTTTACTGGCTCCGTCCCCGCCTCTTCAACCTGTCTGTTTCCTCTCCACCTAGCTTCTCCTCTATCCATCTTCTATCTGCCTCCCCCTCTCTCCCTATTTATTTCAGAACCCCCTTCCCCTCCCCCTTTTCTGATGAAGGGTCTAGGCCCGAAACGCCAGCCTTTCTGCTCCTATGATGCTGCTTGGCCTGCAGTGTTCATCCAGCTCTGCACCTTGTTGTCTCGGATTCTCCAGCATCTGCAGTTTCTACTATCTCTGATTCAATATATTTCTTATGCTGAAATGTGGCTGGTGTGGGGATTGGATGGGATAGTGCAGATCTTTTGCAAACACAAAGTCGAGAAGGGAGGAGGGCACCTCACTTGGGAAGATGCATCAGGTGTGCATCGTGGTCTGTACTCTGCAAGGTGCCAGCCCCTGCTTCCTTCCATGCAATTTTGTCCGACTGAACCTGGCCTTCAATTCCCTCACCCTCCTCTCTCGGCTGTAAGTTCCCTCCCTACTGTGAAACCTCAGGAGGACTTACCTTCCAGGAGAGTCGCGTTGCCCTTCCTGCAGTTATGGCAGTGCCCATTACCGAGCTCTGGAGAAACTGGGAGTGATGGGAGTTCCCAGCTAGCCCGTGCTGCCCACTCCTGAGGTACTCCTGAATGAGGGGAAGAGGAGCTCCCACTGTTAAGCAATTTAGCCCACCTACTGTTTATTCATCCCCTCCTCCCAAGTCCCATAGAGAGCCAGAGAAGTTTAGGAATTCTAGCGCTCAATACCCAGGTGGCTGAAGGTATGGTGCCAGGGTGGAGATGCAGATTATTGATTATGTGCTGGAAGCCAGAATTAGAGGAGCACTTATATCTCAGAAAGCTGTAGGGCTGGAGGAGATTACAGAAATAGTGACGGGCAAGACATGGAGGTATTTTAAGTTGTGACGACAAGGCGTCGGTATAGGTTAGTGAGCAGACCATTGAGGGTGAGCCAGGCTTGGTTTTTGAATTTGGACCTGGGCAGCAGAAGTCAATCAATTTCCTTATTCCGGAGCAAATGAGGTATTGATAGAGCCAAGTGAAAATGTAAAAGTTAAACCATGTACTTTGTGCATGTTTAGAGGTTGTGCCTGGACTCGTGGAGTTAGGACTCCCAGAGAGAACCTGAAAGCCTTAGGGATTTGATCAAGAGCTGAAGATTGAAAAGGTGAGATGCTGAAATTCCAGCAAATCTGAAAAGTCTAAAATCATGCAATTCTGAGTAAGATTGGCAGGTGAGGATTTTGTCCGAGGTTGAAATACAGTTTGTGTTGTGCATAAACTCGCCAGCCTGAGAATTTAGCATCAGGCAACCAAATCCTCTCAAAGTCAATGTGAGAACCAATGTTTTTTTTTCCCTCTAATCCTCACAAAAATTGCTGAAGTCCTGACTCTCCATTAAATGCCATAAACTGAAGCATCCAACCATACAGTACACAGGCCTTGGATAGTAGCAGAGTAATCTCGCTCCTATGCTGATAAGCCTTCTACTTAATTCTAGTCTGAAAGTGGTTAAGATTGGGTCTGGTGCCAGAGACTACTATTTGAGCATTTGAAATAGTCTGAGCATCAGTTTGTAGCAAGTTAGAGGCATAAGTTGTCTCCAATCTTCACCCATATGGTTATTACCCTAATATATGTTGCTCCATAATGAAGAAGGACAGTTTGCCTCAATTCTATGTCACATAGAACTGTCAGCGCAAAAATAGGCCATTCACCTCAACTGCTCCATGCCAGCATTTATGCTCCATGTCAACTCCTCTCACTCTATCACCAAATCCTTCTATTAATTTCTCTATCGCGCGTTTATCTAGCTTCTTTTGCTATTCCATCACTGTTACTTCCATTTCTTTCCATCCACCAGTTAAGGACAGAAATTGAACAATAGTTTCAACTGTGAGAAGTTGGTCATTCTCCCAGTTATTTGCCATAACTTCAACAGTAGACAGTGAAACACATTTGAAATGTGTTGCGATGCTTCCTGTTTCAACAATCTCAGCAGATCAGATAAATAGTCATCAAGACGTTCGCTGTGGAATTGCATCATGTCCTTTGCCCTCGTCATTTTGTCAGATCAGCTCAGAAATGCTTCAAAGCCATCCAATAGATGCCCATTTTCCTGCATCATCTAGCTTTCTGAATTCTGATACACAAGAAAAGCTGTTCATAGCCAGAATGATATACCTCCTCATGGCTCCTGCTATCAGTGTGGTTAGAGAGGGAGTTCAACAACATTGGAGGAATATTGATATAGTTGCAAACCAGGGTGGTGTGCTACTTGGAGGGGCAACTTGCTGATGCTGGTGCTCCTATGTATCTGCTGCCTTTATGCTTTCAGGCAGCAGAGATTACCTTTGAGAAGGTGCAGTCAAATGAAGCTTGGGAAGGAAGTTGCTGCACTGTGTCATGTAGACGGTAGAAAGACTAAATATTGGAGGTGGTAGAGTAGAGCCAATGAAATGGGCTGCTTTATATGTCAGATAATCTCAAGCTTCTTGAGTGTTGTTGGAGCTGTACTCATCCAGGCAAAGAAGAGTATTCCATCGTGGCTCTGACTTGTGGTTTGTAGCTGACAGACAAGCTTTAGGGAGTTAGGATTGGGGTTATTTCCTACAGTATTCCCAGCCTTGAACCTTTTGTGACCATCTTATTCATATGGCTTCTTCAGTTAAGTTTTTTTTTATCATGCAATTCTGAATAAGATTGGCAGCTGAGGATTTTGTCCGAGGCTGAATTACAGTTTGTGTTGTGCATAAACTAGCCAGCCTGAGAATTTAGCATCAGGCAACTAAACTGTAATGCCTAGGATGTTGATTTTAATAAGTTGTTCACTCATGGGTGTCATATTTCATGGCTGGGCCAGAATTTGTTTCAGAGTCTACTGCATGCCTGTGAGTCTAGATTCACATGTAGGTTAGACCAAGAAAGGAAGGCAGATATTCCTTTGTTCTCACTTCATGAAGTTGGTCATTCTCCCAATTGTTTGCCATAACTTCAACAGTAGACAGTGAAACTGCTTTATCAACAGGGCTTATGCCTTTTTTCCAAGGCTCCTCCATCTCAGATATCATGGACAAGTAGGAGTGTTCTTGAGGAATGTCTGATTGGTTCTGCGACAGCGGTCTTTGATAACATGAGAGAAACATTAAGTTGACACGATCATTTTTGTAATGATATATTGTAAATAACAGGTGTATAAAATAGCATTGATACAATTATATCACATCAAATTGCATTGGGATTTTAATAATGGTGCTATTTTAAGATGATAGTTAGGGAGGATGCAGTTACATAGCAATTTTGACATTGGTCGTTTGACACTTTGGTAATTATGCTAGGGTTATGCCATGCAAAGTAGAACCACTCCCCATCTCAGGCTTGCTGATGAGATCTCATCAATGTGTATAGGAAACTGAGCCAGAGTCACGTTCATTCTACAGAACATTTCCCAAGAAGAGCTTCTTTATTACATATAATGAAAGTACAAAGCAAGAGAAAGGCAGCTATTATAAAATCTCCCCAGTTGTCAACCTCCCCCTGATCACTCAATGTCTATGGGAAAAGATCTGTATAAATGCACCCTGATTCCAGAGGCTATCAAGCACACCTAAGAATATTCATCGAAAGAATTACAGAGAAATCCATTTCCTTTGCTAATGGGCACCCTTTTTGTTATGTACACACGTTTGCCATTCACTGTTCCAACATGCATTATCTTCAGTTTATTTAGCCGCACTGTTTCCTGATTAAACAGATGGGCTAATGCACGATATCAATTGGGGCAATTTGTCACTACCTAGACAATCATTTCACTTGTGCTACAGATTGCAAATCCGGTCAAGGTTCTTTGTAAGACACTTTAGCAGGTGACACAGGATGGGGATTGCTGCTTTGTTGCTGTAAATAGGAGGAGCATTGCCATTGTCAGTGGCCAGGCTGCGGGTCTCTTGTCTGTGGTCTAAGGGTTGATGTCCAGCCGTGGGAAGTAAGATGGGAGCAGTCTTGAGCCAAATTTCGTGCAATGACACCAAGCGTGGCAAATTGACAATCTTGGTTGGATTGGCCTCAAGGTGACAGATGTGGGAAGTGAAAACTGAGATGTCACAGTGTTGCAGGCTGGGGCTGAGTAGAGGGAGTATAGTATGTGTTATTTGTTACTTCACTTGTCTCCATTTCAGATCCCTACCACGAAAACGTGGCTTATTTGCGAACGCAATTGGAGGCTCCCACTTTCTCAGTCAGCTCTTGGTAAATTAATATCCTAATTTCAGGAGGAATATACTCGCACTGAAGTCAGGTCAGAGAAAGTTCACTGGGTAAATTTCTGGGATCAAAGGGCTACTTTATGAGGAAATGATGAGTAGATTGGGCCTTAACGCATTGCTACTTAGCAGTCCGTGCTGGGCCTTCCATCAGCAGTAACTTAGATAAGGTAAATATACAGATGAAACAAAGATAGGTGGGAAACTATGCTGTGGCGGTGACATAACTAAGGTGCAGACTGATGTGGCAAGATTAAGTGAGTTGACAGAAACCTGGCAGATGGAGTACGATGTGGGAAACTTTGAAGTTGTTCACTTTGGCAGGAGAAATTTAGGAAAAGAGACTTTGATTTAAACAGAGAATGCCTGTGGAATTCTGAGGTGCAGACGGATCAAGGTGTTCTAGTACATGAGTCACAAAAAGTTACTGTGCAGGTACAGCAAATGATTACAAAGGCTAATGTAATGCCATCCTTTATTAGGAATGGAATTGAATGTAAGAGTAAAAATGTTATGCTTCAGTTATACACGGCATTGGTGTGAACATCTTGAATATTTGAACATCTGGTCTCCTTATTTAGAAAGGATGTAAATGCATTGAAGGCAATTCAGAGAAGGTATACTAGCTTGATGTCTAGAATGACTGGCTTGTCCTTTGAGGAAAGATTGGACATACTGGACTTGTTTCCGCTACTGTTTTGAGTGAAGGTTATAAAATCCTGAATGGTCTTGGTAAGTTGAAGATAGAAAAGTTGTTTCCTCTGGTGGGTGAGCCCCGAATTAGGGGACACTAATTTTAAAAATTAGTGGTTGCCCTTTAAAACAGGGATTTTTTTTGTCTCTCTCTGTCGAAGAGTTATGTGATTTTGGAAATCTCTGCCTCAGAAGATGGTGGAAATGGGGTCATTCAATAAATTTAAGGTGGAGGCAGATGGATTCTTAAATGAAACTAAAGTACAGCAAATGCTGGAAATCTGAAATAAAAACAGAAAATGTTGGAGAAACTCAGAACGCCTGGCAGTATCTATGCAGCTGAAAACAAAGTTAATATTTCAAGTCCAATATGACTATTCTTCAGGCATGAAAGGAGCTGGAAAACAATCATTTTTATGCTGTCGACAGAGGGAGGCAGGTGGAACAATTGGAACAGATTGTGATGAAAGGAATGATAAAAGAGGTAAAGGAGAAATGGTGATGGAAAATGAATACCTTTCCATCTTGTCTATTTGAGATCATAACTCTCTTTCCCTATCATATCTCTAGGCAGATTCTGCATGACTTGCTGAGTTCATCCAACACTTTCTGTTTTTAGTGTAGGTAGATCCTTGTTAGGCAAAGGAACCAAAGACTATTTGGGGTAGATAGGAATGTTGAATTTGGAACACAAACAAATCAGCCAGCTTGAAGGGCTGAGAGGTCTGCTTCTGCTCCTAATTCATTTGACATGTGTATCTTATTGAAACACGAGGCTTTGGAGGGATTTGAAAAGGTATTTACTGAGCAAAAACAGAAGTTGTTGGAAAAGCTCAGCAGGTCTGGAAGCATCTGTGAAGAAAAAAATCAGAGTTAATGTTTCGGGTCTGGTGACCCTTCCTCAGAACCAGTCAGGCCTGCTGAGCGTTTCCAGCAACTTCTGTTTTTGTTCCTGATTTACAGCATCCGCAGTTCTTTTGGTTTTTATTCAGCATTTACCGAGCACACAGAATGAGGTAGCACAGTTTCAGAATAAGGGGTCACCCATTTGAAATAGAGATGAGAAAGAATTTCTCCTGTCAGAAGGTTTTTAGTGTTTGGAATTCTCTTTCCCAGCGAGTGTGGATGCCGGCTCATTGAGTGTACCCAAGTCTGAGCGAAACAGGTTTTTGATTGACAAGGGAGTTAAGGGTTTTAGAAGGCAGGATGGAAAATGGAGTTAGGGTCACAATTCGGTAGGCCATGATCTTCAGAGCTGGTTCAATGCTCTATCTCTGCTCCTGCTTTTTATGATGTTGAACTGGGGTGGACAAGGTCAGAAGTCACACGACACCAGGTTATAGTCCAACAGGTAGATGAAATTACAGGCTTTCGTCGGGTGAAGGGGCTATGCTCCGAAAAGCTTGTGACTTCAAATAAACCTGTTGGACTATAACCTGGTGTTGTGTGATTTCTGACCTGCTTCTTATGAATTGCTTTTCTCATGGGGTTAGAATCGTCTACCTCATTGCTTCCTTCAGCCCTCATTCCAGAATTACATGGAGGCCATTTTAATTAAACTGTTTGGAAGGGAGCCTTTTGGATTGGATGGAATACTGGATGTAGACCATGCCCAATATTGCTCATTGTTAACTTTAACAGGATATAAAGCCCGATAGGGCATATGTGGGCTTTGCCCAGGTCCTGTCAGTTTTGCAACAGATAGGTTTGGGTTGCATTGCTCCCAAGGCCATAGTTCTGTAGCACTGTAATGATGGAAACATGCTGGCAGATAAGCTTCATATTTACTTCCATTTATTGTGTCCACCTCTTGCACTTTGTTGCTGTGTTATAGAACGAGTCAGCATGCTGTGCCTCTGATTGATGGCCTTGCAGTTTAAAACCTTCTGAAGGGCAAGCAGCTTTCTGTTTAGAAGAGAAAAATACAATCCTTGAATTACCTGATGTGAAACCGGTCTGTGTTTTTTTTTTAAACAAAACCCGATTTCATTCAGGTTTCTCCCTAAGTCCTCAGCTTTAGTTCGAGCTGGTGGCTGATGGGATATCACTGTGCCTACTTTGAGAGCTGCTCTGTGAAAGGTCTATTAATCTCAGCTGAGACAATTCTGGCACACAGTTACTGGACGCTGTAAATTCACCAGCAGTTGCTGATCTTAAACTTTGCACAGTGTTTAAGGAAGTTGAGGGGACAATCAATTCCCTCTCTTGCGTGCTGAGAGAAATCTGCATAGCCAAGTAAAAGGGCAGGAAATCTCCACAAAGTCAAGATGAAGCATTACTCTGCACTGAATACCATGGGAAACAGTCGTTCATTAATTTCATCTGTCTGTCTGACTGAGAGATGCTAAATATCCACAGAAAATAAAGCTATCCGTGCACTGTGTACCCCCAACCCTCTTCCCAGCTCCTAGGCTCTCCTCTCTTCACCGGGTGTTCAGTGCACTGTGAATCTCCTCACAGCCTTTCATTCGTGAGACACTGTCACCACCCCCATCCCACCCTCCAACAGATCCACTGTGACTCCCCTGCTCTATTACCCAGATGCAGACCTACAATAATTGCCTTCTCTCCCATCCTCCTTTATAAGAAGCTAAGTCCAACAGTGACACTCCTTCTGTATATCTCTCTAATAAATATTATCACATTTGCTATGTGTTTTCCTCACCTACAAACAGATTAAAGAACTGACAGTTTCCAAAAGTTAAGATGACATGTGAGAACATCCAAGTGTCAGCAATCAGCTCTGAACAGGTGTGATAACATGTACATGCACAATTCAGTTAATTAGATGGGAGAATTATTTTGGCCTGAACACAGGCAAGGATGTGAGTGAAGGCACCCCTGCGGGGTGATAGCATTTTGGAGTTCTGTGCCAAGCTTCAAAAGTATCTTTAGACAGTGCAAATGGAATAGTGGGGATTGTGGGAGCAGAGTAGTTGTTGTACATGCTTAGGACATTCTAGGAAGGGAAGGTTTCTGTGTTATCCTACTTTCGTTGGTCATGTTGTTCAACATTTCCTGGCACTGCTTTCAGCTCGGTTACAATTCTTGTAGACTTGTGACACTCACTGCAGACCCATTCCCTGCTCAGTCCCATAGCCTGTGTTAAATCTCTGACCCTGCATTGGAGAAACAGGTTGTACCTGACAATATTTCAAGTCCTTTCTGATGTGGCTTTTGTATAACAGTTTTCGAAAGTGCAGGATGGGAAGTTGGAAAAGCAACATTTAGATTCTACAGCATTGGATTGTTTCTTGTGCACTATATCGGTGAGCTCCTCCACTTTTTAAAGTGAGTGGAGGTAGATATGGGGTAGAAATCAGAGGTAGGTTCTTTACTCAGAGAGCGGTCGGGGTGTGGAATGCATTGCCAGAGATGGTAGTGGAGTCGGCCTCATTAGGGGCATTTAAGTGGCTATTAGATGGGCATATGGTAGTATAAGGTAGGGGTGGAGGTTAGATAGATCTTAGGTTTAGGGTAAAAGTTCAGCACAACATCGTGGGCCAAAGGGCCTGCACTGTGCTGTACTGTTCTATGTTCTATGTTCTGTGTCCCATGTTCTATGTTCCCCTCAGATACCCTCTATGCCTTGAGCACACCCGCACTGATAAATCACTCTGACCTTGCAATTTGTGTGGGGCTGCTGAGTTACAAGCACGATGAATGTGATTTCTCCCCAAGTACCAATTCTACTTCAGCTTAATCCCAAACAGAAAATCTATGAATAAAACCCCCACAGAGCTATGGATGCTGGCAATCAGAAACAAAAACAGAAATTGCTGGAGAAACTCAGAAAGGCTGACAGCATCAGAGGAGAGTAAGCAGAGTAAATGTTTAAGGTCCAGAGAGCCTTCTTCAGAAGAAAATCTATGAATGTTATTTTCAAAACTTTGATCCATTTGTTGCACTTTATTTGGCTTATAATTGGGGAACATAATTAGTTATTTTGCTTCTTAACTCTCTTGCTAACAATGGATATCAGAACAGCCGTGATGTCCTGACCACATCTGACTGTGTGTTTCGCACCACTAGAGACATCACCTGCCAGTGGTTGCTTGTGGTTCACACTTTAGGAAGGACATCAAGGCTGGGCCAAAAATCCTGGAACTCTCTCCCTAACAGCACTGTAGGTGCTTCCTAAACCACACGTACTGTACTGCAGTGGTTCAAGAAGGCAGCTCACCATCAGCAGGGCAAATAGGGATATGCAATAAGCCCAGGCCGTCTCAGGAACGCCCACATCCCATTAATGATATATTTTTATAAAGGCCTTGGAAAAAGGCAGATGAGATTTCATGGCTTGGTATTTAAGTTATGTGAAACTTTCGGTAAGTTGGAGAGAACCTGGGGTTATTCTTATGGTTGTTAACCCTTTGGGATTGGCCTGGAGTCTCCAGGAATTAATGATCAATCTCCCTGGCACTGCTGTGTGCAGAGTCATTATTTTATAAATGAAGGGACATTAAAAGAAAAGATTTTTTTCGACATTTTCTTTGAAAAATTCTCTTTGCCAGACATTCAAAAAGGAGGAAGAAAAGCCTGTTTGGCTGAATGTCAGCATGATCCAGTTGGTGGGGTGGGGTGGGGGGTTGGTGAGTAATGACACTTGTTGCTTTCTGATTGGTGTGGAAAGGCAATCTGTCACCAGGGAGGCTGTGCTGGCTGACTAATGGCTGTATCGAGGGAGGGAACAAGTGATGTGATGAAACCTCCAGGAACCCATTTAATCAGAGTTGATAACTATAGCTACTGTCCTTAGAGCAGAGAGGGTTAAGGGAAAATTTAATAGATGTTGCTTCGATATCATGAAGGTTTTGACAGAGGAAGTGAGAGAAATTGTTTCCCTTGACCAAAGGGTCAGTAACCAGATGACAATTGCCAAAGAAACAGGGCAAATTGGGATTACTTCTGAATGCAGCCTGTTATTTTGATGTGGAATGCACTGTCTGGAAGGACAGTGGAGGCAGATTCAATCATAACTTTCAATAGGAAATTGTGTAAATGCTTGAAAGGAAATGTTTGCAGGGTTATGAGGAAAAGACACATCACTGGAGTCTATGTGGATAGTTCTTTCGAAGGGCCAACAACATGATGGGCTAAATGGCTTCATTCTGTGCTGTATCATTCTATGGGCTTGATTTAATTGCTTTGAGAATATGGTGATTGCGCCCAGTTAATCATGAGAGGGACTACATAGCAATTTCCTGACAGGGACAGCAAGTAGACTCATTATTGAGCCAGTTTGCACCAATTCTCTCTGAGCCCGAATTTAGTGGTGACTTGGAGATTAAATGGGATTCAATGGTGCGGTGGTGGTGCCAGGAGGTAGGAGGTTGGCAGCTGGGGGTCCCTCTTCCAACGGCATTCCTTGCATGATCAAAGGACCTGGCACCCAGGAAGAGGAGAGAATTCAAACCTCTGTCCTTGACTCCAACATCTCCTACTTGTGTCTTCCTTGACCACATCCCCCCAACCCCCTCAGCGAATCCCATCCATATGGCCATAAGATATTGGAACAGAATTAGGACATTCGGCCCATTGAGTCTGCTCTGCCATTCAGTCATGGCTGATATGTTTCTCAACCGCATTCTCCTGCCTTCTCTCTATAGCCTTCAATCCCACTGCTAATACCACCCTTATTGACCTGAATCCAGAATCTTATGGGGATCTCTGGTGAACACCATCCATCACGATGGACAACAGCCAACAATGTTATAGTTGGCATGGTAACAGAGAGCAGCCAGTGCCTGATTGGCTGGCAGATTTCTTTGGATGGGATTCCTGCCATTGGGATCTTAAATCTTAGCGAAAGCCCGATGAGGGCTAGATAACTGGCTTGAACTGGTCAATTGTGGTAAATTCCACTGAATGTGGCTGCATTTTATTTGTATGTATGACAAGCAATGTGGCAGTATGAGAACTACTATTGTTTCTGTAACTTGTGGATCATCTGGGGATACATGAGGATGAGACACTCCCAATATTTAAGATGACTTTCCAGGCTTTGTTTTGGTTTTAGTTAACATTTGACCCTTTCAGCTCCTCACTCATGGCATGTGGTTGTTGCTGGCAAGGGCTGGTGAGCTGCCTTTGTAAACAACAGCAGTTTGTGTGGTCAGGAAAGGAGATCAGGCATTCTCCGTCCCTGGGTGACCGTGCTTGTAAATTGCTATTTTAATTGGACAAGTGGGTGATTTGCTGAAGATCTATTTTAAAAAAGTAATTTTGGAAAAGAATTGAATAGTGCATGTAGAGAGCAGATAGGCACTGCGGAAGCTGGGGTATATGACTTCCCTTTCCAACCCCATTTCAATTTAGCCCCTCACTTTTTCCCTAACCGTCCCTTTTGTTATTGTTGGTGGGCAGTGATTGCAATTTGTTCTTTTAACTAGTGACTCGGGTGATTTGGTGGTGGTTTATTTAAAAAAAGGATCCAGGGTTTTGACCCAACGTTGATGAAGGTACAGTAATAGAATTCCAATGCAGCATGATGCATGACTTAGAGGGTCCTTGCATTTCGTGGGATTTCCATGTCTTTGCTGCCCTGGTCCTTTAGATGAGGAAGGGACATGGAAGAAGCCTCGATGAGATGCTGCAGTGCATCTTGCAGATGATTCACACTGTGCTTTGGTGGTAGGGAAACTGAATATTTAGGTGGTGGACAGGGTGCTTCCAGATCCAGCTTAGTCTTGGGTATGAGACAGCATTGCTGCAGAATGGGACTGCTCCTCCTGTCTGAGTCATAGCTAAGCAACCTGAAGAGTAAAGCTCTGTCCTTGATAACGCAACAACTGCCTCAGTTTAGTGGCACTAAAGCGGCAAGACAGTTTCCACACCTACCACCCTTGTGTCCTATTGAGTGAGTTTATCTATCTACTGCACATGTAGGGAGCTGCATTGTGATATGGCCATGCTCCATGGCAATAAGCTACTGAGCCCAATCCCCATTTCACGTTGGATTCCTAAAGCTAACTGACAGAGTGAGACTTTGATGCAATTCACCCAGGATAGATTTTACTTTTGTATACAATGTTTGACACTAAATTGATATTCATAAACACTTGGCACTCACACGTTTGCTGAGTGTGTGAAACGCTTGCCAAGTAACTCAGCAAAAAATGCTCCCAATTCTTTGCTTCTGATTTTGAAGTAACTTGTCTGTTGTCTCTTGCACTCCTCAGTAAAGTATCAGTTGTCATGTCATAAACGTTTATCTCAACCATTGATGTTCCAGCCTATCCACTCTTGCTACTTTCCAAACAAGCCATTTTAAAAGCTGTTCCCCCTTTCCTGCTGTCTCCCTCTGTTGAAACTGAGATTCTTCAATATCACCCCACCTCCCCCCAACTCCACTCCAACTTTAGCTCATATCTTCCTAAAACTGAGAAAACTTTTATCTTCCAGGATCTGTCTTCCCTTCCCTCTACAGTGTTCAGTCTTTCTGAGGCATCCATGTCCAAATGCAACAAGACCAGTTTAATATCCAGGCTTGGGCTGACAAGTGTCAAGTAACATTCATCCTACACAAATGCCAGGCAATGACCATTTCCAACAAGATAGAATCTAATCATCACCCCTTGACATCCATTCACTGAATCCCCTCTATCAACATCCTGGGGGTTACTATTGACCAGAAACTAAACTGGACTAGCCATGTAAGTACTGTGGTTACCAGAACAGGTCAGATCTTAAGCATCTTGCATTGTGCAGCTCCAAGAACATTAAAGAAGCTTGACACCATCAAGGACAAAGCAGCCTGCTTGGTTGGCATCAGAACCACATTCAATCTCCCTACCACCAATGCTCAGTAGCAGCAGTGTGCGCCATCTACAAGCTGCATCTGGAAATCCACCAAAGATCCTAAGACAACACCTTCCCAACCCATGACCACTTCCATCTAGAGGGACAAGGGCAGCAGATATATGGGAAGATCACTTCCTGCAAGTTCCCACAAAGACACTCCCCATCCAGACTTAGAAATATATTGCTTTTCCTTTACTGTTGCTGAGTCAGAATCCTGGAACTCCCACCCTAATGGCACCGTGGGTCTACCTACAGCACAGAGGTTCAAGAAAGCAGCTTACCGTCACCTACTCCAGTGCAGCTAGGGATGGGAAATAAACGCTGACCCAGCCAGTGAGACGCCCACATCCTGTGAGTAAATAAAACAATCAACCAAACTTGCCTCTGGATTTCTTAGCTACCACCCCCTACCCACCATCACCACCACCACTCACCACCCTGGGCACTGCCAACCACCATACAGGTTCCCCAGAGGAAGGACAAGACGGCCCGCAAGCATTGGGTAGACAATTTACTCAATTGAAAGCCTATTAAAGGCTGTGATTTCCTCTTCCATCCAGGTTGCTGGAGATGATGGGGAAAGAGTCCAGTTGCCATGATATGTCCTCCCATTTTGCCCTCATTTGAGCTGGCTGCTGGTTCTGTGGGCAGTGTTAGAGGCCCCTCCTCGCTTATTCTGGCTTCAGCAATCATAGGTCGCCTCATTGTGGGGAGGGTACCTTCCTCCAACAGACCTGATCTGACCTGGACAGACCGCAAGAGGCCTGTTATTAATTTGATGTTTTGAAACTGTTACAGAGAGAGAGAGGGGCACTGCCATTTTAAAGCAGACTCCCCCTCGATTGCCTGTCATGCCATCTTGCTGCTGCTTTCAAGCTGGAAGATTTCAATAGGCCCTACGGCATTGAGAGTTGCCCTTGGGATGGCGAGCTGCCAGTCCAGCCATTAATTGGCTGTTCCAAGGAAAATCACATTGAGTGATTGCACAGATCTGACCCACATCTGAGCTTGACAACAGGATTCAGAATCCCACAGGGAAAATCTTGTTCTTAGTGTCACTAAACTCCTACTTGTTAATATATGTGTGTGTGTATATATGTACACACACATACATACATACATATATTCTGTCTTTTATTGCCCCTTCAGCATGTATTTTCTTCCTGAGCTGCTGCCTTCTTGTCTTTCTTTCATGTCATTGACTTTTCATGATTTTTGGAAAGGTTGGATATATATTAATTATTTATATTCTGTCTCAGTATTCATTTCCTCAACCACTTTCTCCCTCTTTCCCATTTCTTCTTGGTGTTCTTTGACTTTCATGAATATTGTCACTTGGTCTTCCTCAGCTATTTCTGATGTAAATATTATCTTTTCCCAAGGATCAATTTCTTCACTTTCACTTTATTGCCTTGAATTCCTCTTTTATTTTCCTTCGCTTCTGTCGGGCTCGGTTTCTTTCTTTCATTTCTCCTTTGTTTGTGTTCCCTTAGCCTCTCTCTCATATTCTGCCTTGTGGTAATTTTAACACCGGGTGATATTGCAAAAGGCAAAATGTTGAATCAGTCACTAATTATGCGCCATGCCTGCTTTTCACTTCCACTGAGCTCAATGGAAAGCTCGATCGGGTAAAGGGCTTTCAATGCCCATTTTTGCACCAAGCCCTCTTTGTTAAAATTGCCCACTTTCGCATGCTGCTGCTCTTTCCCTCTCTTGCATACTCCTATTTTCTATCTGTTCTGCCATCCCATCCTTTTCTCAAATAAAAGCAAAGCTGTCTGGATGCTGGAAATTTGAGACAAGATCAGAAATTGCTGGGGAAACGCAGCAGGTCTGGCAGCATCTGTGGAGAGAGAAAAACGGAGTTAGCGGAAGAAATGTCATACTGGACTCAATGTTAGCTCTGATTATTTCACCGCTGATGCTACAGGATCTATCATTTTTCTCATCTTCTTTATCTCCCATTATGGGCATAATTTTCACTTAAACTGGTGGAGTGGATCACCTTATGTTATAAAACCTGATCAGTATTGTGCTTGTATACTGTGAATTAGAATCATAGTAGTCTACAATACAAAAAAGGCCCCTCAGCCCATCGAGTTCAGCCCATTCAAAAACAACGACCTAACTATTCTAACCCCATCTTCTCACACAAGTGCATCACGAGTGCAAATCTAAAAACTTTTTTAAGTGTTATGACAGGTCCTGCTTTTACCACCCTCACAGGCAGTGACTTCCAGATTCCCATTGCCCTCTGGGTGAAAAGTGAAGACCAGAGGTGCTATTGAAGGGGACATGTATATTGTAGCACAGAACTTCCCAATTTAATTCTCTCTGTGTCCCCATTTTGCCTTGACATGGCCCCTCAATGAGAACTGTTGGAGAGGGAGTGGGGTAGCGTGAGTGTAAGGAGCTTGTTAAAGGTAGAAGTTGTTATAATTTGGTCAGATCTCCACAACAACTATGTATGCCTTGGGACTTGTGACCCCAAAATTTCAGCTTGTGGTTACTTGAGGTCCTGACCCTTCCTCTGGGTAGCACTGTTGTAGCAGGCAATCTCTGGGGTAAAACTCTAAATCCGTTTTACATCAGTTGAGGATCATGTTAGTGGTGTAGAATGCATATGCTGTTTTTTATTCATTCATGGTAAGAGGGGGTTGCTGGCTAGGCCAGCATTTATTGTCCATCCATAATTGCCCAGAGGGCAGTTCCGAATCAGCCACATTGCTGTGGGTCTGGACTCACATGTAGGCCAGACCAGGTAAGGATAGCAGTTTCCTTCCCTAAAGGACATTAGTGAACCAGATGGGTTTTTCCTGACAAAGTTGACAATGGTTTCATGGCCATCATTAAAATCTTAATTCTAGATTTTTATTGAATGCAAATTCCAACATCTTACTTGGGTCTCTGGATTAACAGTCCAGCAATAATATCCCTAGTCTGTCACCTCTCCATTAGAGAGAGGTTGATATAATACTGACATTAGTAATCACAAAGGCAGCAGATAGATGGGAACACCACCACATGCAAGTTTCCTCCAAGCCATTCACCATCCTGACTTGCAAATATATCGCTGTTCCTTCAGTTTCGCTGAGTCAAAATCTAGGAACCCTCTCCCTAAGGCATTATGGTTTACCTACAGCAAATGGACTATAGTGGTTGAAAAGGCTGCTCACTCCCACCTTCTCAAGAGCAACTAGAGAAATGGGTAATGGATTGCGTCCAGTCAGTGATGCCCATGTCCCATGGTTGAATGAAAAATATCCTACCAAGACTCTGAGAAGGGAGGATGTACTAGAATAACTTACACTAGAGACGTCAGTATCATGTATAGTAGTGAATCAATAAAAGAGCTTGTCAACATTTCCAAACCCCCCCCACCCCCCAAACTTCCCTCCCAGAGTGCAGTCAGACAATGCTCATTCCAAATAAGACAGGGACACATTGAAGCAGCCCATTAAGTGGAGACAGTAGAGTCTGAGAGAGCAGTCCCTCAGCAGTGTGGTATTTGATTCCTCAGTTTCAAACCTCGTGGCAGTTTCGTCCAGCAGGACTGTTCAACAGAGGGTCAGTCAGGCAGATTGAACTCAGTGTTACAATAGCGCAGACAACTCAAACCAGGGAGCACATCCACCTTAGAGTCAGAGATTATGGATCATGTTACACTCCAAATTGTTTGACCACAACATCCAGATTAACACTCTCAGTGCAGTATTGAGGACGGTACTGGCTTTTTGAGATGAGACATGAAGGCAGTAGAGGCAGAGTCATTGAATAATTTTTAAGGCAGAGATTTTTTTTTTATTCATTGATGGGATGAGGGTGTCACTGGCTACGCAGCATTTATTGCCCATCCCTAATTGCCCAGAGGGCAGTTAAGAGTCAACCACATTGCTGTGGGTCTGGAGTCACTTGTAGGCCAGACCAGGTAAGGATGGCAGTTTCTTTCCCTAAAGGACATTAGTGAACCAGATGGGTTTTTCTGACAATTGACAATGGATTTATGGTCATCATTAGACTCTTAATTCCCAATATTTTATTGAATTCAAATTCTACCATCTGTCATGGCAGGATTCGAACCCGGGTCCCCAGAAGAGAATCAAAGGTCATCAGGATAGATGAGAAGGTGGAATGCGAAATGGATCAGCCATGATCTTATTGAATGGGGAAGCATGCTAGAAGGACTGAATGGCCTAGTTCTGCTCCTATTTCATCTGTTTGATTGTTGGTAATTGAGGCCCACTGGCCCCCTTGAATAAATAAAAGAGACCCTCACAGCACTATTCTTCTGGCCTCTTGCACATGCCTCCTTTACTCTCCTATTGGCAGCTAAACCTTCAGGAGTCTAGGCCTTAAAGTAGAACTGACTGCTTGAATCTTCTATGTATCTTTGCTCCTTTGCGATTCTCCTTAAAACCCAAACCCTCTGCAGAGATTTTAGCCAAACTAATTCTTTTTCTTTGGCTTGGCATTCCTTTTTAGTCTGATTACTTCCTAGTGAAGCACCTTGAAATACTGTCCTGTGTTAAAAAATGCCTCTGTAAATATGAGTTGTTAGTGCTGCCATTGCCTTAATCATAGATAGAGGAGCTAATTTGCTGCTGTTATCGTACGCTGCATATTTTTTGTGTCTCGGCTCAGTTGGCGTTGAGATTTTTTTCCAGGGCCTGGTCGGTTGTGAGTTTCTTTTTTTTTGTGTGTCTGATTCTAATTAGCAGCAAACTTCTTCTGAATAAAGTTCAGCACAGTGTGTCCACAGGCTGATGATTTGTTCCCTGCTTCATCAATACCATCGTTGGCCTGGATTTTGATCTTTATTTTCCGCTGGAAGGAAAGGAAAATTTGCTGGCGGTGGCTTAGTCGCAGCTGACAAGGAGGAGAGTCAGACTGCTTATGTGAATCACTTCACCTAACTTATGTAGCTATTTAGTTATTCCATCTGTCTTGGCTGTGATTGGGAACAAACTGATTGGACCTCTCGTAAAAAGACTTTTATCTAGGTCAGGAGCAGGAGTACTCTGTTTTTAAGTTAAATCTTCCTCCCCTCTGCCCAGTGCTAATGACATCGGTTGAAGTGAGAAGGCAATGAATGGGAAGTTGTCGCAGATAATTCTCATGTCTCCATCTGTCACGTCCATCCTGGAGCTTGCGGGAGGTAATTGTCTTCTGTCGTGTCTTGTGTGTGAGAGGTTCATTAGCTAGATTAGTGCAAATGCAAAGGATTCTTGTCGGCGCTGGCTTAATGGCGGATTTGAAATCAGGTGCTGTTCTACTTCTGTCTCGTTTCTTTTTCTTCTTCCTTTTGATCTGCTAAGACAGTGATGACAATGGCACTAATGACTAGTGAAGCCAAATGAAGCCTTGACAGAATGAAAGGGGGCAGAGCTAATTCTGCTGATTGGGTAGCTGGATGCTGTCCAAGAATGAACATACTCAACCCAGAAACAAGAAACAGCAGTTTCTCCCCCCATTTTTTTGCTTTGAAATGCTGCAGAATGGAACACATTTTCAGGTGCACGATACTCAGTACCCAGCGGTCACACAATTGGTTACAAATCATTTAATTCATTGTGAGAAATCAGATCAGGATGATGGAAATAAGCTTTCATTAAAAACATGCCATTTGCAAATCTGCAGTATATGCAACTAGAGCTGCATACCATTTAGGCTTGGGGTGATAAGATTGCAGAATATACCTCCCTGTCTTCTCTCTCAACCTCTGCAGTATCAAATGAGCATCCAGTACCCTATTGGTGTGACACTTATCCATGTCTTACACCAATTATCCTGGGATTTCTTTGAATATGATTACCAACTCAGTCTTAATTAATTGTGGGTCTAAGTAGATTCAAGCGTCAAATGTGCCTTTCAGATCCCATTTGAGGACTTTGCTTAGAGATGAGAATATTGTGTGACGCCTCAGAGTCAGGTATGCCAGTATTCCTTTAAGAGATATGTTCATAAATCATCACTGTTTCATGGCATGTGTCTTGAGGAGATGACGCTTATGAACTCCACCTTAACTTGGGTGACTTGAAGCATGGCATGCTGAATGCTACATCTTGTGAAACAAAAAATAAAAACTCAAAAAGCAGACAGAGGCTGATTTAAATGAGTGATCTGAAAGATGGCACTGCTCACAGTGCCAAACTTCCTGGGTGCTGGTACTGCAATGCTAACCCAGTTTATGTCCTCCCATCCCTGGAGAGAGCCCGTGAACCTAGACCCATCCCACTCTGAGGTGCATGTATAACCACAGAGTCGCAATCTCACAATGAGAATAGACTGAGCATCAAGCAGCATTAACTAGTAACCTTGTTAACAGTACATGGCATGGTGAAAGGAGATAGCCCGAGTAGAAACAACAATTTCACAAAGTACGAACAACGGTGCAATTAGAAATGCTCCTTGGGGTCTGTTTGTGACAGAACAATTCCAATGATTTAACAGCGAAAGATCTTTTGCTAGCGTACTATCCTGCTTTCATACAAGTAAAGTAGAATGGGAGGTCAAGGTAGTGTGCACCAAATAAGGAAACATTGTTCCAATTTTTTTGAGAAGTTCTTTTACAGTTGTGCTATTTCCATGTTAAAATTCTTGAATTGTACTCCGTTACATTCACAGCAGGTCATTCAGTTCACAGGTCGACACTAGTGATATTTTCCCTGAATATCCTCTCAACTATCTACATTTAAGTCTATCCATTCATTTTGCCTGTTTTATTTTTCTAACTTCCCCTGGAATGCACCTTTTACAGCTATTTTGGGTAGTGAATTTTATATTTGGAGTAAAGAGGCTTCTCCTGAATCCTTCACTGAATTTTTTAGAAACTATGAATAACAAACCAGTTGTCCTGGAATGACAGAAACATCTCTGGAACTGTAGTCCTTTCAAGTATTGAAATCTAGTAATTCAGCTGGCCCCAGATCAATCAAGGTGGTTCTGAAGAGGAGTCGAGTTGGTTTCAAATGTTGGTTCTGTTTGTCTCTCCATAGATGCTGCCAGACCTGCTGAATTTATCTAGCTCCTCCTGTTTTTATTTCAGACTTACAGCACCTGCAGTCTTTTGCTTAGCTCAGAATTAATGGCGATTATTCCAATCACTAATATTAATTATTTGAAATAAGATTTGTATTCAGGCAGGCAATAGTTCCAGGCAAATAATTGTCTCTGTAGATCAATTGATCTTTCCCCTTTTTCTGAAGGGTTTGAAGAGTGTGTCGCTAGGGCTTAATCCCAGAGCCTGACAGATACTTGATTTCAGCACTTAACAAATTGTAAGATGCTGCTCTTCATAAAAGATGTTAGCCCGTAGTCCTGTCTGCCAGTCTCACTGGCAGACGTCTTGCCATGTGTTATGATCAAGGGCAGTCAGTTCTCCCGGAGGTCTGGCCAAGCTTCATCCCTGAAACGATACTGCCAAACACAGAATAACCCATCATCAACCACAATGCTGCTTGTGGGATCTTGCTGTGTGCAGAACTGCCACTTGTCAGCACTTGAAGTTCGTTCATTGTGTGTATGAGCCGCTTTCAGATATTTCTGCGAGATCATGTAAGACCCACAACAAATGCAAATCTTCAGCTGCAGCTGTAAAATGCGACTTTTCTTTGAAATGGCTATTGCAGCAATATTATGACCAGGAATGTCTTAATGATTGTGATGAAAATGTTAAGGAGGTACTAATATTGCCAGGGTGTCACTAAGAAATTTGTAGGTCGAAATCATACTCCAGAGAGCTGAGTTCATCGCCTAGGTGGACACTTGAGCAGCACTGATGGAGTGCTGCGCTATCAGTGGTACTGTTTTTTTCATTCAGACATTAAAATAATGAGGCCCTATCTTCCCTCGCAGATTGACATAAAAGATCCCAAGGTAATATTTCAAAGAAGGTCAGAGGATTTCCCCTGAGTGCCATGGTCAATACTTAACCCTTAACCAATATTAAAACAGATAATTAGCTTATAATATTGCTAATTGTGTGTGGCAGCTCGAATATAATATCTATTACTGTGCTTCCTACATTCTAACAGTGGCCTACACTTCAGAAAGTACTTTATTGGCAATAAAATGTTTTGTGACATCCTGAGTTTTGTGAAATGTGCTGTATACATGAAAATCTTTCTTTTTATGCAATCTACTAAATATTTTTCTCTTTTAAAGGTAGAATTTTCACCTTTATAAACTTACTTATCTGCTATTATTTGTTTGGCTGTGTACCCACATTGAAATTGACAACATGCAAATGTCATATAACCTGATGCTTGGTTAGTTTTATTACTTGTTGGTATGATAGTGCTGTTACCATGGATACTTCTGTCAAAGTCAATTTTTTTGAGACCAAACTTTTAGGTAAAAAGAAATAATACTTTACAGTGGTTGAAATTCATACTAAGTTTTTGGAACTTGGTTTTGGTTAGAGGTATTGAACTATAGGGAGAGACAGAGGCTATTTTCTCTGGACCGTCAGAGGCTGAAGAGTGGCCTTATAGAGGTTTACAAAATCATGAGGGGCATGGATGGGTGAATAGTTAAGGTTTTTTCTCCGAGGGTTGAGGAGTCCAAAAGTAGAGGGCATAGGTTTAAAGTGAGGAGGAAAGATTTAACAGGGATCTAAGGGGCAATATTTTCACGCAGAGGGTGGTGCATGTATGAAATGAACTGCCCAAGGAAGTGGTGGAGGCTGGTACAATTACAACATTTAAAAGGCATCTGGATGGGGGCATGATTAGGAAGGAGTTAGAGGGATGTAGGGAAAAGGCTGGCAAATGGGATGAGACTAACTTGGGATGTCTGGTTGGCATGGATGTGTTGGACTGAAGGGTCTGTTTCCATGCTGCATGACTCTATGACACTGTAACTGCTCCAGGTTATAGTCCAGCAGGTTTATTTGAAATCACAAGCTTTTGGAGCACTTCGTCAGGTGAAGATTCACCTGATAAAGGTACAGCACTCCAAAAGCTTATGGCTTCAAATAAACCTGTTGGACTATAACCTGGAGTTGAGTGGGTTCTGACCTTGATGCGGTTGCTGTCCATTGTCCTGAAATCAGCCGGGAATGCCTGTCCTGGGCTATCTATTGGTACTTCTGATATTTAAATGACAAAAGAGAACTGAGAAAAAGACTCACGTGTGTTCCACCAACTGGATTCCCAAAACAATCCCACATATCTCAATAAAAGGAGTTTTGGGCCAAAAGACTTTTACATAAGATCAATTGTAACTTGAATGTATAAAATAGATCAGAAGGAAAATTACTTCACTGGGATACAGTATTTTTGCAAGAGCATTAAACACATGGGATAAGAATTTCACAGGCTTAGGGAGATGATTTATTTTTTCCTTTTCTTATTTTGAGCATTTGTTAGCTTAAGCTGATTTCATTTTCTTCCAGCTTTAGCTGATTATTTATTGTTTGTGTGATGTGACATCTCTACAGAAAAGAGTGTGGGTGTGCAGCCTCTTCCCAGGCAATGGCTTTTGTTCTGTTTTTAAGGGGAACGAGTAATGTTCCAGGCATGATTTTGTTTTCGCTCATTGAAGAAATGTGGCTCACAGACGAGGACAGAATTTATTGTTCATTTATAATTGCCTTGGAGAAGATAGCGGTGAGTTGCCTTCTCAAACTGCTGCTGTTCATTTGGTGTAGGTAGGACTGCAACACCATTAGGGAGGGAGTTACATGATGTTGACTCAGTGACACTGATATATATTTCTAAGTCAAGATGGTGCATGGTTTGGAGGGGAACTTGCAAGTGGTGATATTCCTATGATTCTGCTGCCCTTGTCAGTCTAGATGAAAGTGGTTGTGGGGTTGGAAGGTGCTGCCTGAGGAGTCTTAGTGAACCTCTGCAGTGGATCTTGTATAATGCTCCAACTGAGCGTAGTAGTGGAGGGAATGAATGTGGATGTGGTGTCAATCAAGTGGACTGTTTTGCCCTGATTCCCTCCTTTAATGTCCCCTATTCTTTCCTAGGAAATGCTGAAACCTGTATCTGGCACCTTCTTGCTTAATCTGAGCTGAGAAGAAGGGAATTCGAACAAATACCTTTCCATATTCTCTAATGATAGAATTGTAAAATGATGCTGCACAGGAGGGAGGCCATTTAGCCTATCTTACATCTCCTTGCTTTTGGAAGGCTGGTTTACTAATCCCACTCCCCTGCTCTTTTTCCATCCTGTAAATTGAGTTGGATTTTTCCAATGACAATGAAGTCCTACAGTTGGGGCCAAAGGAAAGAGATGCCCCAGCATCTCCCTCCCTATGAGAATGGGTGGTAGTGCCACCATGCACCATTTTAATACTGAAATGCAATTAAGGAATTACTTTTTCCAACCTTTATCTGATATCTCAAATGATTCATTTTGCCTTATATATTTACTGCTGCATGTGCGATCTGAAGTGCCAGAATACAGCCTGGGACTGGGATTCCTAGCTGAGTTCAGGACCATGGTCAGCAAGCTGGCAGATTTTTTTTTTACCCCTACACTACAACATACATCAGACTTCAAAATTATTCAATTGAATGTGAAGGGCATTGGGACTATTCTGAGGATACATAAGGGTATATAAGTGCCAGTATTTTCTGCCAGTAAAGTGTAAATGATGGAGGGCAGGGTGTGGAGTGTCATGAGCTTCTGTTTCTCACAAGCCCCTGTTAATTTTAAGAAACTGATGCAAGTTTCAAAGGCTCACACTGCATATCTCCAGCCTCAGACTGGGTCAAGTCTGGGGAGAACAGGGTCCAAAGCTATTTCAGCACAAAATGGCAAAAAATTGATTGAAGAGGTCATGAGGATTGATGGTGTGTGAAATGGACAGTATGCTTGCTCAGAGTAAGAATTAAATGTCTGACATTGGTGTGGACAACAAGATGCAATAGGTTGGGGGTTTGGACCTTGTTCCTGATTATGCTGCCTGCTGGTGAAGGGGTTCAGAAGTAACCACGTGCATTATAGATCTGATCAACAAAGCATTGTGATCAATAATGCAAAAGGGCCAACTGTTTCCTCAATCAATGTTCAGTTTGCAAGTAATTGATTGCTTTCTGGAAAGGTATAAGAAACCAATTCCTGCTCCACCTAGAGCGGATGATCCAGCTTAATGGTGGGAGGTCACTTAAATGGTCCTTAATATCAGGAATGTCACAAGATCTTGCAGTTCAGCCTTCAAGTGAATCCATTTAAGGTGGAAAATTATCTTTAGGCAATAATTAGCTCTCTTTGCCAAACCCATCATGAAAGAGGTGAAGGGAAGGGATGGTTACCAAACACAAGAGAATTTCTCTCATAAGATCATTTTAGTTTTGTAAAACATCATTCTATGCAGTTATTGCAAACTTCTTAGTCAATGAACACACATCTGAAACTATTAAATCACCTTCAAGAGTGCTATATGAGAAGATTAATGGTCTGAAAAATCTGTATGCACCCCACTTTATGTAGTGTGAGAAAAATTATTATCTTTCCACTGAAGTGAGATTAGAGAAATATTTCACTCTAGTGGGAGAACGTGTCTGGAAAATGTACATTTTGTTAAGGGGGCAAAGCAAATAAGCAAATATGAGACATTTTAAAGGTGAAATCCAAGTCCTAGTGGCAGTGGTGGAAGGAAATATTTGGTTGTGACCATAGCCTAAAACCTAATGAGTGGTTTGGTTGAATTACCTGTGAAGGTGAAAGTTTTAATTGGTTTTGCTCCAGACTTCACAGATGAAAGTTTCAAAAGTATCAGAAAAATGGAAAGAGGGCCAGTAACACTCTATCAGTTCCTTCTGAGCTGGACTGGAACATTTTTAAATATCCGTCGGTCTGCAAACTTCCTTAGCAACAGTGATTGATCACTAATGGATCTCAGGATTTTCTGATTGCTCAACCATGAAACTATGAGGCCTCAAGGGAACTGGACAAGTTTAAAACAGAGCTACACCCCAACAATAGAATGATGTTAGTTTCACATTTGTAATGACATCCACCATTGTAACATTGGTGAGCAATGCCACTGAGTGTCTACTCGTAAACAGAATAGTGAATAGCAAGAGTTAAGTTGTGGGCTGAATTCTACTGCCAAGGTTTGGATAATTTGCCCATTAGGAAACTTTGCTTTAAATATTTAACCATAGGATGTGGGTGTCACTGGCTAGACCAGCACCTTTTGCCCATCCCTAGTTGTTAGGAGGGCTGTTAAGAGTCAACCACGTTGGAAATTCAGAGTTTGAGTCACAGGTTGGAATCTAATCCAGAATAAATGTGCAGAATAATGGATTTCCTCAATTGAGTTTCAGGGCAGAATATTTTCCCGAAAACTGGAATCTAACCGAAAGGTTCACATAGCTTCAATGAGGAATAATGGGAGACCCTGGAGTGTTTACAAGCTGGAGTCTGTTTGAGGGTTTTAGAGTTATCATATAAATGTTTAGACATCAAAGAATGATCAAATCTATCTGAGATGTTGAGGTGATTTAGACATATTGTAACAGATATCTGTAAGTGTTACAGATGAAAATGGAAGGGTTCAGGTCATTTTATATATAAAATAATGTGCAGCTAAGATTGAACCACTGGCTGCAAGCATTTGGAGAGGTTTTGATAAGCTAACTGCAGAAGAATAGATTCTCAGGAATATGTTACAGGACAGAATCAAATCCGGGATTTGGATATTTTATGTATGGAACAATAGCTGCCTCGAGTGCATTACATCTAAACCCAATTGAGGGTTCAGATCAGTTTTATATAAATTACTGAATATCTAGGAATGAATTACAGTGTGATATCGAATTGAGGACTTCAGAAAATTTGTGCTGTGCTGAACATGAGTAAGACTACTGCATTGGAGTCAGTCCATGCTGCGGTATTTTTTTGGGGACAATACATGTTTTTTTTATGGCTGTGTTTTTTTTGTCCTTTTCATAATGATGAATCACACTGAAGGATTAACGATTGTGCAATCAGTAATTTGCAGTTAGTTAATGAGCAATTCTAAAACCAGTACAAGTTTTGGCTGATGCATAGAATAGTCCCATCCATTATTCCAACAATAAACTATCCCAGCTCCTTGATTAGACTCCAGCCTGTAACTCACTCTTGGATCTTCTATGTATGAACTACCCAAATCTCCAGCCAGTAATCACTTGTAGATGTCTACTTTTCTATCTGAAACCCTCAATTACATTCCACTCTGAAACAAACCCTCAATTATCACCTTTATCACTGGGTGAGCTGAAAGATGCTGCTTGTGTAATGCTTTTAGGATGTATTTGTGAATGTTTTCACAAACTAAGCAATTACATCTGCTTTGTTTGGTGAGCTGTGTGGTGGTTACCATCTTGAAACCTGATATGTGGAAAGATTAGATTTGATGCAGCCTTATTAATGGTAATGCAACTCCACAGATTTGAATGGCTTGGTTGATGGATGTAGAACTGTTCAGTTGGGCTGTATGCAGTAAGGTTCTAGCTTTGCCAGGCTTGTGGGGCAGAATTTTATGATATTGTCTAAGTGTTAATTGCCCTGAGGTTTTTGGAGGGTTTTTCATCATGAGGCCTGACAAGATTTCTCACTGTATCTTACCGACTTTGCCTTATTAATAACCTACCCTGCTGCAATGTGGCCTTCTCATTCAATTCCAGACCCATCTTACCACCACTTCCATAACAACTCAGCAGTCATTGGATATTAGATCAGAATCTCTTGTGCCCGGGCCATCTTTAAAAGGCCGTGGTACTCATGGACAAGTGTTGGTAGTCTAGACTCACCCTTCACAGGTAACAGAGTGGTGCACCAGTCACAAAGCCACATTGCTCAAGCTCATAGTTAGCATTGCTGACACTCTCTGGCATTTAATAGTCAGTTCTGTTACCATCGTCATGGTTTAAACACCAAGCCACACAGTTGATCTGTCCTTAGCTACGTCTTGTCCAAACACCCTCTGTAACTCACCACTACCCTGGCGACACTGGCCAGTGGAGACCTGTATTCTGTCGTTGTCCAGTAGGGAAACATCACACACAGGCAAGCAATTGGACAATTCCAAACATAAGCGAACACATCTACCGGAATTGGGTGTCGATCTGATCCAGTCTGGCTTGTAGCATCCTACGCAGCTGAACTCTGCCACTCACAAGGAGAGCTTCCTTCTCCCAAATCCTCGAAAAAAGATTCCCTTTCTCCCACTTCCTCAGCATCTATCACATCGCCTCATTACCTGCTCTAGTTGTGCAGAGCACAGCATACCAGCATGGTGCTGTGCACTCTGTCTAGGCTGAACTGGTCCTGGAACCCCACCAGAACAAGCCCAGTCCATCAGTGGAACTGCATCTACGGGAGTCCATTCTCTGCTCCACCATAGCCCTTGTGACAGAGCTGGACAGTGTTAAATTCACATTCATTCACTGTGCTTTCTTCTTCCTGTTGCTGACCTCTTCGCTGAAGGTGACATGTTTGCCTCCACAGCCTTCTTTGACACAGAATCTCACAAGTTCACTAGCCTCTGACTGAAGAAATTGTTCCTCATCTCAGTCCCAAATGGTCTACCCCATACCCTGAGACTGTGTCCCCTGGATCTAGACTCCCCTCCCCAAGAAAACATCTTCCCTGCATCTCATCTGTCCAGCTCTGCTAGAATTTTGGACGTTTCAATCAGATCCCCTCACTCTTCTAAACCCTACTGGAGAGAGGCCCAGACTTCTTGTTTGATTCTGTCACAAATCCCACGTCACTCAGAGCCCTGTAAGATTCTGCCTTTGGTGTTTGTTGGTGACATTCAGGACAGCAGTTCATAATCTAAAACCAGCCTGGTTTTGGAAGGGGATATTCAGTCTGCTGCTTCTGCAATGTCCAGTCACCTCTGAGTGCTTAGCTGTGGACACTGGAACAGGGAAAGCTTGATGCAATTCATGAACTAAACCCATTGGCAGTCGTTTTCCAACCTCATACATGACAGAACTGTGAACTGTAGGAAGGCAAATGCAACTTTGGCATTTATTTTGAGAGGACTTGAACATAAAAGCAGGGATGTACCTCTGAGGGTCTATAAGGCTCTGGTCACACCACATTCGGAGTGTTGTGCACTGTTTTCGGCCCCATATCTCAGGAAAGATGTACTGACCCTGGGTCTGGACTCGATGGAGTTTAGAAGGATGAGAGGGGATCTAATTGAAACTCACAGAATACTGAATGGCCTGGACCAGACTGGATGTTGGGAAGATGTTTAAGAACATACAACATAGAACTGTACCGCATAGTACAGGCCCTTTGGCCCACGATGTTGTGCCGTCCTATTATCCTACTAAGATCAATCTACCCTGCATACCCTCCATTGGTAGCAGAGACTAGGACCCGAGGGAACAGCCTTAGAGTAAAGGGAAGACCTTTTAGATCGGTGATAAGGAGAAACTTCTTCAGTCAGAGAGTGGTGAATCTATAGAATTCACTACAAAAGGCTGTGGAGGCCAGGTCATTGAGTTTATTTAAGATGGAGATAGATAGGTTCTTGATTGTCAAGGGGATCAAGGGTTATGGGGAGAAAGTGGGAGAATGGGGTTGAGAAACTTATCAACCACAATTGAATAGCGGAGCAGACTTGATGGGCTGAATGGCCTAATTTCTGCTCTTATATCTTATGGTCTTATGTATCTTAGCAAGAGCCAGAGTCTATATGAATAAGAAGAAAAGGAGGCAGGGGGATGCAAGAAGAGATTTAAGATTGACAGTGTTAAAGTCTTGTATTGCCAGGTAACCTGTGCACCACCAGCCATTAACCATCATGAGCTATTATTTATTTTGTAGGCGCCCAGGGTCAGAACACAGCAGTGCTTAGATGTTAAAACACATCTGACAGGAGCATTTAGAATTTGAGGTTCGGTGGACGTGGCAGGAATAAAACTAACAAGAGCAGCGAATTTCAGCCCATAGCAGTCTGTCAGCACTTCTGCGGCGCCCAATAACCAGATGGAGCACTGACAGCTTACAGACAACTAGCTTCCCCTCATCAGTGGCTGAGAGAGAATTGGAGGCATCAGGAATCTGGATGACTCCAGTGACGGTCATGAGTGGTCAGGCACATGAAGCTGGTATGTTTGCCTTTCAAGGTGACCTGATAGCTTTTATAATCAACCTGAACAGATATGCTATGTCATATGTTGGGTGGGACTTGAGCCAGGACTTCTAGCCTAGGGGTAGGGGCTTAACACTGCACCACAAGACTCCTCAACATAACCTGATAATCTTGAGCTTGTGGTCCAGTTAATATCTGGAAGAATGCATTGCAGAGAAAAAAAAAATTGCTTTCTGCTGCTGAAGATGCTAATGTGAGGCAAACCAGACATTGTCTGTAGTGGGGTTTATAACAAAAAACTGATTCTGCCCCACATTTTTGACAAACTTCACCAGCAGGATCTGTGGTGGATTTTCCCTAGAACAGAACTGTGTGTGAGAAGAGCAATTTATCGTTCATTTGGTAGCATGTGTCCAGGAAGTTGTGTACTCAAATCCTACTGCAAATCCTGCAGCACTGAACTCTCAGCTGATGTTCTAGTGCAGTACTGAGGGAGCTCCACACTTCCGGAGATGCCACTATGAGATGAAATATTAAACTGAGGCCACATCTAGTCTCTCGGGGAAATGTAAAAGATCCCATGGAATAATTTTGCAGACAGAGATGAAGTGATTCCCAGGATCTTGGCCCTCAATGAAACCCATTAAAACAGATTAGCTGGTCATGATGACATTGCTGTTTTCGGAAGTTTGGCTGTGGCATTTCCTACATCAATACAATGATTACACTTCAAAAGAACTTCATTTAATTACCTGGTGCTGGTGAAATTGCTATATGAATGCAAGTCTTTCTTTCAAAGACTAATGGGGCCTGTTTTGTAACACAATCACTTGTATTTATATATCATTGTTTAAGGTATAAAATGCCTTGAAGTGAATCTCAAGAGTATTATCAAACACAAGTTGACACTAAACCTTTTATGGAGATAATAGGACAGTTAACCAGAGAGATATATTTTGAGCAAATCTTACCACATAGGGTTGCAATATGTTGGCAGTTGTTACATAGAACGTTGCACATGGTTACAAAACATGACATAGAGAAATTAAAGCAGCATCATAAACTGTCAAAAGCAATAGCTGAGACATTCATCAGTTAGAATCCCATCCCGATCTTTTTGCATTCTTCAAATAAACACCAATTTTTGTCACTCAGTGTAACACGACTGGGTAGAACTTGCAAGGACAGTTACACAATGTGTTTCCTTGAACTTAACTGAATTTATCTCCTCACATCGGGATCACGTTTCCTAACTGTGACAGATTGCCTGAATGTGTGATGTGTAAATAACAGAGAATGTTAAATTCATAGCTAGCAACACGCTGGGTTCAAATTTCAATCCTGGCATTTACATGAGATATGCAGGTGATGGTTGAGGTAAAAAAGAAAGGCATGAATTTATATAGCCCTTTTCATGACCACTCAATAAGATTTTATGGCAAATGAGATATTTTTGAAGGGTAGCAATTGTAATGTAGGAAATGCAGCAGCCAATTTGAACACAGCAAGCTCCCACAAACAACACTGTGATTATAACTAGATAATCTAAGTTTGTGAAGTTGATTGAGGGATGAGTATTGAGCAGGACACTGGGCTAACTCCCCTGATCTTCAAAAAAAGTATTGTTGGATTTTTCACACCCACCAGAGCCATCGATTTCATATCTGATTCAAAACAGGACGTTGCCAACTACAATGCATTCCCTCAGTTTTCACTGGAATACTGCACTCTATTCTTTGCGTTCAAATGGCATGGGTCTGTTCAGTTCATTTGGGAGTGGTAGGGAAGTGGGAAAGAGTGATTGTGAATGTCGATGAAGAGAGATCGAGAAAGGAAAGGGAATAGCAAAGCGAGACACGCAGAATATACAGCGAGAGACTGGGAAGTGTTAATGTTCAATGGGATTTGGGTGTATTTGTTTGTGAGTCAGTGAAAGCTAACAAGCAGGTGCAGCAAGCAATTAGGAAAGCAAGTGGTATATTGGGCTTCTTTGCTGCCATGGCGTGTAACCTTGTTGGGTGGCACAGTGGCTCAGTGGTTAGCTCTGCTGCCTCACAGTGCCTGGGACCCGGGTTTGATTCCACTCTCAGGTGCCTGTTTGTGTGGAGTTTGCACATCCTCCTCGTGTCTGCGTGGGTTTCCTCCGGGTGCTCTAGTTTCCTCACGCAGTTAAAAATGTGCAGGTTAGGTGAAGTGGCCATGCTAAATTGCCCCTAGTGTTCAGGGATGTGCAGGCAACGGGGATTAGCCATGGGGGAATGCAGGGATAGGATAGAGATGGGTGGGATGCTGTTCACAGGGTCAGTGTAGACTCAATGGGCCAAATGGCCTGCTTCCATGCTGTAGGGATTCTGTGATTCTAACTGGATTATTGTACAATTTTGGTCTCTGTGTCTAAAGATAATATCTGTTATAGAGCGAATGCAACAAATGTTCACCACACTGAATCCTGGCAAGGCACAACTGTCTTGCGAGGAGAGGCTGGGCCTGTATTCACTTGAGTTCAGAAGAAAATGAGGAGATCTTATTGAAACATATAAAATTATAACAAGGACTTGATAAGTGTATGTGGGAATGATGGTTCGTCTGGTTGCGTTTTGGTAGGGGTTTGGTCTGGAACAGAGGACACAGTCTCGGAATAAGATGTAGGCCATTTAGGACTGAGATGAGGGAGAAATTTGTTTACTCGAGAGTGGTGAATTGAATCTTTAGAATTCTCTTCCGTTGGGGTGCAGGTGGTGGGCTGGATATTCTGATCTTCAGAATAGTCAAGGGTGAGATTTTTATATTCTTCAGCTCTAGGGAAATTTTAGGTTAGCATGATCTTTGGTATTTTCTATCCCAAAGGATTACAGAGTACTTTCAAGGCAGAGATTGATAGATTGCTAGATGTTACAGATATCATGACTTACAGGGATAATGCAGGAAGATGGTATTGGTGTGGAAGGTCAACCATAGTCTGGTTAAATGACAGAACAGGTTCAAGGGGCTGAATGGTTGGATGCTATTCCTATTACCTACATCACTAAGTGAAGAGTCACAAAAAGAGAGAGATGGGAAAAGAGGATGAGAGAGGTGAGATGGATATTTTGGTTACAGACCCGGTGAGCCTAAAGTCAGTGGTGGGTATGTTGTTGGAGGGAATTCTGAGGGACAGGTTTCACATGTATTTGGAAAGGCAAGGACCGATTCGGGATAGTCAGTACAGCTTTGTGTGTGGAAAATCGTGTCTCACCAACTTTGCTGAGATTTTTGAAGAAGTGATAAAGAAGATTGATGAAGGCAGAGCAGCGGAAGTTGTCTATCTGGACTTCAGCAAGGCGTTTGAAAAGGTTCTGCATGGTAGACTGGTTAGCAAGGTTAGGCCACATTGGAATCCAGGGAGAACTAGCCATTTGGATACAAAATTGACTTGAAGGTGGGAGACAGAAGGTGGTGGTGGAAGGTTTCTTTTCAGACTGGAGGCCTATGACCTGCAGTGTGCCGCAAGGATCGGTGCTGGGTCTACAGCTTTTTGTCATTTATATAAATGATTTGGATGTGAACATCAGAGGAATGATTAATAAGTTTGCAGATGACATCAAAAGTGAAGAACTTTACCTCAGAGTACAACGGGACCTTGATCAGATGGGCCGATGGGCCGATGGGCCGAGGAGTGGCAGATGGAGTTTACTTTAGATAAGTGTGAGGTGCTGCATTTTGGTAAGGCAAATCAGGGCAGAACTTAGACACATAATGATAGGGTCCTGGAGAGCCCATGGGGTGCAGGTTCATAAATCCTTAAAGGTGGAGTCACAGGTAGAAAGGGTAGTAAAAAAGGTGTTATGTTCACTTGCCTTTATTGGCTATTGCATTGAGTATAGGAGTTGGGAGGTCATGTTGCGGCTGTGCAGGACATTGGTTAGGCCACTTTTGGAATACTGCATTCAATTCTGGTCTCCCTGTTATAGGAAGGATGTTGTGAAACTTGAAAGGGTTCAGAAAAGATTTACAAGGAAGCTTCCGGGTTGGAGGGTTTGAACACAGGGAGAGGCTGAGATTATTTCAGCTGGAGCATCGGAGGCTGAGGGGGTGACCTTATAGCAGTTTATAAAGTCATGTGGGGCATGGAAGGGGTGATTAGCCAAGGTGTTTTTTCCAGAGTAGGGGAGTCCAAAACTAGAGGGCATAGGTTTAAGGTGAGAGGGGAAAGATGTAACAGGGTCCTAAGAGGCAACTTTTTCAGGTAGAGGATGGTGGGTGTATAGAATGAGCTGCCAGAGGAAGTGGTGGAAGCTGAAACAATTACAACATTTAAAAGGCATCTGGACGGGTTTACGAATAGGAAGGGTTTGGAGGGATGTGGGCCAAATGCTGGCAAATGGGACTAGATTAATTCATGATGAGCTGGACTGAAGGGTCTGTTTCTGTGCTGTACAGCTCTATGATTCTAAGACACAGCTGAAAGCTGCATCGAACTGTGTCTCTACTTAGCATGAGGCAATAGTGTAGGTAAGTGAGAACCTCTCATCTGAGATTTGTCCAATGTTGAAGGCTTTGAAAAGCACAAAAACTCAGGAGACATGTGTGAAAGATTTAGGATGAAAGGATTAGCTTCAAAGGAAAAGGCCCTGAAGGTAGAAAAGGAAAACTTGCTTGTTCTTAAAGAAATTGTGAAACCAAAAGCTGGAAGAATCCCCAAGGTTTAGTTCTTACACTCAAGGAGTTAAATAACGAGGGAAGAAAGAAGTGAGGTGCTCAGTGGAGTTCAGTCTGAACGGCCTTATCCAAACATATCATGCAGCTAATGTACTGGACCATTGGCAGATGGATGAACAGTGTGAGCCCTCATTAGCAGACCATGCAGCTCTGGGTAATTGAGAAACCTTCATTAAAGCTTCATCTGCAGATACAGGGGAAGGGCCATTACAAGCTCAAAGTGCATTTTATAACACTCATATCATAATTAGCTTCAATTTGTATGACAAAATAGCACAGAGTGCAACAGTGACATAAATCTGCAATGTGACTCACTACAGCTCGGATTCCATTTTCATATTCACAGTGAAATGGGCCTTCTGTTAGCCGTTCTTAATAGAGGGGAGAAAATAAATGAGCCATTTACTACTTAACTAAACACTTAATTCTGTGGTATTCCTCTCAATTGCCTACATCCTTTTGCAGGAATGTTTTCACCTGAGGACCTTATAATAAAACTGTCTGAGTCTCACTGTATAAATGGTCGAGTGGGAAATATATAACAGCACTACCAGCATCCAAAACAGGAAAGATGGCAGGTTAATGTTGCTGCTGTCAATAATTCTGAAGAAGGATCTATTTTTGGACATTTAAAAGTATAAGGCTCGAAAGCAGTGGCAAAGAACTGGAGCCATAGAAGGTTACAGTACAAAAGAAAGCCATTTTTAAAAATTCATTTATGGAATATAGGTGTTGCTGGCTGGGCCAGCATTTATTGCTCATCCATAGTTGCCGTTGAGAAGGTGATGCTGAGCTGCCTTCTTGAACCGCTGTAGTGCAGGTACATCCCCAGTGCTGTAAGAAATGGCAATCCAAGTGCATTACTAGTGAAGCGATGCTAATTGTATGCTGAGATGTTGGTTTAGCTCAGTTGGCTGGATGGGTGGTTTGTGATGCAGAGTGATATCAAACAGTGTGGGTCCAATTCCTGCACTGGCTGAGGTTACCATGATAGGACTCTCCTTCTCAACCTGGCCCCTTGCCTGAGGTGTGGTGACCCTCAGGTTAAACCACCACCAGTCATCTCTCTCTAATGAGAGAGCAGCCCTAGTAGGACAATGGTGACTAACTGCAAAAATTAAACCTTTCATCTATTTAGCCTGGAGTTTCACTTAACAGTTATAGAGCTGTACAGCATGGAAACAGACCCTTTGGTATGCTGACCAGATATCCGAAATTAACCTAGTCCCATTTGGCCAATACCCCTCTAAACCTTACCTATTCATATACCCATCCAGATGCTTTTTAAGTGTTGTGAATGTATCAGCCTCCACCACTTCCTCTGGCAGCTCATTCCATACACACACCACCATCTGTGTGAAAAAGTTGCCCCTTCGGTCCTTTTTTAATTCTTTCTGTTCTCAACTTAAACCTATGCCCTCTGGATGTGGACTGCCCACCCTTCACTTGTCACTGGGATCATAACAAGGTCAAGAAATGATGGTTGGATTCTGCCTTATTGGAGATGGTCATTGACTGGCACCTGTGTGGCACAAATGTTACTTGCCACTTATCAGCCCAAACCGGAACGTTGTTCAGGCCTTGCTGCATTTGGACATGGACTGCTTCAAAAATCCAAGGAATTGCAAATAGCCCATCATATTGGTGCCATCGTATTGCAGGTATAACTCACCTGGTCCCATTCCCCTGCCCACACAACCCTTTAACTATATTCTATTCAGATAATTATCCAGTTCCTTTTTGAAAAGCCTAGTTGAATCTACCTCTATTGATGTCTTGGACAGTGCATTCCAGATCCTAGGCACTTGCTGCACAGAAAAGATTTTCCTGATGCTTCTTCTGTTCTTCCCCTTAAATCAGTGTGAAGTTGAATATTAAAATAAACTCTTTTGAGTAAAACAGCCTACCAATTCTCAGAATGTCCTGAAGCTCTTCACATCAATGATTCACTTCTTAAGCGTCCTCACTGCTTTTCAGTAAATGCACCCAATTTATGCATAACAAAGTCCCACAAATGGCATTGAGTTAAATGCTTGGTTAGCCAGTTTCCATTTGCCTAGTCTAGGCGAAGAGATAAACTTTGGCCACCAAACCAGGAGGCCTCCACGTCCTTCTGCAAGAGCTGCCATGGTGATCTTTAACAATGCTGCAGTGCATGCTTTACCCAGCCTCTATACATGCCCATATTTTACCCCTGCAGAATATTTTTTGACTGTGCAGTGTATAAAGAAAACAGGATTAAATGAGCTTCCAGGAAATGCTTTCCAATTTCTTGAAACACTTGCAAATTATGCAGTGTAAACAGCAATTGATACCTGTTATCCTTTACAGTTGATAGTCTTTCTGGGACTATTGTCAGATTTTTACGATGTGCAAACATATGTGCTAACATTGTGCGGGTTGTACAGGAATGTACAGTGAAATGTACAGTGAACCCCTGGAAGTGCACACTACATTGACCCCTCAGAAAAGAGTTTGCTAATGATTACATGCTCAGTAGAAAGAGTCTATAATCTTCCTGAGTTTAGAAGATTGAGAGGTTGTCTAACGCTGACTGGAGAGTCTAAAGCCATGGGGACAAATCTCAAGGCAAGGGTAAATCATTTAAAACTAAAGTGACAAGGAATTTCTTCAATCAGATGGTGCTGAGTTGAATCTTTAGAATTCTACCCTTGAGAATAATTAGGACTGACATTGTTAGATTTTTGGGCTCCTGGTGAATGTAAAGATATGGAATGGATGGGCAAGTAAAGATGAGTTGATGTGTTATGATAAGCTATATGGCCTCCCCCTGCTCCCTTTTTTAATGTTCCTTGTGCGTCAATTTTGCAGGAGATTTCTAGAAATATATGAATGTTTGCACATAATTCAATACAGTGAAAGGATTTAGTATGTGTTTATGCAAAGCTTTTTAAACAGCACTGCACTGGCCTTATTAGCTCACTGAGTATTCACTAAAATATGCCATTATGAGCTGCCTTGATAGTCGTGTGTTAATTAGTGAGAATCTGCTGGGTGCTGAAGAGTTCACCACGAAGGTCTTGGCTGAGCATGAGGTTCTTGCTTAGAAACAGCTCTAGACAAACCAGAACAGAACAATGGTGGCTTTTGCTAACACACTCACTACTGTGCTTTCTCCTTGTTTCTTCTTACAGCTCCATCTACTGGTGTTGTGCTGTATGGCAGCTACAAATGAACACTATAAACAGATTTCTATTTGACTATTATTGAAAAAAGGCACATATTTTTGAAGCTTTTCATCTTGTACTCATCAGGACAATTCTCAAGAATACCAGTTGAAGTGGAAAACCAACACTTGTACTGCATGAGAGGAGGGTAATGGTTGATTACCTGTGGAGTCTGATTGATAGAGATATCAATTGACAGTTAACTGCCAGATTTGTTTAAATTTTAAATAGAACAGGTTGACTATAATTGGTCAAGGGATTACCCTAAAAAATGAACCAGTGAATGGATGTAATCTATTTTGTTAAGCTGAATCAGGTCCAGTGAATGTTCTTCTAGTTTGTGAAGAACAGGACCCTGTGCCTTCCTATATGTAGCTGCCAATATGCACATGTACACCACACTGTGAGCCCAACTGAAAATCTTGATTGCTGTTTCAAAATAGTACAGCACCACTTTCACAGATTCATCTCCCTGTTTGTATTGAGTTAAATAATTTCACCTAGTGTGGTAATTAATGCTGGGCTACAGCTGATCTCCATGCTCCTGTGTTTATGAGGGAGTAATCAGTCAGAACACAGTTAGTATCAAAGGAAAAGGAAGACTTGTCTTTTATAACCTGCAGGTGTCCCAAAGTGCCAATGGCATGGTCCTACAACTTGCACACAGCAAGATCCAACAAGCTGCAATGAAATAATGATCAGATTTTGTTGATGTTGGTGTAGCATACGGTGCAGAACTCTTCATTTTGAATTACACTCATTTGAGGAGGCAGACGGTCAAAGCAAAAGACAATGCCTTCTATAACCCAGCATTTCCAGTACTACACTAACAGTGTCAGCTTTGCTTTTGTCTTCAAATGAAAGACTTGCTTCCATGTAGTATCGTTACTGACTTCAGGATGTCCCATATGTTTTGCAACCAATGTAATACTTTTGAAATCTATTAATTGTAATATGGAAAATGCAACAGTCAGTTTGCATATAGCAACTTCTACAAATATCAATGCAATAATGATCAACTGTTTTACTGGTGCTTGGTAGAAGATTAAGCGTGGTCAGAACTCAGCAGGGAACTGTCTTTCTTCAAAGTAGTTACAGGGGATTACATAAGATTTGCTTTAATGTCTCATTGAAAGATAGCACCTTTGATAGTGCAGCATTGTCCCAGTATTGCAGTGGATTTTTCTTTTCGAGTGGCTGGGGATGGCGAGGCTTAAACACACCACCTTCAGACTCAGGTGATAATACTACCAACTAAACTAATTGACACTGTGGACCCACTGGTGAATTAATGACTCCCTTCTAAAACTCAATGCTGAGTGAGATTGGATGGAAGCTTTTTGTAACTTTGCCCTCCCCCTTAAGTTGAGTGTGTGCTGATGCTGTATTAAAACTCACCACTTAGGCAAGGTATCAGAGGACACATGTACCATGATGGGAAGAGAGAAAATTGGCAAAGGAGAAAAATAATCTTAATGATTGGTGGCATTCTCTTTAGTGTAAATGATGCACTGTTTGGTAATAGGTTATTATGTAATATTCAAGTTGAGTTTCCCAATTGTCTGTCTGCTTTTATGAGCAAATGCCTGTCTTTAGGACATGAGAGTCTGATGGGTAAGGTTTGCAAATCCTGACTCTCGTTGTGGTGGGAGAGATTTTGGTTAAAAATAACTGGGGATAATCCAAAAAGCATCCCAAGTAATTGAATTGGCAGATGGTCATCTAATTAGACCATTCCAACAGGGCTAGTAGATTCCATGATAAAAAAAAATGAGCATGCTGAAAATATTGAGCAGATGGAATTAGGTGATCTCAGATAACCCATCCTTACAGTTTTTGTTAAACCAAATTATCAGGTTTGGTTGGAGCTTACTCGGGGCAAATTGGCTGTTGCACTTCTGACTTTACTGTACTTTTACAGAAAAATAAAATGCCTAAACAGTGTTTTGAGAGGAGTGTCAAGTTTTTTTAGTTCTGTTCTTGGGAGCAATGTTTTGAGGGATAGTGGATTTGCTTTTATAATGCGAGTCTTTTCATCAACCTGGAATATTAAATCATCTTTTACATGACCAAGTGAAATTTTATTCTGAAATTGAAAATGTCCATCAGACAGCCAGTTCCATTCTAAAATGGAAGAACATCTAGAAATATTGATATAGAAGAGTTATTGGTGTGTCCTCAAGGATGATTTTTTTTTTGGGTCTTTTGGAATGCTGAGTTGGTGTCTCTGCAGTCAACTATTGGTTTTGACAGCTCTATATAAAGTCTTGGCTCCTTTCCTCCTCAACCTTCCTTCCTTCTGTCAAGTCTTTAATGAATTCTCCTTTGCGGTGCTACATTAAACTTTCCTCATCTAAGCTTTCTCTTTTGTACTTCAGCTGCCTCAAATACAGAAGGATTGAGCTCTGCTTTCTGGTACATCATCCTTTCACATTGAGGTTAAGCTTATGGCCTGGTCTTTTATTTAAGATTCCATTATTGGTTGGCGGTGGGGGGGCGGGCGGTGGATGGGATCATGCTGCATTTGAGATGTTGGCTTTGCCTCCTGTTTTTTCTCAATTGGAACTCAAGGCAAGCAGACTGCAGATATCTTCACTATTTCTGTGTTGTTTTATCCAGTCTTAGTTAGACATCTAAGTGAGGTACAATGGGACACTAAAATTTTTTAACCTGGTTGAGCCACCTAAATTTTCTATTGTGTACCTCAGAATTTTTGTTCTATCACTCATTTGGTTTCACTTTTTTGAGAGCTTTGCTAGGACAATGTTTGCTGGTTGCTTTGAGTACATAGTCATGGAGAACATTCTTCACATGTAAACCTAAAGAATGTGGTTTGCCTGATCTTGTCCTTACTAACTCTCCTTGCGCATATCCTTCCTCCAAGGACAGCTGGATAGCAATCAGGAACTTGGTTCATGTTTCCCTCCCGAATTCAGGAGTACTGAAGGCAACTGTAACTCTGTAACACTGCCTCAACTGTAACTAGCTACCTGAGCACAGTGGATCATATGAGGCCACTTGGTTCATCAAACCAAGCTTGCTTTGTAGCAGAGCTATCCAATTTAGTCCTATGTCTGTTTTTTTTCTCGTAATTGCAAAATGCAGCTTTTTCTCTCTTCCTCATAAAGCAGACAAAGCCCTGCGTGTGACTGTTTTTGTAGCTGGATTTTTCTCGAAAGGTTGCTGGTTAGTCACCAGAGTGTCTCTCTTGAGGGGGCCACTCTGTATCAAACAATGCTGAGTGGGTTACTGCCACACATTTATCGGAGTGATTTGCACATCAACTAGATCGGCCATGTTACAGAAGGGCATTCCATGGCAATGACGTCTTTGAGTGGGACTCAAACCCAGAGCTTCTGGCCCTGAGGCAGGGACACTAACCCACTGCACCATGAGACATCCATCCTGAAAAATAGTAATCTTAAAATACATGTTAAAATTGACTTTTGAGTATTTGTGTGGAACCTAATTCCATGATTTTCAGATGTTTTCTGTATGGGCACTCTATCCCAAATAATTATTTTTCAGGTTCCCTCTAGATTCTCCCCTCTAGTCTTACCCAACTGGAACTTGAAGAAAACCTTTCTTTTTGTTTGAGAGATTACATCTATTCTTTGAGAAATCCTAAAGCTACACTCAATCCTCCACTAGGCAGGAGACCAAGGCCTCAGAGCAATCAAAGTATACATGCCAGTAAATATGCAAGAGAAATGTAACGTTTTTATTGAACTTGGCATATGTGATGTCAACACTTGAAGATACTCAAAGTTGAGTATGCCTATGCAAAGAAATAAATAATTCATTCATTGTAAAAGTCATCCAGCAGTTTTTTGAATGCTAAAATAAAGTCCTTGCAGGAGATGTTAGACATACCACTTTTCTCAAGGCTGGCTTTTTGGATCAATGGCCCATATGGCTCCTTGGAGAATACACTTGGCTCACCTTGCAGAGCAGGATTAAATAGATTGTCAACCAAACTGCTATCAGGCAATCTGGAATTCTGGCAAGGAAAGTATTCAACAAACATTTTAATAAAGGCAGCAATATGAGAAAAATGCAAGAGATAGCAGGGTGCATTTTACTAGCTTGCACTCCAGAGGCAGAAACTAATGACCTCTCTTGAAGTGAGTTTGGGGCATAGGGAGATATATAATCAGGAGGGAAGGATTTTCTGTTGGCATAGAAATTTCCCAGCACTCTCTTTGTCTTGTTAGATATGTACTAACTCATCGCTTTTTCCACAGTATAAAATATTACTTCACAGGGAATTATATCTGTTAGGGTTAGGGTTAGTAATTTATGATGACTCTTAACCACCTTAAAAGTACAATAAATGCATATTCGTGTTGATGAATCACAGGGGGCTGATCACGTGATTTCTCAAAATGCAAGTGTATTATCTCTTTTGATCATCCTCGTTATTGACCTACCTACCTCCCATCCAAAACCTGCTTTGACCAAATGCATTTCTCGTCATTTGTTTGAATTGCAGGGGGCGAATAAGGAGGCACAAATTCATCTCAGATGGTGGTACAAAATGAGAGTCATTGGATGGGCCAAAATTATACACCGCTGCAGAGATGAATTTCTGCCCCAAGGTCTGTACAACTATCTCTTGTCTAACTTGCTGGCATGTACACTTTGCTCTGAGGCCTTGGTCTCCTGCCTAGTCCTAGTCTAATGTTCTGCTTATGCATGCTAGAAACTGTTAGTCTAACAAAAGCTACCGTGCCAATGCTAGCTATTGCGCACTGATTAATTTTCGGCCTGGCAGGTGTCCGTTGCTGAAGCGGCAAGCTTGTTGCACAGGGTGTGCTGAATGGAAATGAGAAGCTCTGCAGATTCACCAAATGATAAACACAGGCTTCCTGCAGAGACCTTTAACAGAAATCAAAGGAAGCCAGCCAGCCCCGTGACTTCAACCGTTTACTGACTTTTGTCAACCGAAGTGAGATTAACATCTTACTGCAAGTCAGAGCACAGTAAATAAAACCTTTTCAAATGCATTTCATTGATATAATTCCACTCAAGAGTCACACATGGGTCACAGCATATGGCAACCATCATGAACTGGACCATTAAATCTAATCAACCTCAATGCAAAGTGTTGATTTAATTTTTTTTTTATTTTCTGAGGTATCTCTGACAGATTGATTACTGCATGAGTTAGCCGTTAACGTTGCTGTTGGTGGGGGAGCTAAGAGTCTGTGTATGTGCTACTCATCCTCGCGGTCTCTTTATCCTCCGTCCTTGCAGGAAGGCTGTTACGATGCTGAATTTTCCTTGCCTACGCCATTCGGGACTGCCTATGTAAGAAATTATGACAGCCTTGTTCAGCATAAGTGAGGTGTTTGAAAGGTTAAAACCAAAAATACTGCGGATGTTAGAAATCAGAAACTGCTGGAAAGGCTCAGCGGGCCTGGCAGCATCAGTGGAGAGAATTCAGAGTTAATGTTTCAGGTTCAGTGACCTTTCCTCAGAACTCAATTTGGAAGGTTAGAATCATAGAATCCCTACAGTGTGGAAACAGGCCATTCGGCCCAACAAGTCCACACTGCCTCTCCAAAGAGCATCCCACCCTGACTCATTCCCCTGCCCCTGCATTTTCCCCATGTCTAACCCAACCAAAACATCCCTGAACACTACGGGTAATTTAGCAATGGCCAATCCACCTAATCTGCACATCTTTGGACTGTGGGAGGAAACCCACGCGACACAGGGAGAATGTGCAAACTCCACACAGACAGTCACCTGAGGGTGGAACTGAACCTTGGTCCCTGATGCTGTGAGGCAGCAATGCTAACCACTGAGCCACTGTGCCATCTCATTGTGTATGCCAACAGCAACTTCAGTGAAGAAACATAAAATAGAGTTAGAATAAACTTCTCTTCTCTCCTCTTCTCAGTGGAATACAGATGCATCATACAAGCTGCTTTAAGCAGGGCACCAGCGTATATCCTATTCTGTATGTAGGGTTGGGTTAGTTCTAACAATTTTTTCATTTTAAATACCACTACCACTTCACTCCTCTCTGGCATGCCATGGAGGATTAGTATCAACCCCTTTATATTACCTCGCAGTAAAGCAACAACAACTTGCATCAATATAGCACTTTTAAAGGAACACAGTCCTCCTAGTTTACTTGCCCTGAACACTCTCAGTTGTCCCAATCTGAAGACATAGTAGAAAAGGTGAAATGGTAACTGATGTGATCTCATTCTTTTCAAATGGTTGCTTTGAGTCAAAATGATCCTTGTTTGACCATGGGTGATCCTCCTGTACTAATTCTACAAGGTGTTAAGCTATCATGATTCAATGATGATAGGTTTTGTAGACTGACGATGCGGATTGTATAATACAGCAGCATGACTTTTGCTGATTAGAGATCTGCATTGGGCTGTTGGTGTACACAACCAGCTACATGCGGTCATCAGTGAGAGTTTCTCAGAGTTTATAGGTTGGCTGCTTGGAAAAATGGAAGTTGTCACAGTGCAGACAAGGAGGGTTCTTCAGTTTCTAACACCTTGATGATCCATCATTCCACTGCTCAGAAATGTAGCTCCATATCTAACATTAACACACTTGCGAGATTTGAAAGATGACAGAAGCCACAGTGGAGTCTTCATACTGGCTTGTTCTTTCTCCAGCCTTTGTCAGTAGCCAAGAAATAATTTTTAAAAAGTCATTGTTAATGAGGCTTCAGTCAGCATTTATAGAGCATTAACAATGGAATGGAGGTTGGGAACTCTGCTTCAGACCCCAAAAGTGGCAAAACCCTCCATTTAATTGAAGGGGAGATGGTACAGGGAAAAATTAATGATAGCTGGAATGGCACTGAAATTTGGATCTTCACAGATTAACAGATTAAATCCAAGTATTTGTTTTTAAAATTTACTTTGAATCCCTACAGTGTGGAAACAGGCCATTCAGCCCCTCGAGTCCACACTGACCCTCTAAAGAGCATTCCACCCAGACCCAACTCACTACTCTAGCACTGTAGTCCTGCATTTCCCATGGCTAACCCACCTAGCCTGCACATCCCTGAGCACTACAGGTAATTTAGCAATGGCCAATCCACCTAACCTGCACATCTTTGGACTGTGGGAGGAAACCGGAGCATCCGAAGGAAACTCACGCAGACACAGGGAGAATGTGCAAACTCTACACAGGCAGTCGCCCAGGGCTGGAATCGAACCTGGGTCCCTGGCTCTGCGAGGCACCGTGCATGTAGGTTCACATCTCAGCTGAGCAAGTGTCTTTTAACCAAAAACTGAACTAAAATCTAATGAAAACATTGAACTCATCTGGTTCATTAATGTCCTTTAGGGAAGCAAATCAATGGTTGTAGTGAGCTGTGGAAGATCTCGGCTTTGATCCCTGGTTTTGGTGACACTATTTGACTTCAACTCAGTGTTTATAGAGTCATAAAGCCATACAGCATGGACACAGCCCCTTCAGTCCAACTCATCCATGCCTATCAAGTTTCACAAGCTTAATCTTCAGTGTTACTGAGCTCAGGAGTTGGGAGAATGAGCCAGGGTCCCTATTGTCAATGTAAGTTGTGTACGTGTCACCAGCAGGGGCTCAGTTGTATTAATCCACACTGTTGACTAAACTCACTGTCTGGAAGCCCATGTGAAGAGGGAAATTTAATTGATCCATTGTCATTGGGGCCCATAACATTGTATGTGTTGGCACAAATTCCAACTGGCTGGACTTCGGAGAAAACTTGAGGAAACAGAAACAAAACATTGAGTTCCACAGGAAGGTGGAGCTTCTGTTTCTAAATGATCAGAGCATCTAATTAGTGTTTACCTGACTTTTTTGTGAATCTCCATTAATCTAAGGAGATAGATTCAGTTTGTCAGGCAGTCTGTGGAAGTGCAGGAGGGAGTTAGCTTTAATATACCTCCCACCAGGAGACATTCTTGTTTGATGGCCCTCGCTCTGTCACTTTACACATTTTAACATCTCCTTTAAAACTTGCCTCATCATTTTCAATTGAAAGAAAAGCGCTTCTGAAATGAAATCACAGCTGAACTGGAACCAAGTTCATTTTTCTGAAAGAAAAGTTAAGATTGCTTTTGAGAACAGAGTTGAGACTTCGTACAAATTATGTCAGAACAGCGGGGATGGACGGACACAGTCTATTTTGGTGATGACCTTCTGCATCATCTCTTCAATTAATTACTGCAGTTAAGTGACAGGAATGTGGCAAAAAAACTGGAATGTCTCACCATTTGAAGGAGAGAGGAAGATTTTCACATTTTACAATTTGAATCCAAAAATGCTCACTCGGGGAAGATTTCACAATTGCATTGTGACAATTTTATTTAATTTGTACAAACCCAGGAAGCTATCCCACAAGTGTGTTTCTTCTGGAAAGGAGTTACATTTAAAATGACCAGTACAGGAAGGATTCCTTCAGACCTCTATCATCTTGTGGTTTCTTCTTTATCTTCTCCTCCCTCGGGTAGAAATAGGTGCAGCACAAAGGAGAAAATGATAGAGAAAGCAGAAATAGAGGAGGCAGGATGGTGGTGGATGGGAGGGACGACTCTCATAAAGCAGTCAGAGACAGAGAAAGAAAAAGGAAAAGAGTGACAAATCATGGGGGAAAGAAAAAGCAAAACTGTAGAAGAAAGCAAGTTTGAGGAATGAAGAAGGGTCCCGACCTGAAATGTCAGCTTTCCTGCTCCTCTGATGCTGCCTGGCCTGCTGTGTTCCTCCAGCTCCATGCCTTGAAATCTAAGTTTGAGGAATGGTTAGAACCACTCAGGAAGTGCATAGAAACACAGAGGAATGGAGCAAGAGAGATGGAAGGGAAAATAGAGACATATGAAAGGTGGTTAGCCAGTGAGAGAAAAATAGGGGCCAAAGTATTTGGGAATTTCAGTCAATGGAGCATTAAAAACTAGGAGCATGAATAAGCAATTCAGCTCCTCGAGCCTGCTCTGCATTCAATACGATTAAGATCTCATCTCAGCCTCAAGTGAATTTGTGATCAACTGAAAGAGAAGAGGAGACAGGACCAGAGAGTGAGAGAGGAGCAAATAGAGCAAGACAAGAAAAGAGGAAAAAGAATCCGGAGAGAGAGAACATTAGTCTATATTATCAAAGACAGATGCAAGAAAAGTTAGTAGAAAATTAGTAGACCATGTTAATGGACTATTTGTTCAATTTAGATTTGCAACAAAACCTCCTACTCCTTCATTGACAAAAAGGCCAACTTTACACTTCCTGTTAAAACGAATGGACCATGAAACAGCCAACCTAATAAAGTGGCTACTGTGCCCCAGAATAGACGCAAGTTAAACAAAGGAGAAAATTTTCACTGAGTAGTTGGAGACAATAGGGCTTATGTGAAGTTATGCCTCTAATGAGTATGTTGCAGTGGGATAAGATGAAGGCTGAACACAACCTAACAATGCAGAGGGCATAAAGCCTTACATAATGTGTACTATTACAGACTTGCTCCTGTTCTGGTCTACAGAATCCCCTTACATCCGTTCAGCTGTCGGAATATAGTATTTATCAACCAGATCTAGGAATTCCTCCGCTGTGGCCCATGGTGTCTGCTATACATCCTGGAGATTGGATACCAAACCCCCTGCACCAATGGTGGCAGTATTTATGAGAATGGCTTACACTGACCATGCTTTGTGGCATGGTCTTGCACTTTATCAACAGTACGCACTTGTTGGTCAATGGAAGCATGTCCCAATTATAGGGGGATGTGAATGTCAACAACGGAACCCAATCTCTGTAGGCATAATGTCTGGATTGCTATTCGCCCCAGGATGACAGGGCACTCTGCTCTGTACCAGCTAATCTCTTACTAACTGCCATCAGTGCACAGAACCTCACTGTAAGCAGTTCTGATGAAGAGTCACTGGACTCGAAACGTCAACTCTGCTTTACTCTCACAACCTGCCGAGTTTCTGCAGCAATTTCTGTTTTTGTTTCACAGTATACTTGTTCCTTAGTGTCCCAGGGCAACTTATTTTACATGGATATACAGAGTTGTCTGCTTCAGGTAAAAGTGCCGAACAATAATGCTTAGATGAGTGCCAGTCCTCAGTAGTGCTTTGTAAACCACTTTGTTCTCCTTGCTCAGTGTAAAGAGTAAATGGGATGTTGAGAGTATTGGGCTCTGTTTTGTCATTAAAATTGGTGCAACAGCTTTTCCCCATTGTAGCGGAGTCTAAAACTAGGAGGTATTGGTTTAAGGTGAGAGGGAAGAGATACAAAAGGGTCCAGAGGGGCAGTTTGTTCACACAGAGGCTGGTGAGTGTCCGATATGGGCTGCCAGAGGTACTGGTGGAAGCGAGTACAATTTTGACATTTAAGAAAGATTTGGATAGGTACCTGGATGGGATAGGTATGGAGGGATATGGACCAAACACAGGCAAATGGGACTAGTTTGATTGTGAAAACAGGGCTGTGTGGACTAGTTGGGCCGAAGGGCTTGCTTCCATGCTTTAAACCTGTATGACTCTATGACTGTAGCACATATCAAACTAATCTAACCATCGATGATAAAGGCACAAAGCACTCTATCAGCTTATCTGTCACATCTTTAGAATTCCAATACCCTCTACACTTTTTCTGCTGAATCAATCAACTATTACTTTGTCATGAGATTGTTTCTGTTCAGATAATCCATCACCTGCTCTGTTGTGTGGTTCTGCTATTTGGCAGTTGTTAACTGCAGAACCTGCCCCTTCCCATTTGTTATGGCAGTAGATTGGGAAAGGGGGAGGTGCAATGAGACCTGAGTGTCCTTGAACACTGGTCACCGAGCATGCAGGTACAATAAGCAGTGAAGAAGGCTCTCGACCATCTCCACCTCAGCACCAATCTTGCAGACAGGGGTGTACCATCCACTCAGCTTTCTGAAGTCAGTGACTAGCTCCTTCGATTTACTGATGATGATGGAAAGACACTTGTTGTTACACAATGCTAGTAAGCACTCTATCTCCTTCCTGTATTCTGTCTCATCGTTGTTTGAGATCAACCTACAGTGGTGGTGTTGTCAGCAAACTTGTAAATGGAGTTGGGGTGGAATTTGGCCACACAGTTGTGAGTATATAAGGAGTATAGTCAGGGGCTGAGTACACAGCCTTGTGGGGCACCGGTGTTGAGGATTATGATGATGTAAAGGTGCTGGTATTGGACTGGGTTGGACAAAGTCAGATGTCACATGACACCAGGTTATAGTCCAACAGGTTTATTTGGAATCACACAAGCTTTCAGAGAACAGACCCTTCATCATGTGCAGTGAGAGAGCAGGATACACAGACACAGAGTTTATAGGCAGAGAGATCAAGGGCAGGGAGATCAAGAGATCATACAACTGATGTGAGTGGAGTGTTAGATGATGTGTCTGCAGGTTACCAAGAGTGTTTGACAGTATGTAAAGTGTTTATAACGTCAAAACAAAAACCGAAAGAACTGCGGATTCTGTAAATCGGGGGAATAAACAGAAGTTGCTGGTAAAGCTCAGCAGGTCTGGCAGTCGATGACCCTTCCTCAGAGGGTCATAAAGTCAATGTCAGTGGACTGTTGTCATGACAATCAGGCAGAGCCATAAAAATATACAAAAGGTGACATCTCAGGTCAGACTGTAGGTGTGAGGCTTTGTTCAGAACCTGTCTCAGGGTTTTAATCTGGAATCAGGCTGCTTTTATTCTGAAAGCTGGAATTTAAAGATCACTGACTGACTGTAACTACAAATTGTGTGTTTTTTGAACAAAATAGAATGTCTCTGCAAATAAACAAACACCTTGGATGAAATGATTCATCCCATAGACTTGTATATGTTTGTGTGTATGTGTGTTTTTATTTGTGTGCATGTGTGTGTGTGTGTGAAAGAGTGTCTGTGTGAGAGTGTGCGTGTGTTTTCTGTATCTTCCTTACTTTCCTGTTTTGACAGTGTCACCTTGATAAGTTGTTATGATCTCTCTACCTTAATTATTATGTACAGTTTTGAATTACTTATTACATACACACACACACACACACACACACCCTTAGTGGTATTACCACTGGACTGTTTAAATCCAGAGACCCAGGCAACGGCAGATGGAGGAATTTGAATTCAATAAATACCTGGAATTAAGAGTCTAATGATAACCATGAATCCATTGTCGGGAAAAACCCATCTGGTTTGCTACTGTCCTTTGGAGAAGGAAACTGACTGTGACTGCAAATTGTGTGTTTTTTTGAACAAAATGGAATGAATCTGCAAATAAACAAACATCTTGGATGAAATGATTCACCCCATAGATTATGTATGTATGTGTGAGTGTGAGAGAGGGTTTGTGTGAGAGAGTGTGTGTGTACGCATCTTTAGGGAAGGAAACTGCCATCCTTACCTGGTCTGGCCTATATGTGATTCCAGACCCACAGCAATTTAGTTGACTCATCACTGCCTTCTGGGCAATTAGGGATGGGCAATAAATGCTGGCCTAACTGATGACGCCCTCATCCCATAAATGAATAAAAAAAAAAGCACACACTGTCCCTCACACACACCCTCTCTCTCAAAATATATACTCTATCACACTCACACACTCTGTGAAGCACTCACACACATATACACTCTCTGTCTCTCCCCATCATGTGTACACATGCACACAAACATATACAAATCTATGGGGTGAATCATTTCATCCAAGATGTTAGTTTATTTGCAGATACATTCTATTCTGTTCAAAAAACACACAATTTGTAGTCACAGTCAGTCAGTGATTTATAATTTCCAGCTTTTGTAATAAAACCAGCCTGTTTCCAGGTTAAAACCCTGAGACAGGTTCTGGGACAAGGCCTCAGACCTACAGTCTGACCTGAGATGTCACCTTTTGTATATTCCTATGGCTCTGCCTGACTGTCACGACAACACAACATTGACATTGACTTTATAAACATTTTACACACCATCTAACACTCTTGTAAGTAAGTCTTTACATTCCACTCACACTAGTGATATGATCTTTTGATCTTCCTGCCCTTGATCCCTCTTGCTCTCTCACTGCATGTGATGAAGGGGCTACGCTTCGAAAGCTTGTGCGATTGCAAATAAACCTTTTGGACTATAAGCTGGTGTCATGAGAATAATGATGGAGGAGGTGTTGTTGCCTATTCCTTCTGATTGTAGTCTATAGGTCAGGAAATCGAGGATATAGTTACAGAGAGGGGAGCCATGACCTAGCTCTTGGAGTTTAGAGATGAGTTTGCTGGGAATAATGGAGTTGAAGGAGGAACTGTAATCAATAAGTAGGACTGGATTGTTTAGGACTATATTCACTGGAATTTGGAAGAATGAGGGGGGAGTCTAATAGAAACCTATGACCAGGGAGTCGAAAATTAAATTGAATCATTATTTGTCACGTATTCAATGTAAAAATACAGTGAAAAGTGTGTACCTTAGAGGGCACAATCAAAGAATATGGAGTAGGTCGTTTAGGACTGAGATGAAGAGGAATTTCTTTACTCAGAGGGTGGTGAGTCTGTGGAATCGTTTGCTACAGAAAGCGGTTAAGACCAAAACATTGAATGTTTCCAAGCAGGAGTTAGGTATAGTTCTTGGGGCTAAATGGATCAAATGCTATGGGGAAAAGCAGGAAAAGGGGACTGAGCTGGATGATCAGCCATTGTCATATTGAATGGTGGAGCAGGCTCTAAGGGCCAAATGGCCTACTCCTATTTCCTATGTTTCTACTCCTATTTGTTTATGCAATAGGGGCATCAAAGACTCAGTGGAATTTATTGCCCATTCCTAGTTGCCCTTGAGAAAATGAGTGTAAGGCACCTTCCTTAGTTCGTCTGATGAACGGGTTTCGACAGTGCCATTGCATGTATGATGTAATTTCCATGACTTTATTTCTTGAATTTATGCCTTACTTGTTGCAATTGTTTTGACATCTCAGTTTGTCACTATAACCTTAATGTTGGCATCTTTAGATATTACTGTCTGACATGCCCCTGCATACCATGTGCTGCACTTTACAATGATTTTAGTGCTCACTCTTCTCCCAGTTGCCCTTCTCCTTCCATTCCTCCAACCTACTCCTTAGAGGAATTGCCTCTCTTGGTATATTTGGAAACTGGCTTTCCAATCTGTTTCTCCACGATGCTAACACAGCCTGTCTCTGGTTGCTAAATCAGACGATCCATAATTCCCGCAAATAAACTGCACATTCCACAGTTAGTTAATGGACTCTTTGTTTTTTCACATTCATCCCTGTCCAGTGGCTCCTCGACAGGTGCTATTTTTCCACAAGCACGGGTGAAATTGCACATTTGGAAAGTATGAGTTTGTGTGATTATGGCAAGTTGTGAATTACAACGGGCAGATGAAGATTTTTGGGAAATGTTTAGTCTGTTTTCTTTTGTAAGGCACACAGACACATACACCACGAAATGCAGACTGTACAGATTGACCAGCTGCCCATGGGCTTTAACCCATAGCCATCTGGCTGGGAATTAAGCGCTGTTGTTGCTAGCTCACTTAGAAGCTACTTTCATCCACCATCCTCTCCGAACATATTACAAGGGAGGAATTATTTTCTTTTCCTGGGTTACTTTAGGATTTTGAAGAGGGAAACAGAGAAATACCTGCACTGTTTGTACACAGAGCCATTGCGCAAAAATCCAACATTGTAATATTTCTGAAAATGAAAAACGATACTAGACTTATTTTCCTGTGTCCGTGTTGAAATCTGGAATGATTTTTCAGAAGTGACTGACATATGAAGGCTATCAAATGATATCATGAAAGACATTGTGTGAAATTACATTGAAATATGGTGGAATACCTAAGGTTGAGAGAGACCCATGACTTTGACTGGGAATATTGTTTGATTATGGCATAATTGCCAGTCCAAAGATTTGAGAGACGCTGTGAACAATTAATTTTAGACAATGTTAAGTAAAGAAGATGGGATCTTTTAAATTCATAATTTAGTTGGACCTTATTTTATAAGCTTGAGTGCAGTGTGACTGTCTTACAGATTTATGAAGATTACAGTGGGCTGGATATTTTACACAACTGACCTCCCCTGCCATGAATTTGATAAAAATAGCAAAGGATTAGATAACCCAGGCAGTGACTCACATATCCAGGACAGTATTGTACTGTTCTCTGTAGTCGCAAAACTGGTGTTTACCAATTACATTGAAAGATGAGTTAAACCTTGCTTATAAACAATTTCTATTGAAATCTGGTTAAGATGTTTGATTTGGATCAATCTCTAAGTAATCAGGAGAAGGTGCAATGAAGGATAATTTCACATTTGAGAGGTAGGAACTATCAGGGAACACTGAGCAGACTGGAGCTGTTTTCTTGAGAAAAGACTGTGGGTTGACCTGTTTAAAATCTTTAAATAATGAAGGGGTTTGACAGGACAGACCTGGGCAGGGGTCAGGATTGAGGGGAGAGTTGAAAATTAGGGCTTTAAGTATAAGTTGGTGACTAATTAAGGATTTGAGAGAGTGATTAGGATGTGATTAGGAGCACATACAGTAACTGAGGCAAATAACATAGATAACCTGATGGGAAACTAGCTAAACAAATGAGGGGGAAAGGAATAGAAGGCATGAAGAGAAAACCACATGAACTATAACGAGAGGACAGTGACAGCAAATGTAAACAATAGTACAGAGCAACACCTGCCCCTTCACCTCCTCCAATTTTGTGTATTGTATTGGCTGCACCCAATATGGCCTACTCTACATTGGTGAAACCAAACGCAATCTGGGAGACCGCTTTGCGGAACACCTCCAGTCTGTGCGCAAGCAGGATCCTTCCTGTAGCTGATGTCCTGCTCACGTTCCCACATGTCTGTCCTCGGCATGCTGAAGTGTCCCAGTGAATCACAGCGCAAACTGGAGGAACAACTTCTCATCTTCAGACTAGGCACTTTATGACATTCTGAACTTAATATTGAGTTCAAAACCTTTAAATTGTGAACCAATTCTTCCCTCTCTTTTAGCTTGATATCATGTCCTCCCCTCCCCCCATCCCAGTTATTGTCCTTTCAAGTCTGGCAGGAGACAAACCGTCGTTCTGCCATTCTCACATTCAGATCACTTATTCTGAACTGTCCACATCTTTTCTCCACCAGTACCCTACAGCCACTACCCCCCTGCCAAAGTATAGCGCAAATGTTGTCCCCTCCACACTTCACTTCAGCTCTGATGTAGAGTCATCTAGACTTGAAACGCTAGCTTGCTCCTCTCCATGGATTCTGTCTGACCTGCTGTGATCTCCAGCATTTATTATTTTCAGTACAGAGCAGTTGTTTAGTTTCTGTGACTGTAAAATTCTCCATAATTCTATATAGCTGAACTATTACTAAGACTGAAGGCATAATCAACCCTTCCCTGTGGCCAACAACTGAACCAAGAGCTAACAATTTGAGTAGCCCACTATTGATTTGATCTGTTTACCTTGCAGGTCAGTATTAGATTTTTGGGATTCGTGCTCACAGTTACTTAACATAGTTGACTGTTTATAAGCAATTTTCCAATAGTTTATTAAATTTATTAAGAAGCAGCAGTTTAGATGTGATACAATAGTTAACTAGACAAAGAAAGTACTTGAGGAACTGAGAAAGGGTCATTGATACCAAAGGACAAACAGGTGGTTGGTGCAGAATGTGCCGACCTTATTAAAGTTATGAAATTTATGAAAGCAGCATCCTGCTTTTAGGGAACTCTTCCCTGGATCTTCCTCTTACTTTTCTGATCCATTTTCTGTCTGAAGAAGACAACTCCACGATGAGGACTGCTGCTACAAGGACCACCCGATGACGACCACCGTCTACCCTCAGCACTCGTTGACATATCCTATTCTAGGAGCTGATAGCTTACGCAGTATCAATCAATTGTCTGAATCATTGTGCCAGTGACCACAGAGCAACAATTTACGATGTTGAATGATCATTATCCCCTTGCTACTTGAAGATTAGTTGTTATTCCCTCTACGACAAAAGCATTCTATTTTCCCAAACACTGCATTGATAATAGGATAGTGCAGCACTCAATAAATTCTTTTTATGTTTATAGGGGGCTTGTTATTACTGTAACACAGTTAACTGACTCTTGCTGCAGAGGAAATACAAAATATGGAATACTAAAGGAACTCAGTCTTAAAGGGGATCCCAAATTCCAACATCAGTGAGATTTTTGGGCATCTGAACGGACACACATGCGAAACTGTAACCAAATATTTATCCACAGCTAAACTGGTCAGAATTGAGAATTGTCATTAAGCCCACACACTTCTTGCACTAGATCTCATGCATCTTCATTCATTTTCTCCTAAAACACAGGAGCATCTAGAACCAGGGAGCATGGAGGTTTACAGCATACAAAAGGCCATTTGGCCCATTCTGATTTTACTGAATTAGGTAACCCAGGGTTTGGTTTTTATTTTATAGTAGAACTTCAGCATTGACCATCATTTCACTTCTGGAAATGACTGCAATTTTAGGATTTGGTGCCATCCATCAGTAACTTCAATGGATCTGATCTGAACATGCCCTTTCATTCAAAGGAATCGTTGATAGATGCCCCATAAACGCTTAGGCCTTCTATCAGCTAGAGGAGAGGGGCAGCAGATACATGGGACCACCATCACCTACAAGTTCCCCTCCAAGCCACCCACCATCCTCACATGGAAATATATCGCCATTCATTCAGTATTGCTGGGTTAACATCCTGGTACTCCCTCCCCAACAGTATTGTGGGTCTACCTACAGCACATAGACTACAGCAGTTCACAAAGGTGGCTCACCAGCACCTTCTCAAGGGCAAGTCGGGCTGGGCAATAAACGCTAGTCTGGCTAACGATGCCCACATCCAATGTTCGAATGAAAAAAAAAGGCGGAACTGGGTTTCTAAAAGTGATCTGAGTAATAACTTTCACTGAACAAATATTCTTCTGAAAAATGAGTGGGATATTTCTCAATTATGATAGAAACATAGAAAGTAGGAGCAGGAGTAGGCCAGTTAACCCTCCGAGCCTGCTGTGCAATTCATTGTTTTCATAGCAGTTCATTCAACTGGATAGCCTGTTCCTTTTTTTCCTCCATATCCTTTGATCCCTTTTGCCCCAAGTGCTGAATCCAATTCCTTCTTGAAATCATACAATATTTTGGCCTCAACTGCTTTCTGTAGTAGTGAATTTGATAGGCTCACCACTCTCTGGGTGATGAAATTTCTCCTCATCTCAGTCCTACGTAGCCTATTCCATATCCTTAAATTGTGACCCAGGTTCTCGACTCCCTTACCATTGGGAACATCCTTCTTGCATCCTCCTGTCTAGTCCTGTTAGAATTTTATAGGTTTCTATGAGATCCCCTCTCATTCATCTGAACTCTGTAAAACCCTAACTAATTCAACATCTCTTCACTTGTCAGTCCTGCTAGACCAGGATGATAACTTATTTGAATTTCTAAATTAAATTTTATAAATAATTTAAAAAGAAACAAAGTTTGTTTATAATATTTCATTTATATTAAGACCATCTGTATGTTCCGACCTTTATTTCACTTCCTGTAATTCTTTATATTAAAAAAATCTGGTTTCTTATTCCTCTGTCAATGAGAATGCTTTTATTTTAGCTTGAAGTTCAACACACTCTTCCACACCTTCTCCTGTTCCATCCACCCTGCCCTCCCTTCCTGCCTTTATGTATTTGGAGTTTTGGACCTTCTTGATAAGGTTCACTTTGATCAGTAAATTTGCAACCATTTTGACTTAGTTGCTTCATCCAATGCAATTTTTGCTTCTGCAAGGCAGCTTGATTTTTTTTAACCACATGAAGAAGCTATATAAATGCAAGCAATGTTGTTTCCCAGTTGGAAAAACTGTGGAATTGATGATTGATAGTGGCCCTCTGAATTAGTGTTCTTGCTGCAAGTTTCACATATTGAGAATCTTCACCTGGGCACCAGTCTGCCCTGCAAGAGGAGTAGCATCATTTTGATTTATCCCTACAAAGAATAAAGAAATGGACTGATTAGCTTATCAAGTCTGGTACAGTTTACATCATTCAATTAATATTTATATTCTAAATCAAATACAGCAAGGCTTAATTTAAAGCTATTTAGCAATGCTCCCCTTTCACCAATAAGTTTACTAAATTTACAGTTAAGGATGAATAGTTAACCTCTGGACTTTAGTTGCTCTCTTCTACACATTGCTAAGAAGTTTCTAATCCCTTGTTGTTTGCACTTAGATGTAATTTGCTGACTGCAAGTGAAACTGGAAAGAGTTAGAATTTCTTGTTGGTACAGAGCAGTGTAGACTCATATATGATTCTAAATGGTTTTCTGATTCCCCAAAGCCTACGCACCATCTACAAATCAGGAGTGTGGTGGAATACATTCCACATGCCCGGATGTGTGTGGCTCCAACTCTCAAGAAGCTTGAGACTTTCCAGTACAGAGCAGCTTGGTTGATTGGCATCCCATCCAGCACCTTCCACACTCACTCCTCCAACCATCAGCACAATGGCAGCAACAGGTACCATCTACAAGATAAGATACACCACAGAAACTCGCCATGACTCCTTGGACAGCACCTTCCAAATCCACAACCACCACAACATGGTCGGTGTGTCCAGAACCAGGGGTCACAGTGTGAGGATTCAGGATAGACGATTTACAACGAAGATGAGGAGACATTTTTTCACCCAAAGGGTGGTGACCCTGTGGAATTGATTACCACAGGAAGTATTTGATGCCAAAACATTGAATGTATTCAAGAGGCGACTAGATATAGCACTTGGGGGCAAATGGGATCAAAGGTTATGGGGAGAAAGCAGGATTAGGCTACTGAGTTGGATGATCAGCCATGATCGTGATGAATGGGGGAATAGGCTCAAAGGGCTGAATGGCCTCCTCCTGCTCCTATCTTTTATATTTCTATAACAAGGGGAATCGATGGACAGGAACAACACTACCTGCAAGTTGCCTTCTGAGCCACGCACATTCCTGACTTGGAACCATACTGCTGTTCCTTCACTGTCACAGGGTCAAGATTCAGGAATGCTCTGCATAATAGTGCTGTGGATGCCCCTACACCAAACAAACTGCAGTGGTTGAAGAAGGCAGCTCGCCACCACCTTTTCAAGAGCAATTAGGGATGGACAATGAATACTGGCCCAGCCAGCAATGCCCATAATGAAAATAAAATTGCACAAATCGCTCTTTAAGTGACAAATTGAAACCAGAGGTTGGACCCAGAGATAGTAAGAACTGGCGATGCTGGAGTCAGAGATAACACAGTGTGGAGCTGGAGGAACACAGCGGGCCAGGCAGCATCAGAGGAGCAGGAAAGCTGACGTTTTGGGTTAGGATGCTTCTTCAGAAATGGATGGGACCAGTTACATCATGGGAAAGAAAGACATGCATTTATATAGACCCGTTCAAAACCTTAGGATAGCCAATGAAGTACATGTATAGTCACTGCTGTAATGTTGGAAAGGCAGCAGCCAAATTGTCAAGGACATGGATCAGAGGGGTATCAATGAGTGGGGCCCAAGGCTCACTATGTTCAGGTCAGAGGTCAGGGGTCAGGGGCCTGGGACCAGGAGCAGTGTAAGGGTCTGTGATTTTGGCCTGTGCCCAGCTCCCACAGATAGCAATATGTTAATGACTGGATAATTTTACTTTCACTTGGATAACTAAAGGATAACTATTAGCCAGAATATCCAAAGATGACGTGCCTGTTTTTCTTTGACATAATGGGATCTTAACCATCCAGCAGAAAGACAGATGGGGACTGGATTTAAATCCCATTAAAAGGTGGTATCTCCATCAATTCAGCATTTCCTCAACGCTGCCTGGATGTTGTGCTTGAGTCCTTTGAGGAGGATTGAATGTGAAATTGACCCCAGAGGATTCCGGAGGCTTATTGAGTATGTTAAAAACAGAGATTCGTAGATTTCTAGATACTAAAGCCATAATGGGATTGAAGAATGTGCTGAGAAAATAGCATTGAGATGGAAGATCAGCCATATTTGAATTGAATGGCGGAACAGGCTTGAAGGTCTGAGTGTCCTACTCCTGCCTGTTTCCTGTGTTTGTACACTTCTAGACTCATGAGCAAGAGTGAGTGTTGGACAGCGTATCTCTGTAATCTGCCTTTACTTGTTAATCATTAAAGCAGCTGCTGATTGATAAAAGGAAGGATGGCGTGAAGCTGCTTTTCTAGAAATGGGATACAAATAGAATATTGAGACCATTACATGACCTAGAAACTGATCCTGTTTGGGAGCTACTAATTAAGGCCAGCATCGCCCTCTTTAAAACAAATGAAGTCCCAAAGCTCCCATAAACATTGCCGCGAGGGGAAGGTCCCATTTGGCTGGGATGGTATATGATGTAGATCTGAAGAGATATGATCGTGGTTAGTCAATGACGTGACTGACTGTAGAGGCATAACAGAGCCCAGATGCCTTTGCTAGATGGATGGGTGAGCTGACTGAGCAGAAATGCTCAGAGCTGGACACTCAGATCTCAGTCCTTCCAGCATGGTGCCAGCTGTTGACCTAAATGCTGAGTAGTTGGCTTGGCATTGCCCATGCACAGTCAATCCTATTAATAAACTGTAATTTTGTTCATTGTGCTGCAGGTTTCCTCTCTTCACTGTCCTCTTTCTTGTTTCATGCATTTAATTTGGCCTAGGATGCATATCCACAGAAACCCTCAGTATCATGACCCAACCAAATGCCAATTCTTTACTGGGTGAGCCAGGGGGTTTTGAGAAGGTTTCACGGTGATTGCCACCAAGAAATGCAATCACGCCAACATCGCTTGATGATGATGATGCACAATGCTGTATAGCCCAGTGATACTCAATGTCTGGGTGGAGAAATTCCCTGGTTTCCTGTGGAACCTCACTGTGTCTTCAGGCAGGAAGATAATACACAATGTTCGATGTGGAACACCATGGCCACAATAGGCAGTGTAAAGCATTCATCCCACAAAAACTAATAAGAGATGCGGGAATGTGGCACACTCAGTACAGACATCATTCAGAACACAATCGCATTGTATCCTAGCAACCTTAAATCATAGAAACAAAATAAGTCAATAGTGCCTACTCCTCTCATTCGTGACTGCAAATGGTTCTGACTTTGATGAATTCCCTGAAGAATTCTTAAATGGCTATGAGCATATGTTGTGCACTGAAAGATAATTCACACTCAAGTGCCTTTATTGCCTCTCTGTTTCTTCCTTGGCTGACTTGGTAGCTCTCTCCCTCTGGGTTAGAAGGTTGCGAGATCAATTTCCTTGCTGGAATTTGAGTTTGCAATCTCAGCTGACAGTCAAATTACAGTACTGAGGGAGTGCTGCATTATCAAAGGTGCCACTCTTCAGTTGGGCTATTAAACCATTGTCCAGTCTACCTGTCTCAGTTATTCAGGTGGATGTTAAAGCTTTCCAGAGACAACTTGAAGAGGAGTGGGAAATTATCCCGGCCTACACTGTTTAACCTTCCTTCTTCAGCCAACTCTGCAAAACAAACAGATTTATTCTGCTGTTTCTGCTCTGGAGAAGTTTGTTGGTTTGTAACAAGTGTAACAAAGCACTCAAATAGACAACAAGGTGTAGAGCTGGATGAACACAGCAGGCCAAGCAGCATCAGAGGAGCAGGAAGGCTGACGTTTCAGGCCT
>NC_063360.1:32132520-32185758 GCF_021869965.1 Rhincodon typus | reverse complement strand
GGAGGGTCTAGGCCTGAAACGTCAGCCTTCCTGCTCCTCTGATGCTGCTTGGCCTGCTGTGTTCATCCAGCTCTACACCTTGTTGTCTCAGATTCCCCAGCATCTGCAGTTCCTACTATCTCTGACTCAAATAGACATCTAGGGTTCACCAAAACCTGGAATAAGAATCCCCACAGTTCGGAAAGAAGCTATTCAGCCTACCAACCCTTCAAAGACCATCTCACCCAGACCCCATAACCCCACATTTCCCATGACTATCTCACCTACCCTGCACATCCCTGGACACTATGGGGCAATTTCCCATGGCCAATCCATCTAACCTGCACATCTTTGGACTGTGGGGAGAAAACCAGAACATCCAATCCACACAGACACAGGGAGAATGTGCAAACCCTATGCAGACAGTCACCCGAGGCTGGAATCGAGACTGGGTCCCTGGCCCTGTGAGGCAGTATTGTTAACCACTGAGCCACCATGCTGTCCTAAGAGGTGTATAATTTATTTGTGTTTAAAGGGAGGCTAGATAAGTACAGGAGGCAGAAAGAAGAATATGTTGATTGAATTAGGGAGAAAACTCATGTTGGGCATAAACATTAGCAGAGACTCTTTGAAAAAATGGTCTGTGACTGGGCGATGTAAACCTGTAGAATTCATGGTGTGACCACTTTGCAAGTGAAAGGGTGAGTTTACTGCTTTGTTTCCTCTAAGACCAGAGGACCTTCAGCATTCTTTGTTCAAATGTTTGTTCATGCCTGGGAGCTGTCCTCTTCAAAAAATGGCGTAGAGCTCAAATCTTTATTACAAGAGCAAAGGTTTCATACTGTTTATACAGATAACAAGCCTTCAATCAACTGTATCCACAGATAGTAATAACCATTTAAAAGGTTACACATCAACTCATTCACATCTCTATTCAACCGTGTTCACATAGTCTGCATTCCAGATTTGTACGCATGACTGTATTAACCATCATATTCACGTGATTTGGTTGTCCAATCATATAATTAGACATTCACATATTTTAGCAGTCATTATGTATTGTGTGATCACCATTAAACCTATAGTGTCTATTTTCCCTTTCAGTAAGTTTCTGAGAGATGTGAGAGGGAGAATCATAGAATCATACAGCTCAGAAGAGGCCTTCGGCCCATCGAGTCTCCACTGCCAAAAATACTGTACTACCTACACTAGTCCCACTTTGCCACACTAGCCCCATTACCTATTTAGGTACAATGTACTATATTAATGGAGATATTATCTATGTTTTGCCATTTGGGAGTGCTAAACGTTGGCTTGTATACTTAGAGAGCTGGAGAACACTGGATGTAGAATGCTTTCCGAAAGCATGAATGTCCAGATACTTATCCAGCCATAGGCCACGAGGAACTAGATGTGCAGCCATCAAAAGACTATAAAGGAATTGATACATACCTGTCTTGAGACCGCTAGAGACTGGATGGGTACCCATAAGAGTGTCAAGAACTGGATGCCAAATCTGCTATGAGACCATTAAGGACTGGGCACAATAACATGTGATAACTGAAATGACACAGATATCCAGGCGATGACCAGCTAGCCATTTCTAACCTGTCATGAGGCTAGGTTTGTCAGAGGTTTCAGCATGACTTGCCCCTACACTGCAGCCTTTAGTCTTCCACCGCATCCATCCTTGTGACACATTGCCATCCTATTCCTATTGGAAAGCAAAAAGATTCACCATTGGATGATACTTGACTGTCAACCAAACATACTTTTGTTTACCATTTTAAATATTTTTGTACCTGGTAAAGATAAGCATTCAAAGAAAAAACATGAAGAGGTATGCAAAATGTAGTGATTGGAACCAGGTGTACCTTGTTGACTACAAAATCCTTGATTGGGGTTGTTGACCTGGGCCAATCAGGAAGCTCTGGCTGACCAATATAAACAGGGGATTTAGAAACTCCACAGTTCAGGGACTGACTCTGATTGGGCTGGCTGTAGCCAGTATACTGTGCACATGTAAATAAAGGGTGACTTGGAGACAGGATACTGGCCTCTGTACAAAGAAACAGGAGCAGGTTACTGAATTGGATGATTGGTTATGATTGTATTGAATGGCAGAGCAGGCTTGAAGGGCTGAATGGTCTACTCCTACTCCAATTTTCTATGTTTCTGCATAAAATAACAAAGTAAATCATGTTTTTTATAATGTTGATGTGATTTTTCTCCAGGATTAGCAGAAACCTGGAGATTTATCTTCAATCCTGAAAGACTGCGGGTCATTTGTTGAAGGTTGATAACCCACCTAAGGCTATGATGGTCTGAATGGTATAAGGTCACTAGGGATTACAGATCAAATATAAATTCAGCACTGGATTAGCAAAAACCTTGTGCTGATCCCCTTTTTCTGAGGAAAATCCACAAGTCTATATGTTTATATAGCCTTTTCAAGAACTCAGTTCAGCTCATGTTCCTGCTTCACCATATCAAATGTTTTGCAGCAATGGGATTAACAGCCAAGTAATTGTTTATGGTGTTGGTTGAGGGATAAACATTGGTCAAGACACCAAGAAAAATCCTCAGTTCTTCTTCGACACATGCCACAACATTTATTTCCATCCAGGAGAGGATAGATCTTTTTTAGCATGTCGTCTGAAAAAATAACATGTCATTTTGGATTGAACTCAAGTCTTCGGAGTGTGCTTGTGTTATTTTTTGGTTTGATATGGACACAATGGAAGAGTCAACACTGGCAATGGAAGTGAAAGCTAAATGTCTCCAATTAACAACAATACATTTACAGGTTGGCTGCCTTTAATGTTGTGGTTCAATGTGTGGTTGTATTTAGTTTCTAATGTTGCTCGTATACCTAAGTTCAGCGCAGCCACTCACTCCAAGGTGTGCTTAAATGGTAATGAGTTAGTGGGTCTTCATGGTTTTTTTCTGCACAAATTGTTTACACTCCATGTTAGCTGTTTTACTTCTGACTCGGTAAGATTAGGCATTTGAATCTGATTCCAGGACTTGAGCACAAAAGTCAAGGCTGACACTCCTGCAGTAACCTTTGGAGATGCCTTCATTCAGATGAAATGTCAGAGCAAGGTCCTGTCTGCACCTTCAGACAGAGATAAAGGATCCCATGGAACTATTTTGAAGAAGGTCAGCTGGGTTATCCCAGGTGTCCTGACCAATAACTATGCTCAGTCAAAATTGCATCTGGTCCCTTTATTCATTCACAGGATGAGGGCATTGCTGACCAGGCAGCATTTATTGCCCATCCCTAATTGCCCAGAGGGCAGTTGAGAGTCAACCACATTGCTGTGGGTCTAGAATCACATGTAGGCCAAACCAGGTAAGGATGGCAGTTTCCTTCCCTGAAGGACATTAGTGATCCAGATGGTTTTTTCCAACAATTGACAATGGATTCATGGTCATCATTAGATTCTTAATTCCAGATATTTTATTGAATTCAAATTACACCATCTGCAGTGGCGCAATTCGAACCTAGGTCCCCAGACCATTAGCTGAGTCCCTGGATTAACAATCCAGCGATAATACCACTAGACCATCACCTCCTCTGGTCATATCGTATTGCTGTTAATGGGACTGTATTGTGATGAGAGGTTGAGTAGGCTGGGCCTGTACTCACTGGACTATAGAAGAAAGAGAGACAACTGTTTTGAAACATACAAGATTCTTGACAGGATAGATACAGAAAGGTTGTTTCTGTGTCTCCTTGTGGAAGAGTCTAGGACCAAAGAGCATCAGGGGAGGTGATGGTCCAATATCATCATTGCTAGACTATTAATCCAGAGATCCAGGTAACGTCCTAGGGACTCAGATTCAAATCCCTCTGTAAAGGCAGTGGAATTTGAAATCAATTGAAATCTGGAATTGCAAGTCTAATAATTACCATGTAACCACTCTTTATGGTTTATTAATGTCCTTACCTGGTCTGGCCTACATGTTGCCCTCTGGGCAATTAGGGATTGGTAATAAATGCTCGCCTAGCCAGTGATGCCCACATCCTGCGAATTAAGTGAAAAAAAATCTCAGAATAAGGAATTGCATGTTTAAGATAGTGATGAGAAAGAACTTCTCTCAGAGGAGGTAGAATCTGTGGAATTCTTTACCACTGAGCCTATGTCATTAAGTATATTCAAAACTAAGATAGATTTTTAACCAGAAAAGGAATCGGGTGATATGGGGAAAAGGTAGGAAAGTGGAGTTAAGGATGATCGGATCTGCCATGATCTCATTGAATGGTGGTGCAGGCTCAATGGGCTGAATGATCTACTTAATCTCCTACATCTTACACTGTCATGAGAGCTTGCTCAGTGCAAATTCATAACTATGCAACTTACATTGCAATGGTGACTACATTTCATTAACTGTAGCTTCAGGGTATTTTGTAGGCATGAAAGGCACTATATAAATGCAATAACACAGTGTGGAGCTGGAGGAACACAGCAGGCCAGGCAGCATCAGAAACATTTTTCTGAAGAAGGGCCGACCCCGAAATGTCAGCTTTCCTGTTCCTCTGATGCTGCCTGACCTGCTGTGTTCCTCCAGCTCCACAGTGTTGTCTCAGACCCCAGCATCAACAGTTCTTACTGTCTCTGACTATATAAATGCAAGCTTTTTTTTGATCCTTTTCTTTCAGCCCGAACCTAGAAATGGTCCAAATGGGTTTTGATGCAGGTTGTACAGGGGACGATGCTGAGATTAGGATTGGGTTTGCTATTTAGCTCTGTTAAAAAGAGATGCTTTTCAAGTCTGACATTGCTGCTTGAGAACTCGCCTTTATCCGATGAAACCGTACCAAAATTCTGGCACCTTTGATAATGCCGCCTTCCTCACTGCTACTTAATAATGTGTGCAGCACTGCATATATCAGGCAGATCCTAATAGGTTGGCTGGCTATCCATTAACAACACCAATCAGGGAATGTCATTCAAAGACGAGCAACCCTACATCAAACATTCCTTCCAACGATGAGGTGACAATTGCTATCAAAATGATTGTTTACCATCATTATTTAAGTCAGCCATCTACACAGAGGATTGCTTCTTTCATTTTAAAAAAGAAAATGACTCAGAAGTCATGATTATTTCAACAATTTTTCTGTCTGCATTTTCTTCAGCTTTGGCTATTTTCCCATTGCAATGACTTCAGCAGCAAGGTCTGGCGTCGGCCGTTTTAGACTCTATATTTCATTTTGAAGAAATGCCACATTTGTCAATCGCTCCTGTCTCTCATGGAACATTCAGATATAATTCTGTTTGGAATTGGCTTGAAACTTGGGTGTTGTACAGTCAGAAACCAAAGCAGAGTGCGTTTGTGTGCGTGCGTGTGTGTGTGTGTATGTGTGTGTCTATGTGTGTGTCTGTATTTGTGTGTGATATACATTATGTCACATGCTGATGGCAGCACTAGGGCAGCAGAGACAGTGGGGACACTATGGTCAATAATCTTATGTAAGAGCCAGAGAACAATAGGGAGATCTTCTCTGTTAGCCTGTACTACACTATCAGAGTGTATGGCATGCAGCCATTTCAGTTTTGGACCAGGAAAGTCATGGACCATGAGTCCAAATCTCACCAGGAAACTAAATTCAATAAATTAGTGGGCTAGAACCAAGAAGCATGATGGTGAAAGATGATGAATTGTCATGATTTTGTTATCCATCCTTTAGAACCTAGATGATCTGGCTGATAAACTGATTCGTATCTATTCTTACATTGGGCTTCTTATGCCCTGACTGTCTGTAGATTACATGACGTACAGATAGCACACAAACAAACCATTTGGCCCAACCTGTCCATCTTGGCATTCTTGCACCAGTCAAGCTTTTCCCCAGCTTTTCTCATTCAACTCCATCATCATAACTCTCTATTCCCTCCTCCCTCATCTGCTGGAGCAACATCCCTTTAAATCTATCAATAAATTCACTGTGATTTGGCAAGCTCCACAATCTCACCACTCTCTGGATAAAGAGGTTGCTTCTGAATTCTCTATTAGATTTCATATATTGATGGCCTCTAGTTATGCTCTTTCCCATAAGTGGGAACTTTACCTTTGGATCCAAATTCAAACAACATTATTTATGATTTGAAAGACCTCTATGAGGTCACACCTCAGTTTCCTCTTTTCTAGAGTAGGAAGACCAGGCCTGTTCATCTTCTACTGATAGATATATCCCTCCCGCCACTCTGTTTTCATTATCATCTTTGCAAACCTTCACACCCTTTGCCAGTGCTTCTACATCTTTCATAGAATAGTGACCAGAATTGTGCACAGTTCTCCAGGTGCGGTCTGGCCAAAGTTTGATGCAACTTCTTTTCAATACAATCCCTCTAGAAATGAACTTTGTTTTTTTTGTCGTTTTGCTATCCTGTGCTACATTTTAGTGATTTGTGATTTAGCAATCCCAGATTCTAAGCTCTTCTATTTTACTTAAATTCCTACTTTTTAAGATTTCAACCTCCGTATTTCTTTTATCATTGATTTGTCTCATGATAAGAACAGTTACTCATCCCCACCTTCATGGAACAAGTACTGGCACCATGCGCATTGTCTGCCACCATCACCCAATAAGTGGAGGATTCAGAGCTATGGAAAGAATATGAAATACTGGGATTACTTGTGAATCTGTTGAGCACTGAGCCAGCACCAAAACAGTGGGCCAAATGACCTTCTGAGTTGTAAACATCTGAGAACCAGCTTCTTTCCCCTTGGTGTCTTGTTTTCATTCATTCATTCACAGGATGAGGGCATCACTGGTTAGGCAGCATTTATTGCCCATCCCTAATTGCCCAGAGGGCAGTTAAGAGTCAACTACATTGTTGCGGTCTAGAGTCACATGTTAGCACAGACCAGGTGAGGATAGCAGTTTCCTTCCCAAAAGGATATTAATGAACCAGATGGGTTTTCTCCCCAGCAATTGACAGTGGAGGCATAGCCATCATTGGTCTCTTGATTCCAGATTTTTTTTTATTGAATTCAAATTCCACCAATTCCCATGGTAGGATTTGAACCCAGCTCACCAGAGCTTTACCTGGATCTCTGCTTTTACAGATAATACCACTAGGCCATGACCTTCCTCTGGAGCCTAGTGTGTAGTTGTAATCTGGCAGGCCCTTGTAAGATCACCCTTCTGTTACTGTGAGACTGCAAACTGAGACAAGCGACTGAACATCTTGGTATAAAAATTTTGCAAAAAAATTCCATCTCTACTAAGTACTGAAGTGAGGCTGTGGTTAGTTGTCAGGTTGTATCGATTTGCACAATGGATGGTTCTGTGGGGATCTTCTCTTTTTATGCACACCCAGTCTATTTTTCTCTTTTTCTCGTCATTGCCATTATCAACCTTTTGGGTCATGCATCACACCAAGAAATGCATCATCTTGTTTTGACATTATTGCTCTCAGAAGATCAGTCAGTGGACACTGGCATGTCAATATTGTGCTTGATGCCCCTCAGAATGATATATTTACTGGCACTGTATTAATATCAGACTATACATCATTATATTGAACAGTTTTGTCAGACCTGGGTTGCAGTTAGAAGATTGTTTTGAAGACATTTTTTTCTTTGCATTGCCCTCTGTAATTGTGAATGGAATCCTGAAGAACACTTTTCAAGTTTAGATCCATTTAGGCCTTTGCTACAGTTTGCATTCCTCAACCACTCTGTCAAAGGTTGCTTCCCTCAAGAGAGCTCATGTGAAGGCAAAAGATTGCCAGGACATCTACAACATACAGGTTGGATGTTGCGAGATTAACTGTAGATGGGAGAACTTGTTTCACTCTCTGAGCTTACCCATCCATGGTCATTGTCCTCTCATTTCTAACCTTTTTTTACAAGTCCACATTTCTGGTCTCTTCTAGAGTCTATTCCAGGTCTTAATCCCCCAGTGAATTTTTTTTTAGAATCCCTACAGTATGGAAACAGACCATTCAGCCCAATGGGTCCACACTGACCCTCCGAACAGCATCCCACCCAGATCCATCCCCAACCCTATCTGTAGCTCTGCATTTCCCATGGCTAACACACCTAACCTACACATCCCTGAACACTATGGCGTAACTTAGCATGGCCAATCCACCGAGCCTGCACATCTTTGGACTGTAGGAGGAAACCAGAGCACCCGGCAAAAACCAACGCAGATGCGGGGAGAACGTGCACACTGCACTCAGACAGTCACCTGAGGGTGGAACTGAACCCAGGTCTCTAGCGCTGTGAGGCTGCACTGCGCCACCATGCCACCCCCTACTTGTTACTGGTAGTGCCCATGTTATCTTATTCTGTTGTGCTTTAAATGAATAATGGCCCATGTTAATCTTTACTATTCTACTTAATATCCCACCTCATATCGCCATCACTACTCTTTGTACAACAACCTTGTTTCCTAATATAGAAAACTGTTCCATGGTTTGCACAGAAAAATAAAACTGAACAACTAAACTGAAGTTAAAGAAGTAAAAGTGAAAATACTAGGAAAGTAACCAAAAGCTTGCATATGATACGTTCTCATTCACCTCCTTCCCAAACTGAAAAAGCTGAGAAAACTTCTACTCATAATTCAGTCCTTCAGAGTAGGGATCAAGTTTCTACTTGCCTGGATGAATGCAGCTCCAACAATACCTACGAGTTTCAACCTCTCCTGCTTTGCTCCAAGGTGGTTGGTCAATGTTTTGATGTTGGGCATGGTGGTCTAGTGAGACAACACTGAATTGAGCACCCAGAGTCCAGGCAGCCTGGTTGGGTGGGCCCATTGACGACTTGCCTGGCAGAAGCCTTCCGAAAAACAAGGTCTCTACTCCGAGCTCCATCACAGCAAGTGGTTGCCAGGAAGACAAAGAAAACGCTTCAAGGACATTCTCAAAGCCTCCTTGAATAAATGCAATATACCCGCTGGCTCATAGGACTCATTCACTAAAGATCACCCAAACTGGAGGAGAGACACCTGCGGAGGTGCCAATCTTCGCAAACATTTCTGACAAGTCCTGAGGAAAGCCAAGTGCAAACAATGGAAGAAGAGTGCACCAGTCTGAGCCTCCCATGTACCCACATCTTCAACCACCACCTGCCCCACATGTGGTAGGGTTTGGGGTTCCACCATCTGACTGCTTAGGTTCCTCAGGAACCACAACACCAGAGTGAAAGAAAATCACCCTCAGTCTTGAGAGAAGAGCTCAATTAATAATTAGGTTTATTTGAGGGAATCTCCAGTGTGTGGGTAGTCTAGAACAAGGGGAATGAATATTTATGATGTAGATGAGGTACCAGTCAGGTGGGCTGCTTTGTTCTGAATGGTCATAGAGTCATTTGGCATGGAAACAGACCCTTCAGTCCAAGCACTCCCTGCCGAACATAATCCCAAACTAAACTAGTCCCATCTGCATGCTCCTGGCCTGTATCCCTCCAAACCTTTCCGATTCATGCACTATCCAAATGTCTTTTAAACATTGGAATTGTGCCCACATCCACCACGTCCTCAGGAAGTTCATTCCATATGTGAACCACACTGTGTAAAAAATTTGCCCCTCATGTCATTGTTAAGTCTCTCTCCTCTCACCTTAAAAATGTGCCGCCTAGTCTTGAAATCTCCCATCCGAGGGAAAAGACAACTGGCATCAGCTCTATCCATACCCCTCATAGTTTTATACACTTCTTTTGGGTCACGTCTCAACCTCCTACGCTCCAGTGAAAAAAGTCCCAGCCTATCCAACCTTTCCTTATAACTCAAGCTTTCCATACCCGGCAACATCCTGGTAAATCTCTCTGAGCCCTATCCATCTTAATAACATTCTTCCTATAACTGGGCAACTGAAACTGGACACAGTATTCCCAATGGTGTTGGGTGTTGTTAGAGCTGCAGTCATCCAGGCAAGTGGAGAGTATTCCATCACACTCCTGACTTGTGCCTTGATGATGGACAGGCTTTGGTGGAGGTTAGGTCAAGCTACTTGCTGCAGGATTCCCAGCCTCTGCACTGCCCTTGTAACCACGGTGTTTGTACGGCTGGTTCAGTTCTATTTCTGGTCAATGGTGACACCCAAGACATTGATAGTGAGGGATTTCAAAGATGGTAATGTTGTTAATCTCAAAGAGAGACAACTTGGTACTTTGCTGAACTAGTGGGGTGCAAACTCTACCTAGTGCCTCCTCCAGGTTGAGTTCTATGATCCTTAAACTTTAGACAGTTCGTACTGAACTTTTCTTAAAAATATAACTGCAGAGAGACAAAACGTAAGTTTCTGCCTGATGCAGTGGGATAATCTAAGCTTTCAGATAAGTAGTCATGCAACCTGACATGTAATATTTGCTGCAGAAGCTTTTTTTTTGTGAGATTAAGCTATCCTGTCCCCTCACCTCAGACATTTGTCTAATTTTGAGCAATTAATAACCTGTACAAGAGAACAGCTAATACCAGTGTACGCCTGAGGCACAGCCCAAGACTCTACAACTACTTGAAACGTAATAAGATCACATATATAATTCAACAATCATTTATCTTTGTCACGTACAGTTTAGTTTGGCAGCTGAGGCCCTTAATATTACACAGCACTTATGGCTGCTATCTGTTTGCATTGAAAATGACATTTTACTGATTGAAATCAGAGCCTTCTTGCTTATATGTTCTGTCAGAATATCTAAGGTGGTCCATTGGGAAACAGCAATTTGAGAACGAATTTGAAACAAATCAACACGATAAAAATAAAAAGTCTCTCCCTCACGACCAATTTTTGTCTCTCCTCTCCCTGTTGACATTGACTGTCACTGAGATCCATTTCCAAAGGCACCATCCACACTTTGGGATTCTCCCTGCACTGACATTGGTCATCGCATGGGCGTAAGAAATTGGAACTAGAGTCAGGCCATTCAGTGAATCGTAGTCGATTTACCTCAACTCCACTTGCCCACATTATCTGCATGTCACTTAATAGTGTGGGGGTGACTGAATGGTATTATCAGTGTACTGTTAATGCAGAGACTCAGGAAATGCTCTGGGTTTGAATCCCTCCATGGCAGATGGTGGAATTTGAATTCAATCAAAAAAATCTGGAATTAAGAGTCTAATAATGACCGTGAGTGTGTTGCTGGGGAAAAACCCATCTTTAGGGAAGGAAGCTGCCATCCTTACCTGGTCGGGCCTACATGTGACTCCAGACCCACAGCAATGTGGTTGACTCTTAACTGCTCTCTGGGCAATTAGGGATGTGCAATAAATGCTGGCCTAGCCAGTGATGTCCTCATCCCATTAATGAATAAGGAAAGTTCCCTGGGCACCCCAAAAGTCTTTTGGCCTGTGTCTTGAATAAATTCAGTGACTGAGTATCCACAGTTCCCATACGTAAAGAATTTCCAAAGACACTCAGCCCTTTGAATGAAGATTTCACTCCTAAATGGCTTGCCCCTTATTTCAGGTCATGGCTCCCTGTTCTAGATTCCCCAGCCAGGGAAATATTTTCTCAGAAACAAACTCAGAAATTGCTGGGAAAACTCAGCAGGTCCGGCATCAGCTGTGGAGAGAAAGCAGAGTTAACTTTTTGGGCCCTTCTTTAAAACTGTTTGTGGCTGGGAAAAGTTTGGTATATATGCTGAAGGTTGGATGGTGGGAGGGAGGAGGAGTAAACAATAGGTGGAGATGGAGACCAGAGAGAAAAACAGTTGGGCAGACTGAGAGAATGAATAGCTGTTAATGGGGACCATTAATGGCTGACAATAGATTGATTGTGGTAGCAGCCCATGTGATGACAAGGCCTGATGGGGGTTGGGGTAAGGACGTGGGAGAAGGTGCTCACATCCAAAAATTATTGAACCCGATATTGAATCCAGAAGGCTGCAGGGTTTCCAGGTGGAAAATGAGGTGTTGTTCTTCCAGTTTGTGCTGAGCTTTGCTGGAGCACTGCAGCAAGCCTGAGACAGAGACGTTGGCCAGGGAACACAGTGGTATGTTGAAATGGCAGGAAACCGGAAGCTCAGGGTGATTTTGGTCAGCATCAACCTTGACAATCCTCTTAAGAGCATGGTGTGTTTCAATGAGGTCATCCCTCAGAACCATCCTGAGGTCTGCAAGTCTGAGTAGAAATACCATCAGCTGAATACGATGACCACTGACTGGGATGCTAAACAAGCATTAACCTACTTCTGACAATTACCTGAAGGACAGTTTAGAATGAGGCAACCCCTTTGTGAACCTGCAGGTTTACTCACCCTTGCTGATGTGAGCATCACAGCTTCAATCAATATTCATGCAAATTTCCTTTTTGGCAGACGTCATTATAGTGATCAAGAGTAGGGAGCCCAGATGGATTTGTCTTTCTCAGTTTTAGCAGCCAACACCAGTTGTAACACTTTCAGCCTGCCTTGTCAGGAGACCAAATGACTCGACTGGTCTTTCTCCCCAAACTACCAGAGCCCCTTGAAACAATGCACAAAACTCAGCTTAGTGAACACACGTCAGTTCTGAGTCTTGTGTTTAAGGGTTCGAAACCCAGAGTTACAACTTTAGTACTCAATGTAAGATGACACCCCAAAAGCAATGCCAAGGGAGTGCTGCATTGCTGGAGGTATCATCCTTTTAATAAGACACTAAAAGGAGTCAGCCAGCATTGTACTCTTAGAAGAAAAGCCAATAGTTCTCAGATATGCTGGCTACATCCCTTCCTCAACTTACACCATAAAAGCAGGCTAACTGATCAATAATCTCTTGGCCATTGATGGCATATATTAGCTCTTTATTATTCTTTATGGAAGTTATAATATACAAACAAGCTGTTCATCAAAGATAGGTTTATGTTCTAAACATATTTACTCACCCTGTTCCAAAACTCTTCAACCCTTTAGCTCTTCATCTGCTTATCCAATCTAATGTTAAATTTCTTCATAGTTACTGCCTCAACCACCAATGTCGGAAGTGAATTCTATAGCCTCTGTATAAAGAGGCCTCTCCTGATCTTTCTTCTACTTGAGACGAGAAGGCAAGAAGATAAGAAATAGGTGAAGGCACAAGTCCCTCAAAGCCGCACCATCATCATATAAGGTCAGAACTGAACTTCTGCATCGACTCCACTGACCCAACTCATCACAATACCCTTGAGTCCTTTAGTGCTGAAAAAACAATGAATCTTTGAAAATACTGAGCAACTGGGCATCCACTGCTCTCTGTAACAAAGAATTTCAAAGCTAGAAAACCACCTGAATTAAATTTCTGAATTTCTGGAATTTCTCCTCATCCTTGTCTTAAATGGCCAAACTCCCTGTTAGCCTGAGACACTGGTCTCTTGCGTTTTCTTTGTGTCCATGGCAACTTGAACATGCCCACTGGCCACTGGAAACAGTCTGTTTAAGTTTATTCCCTGTGTAGCCTGTCCTGTCATCATTTTAAGATCTTCGCATTGTATCATTGCTGTATCGTTGTGTGATGTTTGAAAGAAAAGAGCCCAAAAGTTTCTTTTCCTGGTTATGTTCACAAGATGCACTGTAGAAATTTACCAAAAATCCTCAAACAGCACCTTCCAAATCTATGATGACTTCTGTCTTGAAAGATAAAGGCAGCAGACACATGGGAACACTACCACTGGCAAGTTCCCCTCCCAGCCTCTCACCATCCTGACTTGGAAATATTTTGCTGTTCCCTCACTGTTGCTGGGTCAGAATCCTAGAATTTTCTCCCTAATGGCATTGTGGGTCAACCCCCAACAAGGGCGACTAGGGACAGGCAATAAATGCTGCCAGCAGCACTGCCCACATCCCACAAATGAATAAAAAAAAATGCAAGTAGCAGCCCAGGGAATTGAAGTTGTGTAATTTTTAAAGCCTTGATAGCTTTCCAATGCTGTGGAGCCTTTGCAAAGGTCTTTTTAATGCATTTGATGTGGGCATCCCTGACTAGGCAAGCATTTATTGCCCATCTCTAATTTCCCAGAGGACAAAGAGTCAACCACGTTGCTGTGGGTCTTGGAGTCACATGTAGGCCAGACCAGATAAGGAAGGCATTTTCCTTCCCTAAAGGACGTGAGTGAAACAGATAACAAGGTGTAGAGCTGGATGAACACAGCAGGCCAAGCAGCATCAGAGGAGCAGGAAAGCTGACGTTTTGGGTCGGGACCCTTCTTTCCTGCTCCTCTGATGCTGCCTGGCCTGCTGTGATCATACAGCTCTACTCCTTGTTATCTCAGACTCCAGCATCGGCAGTTTCTACTATCTCTAAGTAAAACAGATGGTATTTTTGCAACAATTGACAGTGACTACATGATCGTCATTTATTCCAGATATTCTTTTATATTCAAATCTCACCATCTGCCATGGTGGGATGCGAGCCCATATACCTCAGAACATTCACGTAGGGTTCTGGATTACAAGTCCAACGACATTAACACTGCGCTACCAGCATCGCCTCTCCCCAGTTTATACGTTGTTTGAAGTTATTTTGGTCACATTGGGTTTATCAGCGTCATAAAAGAACGTGAAGTAACCTGAAAGTAATATATCCCTTTAGCCCCCCTCATATATCCGTAAGTTCCACATTATCTAAAACAGTGATGTCACCTTGTAAACAGCCACACCATGGTTCACTGTACCCGAGCCTGACTCACTCTGTGGTCTAGCTGCATGAATTGTCACTAATGAGTTAATCTTGCACAGAGAGATGACACAATAACAAGTGCACATTCCTTTCAGACCACCTTTAGAGGGCACGGTGAGAGCAGAGTTGAGGAAGCTTTGACACTGCCCGCAGTGTTTTGCCTTCAGCTCAGACTGCATTCCATTGTATGGCGAGACCAGGAGCGGTTTCACTGATGTACAGAGGCTGGGAAGTCAGGCTGCCCAGACCCCACCTTGACCCAGACTTGGGCAGACAGGAGACAGGCTTCCTTCCATTTGTTACCTCTTCTAGCTCCCACCTGTCAGCGCTGAAGCCATTGAATTAGTGGCATGCTCGGTTCAATTTTGTGCAGCAGACTCCTCGGACTGATTTCCATTTGGAACGGGATTGAGACTGCCACAATTCATTTCACTTGTGAATCTTAATAGCCGCCAGAAAGTGAAGACATTCATCCTCGCTGTCTGGGACAGATTCAAACTCAAGTCCCGGGGGAAGGCAGCCAAAAGTAATAGGCAGTGGAAGATTCTCTACTTTAACATCCAGTGACAATATTAAAGGCTCTTAGATCAGGTATGGCATTGTGACAATTATATAATCAATCCCTGAGGCATGAGATGACGCTACCAGGCAAGTTCATGTATTCCCAGAATTACATAGGTCTCTGTCTGTGGTTCCACGTGGAATTTTATAACATCACCGAAGCCTAAATGAATTACTCAATGTCCAATGCCCTGTGGCTCTTAAGGTGACAGTGCTGCCTTAAAGTTAGTTTGGTAAATCCAGCTTCTGTCTTCGTGCTTGGTCTTGCACAATTACAGTCCGTCGACAGTTCCCTGTCTGAGAGGCCATGCTTGATGTGTCAGGCCAGGCAAGATTTGTTAGCAGGCTATTTGACTGCAGAGGCATCATGGCTACACTTGCTGAGAGGGCTGACAGGTTGACACTCAGTATCAGAGGCACTGACAAATTCTTCCCTCTACCTGAGCAGTGCCTATATTGATTGTAGTGCCCTTACTGCTGTGCCAGTTAAGATTGGCTGACCCAAAATGCAAGCCAGTGATCCAATCTGGAATTTTCCGGAGTATGCCTTGGGACACATCACTAAGTGTAATCCTCACATTGACTCCTTTGGTGGACATCCCGTGAGTGAACAGTGTTGGAAGTGTCATCAAACTGCTCCACAAGGGCCAGTGTGCATTCCACAATTGAGCTCAATGTCTCACTGTCATGAAGGAGAGTCACTCAGTGTTCATTTCATTAAACCTGCTGGAAATGCCTAACTGTGCAATTTGATGATGCGATGGAGTTTATGATGACACTACTATAGTTGAATAGTTTACTCATTCTCAAGGTAAATGATGGGGTTGGTTAGTTCAGTTGGCTGGCTGGTTTGTCAATATCTAATCATAGAATCCCTACATTGCAGAAAGAGGCTATTCAGCCCATCCAATGAGTGTCCTACCCAAACCGAGCCCCCAACCTATCCCCATAGCCCCACATTTAGCACGGCCAATCCACCTAACCTGCACATCTTTGGACTGTGGGAGAAACCAGAGCACCAGGTGGAAACCCACACAGACATGGGGAGAATGTGCAAACTGCGCACAGTCATCCCAGGCTGGAATCAAACCCGGGTCCCTGATGCTGTGAGGCAGCAGTGCTAACCACAGTGCCACTGGAGCATGTCAACATAAAGTGATCCCAACAGCATGGCTTTGAATTATCTACGAGCTGAGGTTACCGTAAATGTCCTGCCTTCTCAACCTCTCTCCTGAAGCATGGTGACCCTTGGTTAAACCACCACTAGTCATCTTTTTCTAATGAGAGAGCACCCCTATCGTCCTGTGGGTCCACTGTAACTTTAATAGTCATTTGGGCTACTTCAGAAAGTATACTCAAACAATAGGAATCCTATAAGAGAGAAAATGCAGAGGGGGTGATTGCTGAGGAATAAGAAGTTGAAAACTTATTGTCATGACCAAAACTAACCACCCTGTTTTCTGCAAGTGTCCTTTTAAGAATGGCTTATAAAAAGAAACATATTGTAAAAAGAATTTGCAGCAATAATGAGCTCCCAGAAATAAAGTGATTGACACAATGAACAACCATGGAGCTGTCACTTCTGCAATTGTGTCATCAAATATGGAAGCCATTTTACTTACAACAAAGACATTTTGTTGAGTTTCTTTCCAAAATCCCATGAGCCGTGGGGCTGATTAATCTGCTTGTGGTGCTGTTGGTTGAGGGAGGGAAGAGACCATGGAGGTGAAGTGCACAGCGAACAATTATAATAATTAACTTGGGTCAAAGTGGCTCGTTGCCAAGAGAACCTATATGATTGGGAGCAGCCATTTTGTTTGTGTTGAGCCAGTGAGTAGTCACAACTTGCTCCCAGCTCCGGCTGTCTCCGTGGCAAACAAAATCTCCTTTAGTCTGTGGTGCAGTTAAAATATGAATTAAGTGGTAATCACAAAATATTAGTCAACAGAGCAGCCACCAGCCAATTTTTGCTGCTGTTTTGTGCCTCGGTGTAAATCGCTCCCTTGTGACAATTAAACAAGTAAATTACTTGGGTTACTGACACATTATTGGCAGAATATTGCAATCTGAACGAGCTGCGGTTCACATTGACAACAGCTAAGTACACAAAAAACTGAGACTGCCCTTTACTTCACGGAGAAGGTTAAGGGGCATTTGACTTGACGTTTTACAGATTTTTTAAGGATTTAATAGAGCAGAGAGGGAGAAACTTTTCCTGCTGCTGGAAGATCCTGGACAAGGGGCATCACCGGAAAACTGCAGCAGCTGGGAGACACTCATTCTCACAAGTGGCTGGTCGAACGTGTGGTAGTCTCCACACAAAAAAACAATGTAGTCATTTGCTCAATTAACAATTTTAAAAGCTGGGTTTTTGTAAGGCAAGGATATTAAGGGATAGGGATGGGTAAATGATATTAACTCATTTCCCGAAGATCAACCATGATATCAGATGGAAGACCAGGTTTGAGGGGCTGAGTGGTCCACTCCTATGTTTTACTGTTCCTATGAGCCAACATTTTGTGATCAGGCAAGGTGTGAGATGAGAAGTGAGAGGCCAGTACAGAAGATTACTTAGGTTTGGCACCTCTTATTAACGTCAAATATTCTTAGGCTTGATGTAACATGTCACAATATACCTGCTTTCCTCAGCAATGCTTCCTAAGTCCTACCTTAGCCATTACTATGGTCTCCCCAGGTGAGCGAGACAGTCAAGCTCCATTGATTTTATTCTTTTGTGGGATGTGGTTTCTGTAGGCGAGGCCAGGATTTATTGTCCATCCTGAATTGCCCTTGAGAAAATGCTGGTAAACTACCTTCTTGAACCACTCAAATCTATATGATGTAGAATTAGATTTAGATTTGGGCTTAGGTTTTGTTGTCACTTGTATTCAAGTATGGGCCACAAGAGTACACTGAAAAATGTACAATGTCACCACACATGGCTCTATCTTAGGTGCACAATATTTAGGTGCAAAATCCTAGTTACAGAAATAGAAAATAAATATATAAAGTTAGAAAGTCAAACATTATAGTCCTTACTTAAGCCATAGGCCTGTTCGGAAGATAGCTCCAGGATTTTCAACTGGTGACTGTGAAGTAAAAGTTATATTGTTTCAAGTCAGCATTAATTAATCATTTGGCAATATAGAACTTGAGTATTGCTGAAAAAAGACACATTTTGTCAATGATTTTGTATTGGAAGTTGTATCTTATTTCACAGGGCCATGTTCTATGCAGGCAGAGAGAACACATACATGTACTGTGCCTGTTTCAATGTAACAGAATAGGTGACAGACATTTGCTGGTTCATATCCAAGGGCACTGCCTTGACCAAGCGGAGTCAACCTGCCTGGTTTAAAATTTAAACAGCTTGGCAGTTAACTGTTAGTCATCATTGACTGGTACATTCTTCATGGCAACATCTCTGCCAATCAGAGTCCACTTGTCAACCAATCAACACTGCCCTGTCATGCAGTATGAGTGTTGGTTTCCCCTTACATTGGCATTTCTTGCAAATTGTCCTGAAGAGTGAAAGATTAAAAGTTTTGATGTTGTCTTTTTTCCAGCAGTACTTGGGATTATTTCTTGTGTTCCTCTCAAGGGTTATGGGAAGTGGAGTTGGGGCAGCAAACAGAATCGTGTCGATCTTACAAACGGCAGAGCAGGCTTCAGGATCTGAAGGGCCTACCCCTGCTCCTGATTCACGTGTTCGTGTTCTTGAGATGTGTAACTTAGAGGGGAACTTGCAGCTGGTCATTTGTTATGGGCAGAGGAGATGCTACTTTTATAACGGAGAATGGTCTGCAGATTGTATCTGGTGAATTTCAAGGTAGGAAGTGACAATGAAGAGGGGGAAAACAGATTATAGTTGGCAAACTTTGGATTTTATTGTTGCTTTCATTACCAACAACTCAAAGTGTTTTCCACAGTGAATGGCTTATCTTAACGTTCAGCCATGTATTTACGCAGACAGACTTAACAAGATAAAAACGTGCCAAAAAAACACAAACTGCACCAATTACATTGTTAGGGTTCACCTGATCTATGAAAAGCTTCGAGACCAGGAATTGGAAAACTCTACAATAGTATCACTAAATCCCTTTGAATTCCTGAACCAAAAACAGAAATTGCTGGAAAAGCTCAGCAGGTCTGGTAGCATGTGTGGAGAGAAATCACAGTTAACGTTTGAGGTCTTGTGACCCTTTCTCAGAACTCCTTTCCCTTTGAATTCCTATTGTTTCTTACAGAGTGCTCTGGTCTGCCGAAAACCAGCTCTCTTTCGAAGACTAAAGAAGAATTATTTAAATAATATTAATTATTTAAGAAAAAAAACTGAAGGAATGGATTCAAGTTGTTGCAAATTCTGAATGGCCATTCCTTTTTAATAATTCTTATATAAATTATTGAAACTATTAAGCGAATCTCTGAATAACGAATTTGTTTTATTCATTCATGGGATGTGGGCAGTGTTGGCTGGGCCAGCATTTACAGTTCATAGGACAGTTAAGGGCAACCATATTGTGGGTCTGGAGTCCCATGTAGGCCTGAGCAGGTATGGATTACAGACTTCTTCCCTAAAGGACATGAATAAACCAGATGAGGTTTCAAGGTAATCAAAATCGCCATTAAGCATGCTTTTTAATTCCAGGTTTTTTATTGAATTGAAATTTTACCATCTGCGGTGGTGGGATTTGAGCCCAGACCCCCAGAACATTAGCCTGACTCTCTCGGATTACCAGTCATAGCGACATCACCATTATGCCACCATTGAGAGAAACAAACTGTATGAAGTCTCCCACTCCCTGTTTCTTTCCAGAGGAGGTATCTACTCTTCTCCTGGGAAACATCCACATGTGGCAGCAGGTTCACTTCTGTAGGAATAATGTGTGAACTTGGAGACAGATATTCAATTAGTTTACCATTGTTGAATCCCCTATCATTGACCAGAAACTGAACTGGACTAGCCAAATAAATACAATGGCGGCACGGCTAAGTCAGAGGCTGGGAATCCTCAGTGAATAACTCACCTCCTGATTCCTCACATCCTGTCCACCACTTACAGGGCACAAGTCAAGAGTATGATGGAATATGCTTGGATAAGCAGCTCCAACAGTACTCAAGAAGCTTCACACCATCCAGGACATGCAGCCCCCTTGAATGGTAGCATATCCACAAAAATCTGCTCCCTCCACGATTGAAACTCAATAGCAGCAAAGTGCACTATCTACAAGATGCACTGCAGGAATTCACCAATACTCTTTAGCACCTTCCAAATGCATGACCATCTCTATCTCAAAGGACAGGGACAGCAGGTACATGGCAGAATACCTGCAAGTTCCCCTCCGTATCATACACATCCAAACCTGTGACCTGTGTCATATTGAATGAAAAGGGCAGCGGATTTCTGGAATGCCACCACCTGAAGGTTCCCCTCCAAGCCACTCGCCATCCTGACTCGGAAATATATTGCCGTCCCTTCCCTGTCACTGGGTCTAAAATCCTAGAACTCTTTCCCTAACAACATTGTGGGTCTAGCTACAGCAAATGGACTGGTATTTCCACAACAACACCATCTTCCCTCAAACACACATTGCAGACAAAAGTGTGGCTTTGTTTGAGTTCTGAAGTGGAACAGGAAATATTGGAAATGTCATGGGTGGTTGGTTCAGTTTGTTAGTTTAAATCTTTTAACAATTCATTCCAAATCTGGGAAGTTTGTCTAAGTTCTTCAGAAGAAAATGTATTTTATAGATTTCTTTGGTGCTTCATTATAGATATCATACCTGTAGGCTTTCAACTTGGCAAACTACCAGGAAGCTCAGGTACAAGTTGCAATCATGCTTTTACAGGGCTTGACGATGCTCTTTGCTATCAGCAAGAAACGCCACTCAGTTTATGAAGCCATTAATCATATCAACAGCATCATGAACAGACTGTTGCTTTCGACTGATCCTCTGGTTTAAGTCACGAATGCAAGGCATCCTTGTCAGGCATGGATAACTTATTTTCCAGTCCAATCATATTGGGCTGAGTGGCCTCCTTCACTGTTCTAAAATTCTACGGATTTACCCGTGAGTGAAACCTCCTTCACCTGTACTGATTGTACTGCAAAGTAACTGTTCTACAGCTTCCCTCTACATCGTACCTTTAAAATCCTGCAGCAGGGCCAGATATGGGGTATCTTGTGGGGAGGTGATGGCCTAGTGGTATTATTGCTGGACTGCTAATCCAGAGACTCAGGTAATGTTCTGGGGCAAGGGTTCGAATCCCGCCATGGCAGATGGTGGAATTTGAATTCAACAAATATCTGGAATTAAGAGTCTAATGATGACTGTGAAACCATTGTCGATTGTTAGAAAAGCCCATCTGGCTCACTAATGTCCTTTAGGGAAGGGAAACTGCCATCCTTACCTGGTCTGGCCTACATGTGACTCCAGACCCACAGCAATGTGGTTGACTCGCAACTGCCCTCTCGGCAATTTGGGATGGGCAATAAATGCTGCCTAGCCAGTGACACCCTCATCCCGTGAATGAATAAAGAAAAAATATCCTACATCTCTCTCCTCCATGGATTTGGGCAGTCAGGAGTCATTCATAGAGACGTCAAGAATAAGAGCAAGAGTAGACCATCCTGTCCTTTGAGTCTACTCCACCAGTCAGTGTGATCATGGCTGATTATCCTGTTCCTGCTTTGTCTCCATATCCCTTAGCTCTGAGAACAATATCAACCTCCTTCTTAAAAACATTCACTGGCCTCAAACGCTTTCTGTGGCAGAGAATTCCACAGGCTCACCATGCTCTGGGTGAAGAAATTTCCTCACATCTCTTTCGGCCCAGTGTGGCAGTCTCTCGGCGGCACATGGTGGTCTGCTTGTCCAGCATGTCCTCAGCGTGGGGACTTCCAGCCTCAAGGTGATTTCAAGGTGGTCTCCTGGCCTCGAGACCTTCAAGCTGAAGCCCAGTGCAGTCTGGAGGCTAGGTGCCAGCGTGGACAGGGTTGTAAGAATTGCCGTTCTGAATTTTTAATTTCTCTATTTTCTAATTTATTCCTATGATCTGTAATGATGGATTTTTTAATTCTTTATTTTTCTAATTTTTTTTCTTCCAAAGAACTTGTACTGAGGAATCTGTACCTAGGTGCCTTGTACCTAACATGGTGCCATAAGCGGTGACTTGTAAACTTTTCACTGTGCTCATTTGAGTACATGTGACCATAAAGCTAGTTCAGCTCGGTCCTAAATAGCCTACCTCATATCCTTAGATTGTAACCGCTGGTTGTGGACTCCCCATTCACTGGAAACATCCTTCCTGTGTTTACTCTGCCTAGTTCTGGAAGCACCAGGAGATAATATTGTACGTTGACCTGATCCTGGAAGGTTTAAAGAGATCAGAGATTCTCTCAAAATCAGACTCCAGCAAGATCTCACCCCAGTGAGTGAGCATGGCTGTGATCTCATTGAATAGCAGGACAGGCTGGAGGGACTGAATGGCCTACGTTCTTCTGCTCCTATGCTGAGAGATGACACGGGAGAATCAAGACCTACTTCCACAACAGCAGAAAGCTCCCCACTGTCTGATGGGGATGCAAACACATCTGCAGACTGGCATCGGGCTGGCAGGAAGCACTGCACAGGGAGCCGGCCACATTGGCAGGAGACTGTGCCATGAGACAGCCATGTCCTGGGGCACCACTGACTGGAGACTGCGAGGGAATCATGCCCGCTGAGTGAAACGTCTGCCTGCTGTCATTAGCTCGCAGGAATCGTTGACACATCTGCCAAAGGGACCCTCAAAATTTTGGCAGAGTGCCAGCAATAAGTTATTGAGCCAATTTGCTGCAGAGTTGAAACTCAAGTGTCCTAAATCCTTCCCCGAATGCCCACCCCCTGTCCCCCTCCCCACAAATCGTTCTCTCGGCAAAAATAACCTGTAACGATACGCTATCCAATGACAACAGGCAGGATAAGAATAAAGACAGTCATTTTGATTTTATTACTGTATAGTGTGTACATTAGCATTACTTATTGAGAAAACTGCACATGTGCTTTTTACTAGGAAAACATTCTCATGCCCACAATAGGAGAGGGCATGTTGGATTCTGGTGCCCAGCAGAAACTGACATAAATGATATATTTCTTTACAAATTAATTTCTAGGTGAAGCAGCAAGTAGCTCTGTTGCAAAGAAAAGGAAATGTCTTGGGTCTCAGAACTCACTCCTGTGATACTCAAGGAGTGCTACTTTGCTGGGCACTTTAAATGGAGGCTTTGTCTAGCTGTTTGATGAATATACAGGACGCTACATTTTGAAGAGTCAGGGAGCTCTCCCAGTGTCATAGCTCACATCTATCTCTCAAATGAGACCATCGTGGAAGGATATTATTAAATTGGAGAGGGTTCGGAAAAGATTTATAAGGATGTTGCTGGGAGAGGAGAGTTTGAGTTACCAGGAAAGGCTGGATAGTCTGGGACTATTTTCACTGGAGCGTAGGAGGTTGAACGGTGACGTTATAGAGGTTTATAAAATCGTGAGGACCATAGATAAGATTAATTGCTCTTTTCCCTAGGGTAGGGGAGTTCAAAACTGGAGGGCATAAGTTTAAATTGAGAGGAGAAAGATTTAAAAGGGACCTGAGGGGCAACCTTTTCACACAGAGGGTGGTTCGTGTGTAGAATGAACTGCCTGAGGAAGCGGTAGATGCAGGAACAGTTACAACATTTAAAAGACATTTGGACAGGTACATGAATAGGAAAAGTTTAGAGGGATATGGATCAAATGCAGACAAATGGGACTAGATTAGTTTGGGAAACATATTTGCCATGAACAAATTGGACCGAAGGGTCTGTTTCCATGCTATATGACTCTATGATTCTATGATTAGTGTCTCTGGTTACTTGGGTCACCTATGGCTCAATAATTGGTAATGCTCTTGCCTCTTTGTTCACAAGACTCTGCATTCAGGTCCCAATCCAGGCCTTGATCAAATAATTAAGGCTGGTACTGATGGTGTGCAGAATGGGTGGAGATGTCAACTTTCAGGTCACACTTCAAGCGAAGCCTGTCTGATCTCACAAGTAGATGTCAAAGATTCCAAGGTGATACTCTGAAGAAGAGCGGGAGATGTCTGACCTGGGATCCTGATCAATCCTATCTCTCAATCAACATCACAAAAGCAAATTATCTCATCATTAAAATATTACTGTTTGTGGGAGCTTGATGTTTATGAATTGGCTGCTGCGTTTCCTACACTACAGCAACGGTTGCTTCCCAAAAGAACTTCATTGGGTGTTAAAAAGCTTTGATGCATCCAGTCGTGACATTTATCATCTTTTACTTAGTGTCTGATTCCCTGTTTGTGGGAGCTTGCTGTGCACAAACTGGTCGCCCAGAGATGACACTGTAAAAGTAGTGCATTGGTTATTTAGCGTCTGAGACAATCTGAGGACATGAAATGCATTTTATTCATTCAAACTGTTCTTTCCTACTGTGAGCAGTGAACGGATCTTAGCTGCGAATTGAGACAGAAGAAGCAGCCAGTTTTGCTTCAGGAGGTGATCCAGGTATGTTTATGGACACTGGGTGAAGACAGGGACAGGTCTGCAACAACAACTTCCATTTATGTAGCTCTTTTATCATAGTAAAATATCCCATTGACTTCACAGGAGCTTTATCAATCAAACGGTGGCCCTGAGCCACAAAGGAAGATGTCAGGGGAGATGAATGTTTGACCAAAGGAGCATGTATCGAGCGACTTAAAATTTTAGAGAGGGGCAGAGAGTTGGAGAGGTGGAAGGAGGAAATTCCAGAGTGTAGGGCCAAGACAGCTGAAAGCTCAGCTGCAGTGGAACTATTGAAGTTCAAGGGTACTAGACACAAGAACTGGAGGAGCGCCGACATCTCAGAGGGTTGTGAAGCTGGAGGAGTTTAACGAGTGAGACTATGGAATGATTTAAACACAAGGATGAGGTTCAAAATTGAGGAGTTGCCGCAGGAGTGCTATCATAGGTCAGTGAGCACAGAGATGATAAATGATTTGGACTTAATACACAGTAGAGTGTGGGCTAATCACGTTTGGATGAGTTCAGATTTTGGAGGGTGAAAGACTGGAGGCCAGAGAGAATTTTGTTTTTATTTAATCATGGGATATGAGCTCCAATCTCTTATTGGTCTTGAAGTGAGCAGCTTTCTCAGTTAATTCAGAGGGTGGTTTTAAGTCAACCACATTGCTATGGGTCCATAGTCATGTACAGACCAGACCATTTGAGGATAGCAGTTTTCCTTCTTGGAAGAACATGAGAAATATTGACCCCTGAGTTGAGAGATCATACAGATCAGGAGATTGTGGGAAGAATGCAACTGGGAAGGAATCAGTGACTTGAAGAGTGAAAAAGAAATAGACACTAGACTGAATGCATCTGAAACAAGAATCACTTTCAAGCTCTCTGTTCAAATTACCATTCTCTGTGTGTGAGCCCAGGCAATGAGGCTTCATTAGAATAGGTTTGGAAACTATAACTGCTTCTACACCAGAGATACTGTGGCTGGGTGTGGCAGCAGTGGCATTTTTCATTTTTTTTTTACAGATTCTTGAGATGTGAGTGTAACTGGTGAAACCAGTTGCCGCCCAAATCTAATTATCCTTAGGAAGGTCCTGGTGAACTTCTGTAGTTCATCTAGTGTCAGTACTCCCTTACTGCTGTAAGGGAGAGAGTTCAAGGATTTTGATCAAACAGCAGTGAAGAAACAGGAATACAGTTCCAAATCAGGATGGTGTTTATTTGGAGGGGAACATTCGGTAATGGTGCTCCTGCTATTGTAAATCTTCGAGGTAGGGGTCACAGGGTTGGAAGGAGCCTTGGTGAGTTGCTGCTGTACAATTGTTGATGGTAGACATTGCTGCCAACTCTGTGCCAGTGGCGAAGGGACTGAATGCTTAAGGAGGTGGATTGGGTACCAGTCAGATGGTGCTGTTTTATCCTGGGTGTTGTCAACTTCAAGTGTTGTTGGAGGTGTACCCATCCAACTCTTGTAATTTGTAGATGGCGGACAGGGTGTGGGAAGTCAAAAGGTGAGTTACTCAGCACAAACTTTCTACTCTGTGGCCTGCTGTTGTAGCAGCAGTATTTATAAGGCTGGCCCTGTTCAGTTTCTGGTCAATGGCATGCCCAGGATGTTGATAGTGGGGGATTCAGTGATGGTAACACCATTGAATATCAAGGGGAAATGTTAGATTCTCTTGTTACTTGGCACTTGTAAAACATGAATGATACTTGCCACTTATCAGGTAGCTTGAGTGTTGCCCGCATCTTGCTGATTGCGGCAAGAATGTTTAATTTGACACAGTGTTGTCTGGAAATGAAAGCTGGGACCTTCTACCAGAGAACGGCAACATATTAGGTGTTTGTGGAAAGGGATCCCTAGGGCAAATTATGCAATAATGAGCTAACACAGGATGGGAGAATGAAGTAGAATCCTCTCATTTACTGCTATTGACAAGGATTGGACTGAAGAAAAGTCTTATTGGACTTGAATCGATAACTCTGTTTCTCTCTCCACGGATGGTGCCTGACTTGCTGAGATTGTCTAGCATTGTCTGAGCTTGTTAAGGATTGGTCTGTATAATTTCTAGTCTGTACAATTACATAACATACTGAGCTGAATTTATTTCCATTTTGGCAACTATTTATTATGGTTTATGACATGCATTGTTAATTGCGTAAAGGGATTACTAATAACAAATGTAATTATTACTTTATAATTACATTGATATTCATGCTACTTCTAAGTGTTACCTTTCGGAGGTAATAGAAAACTCCAACACTGGATGATTAACTCAATTATTGTCTCCATTGAATCGTGTTTTGAAATTATTGGACTTGTTTTGCGTACTCATGTTTCAATGAGAATATTCATCAAACCCTGGACTTTCCCCAATGTTTATTCTTCATGTTCTCTCCTTCCCGTGCAAGCTGAGGTAATGACTGAATAGTGAATTATGGAAGGCTGGCTGACCATGGAGTATAAAAATAAATACGATGCTTATGTTATATAATGTACTTGCAATTCTTGTTCGATTGGCATCCTCTGAATATTATGGAGGTTCACAGCCCTGCACCAATGACTTGGGAACATAATCTGGTATGACACTTCCTGTGCCATTGCTGGAGAGTATTGCACTGTTAGAGATACTGTCTTTTTGGTGAGGTGTTGAATGGATGCATTGTCTGGTCTCTCCTGTGGTCAGGAACAATGCCACTGCATGAGTTCATAGACCTAACTAACTATCATTGATGTTTGTGGCACCTTTTTTATTCAATCATGGGATGTGGGCAGCACTGGCTACTAGGCCAGCATTTATTACACAGAGGGCAGTTAAGAGTCAACCCCACTGCTGTGGGTCTGGAGTCACATGTAGGCCAGACCAGGTAAGGATGGCAGTTCCATTCCCCAAAGGACATTAGTGAGACAGACGGGTTTTCCCCCAACAACAGTTCTTCATTAGACTCTCAATTCCAGACTTTTTTATTGAATTCAAATTTCACCATCTGCCATGGCAGGATTTAAACTCAGGTCACCAGAACATTACACTTTTTTTTTATTCATTCATGGGATGAGGGCATCACTGGGTAGGCAGCATTTATTGCCCATTCCTAATTACTCAGAGGGCAGTTAAGAGTCAACCACATTGCTGTGGGTCTGGAGTCACATGTAGGCCAAACCAGGTAAGGATGGTAGTTTCCTTTCCTAAAGGACATCAGTGAACCAGATGGGTTTTTCCAACAAACGACAATGGATTCACAGTCATCATTAGACTCTTAATTCCAGATATTTATTGAATTCAAATTTCACCATCTGTCATGGCAGGATTTGAACCCGGGTCCCCAGAACATTATCTCCTCAGTTCTGGGGTCACTCAACCCGAAACATTAACCCTGATTTCTCTCCACAGGTGTTGCCAGACCCGCTGAGCTTTTCTAGCAAGTTCTGTTTTTGTTTCTGATTTACAGCATTCGCAGCCTTTTCCCCAAAAAAAACTCCGTGGGTCTCTGGATTCATAGTCTGGCAATAATACTACTAGGCCATCGCCTCCCTCAAACTGTAGCATAGCAGCCAATGGAGGGTGAAAGAACTCAGGGAGATTCTGGTCCAGAATTGTAGAAATGTAGAGTTCGTAGAGGGCTAGCGTGCTGAAGGTGGTTACAGACCTGGGGCATGAAGGGGCCATGGAGCAACTTGAAAACAACAAGGAGAATTTTAAATTTGATATAATGCAAGTAACCAAACACAGTACGGTAACATCTTTACGTGCGTCTAACTGCCTGTGCATACTATTGACTAGTGGCTTCCTACACTTATTGGCAAAACCAGGTTACTGTAAAATAGAACGTTTCCCTGATGGAGAGCAAGAGGCCAGGACATTGGGCTGTTATGCACCAGATCAAACCCTCTTCAAATACACCAAGGAGATAGCCTAGACCCTAACTTTAATCTTATGTAAAGGCAAGTGTAAGGTGCTGTGTTCCAGGTATAATTTGATTGGTCAGACTACTTGGCTTTAAGCAAAATACTTTATTCTTGCCCCCAGTTAAAATACAAACAAAAGAAATAAGAATTGAAATAACTCAACTCTATTGGAAAATATAACAAAACCATAGATTATTTAACCGCTAAACAGCAACTGTTCCAGTATAGTAATGCACCCTTAGCAAAGGCATATTCAGTAAAACAGGTTGTCTCTTAAATGCAATTCTGGAAGCAGAGAGAGACCCAAGCTTTTAGCTGTAACAGAATGAACGATGTAGTGGCTTTGACAACTAGCTTAAAAAACGCCAGTAACTGCTGAAAGCTAAACTAAAACCCTGGTTCCATGGGAGCGGGATTCCACCCATTCATGCTGCTTCTATTGTTCCAACTTTTTTTTTAAAAAAACCCTAATATCTCACAGGCTGTTTACTTTATTGGCTTGAAACATACCACTCAGCACTTGTGTCTCAATCTCTATTCATTAAAAAAAAAAGCCAGGACAAAACTCACCTCTTAAAGCCATAGTATCATCAAACGATTTTGAGACTGACTGTCTGGCAGAGCAACATGGCTGAACATGGAAGATTAGGCAGCCTGCTACAGCCGGCTTTTGTCTCCCAAATCTCTCCTTTTTGTGTTATCTGACAGGCTGACTGTTACACCTGAAGTTCAGAGTTCTGAGGAAGGATCACTGGACCCAAAGTGTTAACTCTGCTTTCTCTCCACAGATGCTGCCAGATCTGCCGAGTTTCTTCAGTAATTTCTGTTTTTGTGTCTGCGGTTCTTTGTTTTGCTTTAGAGTTACACCCAACATGTTCTCTGATGTGGAAAACCTTCGGGTCTTGACTTGTGATCTTTGTTTCCTGAAGGAAGCAGTACAGCTGCTGTGATATCAGTTGGAGTCCAGGCCCATCATTCAGCTTGTTCAGGGCCTGCTGTTCAACAAAAAAATGTGCCATTAAATTCCAAATTAAAAATTTATCAGTATAATCAGAGGCAACATTAAAGTTCAAATCAAATGATTGAATATTTATGTGTTAAATACTGTTCATCGATCACTGCAGTTACCACATGTTGTAGAATTACAATCACTCCCACACTCAGACCAATATCCTCAGATAAATACTCACATTCATACACTGTCCCAACAACAAAACTTGTATTGGTATAGTGCCATTCACATAGTGGACAGTGAATGGGGGCAGTAAAAGGCTCCTCGAGTTGACCTTGCAGCTGTGCTTGGTGACCTCTGTTGGTTCTCGGTCCACCGATGCTTCAAATATAACCTTGGGAAAATTGAGACATTGCCAACCTGGGAGGCAATATCGACCAGCAAACATGGGATTGACCAGGACTTGTGAGTGAGGATAGGGACAGCAGCATTTAGGATGAGGTTGAGGGTGTTTGGACGGTGGAGAGGCAACAGAGTAGGAGAGCTGCAAGTAATTGGGTTTCTGCTGTCTGTCCTGGAATTCGACCAGTAATTTACAATTGCTTTCGAGTTTGCTGGTGCTCACAATATCAGAACCCATTCTACTGTAGCAGGAAAGGAAACCAATTGGACAAATCTTTGAGACTTTGAGCTGCCCACTCTCCAGGCAAGTGATAAATCTTCACAGGTATGAAAGGGCTAGAGAAGGTAAGGTTAAATTATAGAAAATTGACATAGGGTAAATAACCTTAGAGATGACGAATGCATGGCTCAAGACAAGTGTGGGAGAAATGGGTTTCCGTTTATGGGGCACTGGCACGAATATTGGAGAAAGTGGGAACTGGCTTGTTGGAGCAAGGTAAAGAGAATTTGGATATGTACGTGAATAGGAAAGGTTTGGAGGGATATGGACCAGGAGCAGGCAGGTGGGACTTGTTTAATTTGGGATTATGTTTGGCATGGACTAGTTGGACCGAAGGGTCTGTTTCTGTGCTGTATGAATCTATGACTCTATGACTGTATAACTATCAACCTGCACTGCTATATTATCAAACATCCCACTGATCTTACAATTTTGTTTTTTATGTTTATCTTTATTCTTTAATTTTCCCAACTCATACTGAGAGATCATTGTCCCTGCCGAGTGTTATAACTCTACAGGTAATGCGGCAGAAACAACCTCCTCCTATAAATAAGGTTTCCACCGTACCCCCAGTCAAGATATTGGGAGCCTTTGGGATGGGAGCAATTCCAAGGAAAGTTCCTGTCCCGGTCTTGTCTCCATAGTCGGTCATGAAGTCTCCAGCTAGCGTGCTCACCCAGAGAAGTAATGCATCATTGTTGCAATGTCAGATTTCCTTAGACACCAGGTGACTCTTTATCTCCCTGGGGCTTACTTGCACAGTGCAGCTTAAAGCCTTCAGCACTGTTTGGTGGAATTTCTTCCAACTGTTTCAACTGTGATGAAGTACTTGTTTAGTTAGACGAGAAACAAAAACAAATGAAAATATGATTCTCTAAAATTGAAACCAGCCAAAGGTTTTCACCTGAGTGCAAGCAGTTTGCCACTGCTCTGTAATTCCCCAAGAAAATTTTCATTAGTGTGGAACAAATGAGAAATAGAATGCTGTGCTTTATTCCAACAGCATCCATTTCTGAAATCATTGTGCATCCTTTTACTGCATTCAGCATTTTGTCTCAGTTAATATATTTCGTAAGTAGTAAAATGGCAATAAGATTGCAAAGGACTAGTGGAGCAGAGGCCATTCAGCCCCGTTAAGCCTGTTCTACATTTTGATCAGATCGTTGCTGATCTGTACCTGTTCTCCATTTTGGTTCTGTAACCTCCAATAGTGACCCCAACAAAAACCCATCAATCTCACTTTGCCTTATCTCTTTGTGGACTGAGTTCCAGATTTCCATTATCCTGAGTTGATGAGGTGTTACTCCTCAGCACTGGCTCTAACTTTCAGGTTATGCCTCCTTAAAAAGACTCACATGATCAATGGAGATAGTTTCTCTCTATCTACCCTATGATCTAAACACCTAAATTGTCTATAAGTCCATAAGATGTAGAAACAGTAATAGGCCATTCAGCCTATTGAATCTGCTCTGCCATTCAATGAGATCATGGCTGACCTGATAATCTTCAACTCCACTTTCCTGCTCTTTCCCTATAACCCTTGATTCCTGTGTGGATTTCTGTCTATCTCAGCCTTGAAAGTACAGAATGACCTGGCTACAACAGCCCTCTGTGGTAAAGAATTCCACAGATTCACTACCGGAGAAGAAATTCCTCCTCATCTCTGTCTTACATGTGTGACCCCTTATTCTGCAATTATATCCTCTAGTTGTGGACTCTCTCACAAGGGTAAACAACCTTTCTGCAGCTACCTTATCGAGTCTCCTGAAAATCATGTATGATTCAATATGTTTGCCTCTCATTCTTCTAAATTCCAATGGGTAAAGGCCCAATCTAAACCTCTTCTTATAAGACATTCCCTCTGTACCTGGTATCAGCCTAAAGAACCTTCTCTGGACTGGCTCAAATATCAATATGCCTTTCCTTAGATAAGGGGTCCAAAACTGGATCATCTTGCAATCTTCTATCAAACAATGTTTTCTTCACATCGCTTGAATTATTAACACTTGAGTTTATTTCATTGGTGTCTTACTTCTCTCTAAAAGACAATGGAAGGAACCTGCCAGAAGTTTACTGAAAACTTTCTTCTCTTGGAACACAGTTGGTTCGACCATAAAAAGTTGATTCTCAACTTGTCGTCCAAGCATAAAACTGGCATTCACTTACTTGTTCTCGAAACTGCTGATATCCAGTTCCAATGATGGCAAGGAAAAGCAGGTAATTTTATCAAGTGCTGCCAATTTGCATCACTTGTTTGAAAACCTCATGGTAAATTGAACATTTCTGGGATCTGGATTTAACTACTGCCAAGATTTATAGATAACTCCATCTCTAACACTCAGCTGTGGCTTGGTTTGAAACATCCTCATCTCAATAATGAGAAGGCTTTTGTTCAAAAAAATTCTTTCATGGAATGTGGCTGGACATTTATTGCCAATCGGTGACTACGCTTGAGAAGATGGTGGTGAGCTTCCTTTTGGGATCACTATAGTCCTTGTAGGGACACCTATAGTGCAGTTAGGAAGGATGTTTCAGGATTTTGACCCAGCAACAGTGAAGAAACAGTCATACAGTCCCAAGTCAGTACAGTATGTGACTTGCAGAGGAACTTGTAACTGGTTGTATTCCCATGCATCTACTGCCCTTGTCCTTCTGGATGGTACAGGTTGCAGGTCTAAATCAGTATTGTCAGAGGAGCCTTGGTGATTTATTCCAGAGCATCTTGTTGATGGTACGCAAGTGACTGAGGGTTTAATCCAAAGCAAGGCCAGTGCACCAACTCAGTACTGAAGCAGTGCTGCACTGTCGGAGATATTAAACATTTCCAACCTCTCAGGTGGATGTCAAGAATTCTATGACAATATTTGGTCTTTTTGGTGTCTTTACGGCCATTTATACCTCACCCAACATCATTCCAAAAAATAGATATTTTAATTTATGAGAACTTGCTGTGCAATGGTTGTTGTACAGTAATCAGATGAACATCAGAAGCGTCCAGACTGATACTGTGGTGGCAATATCTGAGTTGGTTGATATGTAGACTGAGCTAGAAGGGAGCAGAAGCTCTATTCTAGTGTGAGGAGAATGTGTGTATAGATCAAGCTGTAAATAAATAGTACAATAAGACAAAGCACTGTGAATGTTGAAGATCTGAAACAAAAGCAGAGATTGCTGGAGAAACTCAACAGGTCTGGCAGAGTCTGTGAAGAGAAAGCAGAGTTAATATTTCAAGTCCAGTGACCATCTTTTGTTGTAAGTAAGTAGTCTCTGGAGAAAGATCCATAGAGTCCAGCAGTAATGCTTTGGGAAACAAGAGAGAGTTAGACTCTGTGGTATTCTCGTGTGCTATCTGGGTACCAATCTTTGGGGTCTGTGGTTGATGTAGACCAATGTTACTGTTGCTTGTGTAGGGAGCTATTCAGTAGTCTGTGGTGAATGATGGACCATAAATTCATCCCAGCAGAAGAGGCTCTTGACTTAGACAGCAGAAAGTAGTTGTTAAACCTTAGCAAATAGGTTGCATTAACTCCTAGGTACATTAACCATTTCTAATGTGAGGTAGAGAAGAAACACATGCCTCTTTAGGAGACCATGCTGGAGTCCATCAGATTCTCTGTCCAGACATCATCAGTCTGGGTGGAACTCAGTGTAGCTCAAACATTAACCCTTTAGAACCATTACCTTGTACAACAGACAAACAAACACACAACAAAACATTAGTGACTGCACTTCCAAAGCACCTTTCAGCTGTCGGTGTTTTGGGATACCATGATGTTTTGACCCGTGCCATATAAATACAAGTCTTACTGTCCCAGGACAAACTGGAAGAATTGCTTACCAATGTGCGAAGTGGAATCACACAATCCCAAGCAGCTGCCTTTCTCTGTCTCTGTCTCTCTCTCTCATTAATATTGAAGTATTGGCCACAGTTAAGGACTAACTCCAAGTAGATTCTGCACAAGTGACAGTGTTTAATGCTGACAGTGAAGGCAATGTTTAGTTATTGCACTGTCAAGCTTTCTTCAGTAAACCAATGCTGGCAGTTTACTGAAGCTCAAAGTGTGTTCAATATTTGTATTGATTCCAACCTCAGATTAAACAAACATTTTCACTCAATTTGTGCATTGTTTGATAAGTTGAAACTTCAGTCCTGAGAGTGTAACTGAGGATGCTGGGGCAGATTTCCAAACCAGCTCCTAATAGCTACAAGTTCTACATTTCTACACTAATTGGTACTAAACAGCCAGCCTCTGGGAGACCACAGAGAGGCTCACATGGCACGTTGAAAAGATCATGCTGCTGCTTTTTCTGGAGTTGGTTGGTACGTGGTGAGAGAAGGTTGTGCCCCATCTTGTTCGTACAGGGGTGACAATGCTACATTTCTATCACTGGCATCCCACCACATTAAAGGTGCTGTATAAGTGCAAGATGTTGCTGAAGAACATCAAAGCCAAAATTCACTTCAATTTTCCCGTGGTACCCAACCCAACCCAAGGTTGGATTTTAAACTGAGAACCCTATTTGCCCTCTCAGATGAACTTATAAGATCCCGGGACACTTATCTTGAAGAAGAGCAGGGGTGCCCTGGCCAATATTTCACTCTCATCTAACATCTTATCTTTAATAAAATACCAACAGGACATCTGGTCTGAAGGGGAAATGCATTGTGCATAGTATACTGACAATTGCTGTGGCTAAGTAATCTCCAACTCTGCTATAAGTTGCTTGAAATAGTTGTCAGAAATGTGAAGCTGAGACTGTATGAATATTCAGAGCTGCAACCTGGCCAGCTACTGTAAAAACAAACACCAAGGAAGAAATAAAACTGCAGTTTGCAACCTTTGAAATACTGGATAAGTGAGAAAGACTGTGCCTTTTCCATTCCATACTTCTGTGGAAATGCAAAAAGAGATATGAGACAGAAATGCAACTTGTTCCGCTTTCGGTGGCAAAAGTATGTAATACCAACAGATCTGAATCAAAAGACTGATCAAATAAGAGTAGTAACTTTATTATCAGTGCTGGGGAAAGAGTACTGCAAGCTGCATCACGCTCTAAATCTCACTGAGGAACAGATAACCCAGACAAGGAGGCATCTTGAAAGCTTTGAAGATATACTTTGAACCCTTTATTAATATTACTTATGAATGGTGGATGATCAACATAAGAATTTAAGAGATTATTAATCAGTATCAAAAGTCACACAACACCAGGTTATAGTCCAACAGGTTTATTTGAAATCACAAGCTTTCGAAGCACTGCTTCTTCGTCAGGTGAAGTGAAGAGAAGGACCTCGTTCCAGTTCACTGGGCTCGCACTGACATCATTGTGGAAGAGTTCCTGGAGCCTTGCTCACCTGATGAATTCCTTTGTGCCTGCCGCGAGACCAATGAGGTCCATTTTGGTTGTTGGGCAGAAATTGAGCCCTTGGCTGAGAACTTAGATTTTGTCTGGTTGAAGGGTGTAGCCAGATAAGTTGGCGATGGATTTCCCTGTGGTTGTACTGGTCACTGTGGTATTGTGGGAGGCTTGGTTACAGCTGGTGATGATGCCAAGTTTCTCCAATTTCCTGTCCTTTCTGTCTGTGTAGGTGGCATAGTTCCATTGCCTCGTCTGCTTGGCAGTGTCTCAAAGCTGGTCCACTGTATCCTGAGTGCAAGCTGAGAATATGGACTCTATCTTGATTTCAAGGGTGCGGTCTCTGCTGTAGAGCTGGTGTACAAGATGACTGAGGGGCGTGTGAGAGGTGCGACGGCAGAGTCTTTCAGCGTAGTCTGTGTTGTTGTCGACATGAGTGGGGTCGTGATCTGTAGTCCTTTCTGGATTTTCTCTGCTTTCTTGCATCTCTGCAGAAACTTGATGTCTGTGTCGATATGCGAGATCTTTTTGGAGATTCTCTCCGCTTTGAGCCAACAGTTGGTGGTATCGATGGTGGCCATGATATGCAGGTGCTGGTGTTGGACTAGGGTGGATGAGGTCAGAAGTCACAGGTTATAGTTCAACAGGGTTATTTGAAATCACAAGCTTTTGGAGTGTTGTCCCTTCATCAGGTGATGTGAAGAGAACAGGTGAAGTGAAGAGAAGGCTCCTTCTCTTCACTTCAGCTGATAAAGCAACAGCCTTCAGAAAGCTTGTGATTTCAAATAAACCTGTTGGACAATAACCTGATGTCATGTGACTTCTGACCTCATCCACCCCAGTCCAACACCGGCACCTTCACATCATATTGGTCAGTATGTGATGGCACTGATGCATCCAACTGTGTCTGGACAACTGTAAAGTAATCTAATTAGTCTTAGTCATAAGAAAATCCATGGTGAGAGAAATGTGTTGAGAGAAGAGAAACACATTGTCAAGAAAGCTATTGGCATATACAGAAAAGTCTGAGGTTGTTGATCATCTGCTGGAGTGTACTATTGAGAGGACAGATGAGGCTTTGCATTTCGCTGAGAGACATTCCAGGCCAAATGAGAACAACATGTTGGAAAAAAGAAGGAAATATTTGCAAAGGAGTCAGCAGAAACATCAAAATCAGAGTGTTGCCTGGACTGGTGAGTTAGAGAGATTGGATTGAATGGGGTTGTTTTCCTTAGAGTGCAGGATACTCAAGGTGGACATGATTGGGATGTATAAAATGATGAGGGTCATTGATAGGGTAGACAGAAAGTAACATTTTCCCTGTTGGAGGGATCAATGACTAGATTTAAGGTAGGAGTCAGGAGGTTTAGAGGGGACATGAGGAAATATTTTTCACCCAGTGGGTTTTGGTAATCTAGAAATCAGTGCTTATAAGGGTGGTAGAGGCAGAAAGCACTTATGAAGTATTTAGCTGTGCACTTGCAATGCCAAGGCTTACAAGACTATGGGCCAAGTGTTGGAAAACGGGATTAGAACAGTTAGATGCTTGTTCTTGAGTGGCACAGCCTTGATGGGGTGGAAGGGCATTTTTCTGTGCTGTAGACCTCTATGACTCTATGAGACAGCATGAAGTAAATACTGTGGAGGATGTCTCACCAAAGAAAAGGAAGCATGTCCAGCTTGGGAAATCAGTGCTCAGACTGCAAGAAGCTTTGTTAACAAGTGTTCAGTAAGAAAAAAGCAAAAGAAACCTGTAAAGATGGCTGGTGGAGACACATCAGATGATGATTCTGATTGATCACTTTACACTATAGAAGATGTTGGCATTGTCAGGTCTAAAGGTGGTCAATGCTTTGTCACTGTTAGATGATGACCAAACAAGGAGAGTATCAAGTGAATGTGAAGTGTCAGATAGAGCTTCATGCAACATCATCAAGCGTCACAGATTTGTACAAAGTGACTCACGATGGTAATCCCCAAATCAAGCCCTCAAAGGTTGAGGCTAGTGATGGAATGATCTTCATGCCAAGAGAACAAAAGAAGCTGAGAGTCCAATGCAACAGAAAGCATGAAGATATGCAGTTCCAAGTAGTTAACGTCAAGCAAAATCCATCCATCTCAGCTGAAGCAAGTCTAAAATTTGGACAGACAACCCAAGGAGGTGCCCAAAGTGATTTGCAATCTTTCACTGACTGTTAAGCCATTGACTGCTGAATGGATTGTAGATTACAAATGTGTCCAAGGAGTGGCAGGGGGAGTTGAAATGGTTCGCGACTGGGACGTGCAGTTGTTTGTCGCGAACCGAGCGTAGGTGTTCCGCAAAGCAGTCCCCAAGCCTCCGCTTGGTTTCCCCGATGTAGAGGAGGCCACATTGGGAACAGCGGATACAGTATACCACATTAGCAGATGTGCAGGTGAACATCTGTTTGATGTGGAAGGTCTTCTTAGGACCTGGGATGGGGGTGAGGGTGAGGTGTAGGGGCAAGTGTAGCACTTCCTGCGGTTGTAGGGAAAAGTGCCAGGGTGGTGGGGCTGGTGGGGAGTGTGGAGCAGACAAGGGAGTCACGGGGTGAGTGGTCCCTCCGGAAAGCAGATAAGGGTGGGGAGGGAAAAATGTCTTTGGTGGTGGGGTCGGATTGCAGATGGCGGAAGTGTCAGAGGATGATGTGTTGGATCCGGAGGTTGGTGGGGTGGTACGTGAGGATGAGGGAGATTCTGTTTTGGTTATTATTGCGGGGAGGGGGTGTGAGGGATGAGTTGCGGGAAATGTGAGAGACACGGTCGAGGGCATTTTCGACCACTGTGGAGGGGAAGTTGCAGAACTTGAAAAAAGAGGACATCTGGCATGTCCGGGAGTGGAATGCCTCATCTCCGGAGCAGATGCGGCGGATTCGAAGGAATTGGGAATAGGCGATGGCCTTTTTGCAGGAAGGTGGGTGGGAGGAGGTGTACTTTAGGTAGCTGTGGGAGTCGGTAGGCTTGAAATGGATATTGGCTTCCAGATGGCTGCCAGAGATGGAAATAGAGAGGTCCAGGAAGGAGAGAGAGGTATTAGAGATGGTCCTCTCACCCACCTTCCTGCAAAAAGGCCATCCCCTATTCCCAATTCCTTCGCCTCTGCCACATCTGCTCCCGAGATGAAGCATTCCACTACCAGACATCCCAGATGTCCTCGTTTGTCAAGGACAGAACTTCCCCCCCCCTCAATGGTCGAGAACGCCCTCGACCGTGTCTCTCGCATTTCCCGCAACTCATCCCTCACACCCCCTCCCTGCAATAACAACGAAAACAGAATCCCCCTCGTCCTCACGTACCACCCCACCAACCTCCAGATCCAACGCATCATCCTCCGACACTTCAGCCATCTGCAATCCGAGCCCACCACCAAAGACATTTTTCCCTCCCCACCCTTATCTGCTTTCTGGAGGGACCACTCTCTCCATGACTCCTTTGTCCGCCCCACACTCCCCAACAGCCCCACCACACCTGGCACTTTTCCCTGCAACTGCAGGAAGTGCTACACCTGCCCCTACTCCTCACCCCCATCCCAGGCCCTAAGAAGACCTTCCACATCAAACAGATGTTCACCTGCACATCTGCTAATGTGGTATACTGTATCCGCTGTTCCGAATGTGGCCTCCTTTACATCGGGGAAAACAAGCGGAGGCTTGGGGACTGCTTTGTGGAACACCTACGCTCGATTCGCAACAAACAACTGCACCTCCCAGTCGCAAACCATTTCAACTCCCCCTCCCACTCCTTGGACGACATGTCCATCCTGGGCCTCCTGCAGTGCCACAACGATGCCACCCAAAGGTTGCAGGAACAGCACCTCATATATCGCTTGAGAACCCTGCAGCCCAATGGTATCAATGTGGACTTCACAAGCTTCAAAATATCCCCTCCTCCTACCGCATCCCAAAACCAGCCCAGCTCGTACCTGCCTCCCTTACCTGTCCTCCCACCTATCCACTCCTCCCACCTCAAGCCCCACCCCCATCTCCTACCTACTAGCCTCATCCTGCCTCCTTGACCTGTCCGTCCTCCCTGGACTGACCTATCCCCTCCCTAACTCCCCACCTACACTCACTTTTACTGGCTCCAACTCCGCCTCTTTGACCTGTCTGTCTCCTCTCCACCTATCTTCTCCTTTATCCATCTTCTATCCGCCTCCCCCTCTCTCCCTTTTTATTTCAGAACCCCGTTCCCCTCCCCCATTTCCGAAGAAGGGTCTAGACCCGAAATGTCAGCTTTCCTGCTCCTCTGATGCTGCTTGGCCTGCTGTGTTCATCCAGCTCTACACCTTGTTATCTCAGATTCTCTAGCATCGGCAGTTCCTACTATCTCTGTAGATTACAAAAATGTTTTTCCTGGTATTAGATGTCTTCCTGGTGAATATCATCTCAAATTAGACGAGAGAGTGAGACAACCTCAGCATCTCCCAGGGAGAGTTGCAGCTGCCTTTAAGGTCTGCCTGAAAGGCAAGACAGAGAGTTGGAAAAGAAGGGAGTAATCAATAAACTGAAAACTCCTGTAGACTGGATTAGCGGTAATGTAACAGCGAAAAAGCCTGGAAATCTGAGAGAATGTATTGATCCAAAAGATCTCAATAAAGCTTTGAAGCAATTTCACTACCAAATGCCAACCATTGAAGACATTTGCCACAACTTGCCATAGCAAAGGTCTTTACAGCCTTCAATGTGAAGAATAGTTCCTGGCAAGTGAAGCTGGGTGAAAAGTATCAGTTTTCTAACTACATTTTGGAACAACTTGGGAGATACAGATGGTTGTGCATTCTGTTCAACATTTAATGAGATAGACAGTGACCTTGCCAGAGTGGAAGCTATAGTGATTGATGTGCTAATCTATGGATTTGGAGACATGATGAAATAAGTCGTTGCAGACCATGATCAGAATCCAGTGTAACTGCTGGAGAAAGCTCACCAACTGAACCTAAAGCTGAACAAAAAAAAAACAAATGCAATTGAAGATGTCTGAAATCAAACACGTAGGTCACGCACTGACAACAAAGGACTTTGCCTGGATCCTGGTGAGGTGACAGCTATTGCAGAGTTGCAGCAACCAACAGATGTGGAAGCAGTGTAACAATTTGTTGGACTTATTAACTATCTTGTTCTTCCCTAATTTGACATTAGAGTGTGAACTACTTATACAAACTCACAACTGGGTAATTGCAGTGGTTTTGGGGCACAGAACAGGTAGCAGCTTTCACTAGAATTAAGTGAATAGCAAAAGTGCAATATGTTCTGGAAGTCACTAAACCAGTAGCAACAATTAATTTGACAGATAAGCAACTTACTCCAATCAAGCACTCATCTTGGGAATAGCATATCCTGGAGAAGGAACCCCATTGTAGACAAGGGCAGATGCCAAACAAATTGACAACAACTAAACATCATTTGAAGACCTAATTGCTTTAGAGGTAATGGATGAACTGCATGTGCAGAGACTGATGAAATTGGGACAGACTGGAATTATCATGATTTTGTTTATGATTATACAAATGCATTACTATTAGTGCACACTAATCAGAAATGCATTGATGCATAATGCGCTGCCTGGCTTGCCATAGTCATTTGACCTCTGTCTTTGCTGTATCTCGCTTTCACTTTAGTTCATGGCAACCATTAAACATATAACTGGGAACGTGGTCAATTTGTCATTATGAGAGGTTGCTGGGGTTAAATTAGCTGCTGTGTTTCGTACATTACAATGTAGGTTTGGTTAGTCCAGCTGGGAAGAAGTGCACTGGTTTGAACAATTGCCAGTTTATTACATATTAACAATATTATACAGCTCTACAGAAACATGGCTAACTAATGAAGCCATGATGCTTCTTTCTCTGACTAGCTCTCTCATGTGACCTTTTACATCATCACAGTGAGAGATGTTACTCACACAATTCCAGACAGTAATTTAAAATTTTTATACTAAACACTACAGTAGCTGTACAAGTTACCTAATATACATTCAAGTACTTTCAGATGTTTTGAGGTCATGCTGTAAATGCATGGCGTTATTTTACAGCTGACATAACATGTGTCATGTACATCCATTCTGTTGATCTTATGCCAATGGAGCATGACTGCCCAAGTGAACTTTAAACTGTTGGCATGTGCTCTGGGTGGCTTTTCATTCTTACCACCCTCAAGTTCAATCGGGTGGCAAAATTGTCACAAACTACCTACCAGTCCACCAATGCCCATATCCATCCAGCTGGGTGATGTTCCTGGCATTTTCACACTTGTAAGGCAGCCATAAAATATCAAACAGACTTAACTGATAATAAGTGATGTTTCTGTTCATGCACATGAAATTCAGTTTAAAGGGTATCTGGCAATTAACTAGGCCTGTGAGAAAGGGCTTGTGTTGTTCCAACAAGGTGACTGCACAATCAACTTTTACTTCAAAATCAGTTTTCCTCAAGATGTCTAAGGAACATTGTTTTTCAATGGAAGTGGTAGGTGTGGGTGAGGAAATGGACATGAAGACAAATATATTTTGTCATTACTTAGCGATAAAAAGCCCCAGGCTACAAGCTAATGAAGAAAGAGGTATTGGAGATAGGGAGCATGAGTATGAATGATGACTGGTTTTAAGAGTGAAGTCTGGGTTTATTTTCTATTGAAAGCATAAAACTAAGGGATGACCTATTAGTTCTTTAAGGTTATGTAAGGATTTGATAGATTGGTTACAATGATGATTTTTCTTTCACTCATTGCTACAAAAAATAGAATAGGAAATTCAACCGAAACTTCTTCCTTAAGAGAAGGGTTAGAGTCATAGAGTCATACAGCGTGGAAACAGACCTTTCTGTCCAACTAGTCCATGCTGACCATGTTCCCAAACCAAACTAGTCTCACTTCTCTGTGTTTGCTCTATATCCCTCCAAACGTTTCTTATTCATGTACTGATCCAAATGCCTTTTAAATGTTGTAACTGTACTGGCATCTACCACTTCCTCTGGCAGTTCATTCCACATACGAACCACTCTCTGTGCGATAAAGTTGCCCCTCAGGTCCCTTTTAAATCTTTCTCCTCTCACCTTAGCTTGGAATTTGCTACCATGTAGAGCTGTTCAGTCGAATAGCACAAATGCATTTAAGAAAAGATAGATAAACACTTGAGGGAAAATGGAATAGAATGATTGGTAATAGAATGAAATGTGGGTAAAAATGCATATGAAATGCAAATGCTGGCATGGACGAGTTTGTTTCTCCGTGCCTCAGAATAGTCCTGAAAGACTCAAGTGACTCAACTAATTCTGATAATAGTGAGCCTATGCACCTGCATTGAGGTTGGTTCTTGCATTGTGTGTTTAGCAGCAAGTCTGACAGTATATACCAGGCAGCGCATCGTTCCACAAGCATATCAGTGTGATATGTGGCATCCTTTCTAATAGAGTATTCAAAATCTAACATTTTAGCAAGCATGCATGGAGAATTTCAGTATATGTCTGTCCTCTTTCTCCCTCAAACAACCACAGAGAACACTGGAGAAACTCATTAGGTCTGGAAGCATCTATGGAAGGAGAAACAAAGTTGACATTTTGAGACCAATTTGACTGTTCTTCAGAACTGTTCTCATTCAGAGTTCTGAAGAGTCATATCGGACTGGAAAGATTAACTTTGTTTCTCTCTCCACAGAGGCAGCCAGACCTGCTGAGTTTCTCCAGCATTCTCTGTGTTTGTTTCAGCTTTCCAACATCCACACTATTTTGCTTTTAGTCTTTCTTTCTCTCTCATACTTGCTTTATAACTTTGCCGAATCTATTGTCCAGTGACATACTGACTGTTGCCCAAACACTATGAAGTTGGGGGGAAAAAGTATTTAATTTTGTAACTGGTTTCTCTTTCTGACTGAGTGATGATTAAAAAATACACAAGTGTTATGGGGAGATGGGAGGGAAATGACAACTAAGTGAATCATTCATTCTGAGAGCAGGCATAGATACGATGGACTGAATGTAACTCCGCTGTAACAATTCTGTGGTTCTCATGTTTCTGTCCATGACACTGCACCTCTAGAGATGAAAAGTTACGCTCAGTCCTCTTCTTTGGAATAACTTAATCAGTATGTACCAGAGATACTGCTTTTCTGAGTCTCGGTCTCTGCTTTTTCAGTACAGGTGTAGACCATGGCCAAGATCTGTTTCAAAACCTGGCTACAGGGGTGATTGGTTGGCATCCTGCCAGCCAGGTCCCAGTTGCCACTTCTTTTGGCTTTTCTGCAGAGTTTTGCACAGTCGCAAGATCAATAACTAGTGGGGGAAAAACAAGTATAAAACCGCAATACTTGGAAACAAATGTACTGGTCATACTGGAGCTCCATTTTGAAGAATATAAGACAAGCCACATGTGTCATACACACATTTAACTGTATTTTCCTTTGGGGAAGAATGTGCGGGGGTGGGGGGTATAGGCCTTTCAGCCCATCTTTCAGCTCATTCATTTAGAAAAATCATGCTGCTCTCCTCCCACCCATCATGACAACATCCAGCATTCTCAGAAATTATTTCATTTTGTTTGCCATCACATCCTTTACTCAGAGTCCATTCCAAGTGCTGAAATACACTTTCCTTTGAATAAGAACTTGCTGGAATCAGTTTCTAGACTGCCTCTCGCTCGGATGAACCCTGCACTTCTGTCCAATTGTCTGCTATGGGCTGGATCTTCAATTGAGATTGTGACCAGCAACCTCTTATAGTAACCGATCAATATTCATCTTCGCAGTTCAATTAAAATGAAAATCAAGTGTCCTCTATAAAAGATGACTGAACTGCAAAACCACTTTCATGCTGGCTGTGAATTAAAAATCTGGTTGTCTCTCTCTCTCTGTCTCTCGCGCGATCTCTCTCTCTCTGTCTCTCCACATCATTGTTTTTTTTTCCCAATTATTTACTTTCCCAATTCTCCTCTTTACTTCCATCCAGCTCTGTGGCAGGCTGAAAGGCCGCTCATCACTGGTTCAGTCGAGTTGCCTTTCTCCTCATCTCTGAATGCCTGCTTCTCACTTTTCCTGCTCACTCCATCTGAATTTCAGTTGGCAACAAACGCTCACATTTTGAACCAGGAAAACGAAGTCCCAGGCTGCGTCATGGAGGCCAAAGGCCAAGTAAAAATGCCAATGAGCTGAAGGAGGAAGAGCAGCCAACAACTTGGTCAAATAAGTGGGCATTAAGGTGGTTGGACTGAACGAGAATGGCAGGTGGGTGTGGTTCGGAACGGGGTAGAGAAAGGTGGAGAATTCAGGGTTTAAATTGCCACTTAGGCGTTTACAAGGACGTTGCCAGGGTTTGAGGTTTTGAGCTATAGGGAGAGGCTGAATAGGCTGGGGCTGTTTTGCCTGCAGTGTTGGAAGCTGAAGGATGGCCCTATAGAAGTTGATAAAATCATGAGGGGCACGCATAGGGTTAATAGTCAAGGACTTTTCCCCAGGGTCGGGGAGCGGGTCCAAAACTAGAGGACATAGGTTTGAGGTGAGAGGTTTAAAAGGAACCTAAGGGGTAACTTTTTCACGTTGGAGGGTGGTGCGTGTATGGAATGAGCTGCCAGAGGAAGTGGTGGAGGCTGCTACGATTACAACATTTAAAAGGCATCTGGATGGATAGATGAATAGGAAGGGTTTAGACGGATATAGGCCAAACGTAGGCAAATGGGAATAGATTTATTTAGGATATCTGGGTCAGCATTGCCGAGTTGGACTGAAGGGCCTGTTTCCATGCTGTACAGCTCTGTGACACTCTGACTTCATGACTGTAAGTGAACAGCTTAAGTCGCTGTTGAGAATTTAAGGTTTGTGATCGGGATCAAAGATTTCTGGCTCTGGTCTTCCCAATCTTTAATCCATTCCAATTACTGTCTGTTGTATAAAGCAGTCTATCAAGTATTGATGAAGTAGACGTCAGTGGTGGGGAAGCTGCTGGAGAAGATACTGAGGGATAGGATCTATTTACATTTGGAAGAAAATGGGCTTATTAGTGATAGGCAGCATGGTTTTGTGCAGGGAAGGTCATGTCTTACCAACTTGATAGAATTTGAGGAAGTGACAAAGTTGATAGATGAGGGAAAGGCTGTAGATGTCATATACATGGTGTTTGATAAGTAAGGCGTTTGATAAGGTTCCCCATGGTAGGCTGATGGAGAAAGTGAAATCGCATGGGGTCCAGGGTGTACTAGCTAGATAGATAGAGAACTGGTTGAGCAACAGGAGACAGAGAGTTATAGTGGAAGGGAGTTTCTCAAAATGGAGAACTGTGACCAGTGGTGTTCCACAGGGATCCGTGTTGGGACCACTGTTGTTTGTGATATACATAAATGATCTGGAGGAAAGTATAGATGGTCTGATTGGCAAGTTTGCAGATGACACTAAGATTGGTGGAGTAGCAGATAATGAAGGGGACTGTCGGAGAACGCAGCAGAATATAGATAGATTGGAGAGTTGGGCAGAGAAACGGCAGATGGAGTTCAATCCAGGCAAATGTGAGGTGATGCATTTTGGAAGATCCAATTCAAGAACGAACTATATGGTAAATAGAAAAGCCCTGGGGAAAATTGATGCACAGAGAGATCTGGGTGTTCAGGTCCATTGTACCCTGAAGTTGGCAACGCAGGTCGATAGAGTGGTCAAGAAGGCATACAGCATGCTTTCATTCATCAGACAGGGTATTGAATACAAGAGTTGGCAGGTCATGTTACAGTTGTATAGGACTTTGGTTCAACCACATTTGGAATACTACGTACAGTTCTGGTCGCCACATTACCTAAAGGATGTGGATGCTTTGGAGAGGGTGCAGAGGAGGTTCACCAGGATGTTGCCTGGTATGGAGGGCGCTAGCTATAAAGAGAGGTTGAGTAGATTAGGATTATTTACATTAGAAAGACGGAGGTTGAGGGGGAACCTGATTGAGGTCTACAAAATCATGAGAGGTATAGACAGGGTGGATAGCAAGAGGCTTTTTCCCAGAGTGGGGGACTCAATTACTAGGGGTCACGATTTCAAGGTGAGAGGGGAAAAGTTTAAGGGTGATATGCATGGAAAGTTCTTTATGCAGAGGGTGGTGGGTGCCTGGAACGTGTTGCCAGTGGAGGTGGTAGAGGCAGGCACGATAGCGTCATTTAAGATGTATCTAGACAGATACATGAATGGGCAGGAAGCAGAGGGATACAGATCCTTGGAAAATAGGCGACAGGTTTAGATAGAGGATCTAGATTGGCGCAGGCTTGGAGGGCCGAAGGGCCTGTTTCTGTGCTGTAATTTTCTTTGTTCTTTTCTTTGTAGAGGGGTTGCAACAACAGTTGAAGACTTAGAAACTGGTATCATCTGCATATAGGGATGATGTGCCAAGCAGTGGAATATGTGGGAACATTAGAAAATAGGAACAGGAATAGGCCATTCGGCCCTTTGTGCCTGCTGCACCATTCCATGTGAACACACTGTTCCCGCTTTCACCCCATATCCTTTGATCCATTTTCTCCTTGAACTATATCTATCAACTCTTTGTAAACATTCAATGTTTTAGCCTCAATACACACAATCTCAGCAGCAATGACGTACATTTATGTCGCACCTTTCTGATGGGAAAGTGCAGTTGAGGCAGAAGATTGGCCATGATTTGATCAAATGGTGTTGAAAGGCCTACACCAGCTGAAACACACAAGGATAACATCAGAACCAAGAGGTTCAACTTACAGGAAAAGCTGACTAGCTGAGACTACTTTCAAAAGAGAAGAGAAGGCTAAGTGAGGATTTACCGAACTGAGATCTTTACAGTGATGGAGGGGATGGAAAGGGTAGGCACCGTCAAAGTGTCTGTTTTTATGGAAATTCAAAACTAGGGGCCAGAAGTTTAAGGTAGTCACTAATAACTTCAATACTGAATTCAGCCAAAACTTCTTTACTCTTACAGAATGTTTGGTATATGTTCTAAGGAGTATTTGAGATGAGACTGAGTTAAGGAGGAATTTCTTCTCTCAGAGGGTTGTGATTCTTTGGAACTCTTTGCTGCAGAGAGTTAATGGGGGCAGAGTTCTTGTGTGTACTTAAGGCTGAGATAGTAGATTCTTGATGAGTTGGGGAATCAAGGGTTACAGAGAAAAGTCAGAAAAAGTGGTGTGAGGAATGTCAATTCAGCCATGATTCTATTGAATAAAGGAAAAAGCTCGAGGGGCTGAATGGCCTACTCCTGTTCCTATTTCTTATGGTCTTATGAATAACATAGATGTATTTAAGGCTAAGTGAGATAAACAAACAAAGGAGAAGGTGATGCATAAACACTGACGTTGATCATTTGGGCCCAGTGGCCTGTAGTATGTTCAATGCGAGTAACTCCATCCTAACATGTCCAAATCTCGATGACTTATTTTCCCCATTCTTTAGCCCATTCCAATGAATGTCTACTGGGTAAAGCAGTCTGTATAGCAGTGAGGAAGTAGAGAGGTTGCAACAACAGATGAAGAGTTAGAAACTGGGTGTCATTTGCATATGTGCAGAGGTCATATTGTGTCTACGGATGATGTACCAAGCAGGAATGTACATAGGAACATCAGAATGTTCCCTCTCCGAATGTCCTTCCTCCCCTTGCCAAAAAGTGTGCCAAAAATCCCAGAGGTTTTCGACAAAATCGTACAATCGCAAAAGGGGAGGAAAATAAATCTCTGACCCTGTGGGAGGCTTTACAAAGTCATGACAGAATTTTGTGCAAGTTGCCCTTTTTGCTTTGTATGTGTTGCAGAGGCTAAGGATCCATGCGCTTGTGTAATCTTTCATCATCTCAATTAATGCTGGTAATTCTTCTGCTACATGTGTATGTGTCCGAGAGAAAAAGATCAATCCCTTTAACAATGAGTCAGCAATAGGCAGATGATGCTGTTTCACACGTTGTACCCAGTGACTGACAGGCATGGTGAAGCAGGTTACCATGGCAACTGACAAAAGGCCAGCCAACCTGACATGCCTGTCAGTCCCATATGTTGTCTGCCCGATAGTGAAAACAGCTAGCATTCTTGGTTTAAAAAAAAATAATTTGTGTAACACTAAACTGGAATCTAAGCCAGTTTCAGTGGCTTTCTTGTGATTGCTTGCTCCATAGGCCCTTAACTCTCTGATGCTTTGTCCATGTACTCAGACCTCAGGCCTCTAGACAGTGAGTCTCACCAGGATGTGCAACTATTAGGGGCTTCACAGCTGAGCCTCCTCTTTCTGTCACGCATTTCTACTCTCGAAAGCTCTGGTGAAGCACCCAAACCACCCTCACCCCCTCATCCCTGGCCCAGCCCTGTGGCACTGAGGTCTACTGTGATGATGTATCCTGTTTGAAGAATGGTACCTCAGTATATATTTGGAATGCAAATGTAAGAGATGCCTACAGCTGGACCCTTCTAGGAAATTGTGTTCTTGGCTGGTGTCAGTTTGGAAGATGAGGAGGGTAGATATGCTGACATTGATGCCTGTTATTAATACTAGTCTAATACATGTCTTTAGCAAGGAGTGTATTAATAAGGGGGATTGGTGGCAGTGTATCTACTCACTAAGTGGTCAATGGTGAACCATGGCAGAAGAGGCTTGTACTTGAGTCGCAATAAGTGGTTTATTCCATAATAATAAGATACAGGTTTCAATAGCTTAAGACTGGTTAACTACATAAAACTGGCTAATGTAGATGACAATGCAGCAGTAACAAGGCTAAATTTAGGATAGACTGACTAACAGACACACACAACACACTGACCAGCAGCTCCCAGAGATAGTCATTATAATCTCAGAGCTCAGTGCTATACAAAGGAGTTATACTAACCCCTTTCAGGCTGTTGTGTTCTGTCTCACACCTGGTATATGATATACCTTAAAGCGACATACTCATGCTGTCATCATCATATCTTGATATGTGACCCAATAGTATAAAGCTCTGAGAGTGCTGTGTGGTGTAGTGGTAATGTCTCTACCTGTAGGCCACAAGGTCTGTCTTCCAGTCCCATCTATGTGAAAAGGTTGATTAAAAATATGACTACAAAGCTCTCAGGGTCCATCTGATTGATCTGAGTCCTCCTGGAGCATGACATGCTGAGGGAAGTGTACAACAGTAGATTTGAATTGTTTAGGTTGAGCGCAGGCACACACATTGTGTAAATCTGTAAATACCAGGAGCTGTAATAAAAGTTCATTGACTTTTTCAGCATGATTTGACTCATGTTTTTGTTCCATCACAACTCAATAGTTACAGATCATCAGTACATGTCATGATATATCATGTTACAGGCCAACTGCCTTATTCAACACAAACCTGGACTTTCTGGTCTGTTTGGCTTAATGATGCCTTGCTTTCTGCTTTTAACCCAAATCTATTTAACCTGAATTCTTTATCCCACTTAAATATCTGAATCAAAGAGAAAATAGAAGATCTGCAATTATATAGTTGCCTTTAACAACTTCAAAATTTCACAGGGTGATCTATGGTTATTAAGGTACTGTTTGACGCACAGTTATTGTTGTCATATTGGAAGCCCATCTTACACACAGCAAGATCCCACAAACAATGATGTGACAATGACTAGGTAATCTGTTGTAGTGGTTTTGGTTACTGAATAAATATTGGCCAGAGTCCTGGCAAGAGCTGCCCTGCTTCTCTTCAAAATAGCACAATGAGATCAGTTATGCCTTTGATATAAGTCTGAAAGTGTGTCACAGGATCAATCATCAGAAAATATTCAGTGCCAAGACACTTGGGAAGGTATGACAAGTGATTGATAGATGGTCAAAGAAATAGATTTTAAGCAGTGCCTTAAAATTGGAGAGATAGAGAAGTGGGGAGATCTCAGTAGGGAGTTTAGAATTTTTCTACTTGTTGAGAAACAAGGAATTGGTTGGAAGGCGTTTTTACAATCCTGCCATGATATCCCTCTCCATTCAATGGCTTCCCGTTATCTGGGTTGCTTCAACTTGGTCCTTTTTATTCATCCCTTTATGAAGGAAGCATTCTTTTAATATTGGTGAGTGAACCCTCTCCCAAATTCCTGACTCGCCAACCTGTCTTGCTTCCCATTGAAAGATGAAACTGTTGTTGCCAGGATGGTACTGCCAGCTTTGAGCTAATAGAGCAAATGAAGCCATGTGTTACAGTCGCAGTAAATCAAAAATGCAGAAATGGCATGGAAACAAAAACCATCGTGACGTCTGGAAGCCCATCTGTGGGTTCTGTGAGGACTGGCCTGTGATGGAAGCACTGTGTAAGAAGAAGGTTAAAACTGAGAGTGAAACAAATGCTACTTGTTTGTGGGAAAATCAAACAATATTTCTGCGTGACATTTATTAAATATTCAAGGTGTGAAACTCACAGCTGTCACCACAGAAACAAGCATGTGAATATTAAAAAAAAGGTCATTTGAGAGACTGGTTGATCCAGTCTGGTGCTCCAAGGCGCCATGGGAAGGAATGTTGTGTTCCTGGGAGTGAAACATTAAGCCCAAGTCCCACTCTGCTCCTTTGAGCTGATGTCTAAAGATCCCATGGCATTTTACAAAGAAGGGCAGGGAGCTTATTCTGAGGGTCAGTGGCAGCTCAGCTGGTAGCACACTCAAGTGTAAATCACAATTTCCAGCTTCAAGTCCCACCCTGGGGATTTGGGCTCAATGCTGACACTCTGTTGCAGTACTGAGGGAGTCCTGCGCTGGCTTTCAGATGAGATGTTAAACTAAGGCCTCATCTGCCTGTATGGGTGCGTGTAAATGATGCCAGGGCCTTATTTTGGAGAAAGAGCAGAGGGGATATCCCTGGTGTTTCCCAATCAACATCACAAAAACTAACAGATTATTACATTGCTATCTATAGAAATTCACTGGGCGTGTATCAATTCAGTTGTTTCCTACATTACAACAAATACTGCATTTCAAGAAATACCTTGATGACTTTAAATGAAAACAAAATAAAATGGATACTGGAAATCTGATATTGTACCGGAAAGTGCAGGAGCAACTCAGCAGGTGTGGTTACATCTCTGGAGAGAGAAACAGAGTTAATATTTTAGGAATGACATGATTTCTTCAGAACTCTCATTTCACCTGTCAAGTTTTTGACCACTTACTTAACTCCTTCTGAGACTCCTCATGTCATCCTCACCGTGTGCCTTTGCACTATTTTTCTGTTTTCTGCAAACTCAGTGATAGTCCATTCATTTCCATCATTCACGTCGTGTTGTAAATAATTGTGCCACCACTCACCCAGCACCAATTCCAGTGGCACTCCACTAGTTGCTGGTTCTGAGCCTGAAAAAGACCCCTTTATCCAAACTCTCTGACTTCCCTTCTATTAGTTAGCCAAACCTATATCCAGGCTAATATACTACCCCCAACACCATGAGCCTTTATCTCATTCGAATATTAAATAGAATATAGAACATAGAATATCCTTTATTGTCAGTACAGAAGTACAGGAGTACAGTGAAAAGTTTTTACAATGGCTGCCTTTAATGGCGCCATCTTAGGTACGAGTACCTAGTTACAAATCTTGGATACAAAAGAGGAATAAAAGGAAAAATGGTAACATTACTCACAGTGTCTAAAAAATAAGTTAGAAATAAGATACTTATAACGCAGTTAAAGGATTGACTTTAAAGTCTGGTAAAGAATTTCAAATAGCTGCAGCACAGCACATGGTCTGACTGCCCAAGCCAGGGCCCAGTCCAGCAACTGTCCCACTCCACTCCAAGCCTCCAGTCCACTCCGTACCGGCACTCAGCTGCATCAAGGTAAGTTGCACAGCACTGGGACTCCATTCCCCTCATACTGCACCGGGACTCACTTCCCCTCATACTGCACCGGGACTCACTTCCCCTCACGCTGCACCGGGACTCCCTTCCCCTCGCGCAGAACCGGGACTCGCTTCCCCTCGCGCAGAACCGGGACTCGCTTCCCCTCGCGCTGCACCGGGACTCGCTTCCCCTCGCGCTTCCCCTTGCGCTGCACCAGGACTCGCTTCCCCTCGTGTTGCACCGGAACTCCCTTCCCCTCGCGCAGAACCGGGACTCGCTTCCCCTTGCGCTGCACTGGGACTCACTTCCCCTCATGCTGCACCGGGACTCGCTTCCCCTTGCGCTGCACCGGGACTCACTTCCCCTCGTGCTGCACTGGGACTCCCTTCCCCTCGTGCTGCATTTGGACTCCCGTCCCCTCGCAATGCACCAGGACTTGGGTTTTCCCTTGTGCTGCTCCAGGACTTGTTCCCCTCGTACTGCACCGGGTCTCACCTCCCCTTGCGCTATCCCAGGACTCGCTTCCTCTCGTACTGCACCAGGTCTCACTTCCCCTCGTGCTGCCCCGGGACTCGCTTCCTCTCGTACTGCACCGGGACTCACTTCCCCTCGCACTGCCTCGGGACTCCATTCCCCTCGTACTGGACCTGGACTCGCTTCCCCTCGCGCTTCCCTGGGACTCACTTCCCCTCGCGTTGCCCCGGGACTCGCTTCCCCTCGCACTGCACTGGGACTCACTTCCCCTTGCGCTGCACCGGGATTCACTTCCCCTTGTACTGCACCAGGACTCACTTCCCCTCGCGTTGCCCCGGGACTCACTTCCCCTTGCGCTGCACCGGGACTCACTTCCCCTCGTACAGCACCGGGACTCACTTCCCC
>NC_063360.1:32126909-32132510 GCF_021869965.1 Rhincodon typus | reverse complement strand
CCATTCCCCTTGCGCTGCACTGGGACTCACTTCCCCTCGTACAGCACTGGGACTCACTTCCCCTCGCGCTGCACCGGGACTCGCTTTCCCTCGCGTTGCCCTGGGACTCGCTTCCCCTCGCCCTTCCCCGGGACTCGCTTCCCCTCGCGCTTCCCCGGGACTCACTTCCCCTCGCGCTTCCCCGGGACTCACTTCCCCTCATACTGCACTGGGACTCACTTCCCCTCGCGCTTCCCCGGGACTCGCTTCCCCTCACGCTTCCCCAGGACTCGCTTCTCCTTGCTCTTCCCCGGGACTCACTTCCCCTTGCCCTTCCCCGGGACTCGCTTCCCCTCACGCTTCCCCAGGACTCGCTTCCCCTTGTACTGCTCCAGGACTTGTTCCCCTCGTACTGCTCCAGGACTTGTTCCTCTTGTGCTGATCAGGGACTGCTTCCTCTCACGCTGCTCCAGGACTCAGATTTCTCCTTGCGTTGCTCAGGGACTGCTTCCCTGCACTCTGCTCCAGGATGGCTAAAAAGAGACAGAAAAAGAAAAAGGAAGAAAACGAACGGGTGTAGCAGAGGAGCTCCGGCAGAAGCATTTTACTCGGTCGCATTTCTTACCAGAAGGAGCTTTAAGTGTAGTAGCCTTATGTGTAGTACCTTATTAAACAACTTTCAGAAATCCAATATTTTACATCGACTGGTACTCCTTCATCCACCCTGCTTGTTATCTTCTCAATGAACTGTGATAAATTTGTCAGGCACGATTTCCCTTCATGAAGCCATGCTGATTCTGCTTGAGCATACTATGTGTTTCTAATGCATTCGTTATAATAGACTTAATACTTTCCCAATGGCAGATGTTAATCGAACTGATCCATCGTTACTTGTTTTCGGTCTCTCTCGCTTTTTGAATAAGTGTGTAACATTGGCAGTTTTCTAGTCCTCTGGGACTTTTTCAGAATCGAATGATTCTTGGAAGTTTATCATCAATGCATCCAATATCTCTGCAATGACTCCTTTTAAAGTCCTACAAAGTAACCCATCAAGTCCAGGGGAAATATATTGAGACATACACGGGGGTTGGGTCTTGGGGACGGAGACAGAATGGATATAGTGATGAAAGTGGTCCGTCAGGTTTGGAGCAGGTCTGGGGTTTGGGTCCTGGGAAGAGGGGCTGGTGTGTGTGTGTGTGTGTGGTCAGGGTCTGGGGGTTTTGGGAGCCTGGGGGCGATGTAACATTTGCTGTGTGACAGAATTATGTGGTCAATTGAACAGTGACTCAGGAATTAGACTAGGTATTTAATAATCTAACTTTTCCTGAATTACCATTTACTTAGTTTCATTTAAAAAAAAACTCTCCTAATTCTCCAATTTAAAATATAGTTTCGGAGATTTCCAAGCGTAGAGGAATTGCCCAGTGGAAAGTTCAGTTTCCTGGGTATTTCCTTTGGACCTGATGACGATGGGGATTTTACAATTCCATCTACTCTGGGCAGCAGAAATGTTTTGAATATGCAGGACAAAAATCAAAGGATCTGATTAACAGTAAGTCCTCCTTAAAGGGACAAGTCAAAGCAAAATCTTCTGCTCCCCCCACTTCTATTAGCTAGCTTGCTGCCTTTACAAAACCTCCAACTGTAATTCTGTAAGGTAACCTCCAGTTTCCAAGTTCAGCCTCAGTACAGTTACACAAATGCATGATGATTCTGTGTGACAGAAGCCAGAATCACTTCTGTGCATTGTGATGCTTTCACTCTGATACTGTCACAAACAATAAGCATTATTCTTATTCATCTTTTAGCACTTACAGGAACCTCTTAGCAACAGTTGTTTGCAATGAATGTATTCCTGTGTGTTTTTAAACAGCCTACGCTGCAATGGTGTCAGGATATTAAAGGATTTGAACCTTCCTAGCTGAATTGTTTTTGCTTTATTGAGTGAATTCTTCTCGGCTTTATCCATTTAGACAATTATATCCTCACCGTCGTGACCGGTGACTAGATCTTTCTGGTTCAAAGGGCAGGTCTAGCTGGGCCATCTGTAATCTTCCACAATCACATCTCCTGTCACTACATGCAACTCATCTGACGATAGAGAAGCATGTCAGATTCTGCTTGCTGTCTAGTTAGATAATAAAGTTAAGAAGAATTTTACAAAACACTGACCGGCCTCAACCGGTGAATAGTGTCCAATACTGGGGACTAGACTTCAGGAAGGATTTGATTTGATTTGATTTATTATTGTCACACATTCCTACGTACAGTGAAAGGTTTTGTTTTGCCTACAGTGCAGGCAGATCATACCATACAATGTGTATTAGGGTAATAGAACAGAATAAAGAACACAATGTTACAACTAGAGAAGGTGCACAAAGAGCAGGATCAAATTTAAATTTAAAATTTGACAGGTACATTCAGACGTCTAAAAACAGTGGGGAAGAAGCTGTTCTTGAACTGTTGGTAGAGGTTAGTTCTCCTATAACATGATAGTCGCGTTCTTGCGTGACCTCGCGCAAAAGAAAATTGTGCTAAAGAAAATCACGTTATAGGAAATCGCCATAGAAAATTGCAATATAGGGAAATTACTATAGAAAATCACTATACCTGTATAGCAGAAAGTGTGCGTTATCCAAACAGCGTCCACTATTCATCAATCGTGTTACAGCTAATTCGCATTAACGAAACACACATTATAGTCGAACTACCTGTATGTGTATTTAAGCTTTTGTATCTTTTGCCTGACAGAAAAGGTTGGAAGAACTTATAACCAGGATGGGAGCTGTTTTTGATGATGTTGTCTTCCTTCCCAAGGCAGTGAGAAGTATAGATGGAGTCAATGGATGGAAGGTTGGCTTGCGTGATGGACTGGGCTGGGAGGTAAAGGTTTTAAAGAGGTTTCAGAAAAAATTTATAAGAATGGTTCTAGGGATGAGGGACTTTATTTACCTCGACGGATTGGACAAGCCAGCACTGATTTCCTTGGAGAGGACAAGGTTAGGAGAAGCTTTGATAGAGATTTTGAGGATCATGAGGGGCCAGACAGGGTTGACAGGAAGAAACTGTTCCCGTTGATGGAAGAGCTGAGAACCAGAGGGCATCAATTTCAGGTAATTGGGTAAAGAAGCAGAGACAGCATTAAAAATATTACGATTAGGATCAGGAATGCACTGCCGGAGCGTGTGGTGGAAGCAGATTTAATTGTTGCTTTCAAAAGGAAATTGAATAGGCACTCAAAGATATGTGCAATGTTATGACAAAAGGCAGAAGAGTGTGTATAGCTAAATTGCTGTTACAGGGAGCTAGTGAAAGCTTGATTGGGCCCAATGGCCTCCCTCTGCTGTAATAATCCATGACTATTGTCTTCATTTCAATTGCCAGCACTTGGGGTGTGTGGCCACAACTCATGAGTACGTTTTGGGTTTCACTTCCACGTAGAAACCTGAGCCTAAATTCCAGTTTAACACTCTGACACTTCATTGCGGGAGATACTGCTTTTCAGGTGAGGCACCATCGCCCATGCCTTTTAATTTAAAAGGTGCCATGACAAACTCTCAAAAAGGAGAAAGGAGTTCTTCCTGGTGTCTTGACCCATATTTACCTCACAACCAGTGTCACGCAGATAGGTAACCTATCCAAAGTTGTAAAAGGCAGTTTGTAGCTGAAAGCTGAAACTGATATCAAGATAAACTCTGCCCGTCAGGGATATAAAGGACTGTTTCTGGGGAGGAGCTGGCCATTTTAAATTCAGTTCTCATTCATTCCCAGTTCAGGTTGCAAGTTCGGTGCTGAGTTCTAAGTAGCTAAACAGCAATATGTACCTCCTCCTAAGTTTAGGCTATGGTCTCACAAGAGAGTCTCACCTAACGCAGATGCATAGTGATTAACCTTAATTGCTATGCAATAAATGTAAGTTGTTTATCAAGACTGGGTCTCTTTTCTGCCAAATACCTTGTGTGGATATCCTTGGTATCAATAACTTTGACTAAGACCAATCAGAAATATTGGCTGCTGTGAATCTACCCAAATCTACTGCCCACCCATCTTGGGGGGACATGACCACAACATACACCAGTCATTGTCACCTTATTGGGAGCTTCCAGTGCACAAATCGATTGCAGGTTGCAACAGTGACTAGTCTTCAACTGTGGCTGAGGTTGTGTCCTGAGGTTGTAAAAGCATGACAGCAAATCACCCCTTTTCTCTTTCAAGTGACATCCAATTGTGCATTTTAAATCGTAGAATTGTTGATCATAGGAGGAAGAAATACAGAGGGTGGTGGCAAAACATGAGTCACGATCAGAGGTGCAGCAGGAAATACTGACTCAGATGCAATGAAGAAACAATAGGGTGGGCAGGCAGGAGACTCAAGTGAAGCTTTATTTTCCTTTAAGGAGACATTTTCAAGAATACTTTTCTGAAGTTGCTCACCAATTCTGGGCATTAATTTGCAATTGGTAACTATTTTCTTTGTTATGTCTTTATTGCGAACAGACAAGCTTTTTATTTCTTGGATAAACTCAAAAGGTCTCTTAAATACAGAGTCATAGAATAATGCAGCATAGGAACAGGCCCTTCAGCCCACCTTGCTAGCAACAAGCACCAAACTACACTAATCCAACTTACCTGCACTTGGTCCACAGCCTACCATGCCCTGGCAATTTTAAGTGCTCACCCAGATGCTGCTTAAATCTTGCAAAGAGTACCTGCTTCCACCAACCTCTCAGGCAGCATGTTCCAATATATCTACCATCCCCGGGTGATTTTTTTTTTCTCAGATCTCCACTAAACCACTTACTCCTCACGTTAAACTCATGCCCTCTGGTCTTAGAGATTCTCATGATCTACTCTGTTTATGGTTCTCGTATGGTTCTCATAATTTTCTATACCTTGGCGTCCTCTGCTCCAAGGAAAACAAACCCAGCCTCTCCTCGTAACTTAAACTTTTCATCCCAGGTAATATCCTGGTTAATCTCCTCTGCACCCTGTCCAGTGCAGCCACATCCTTCTGATAGTGTCTGGAACCACAACTGTACACAGTCTTCCATCAGTGGCGTAACCAATATTTCATAAAGATGTAACAAGACTTTCTTGCTCCTATATTCTATGCTGCAGCTAATGAAAGCAAGCATCCTGTATGCCTTCTTCACCACCCTGTCTACCTGTGCTGACACCTTCAGGAATCTATGGACTTATACACCAAGGTCTCTTTGTTCCTCGGTACTCCCCAGGGACCTCCTATTCATTGTGTATATCCTTTCCTTATTAGACCTCCCAAAACGGATCACCTCACACTTATCGGGATTAACTTCTATCTGCCTTTGCTCTGCTCAATTTACCAGCTGATCAATATCAGACTGTAGCCTGAGACAATGTTTCACACTATTAAGAACACTCCAATTTTATGCCATCTGCAAATTTACTAATTAAACCTTCTGCATTCACATCCAAGCTATTAATGCGCATAACAATTAGCAAGGGCCACAGCACCGATCCCTAGCCACAGGCTTCTAATTACAAAAACAACCCTCCAATATCACCGAGATAACAAGGCGTAGAGCTGGATGAACACAGCAGGCCAAGCAGCATCAGAGGAGCAGGAAGGCTGAAGTTTTGGGC
>NC_063360.1:32088469-32126509 GCF_021869965.1 Rhincodon typus | reverse complement strand
CAAATGTCAGCCTTCCTGCTCCTCTGATGCTGCTTGGCCTGCTGTGTTCATCCAGCTCTACGCCTTGTTACCTCAGATTCTCTAGCATCTGCAGTTCCTACTACCCCTCCAATATCACCCTTTGCCTCCTGTTTGTGAGCCAGTTTTAGATCCAGTTTGCCAACTTGCCTTGGATCCATCAGCTTTTGGACCAGCCTTCCATGTGGGGACTCATTGAAGGCCTCACTGAAGTCCATGGAAATTAACATCAACTGCATTAACCTCATCAATATACTTAGTCACCTTTTCAAAAAAACTCAATGAAATTAGTCAGACAGGATTTCCCTCTTCAAAAAAAGTCCTTGCTGACGATCCCTGATCAATCCTTGCCTTTCCAAATATTGATTAATCCTGTCCCTCAGAATTTTTTTCAATAATTTCCCTGCCAATGACATCAGACTAATTGGTCTGTAATTGCCTGGCCTATCCCTGCTGCCCTTCTTAAGCAAAGGAACCACATTAGCTACCCCCCAGTCATCTGAGGCTTCACCTGTGGTCATTGAAGTATTAAATGTCTTCAACAAGACCCTGGAAATCTCCTCCCTTACCTCCCATAGCAGTCTGGGATACATCTCATCAGGCCCTGGCGATTTATGCACTGCCATGCACGCTAAAATATTTAATATCTCCTCATTATTAATCTTTATTCGACCTCAGACCTCACCATCCCAACCGATATCCACAGCTACAATAGCTTTCTCTTCCATCGATACAGATGAGAAGTTTACATTTAAGACATCACCTACATCCACTGGCTAGATGTACAGGCTGCCCCCTTGGTCACTAATCGGCTCCACTCTTTCCCTGGTAATCCTCTTACTGTTTCTATAACTATAAAAAGCCATGGGGTTTTCCTTGATCCCATCTGCCAAAGATATTTGTGGCCCCTCTTAGCCCACCTAATTTCCTTTTCAAGCAACCTCCTGCACTTTCTAGACTTTTGGATGAGCTATACGCTACATATGTTTCCTTCTTTATCTTTATCCAACTCTCGATATCCCCTGACATCTCGGGGTTCCCTGAACTTGCTGCCTTGCCCTTCACTCTTCAAGGAACATGCTGGCCCTGAACTCACAATATACTACTTCTAAGACACCCAGTTTCCAAGTCTAACAAGTCCACTTTATGTTTGCCAGATCCTATCTAATGATATTGAAATCAGCACTTAAATTCTGCGATATCCTTATTCCTTTCCTGAATGAAGCTACACAGAGTTATGGTCACTATCCCTAAAATTTTTGCCCACTGAGACTTCACCCTCTTGACCAGCTTCATTCCTTTGGATTAGGTCTAACGCTGCCTCATCTCTAGTAAGACTATCTACGTGCTAGCACAAAAAGCTCTCCTGGATGTACTTTAAAAATTCTGCCCCATCTAATCCTTTCACACTAAGATGATCCCGGTTGATCTTAGCAAAGTTAAAGTCAATAATATCAATAATAACCCTATTTCTCTCACACCTCTTTTATATTTTGCCTACAATCTGCTCCTCTATCTCCCTCTGACTGTTGAGAGGCCTGTAGTATGATTCCAGCAAATCCCCCCCTTTTTTTAAATTCTAAGCTCCACCCAAATGGCCTCATTTGAAGACCTTTCTAGCACATCCTCCTTCATCACTACAATGATGGTTTTCTTTATCAATAATGCAATGCCCCCACCTCTCTTTTTCACCTCCCCACCCCCCCACATCACGCCTGAAACTTCTGTACCCTGGAATGTCGAGCTGCCAGTCCTGTCCTTCCTTTATATCTTGATCATATCTTGAGGATTTCAGGTTGCAGTTTAATGCCGTTGAGTCCACCATGTCTTAGTGACATTAAATGTTTGCTAAATGGGAAAACACATATGTATATAAAAGGGGATAATAAGATGACATAGCGTAGAAGAAGGCAGTTCAGCCCATTGTGCCTGTGCTGGCTCTTAGGAAGAGCTATACAATTCGATTTATTTGCTTATGAGATATAAGAATTGCAAACAAGGCTAGCATTTCTTGCCCAACCTGAATTGTCAGTGAGAAGGTGGTGGTGAGCTGGCTTCTTGAATTGCTCGTCTATTTGGTGTAAGTGCACCCATTGTTATGACATGGGAAAAAATTCCAGGTTTTTGACTCAGTGACAACGAGGGAATGACAAGATAGTTCCAATCAGGGTGTTTGTATCTTGGAGGGGTACTTGTAGGCAAGATGCCCCTGTACATCTTCTGTCCTTGCCCTTCTCGGTGGTAGATGCTGTAGGATTGGGTGGTGCTGTTGTAGAGTCTTGCAGAGTTGCTGCAGTGCAGTTTTTACATGAGGCACACAACTACCACTGTGGTGGAGGGACTGAATGTTTATGCTGGTGGATAGGGGGCTGATCAAGCAAGCTATTTTGTCGTGGATGGTATCGAGCTCTTTGACTGTCGTTAGTGCTGCACCAATCCAGGTAACTCACGAATATTCATAGAATCATAGAATCCTTATGGTGATGAAGCAGGCCATTCAGCCCATTGAGTCCACACTGACCGTCTGAAGAGCGTCCCACCCAGACACACCCCTGCTCTATCCCTTTAACCCTACGTTGCCAATAGCTAACCAACCTAACCAACACATCCTTGGACAGTATCAGCAATTTAACATGGCCAATCCACATATTCTGTTGCATTCCTGACTTATATGTTGCAGATGGTTGGCAGATTTTGGGGGGCGTCAGGAGGTGAGTTACTCAGCTTCTCACCTGCATGTGTAGCCACGGTATTTATTAATCCTGCATCTCTGCCCCTTTCTCCATAACCTGATAAAAAGCCACTTTGGGTAATTCTCATTCTGTTTTTGTTTGTGTGTTGCAGAATGATTTCACTGGAGAGCTTGCAACTGTTTTCATAAAGCTCTACAGTGTAATCTGAAAACAATTTTTTTCTCATTATGAGCAGGTGTCTGAGCAATGGCCTTCAGCATTTTCCAGCCACCAAAACATTGTACAGGTGGAAACTACAATGGAGATCACTGTTGCTGATAGAGTTACTGAGTACAGTGTTGAATCATAGTATTTTGCTGTCAAATACAATTTTACATTAGTATCTTTTGAAACATGTGGCAATCTGTTTCATGGTAACATGGATATCATTTCACTTGAGTCATCTTGTCCCAAAGCCTATTCCATTCAATTCACATGGTATTAAACCTCTTTCAGTTCCATTACCTCTCGCAGCGCTGAATCATCTCTTGCAATTGTTTTAATGTATGTATAAGTTGTGCTTTTTACCTTAATTGCTCTGCAAATTGATTATCATGGAAGCTCAACAGAGAGCTGATTGATGGTGCTGGTTTATGAGATCACTGGAGCATAAGCTCGACCCCCAGTGTTTCCTTCCTCTTAATATCTCAAAACTCTTTTTTAAACTTCACATTGACATTGCCTGATTATTACTTCCTGATCTATTTCCTTGTCTCTTAACTCTTTTCAACCTTGGCGCGCTCTGCAATGTGGGTGTTTGTTGAGATTTCTCAGTTAAAAGCCTCCTGGGTGCAATCCCAGACTGCAATCCTTGTTAATGGGGTGTGTGATCTGCTTTGGAATGGTAGAATTTAAATTTAAGTGACATGCCCTAACTGTGACTCCTGAGATTAGTGACATTGGAATGGAAATGACGCAGTCTTCAGTGTCAAGTAGTCTTAGCTCATCGTGACTGGGACTTCTGATGATAAAAGGCGACTGGAAGAGAATGAAAAACAATTGCCGCATTTGCTGCATTATTTTGTTCTTGTAGACATTAGGTTGCTGTGAAGGAATTTTCTCTTTACCTCCCTCCTAAATCATCCAGCCCCTTATTGCCAGAATCTCAGGATAAGGGGCCGATCATTCAGGATTGAAATGGGGGGACATTTCTTCATTCAAACGTTGTCAATCTTCAGAGTTATCCACCCCAGAGGGCTGTGCTTGCTCCTCTCATTGAATATATTTAAGGCTGAGGTAGACAGATACTTGGTCTCTTGGGAAATCAAGGGACATGGAGAATGGACTGGAAGATGGAGCTGAGGCTTAAGATCAGACGGGATAGTATCGAGTGGTGGAGCTGGTCTGATAGGCTATGCAGCTTACCCCTGCTCCGATTTCTCGTGTTCTTGGAAGGGCTTGTTATCAGTGTTATGGTTCATCTTATTTAAGTCCTTTTTATAAATTTGTAATGTTTACAACAGCACAGAAGGTGTCCATTCAGCCCAGTCTCCTTGGAGCAGTCAACCCACTCCTTAATCCTCATAGCCCTGCACGTTTATTTGCTCGAAGTATCCGTCCAATTTTCTATTGAAATCATTGGTAGTCTCTGCTTCCACTACCTTCATGGGTATTGGATTCTTGGTATTTATTGCTCAGTGTGAAAAAATGTTCCTTCTATCTTGAGCAGATCAGATTATTGAATGCTGGGGCTGAATGGTTTCCTCATGCTCCTATTTCTTATGTGCTAATGTTCTCTTTTATACACAGTTTTTCAATTCAGTAAATACCAGAATGGTGGTTCCAATCCTATCTGAGATGGTAGGTTTTCATTGGATTAAATAGACAAAGAGAGTGGGCTTAAAAAGTTTGTGGTCCTCAAAACAGAATGCCAACAGGTCTGGATAGGATCCATATTGGGTACTGAGGAGAAATAAGGTTGGAGGTTTTCAAAACTAAGAGGAGATTGGATGGAGACAACAAGGTGCAGAGCTGGATGAACACAGCAGGCCAGGCAGCATCATAGGAGCAGAAAGGCTGACGTTTCGGGCCTAGACCCTTCATCAGAAATGGGGGAGGGGAAGGGGATTCTGAAATAAATAGGGAGAGAGTGGGAGGCGGATAGAAGATGGAGAGAGGAGAGGATAGGTGGAGAGGAAACAAACAGGTCGAAGAGGCGGGGATGGAGCCAGTAAAGGTGAGTGTATGTGGGGAGTTAGGGAGGGGATAGGTCAGTCCAGGGAGGACAGACAGGTCAAGGGGGTGGGATGAGGATTGTAGATAGGAGATGGGGGTGCGGCTTGAGGTGGGAGGAGGGGATAGGTGGGAGGAAGAACAGGTTAGGGAGGCGGGGACGAGCTGGACTGGTTTTGGGATGCGGTAGGGAGAGGGGAGATTTTGAAGCTTATGAAATCCACATTGATACCATTGGGCTGCAGGGTTCCCAAGCGGAATATGAGTTGCTGTTCCTGCAACCTTCGGGTGGCATCGTTGTGGCACTGCAGGAGGCCCAGGATGGACATGTCGTCTGAGGAATGGGAGGGGTAGTTGAAATGGTTCGCGACTGGGAGGTGCAGTTGTTTATTGCGAACCGAGTGTAGGTGTTCTGCAAAGTGGTCCCCGAGCCTCCGCTTGGTTTCCCCGATGTAGAGGAAGCCACACTGGGTACAGCGGATGCAGTATACCACATTGGCAGATGTGCAGGTGAACATCTGCTTGAGTGGAAAGTCTTCTTGGGGCCTGGGATGGGGGTGAGGGAGGAGGTATGGGGGCAGGTGTAGCACTTCCTGCGGTTGCAGGGAAAAGTGCAGGGTGTGGTGGGGCTGGAGGGGAGTGCGGAGCGGACAAGGGAGTCAGGAGATTGGATGGAGTAGATAGGGGAAAAAACTGTACTCATAAGGCCGTACAGGATATTGGTTAGGCCACTGTTGGAATACTGCATGCAATTCTGTTCTCCCTGCTATAGGAAGGATGTTGTGATACTTGAAAGGATTCAGAAAAGATTTACAAGGATGTTGCCAGGGTTGGAGGGTTGAGCTATAGGGAGAGGCTGAATAGGCTGGGGCTATTTTCCCCAGAGTGTCGGAGATTGAGGGTCGACCTTACAGAGGTTTATAAAACCATGAGGGGCATGGATAGGGTGAATAGCCATGGCCTTTACCCTGGGGTAGGGGAGTCCAAAACTAGAGGGCATAGGTTTAAGGTGAGATGGGAAAGATTTAAAAAGGACGTAACAGACAACATTTTCAAGCAGAGGGTGGTGTGTGTATGAAACAAGCTGCCAGAGGTGGAGGCTGGTACAGTTACAATATTTAAAAGGCATCTGGATGGGTATATGAACAGGAAGGGTTTAGGGGGATATGGGCCAAATGCTGGCAAATGGGGCTAGATTAATTTAGGATATCAGGTCAGCATAGACAAGTTGAACCAAAAGGTCTGTTTCTGTGCTATATACCTCTATGACTCTATGACTCATCGGCAAGTAGCAGATGACACCAATTTTAAGGAGATTGGCAAAGGAAGCAATTGTGACATGAGGAAAAACATTTTTTATGTTTTGAATAGTTGGGGTGTGGAATGCACTGCTGAGAGTGTGGTGGGGGCAGCTTCAATCAAGGCATGCAAAAGGAAGTTGATAATTATTTAAAGAGAAAATGTTTGCAGGGCTGTGGGAAACGACAGGCGAGTAGGACTTGCCAAGTTGCTCTTGAGAACAAATTGCACAGACACAACAGGCTGAATAACCTCCTTCTGTGCTGTTACTGTGATGACTCTGTTCTATGATTTGCGTTCTAGAGATGGAGGTGGTGGTTGGGGTGGAGGGGGATGGGACATGGTGATCACTTTGGCTGTACTGGGCATGATCAGGAAATGTTTGAATGGCCTGAAAATGACAAAATGCTCCAAAAATACCTCTTACCTTGACGATCAAAAAAGAATTAACACAAAGCCACAGTTTGCTGTAAACAACTCCACTCCTAGATACGGATCAGCAGGTTCTGCAATATACTAAATAATATATCTCTTTGTTTCAGAAGACAGAAAATTATTTGTGGGCATGCTAAACAAACAACAGACAGAGGATGATGTGTACAGACTCTTTGAATCTTTTGGTGTCATAGAGGAATGCACAGTTTTACGAGGACCTGATGGCAACAGCAAAGGTGAGTCAGTAGCCATCAATAGCATGGATGGGGGCATCAGGGTTTTTGAGTATTTAGTGGTTTCAGTTTGAAATGGTACTAGAACTGTGAACTTGTAGCTATCAGGAAAGACTGAATAGATTAGATCTGTGTTCTCTTGAAGGAGTTCAGTCGGGGAGACATTGAAACGAGGTTTCTACTTATGGCAGAGACCAAAAATTGGGCCATAAATATTAAACAGTTTCTAAATCGAAGGGCAAGTTCAGGAGAAGCTTATTTTCCCCAGGAGAGAATGTAGAATATGCGACCATTTGAGGCAAATGGCAACGATGCATACAGTCATAGAGTCATACAGACCGGAAACAGACCCTTTGGTCCAACCAGTCCATGTTGAACATAATCCCAAAATAAACTAGTCCCCCCGCCTGCTCCTGGCCCATATCCCTCCAAACCTTATCTATTCATGCATTTATCCAAATGTCTTTTAAACATTGTAATTGTACCCACATCCACCACTTCCTCAAGAAGTTCATTCCACATGTGAACCACCCTCTGTGTAAAAAATTTACCCCCATGTCTTTTTTAAATCTTTCTCCTCTCACCTTAAAAATGTGCCCCCTAGCCTTGAAATCCCCCATCCTAGGGAAAAGGCAACTACCATTAACTCTATCTATACCTCTCATTATTTTGTAAACTTCTATAAGGTCACCTCCCAACCTCCTACACGCCAGTGAAAAAAGCCCCAGCCTACCCAGCCCGTCTTTATGACTCAAATCTTCCATACCCGGCAATATCCTGGTAAATCTTTTCTGAACCCTCTCCAGCTTAACAATATCCTTTCTATAACTGGGCAACCAGAATTGGACACAGTATTCTGGAAGATGCCTCACCGATGTCCTGTACAACCTCAACATGACTTCCCAACTCCTTTACTCAAAGGATTGAGCAATGAAGACAAGCATGCAAATGCCTTTCTTATCACCCTGTCTATATGTGATGCAAATTTCAAAGAATTATGTACCTGAACCCCTAAGTCCCTCTATTCTACAATACTACCCAAGGCCTTACTATTAATTGTATAAGCCCTACCCTTGTTTGTTGTACCAAAATGCAATATCTCACATTTATCCAGATTGAACTCCATTAGCACATTGACGCATTTGATGAAGATCCTTTTATAATCCTGGAAAACCTTCTCCACTGTCTACCATGCCACCAATTCTGGTGTCGTCTGCAAACTTACTAATCATGCCTTCTACATTCTCATCCAAATCATTTATATAGATGACAAACAACAAAGGACCCAGAACCGATCCCTGTGAAATACTACAGGTGACAGCCCTTCAGTCTGAAAAGCAGCCCTCCACTCCCAGTCTCTGCCTCCTGCCGTTAAATCAATTATGTATCCAATTGGCAAGATCACCCTGAATCCCATGTGACCTAACTTTACTAATAAGTCTACCATGCAGAACCTAAGGGGAAGTTTGATAAACACATGAGGGAGGAAGGAATAGAAAGAAACACTGATGAAGTTGGATGAAATTGGCTGCAGGGAGGCTTGTGTGGAATGTAAGTACCAGCAAAGACCATCTGGACTGGATGGCCTCTCTCTCTCTCTCTGCTGTACGTGCTAATTCTACCTTTGTTGTCTCTCCCCCATCCTGATTTAATTTCTGCAGGTTGTGCATTTGTGAAGTTCTCCACACACGCTGAAGCCCAGGCGGCCATTAACGCACTACATGGCAGTCAGACAATGGCGGTGAGTTTCATTGTGTCTCTGCTGCCCCTTAGCCTGACACAGGAGGTGATTGTGTGAGGTCTGGATGGTGACCTCAAACAGATTGCACAAGACAGTAATACATTCAAACCTTTTTGGGTGCCAGTTTAACATCTATCGTAATTAATAAAGCTCTCTGTCCAAATTAACGACAGTGTGACACTGTCTGATGCTGACAGACAAGTAATCAAATATATTCCAGTTTGTTTGGTGCTTTCTAAATGGATCTTTTTACATTGATAAGACATTACGAACTAAAGGAGGGCAGTTTGAAGAAGTTGGGACTGTTCTACTTGGAGAGAAGAAGGTTGAGAGATTTGCGAAATGTCCCTGCTTGTAAAGGGGACAAGAATGAGAGGGTGTAGATTTAAAGTGATGTGCAAAGGAAGCAAGGATGATGCGAGAATAAACTTTTTCACACATAGGGTATGGAATGCACTGCCTGGAAACGTGGAGGAGGCAGGTTCAATTGAAACATTCCAGAGTGCATTGGATGATTATTTGGATAGAAATCGTGTGCAGATGTGCAGGGGGAAAAGCAGGAGATGAGCACTAGGTAATGATGCTCGTTTGAAGAGCTGGTGCAGGTAGGATGGACTGAATGGCCTTGTTCTGAGCTGGAACAATTCTGTGATTCAGTTATCTTTCATTCAAGCCAAGACAGGGGCACTGATTGGCAATTGTGAATGACAACATTCAGGGTAGGTGCCAAGAAATATAAGAGCTGGCGCATTTATCTAGGAAGTGCTGTAGAGGTTGGGTACATGACCTTGCAGCGTTTGATGATGGCACTCAGGGTTTGGCATAGAAGGTGTTCAGTTCCTGAGCATCTGTATCCCTCAGTCCAAGGCATTCTAGGAGCACAAAACCCACATTTAACTTAAAACTGATCATTTAAAGGCATAAAAAATCCATTAAGCACAGGGTAACTATAGCTCCGCTGTGGTAAAGCAAATTTAAAAGTGTCCTTTACTTGTTCTTTGTTATTCTTACACTGCACATCTAAATAGTTTGCTATTTCCACAGAGGGGATGAACATTAGTCCAAAAGACTAAGAATAATATTTTGAAATGAATGGGTTCAGCTTAATAGCTCAACTGTTGAGCAGTAATTGGTTGCTAAAGATACCAAGACACACACCAGCAGGCAACACATTCACTAATTAAGTAGCTGCTCAAACTCTGGCCTGGTTTGTTCACTTTACTGCTCCCCTGACCTCAGTTAATTGAAATTTCTTCTTGGCAGGAAATTTCTTCTTGTCCTCAAGTTGAGTCACTCCCTCCACCTTCTAAGCTGCCGATGATTTGATTTGATTTGATTTATTGTAGTCACATGTACCTAAGTACAGTGAAAAGCTTTGTTTTCTGAATAGTAAAAGCAGATCATAGCAAACAAGGACGTACGGATCATAGGGTGCTTAGACAAAGGTTATGGCTGTATAGGAGGTGCACAAAGCAAGATCAACATTAGCAACATTAACAATTACTTGAAATTAGAGAGGTCCATTCAGCTTGTCTAATAATAGCATGGAACACGCTGTACTTGAACCTGTTGTTGCATGTGTTCAGGCCTCTGTATCTTCTGCCTGATTGAAGAGGTTGGAAGAGAGCATTACTAGGGTAGGAGGGGGTCTTTGATGATGTTGGTAGCCTTTCTGCAGCAGTGAGAAGTGTAGATGGATTCCATGGATGGGAGGTTGGCTTCCATGATGGCCTGGGCTGTGCACAAAGCTTTCTGTAGTTTCTTATGGTCCTGGGCAAAGCAGTTGCCGTACCAGGCTGTTATGCACTCAGATGGAATGCATTCTACTGTGCATCTGTAGAAGTTGGTGAGGGTCCTTATGGACATGCCAAATTTCCTGAGCTACCTGAGGAAGGAGGCGTTGTTGTGCCTTCTTGACCATCTCGTCTATGTGGGGAAGTCCAGGACAGATTGTTGGTTCTTGTCACTCCTAGGAACTTGACACTTTCGACCATCTCCAACTCAGCTCTGTTGTTGTAGATAGGAGTGAGTCATCATCCTTTCTTCCTGAAGTCAATGATTAGTTCTTTTGTTTTGCTGACATTGAGAGAGAGTTCGTAATCATTGCACCATGACACCAAGCTCTCTATCTCCTTCCTGTATTCTGACCCATTGCTGTTCAATATCCGGCCTATCACGGTGGTGTTGTCAGCCAACTTGTAGATGGCATTCATACGGAATTTGGCTACACAGTTGTGGGTGTACAAGGAGTACAGTAGGGGCTGAGAACGCATTCTTGCGGGGCGCTAGTGTTGAGGATTATCATGGAGGATGTGCTGTTGTCTATCTTCACTGATTGCAGTCTGTGGGTCAGAAAGCTGAGAATCCAGGATCCCTTAAAGTTGGTGCTGAAGCCTCCACCCTCTCCAGCTGTCCCCACCACCACCTCATTAGACAATTGGACAATTTACAGTGGAAATGCCTCCTTGCAAAGTGTGTCAATCCTTAAACACTCCCTCCACACGGTGCATACCATCTGCAAATTGCACCCGAGCCACTTGTTAAGGTTCTTTAGACAGTATATTTCAAATCTACAGTCTCTACCCTCTTAAAAGAGAAAGATACTTAGGAACACTAACACCCACAAGTTCCCCTCCAAGCCTCACACCATCCTGACCTGGAACAATAAGATCATTCTTTCATTGCTGTTGGGCCAAAAACCAGGAACTCCATTCCTGACAGCACCGAGAGTGCACTTGCATGGAGTGCGATGGTTCACCACCACCTTCTCAAGGAACGGACAATAAATTCCAGCCCAGCTAGTGTCTTTCAAATCCTCTGAAAGAATGCATTTTTAAAAAATTGATCTTGGCTTGCTATTCCTCCCACAGCCACACACCCAATTTGTAGACTCCTACAGGAAGAATGGTTGCTGAGTGAGGTGTTAACAAGAATTACAATGTGAAGGCATTAAGGAAAAGTTGGAGGGAGGCTTTTTATCTCATTTTAATGGGAAATACTTTAAAATCTTACCATGATCTTGATCAGATTTACTTACAGTGAAGACAACGTATCTTTAAAGGTTTCAATGTATTTTTCTCATTATCTCTCCTGAGACATCCCTCATAGAGTCATAGAGTCATAGAGTCATACAGCTGTGCAGCACGGAAACAGATACTTCAGGCCAACTTGACCAGACATCCTAAATAAAACTAGTCCCATTTGCCAGCATTTGGCCCATATCCCTCTAAAGCCTTCCTACACATATACCCATCCTGATGCCTTTTAAATGTTGTAATCGTACCAGCCTCCATCACTTCCTCTGGCAGCTCATTTCATACACGCAACACCCTCTGCGTGAAAAAATTGCCCCTTAAGTCCCTTTTAAATCCTTCTCCTCTCACCTTAAACCTATGCCCTCTAGTTTTGGACTCCCCCACTCCGGGCAAAAGACCTTGTCCATTCACCATATCCATGCCCCTCATGATTTTATAAACCTCTATAAGGTCACCCCTCAGCCTCTGACGCTCCAGGGAAAATAGCCCCAGCCTATTCAGCCTCTCCCTGTAGCTCAAACCCTCCAAACCTGGCAACATCCTTGTAAATCATTTCTCAACCCATTGAGTATAGGAGTTGGGAGGTTGTGTCATGGCTGTACAGGACATTGGTTAGGCCACTTTTGGAATACTGCATGCAATTCTGGCCTTCCTGCTATAGGAAGGATATTCCTAAAGAATAATTGGGTGAATAGTTGCATTAATATTTGGCACAGATTGTAAAGTAACTAATTTTGTTAAGCACAGGACAAGCATTTAATCCCTTAGTACCATTACATAATGAGTGCTCAACTTTATACTCCACAACCACATGCAGAGTCAGTCCCCTGGTGTCAGACAACAAACTGTATCCCTCAATCAACAAATGAGTTTAACTGGATATGAACGGCTGGACTCTGTTATTCAGTGGACAAGTTCATGCAATAGAGACAGGAAGGTGGGTGAGTTGATCTATGTTGTTGACTGTTTTTTTTGTATATGTGTATTTCCAGGGGGCGTCCTCCAGCCTCGTGGTGAAGTTTGCCGACACAGACAAGGAACGCACCCTGAGGCGCATGCAGCACATGGTGGGTCAGTTTGGGATGTTCAACCCGATCCCGCTGCAGTTCAACAACACCTACAGCTCCTATGCTCATGCGGTATGTATCTCTGTGAACATCTCAACGGCAAGTGAAGACGCTCCTGATGCTAAACCGTCAGAGGTGCCTGATCCCTTCAGCCTTCTGATAGGAAGGTGAACTTGTATAGCACCTTTCGCAACAGCTTCAGAGCCAATGAAATGGTTTTGAACTATAGTCCCTGTTAGAATGTAGGGAATGAGGCAGCCAATTTGCACACAGCAAGCTCCCACAACAGCAATATGATAATGACCAAGTCATCTTAGTTAGGTGTTGGATGGAGGAATAAAAAAAAACACTTTCATGCAGCGAGTAGTTAGCATCTGCAATGGGCAGCCTGGAGGTATGGTGATGCAGGTTATTTGAGGCATACAAGAGGGCTATGGATGATTATTTAAATCGAGGCAACGTGCAGTGTTACAGGAGCAGATGTAGGGGATTGGCACAATAATAAAATGCTCAGAGAGCTGGTGCAGGTTTGATGGACGGAATGGCCTCCGTCTGCATCACAACAATTCTGGACTTCTGTAAAATATTGTCCTGGACATTGGGAGATACCCTCTGCTCTTCCCTGAATAGTGCACGGTTTCGTTTTCTTCTCTTGGCAGAAATATGCTTTATTCATAAAACATCAAAAAGCATTTTCCAACATATTTCAAATTGGACAATCTTCAGGTATTAAATTTCCTTTTGGCTCATCTATAGAAGATTAATTGTCTTCTCTTCTCACTGATAAAGAAAGTTGAGACCTGCCCATTTGGGGCTCAGAGGTAACTCTCGTATATCAGACATTGCAGCTGAAATATAACTTTTGTTCAATGAGCATTTTGCACTCTTCAACACTTCAGTCCAGTTGCAAGTTGATACAGTGTGGAGCTGGATAAACACAGCAGGTCAGGCAGCATCGGAGGAGCAAGAAACTCGCCATTTCGGGTTTACACTCTTCATCAGGATCCAGCTGCAATGCATGTGATATGTACTCAGTGACAAGCATAGAGCTTGAGGGGATCTGTAAATTACCAGCCACTCAGCACACTATGACTGAAAGGCCTTATATATTGGTCTTTCCCGACTGTCTCAGGGAGATCTCTTATGCTCTTCTGTAGGATCAGATGGGGCCTCATTTACTGCCTCATCTGAAAGACAGCACCTCCAACAATGCAACTTGTCCTATGTAAAGCACTGCATTATCAGCCTATATTATCTGCTGAAACTTCTGGAGTGGGATTTGAACCTTCTGCCACAGCACATTTGGTAACTGTATGATAATCAGCTCCCCCACAAACCACTTGCTCACTATGGGGGATTAACACTGATGTTTTGCATCTGGAAGGTAGGGTAGAGTGAGGGTTTAGTTTAGTGTCATAGACTGAACTGTGGCGCCATCCACAGATGAATAGCCAGTTGGGGTTGTGGACTGTGCCGAAGACGTTGGCTTTTCTTGGGATGCAGTTTCATGACGGCCAGGAGACACCGTGCCTCCACAAGCGACTGTTCTTTGTGTGTAAACATGGATTGCTATCGTTAGTGGGGTATTCAGCCACAGAGTGCCTCACAGGCTGTGCCTGACCTTAGTCCGAGACCAGTGGCAGCAGCCCAAGTGTTGACCCATTTGTCGAGATGGTGAGTCATTTTCTTTACCCATCTGGCAATTAACAGCTGATTGCTCGTGAGGACTTAGCAGTCAGACAATAGTTGTTTGTTGAGTTCCTGCAGTAACATAACATCAATACACGTACATTGGAATGCCAGGTTGGACATTCTGAATAGGATCCGCCATATAAATACTGTGGCTCCAAGAGCAGGCCAGAGATCAGGAATAGTGCAGTGACTAATTCACCTCCTGAATCCCTAGACCCTGTCCACCATCTACAAGACACAAGTCGGGAGTGTGGTAGAATACTCCCCTTGCCTGGATGGGTGCAGCTCCAACAACACTCAAGAGGCTTGATGCCATCTGGGATAAAGCAGCCGCTTGATTGGCACCACATTCACAAGCATCTACTCCGTCCACCACCGACACTCAGGAGCAGCAGTGTGTACTATCTACAAGATGCACTGCAGAAATTCACCAAAGATCCTCAGACAGCACTGCTTGGCCTGCTGTGTTCATCCAGCTCTGCACCTTGTTGTCTCACCTTCCAAACCCACGGCCACTTCCATCTAGAAGGACAAGGGCAGCAGATACATGGGAATGCCACCCCCTGCAAGTTCCTCTCCAAGTCACTCACCACCTTGGCTTGGAAATATATCACCGTTCCTTCACTGTCACTGGGTCAAAATCCTGGAATTCCCTCTCCAACTGCACGCGGGTTTACCAAAACCACACAGACTACTGCAGTTCAAGAAGGCAGCTTTACCACCACCTTCTCCAGGACAGCTAGGGATGGGCAATAAATACTGGCCCAGATAGTGATGTCCATGTTCTGAATGAATAACGATAAGAATTTATTGTCCTTGATGACCCAATAAGTTAAGTAATTGGCAGGTCCGGCATCTATTGCAGTGTATCTGATGCAGTGAAATGTTCCCAAGCTTCTTCGCAGGAGTAATGCCAACAAGATTTGACACTTAATCGGATAAGGACAGATGAGCAAAAGTTTGGTGAAAGAGGTGAGTTTTAAAGATTCTCTTACAGGAGGAGAGGGAGTGGTAAGCAAGGTTTTTGGGCAGTGGTGAGTTTAAAGCTCAGGACATAGGGAGCCGATGGCTCAGCTGCCAATAGTGGAGAGATTAATGTGACAAGCTTTGGATGAGCATGAAAATCTCAGAGGCTTTCACCAGGAAAGAGGTTCCAGAGTTAGGGAGAGACGAGACCATCCTCGGTGACTCTTAAGATGGTGGTGGGCCATCAGTGAGCCACTACAGTCCATGAGTGAAGCTGGTCCCACAGGGCTGGAGCTCTGAGAATTTGACCACAGAGCATGATAGTTGTATGACTTTGGAGGTTTATACCTTCATGTGAAACATTTTAAATCCCTTGTTTGCATTAGCTGATGTTGTAACTCAAGCAGCTGTTGCTAACAAGTGTCCTGATATGGATTTATCTGTGGACAAGATCACATTGTAGCCTCCGATCTCACCCACCAGCTGTTCAAAAACAGAAAGTTGGTTCGGAGTGAGATTGGTAACCCTCCAGAACTGGTCTGGAGTCTCCAGGAAACTGAAGGACACAGTTACCCATGAAATCTGTGAGAAGACCAATGGAGCATTATAATTATTCTTTTCTTCCTTTGAACACGTTTGCCTTTTTTAATCAAAATAATGAGAAGAAAAGACTTTTGGTCAATAGGGTCATGAAATGTCATTGAACCAATGGCAGGACAGCTGGACACAGGGGGTCATATGATGAACTGTCCTAGAGTTGGCCACACTAGCTCAAATCGCAGGTCACCCATGGGTGCTATCTGAGCTGCCCCTCCACAGTAAAGTACATCGCCCAATATCGTAAGGCATTGTGTCACCCAGTATTTTATCATTTGAGAAAGCAATATATAGGGTAGCACAGTGGCTCAGTGGTTGGTACTGCTGCCTCACAGCACCAGGGACCCAGGTTTGATTCCACCCTCGGGCGACTGTCTGTGTGGAGTTTGCACATTCTCCTCGTGTCTGTGTGGGTTTCCTCCGGGTGTTCCCATTTCCTCCCACAGTCCAAAGATGTGCAGGTTAGATGGATTGGCCATGCTAAGTTGCCCATTAGACATGGGAAATGAAGGGTTACAGGGAAAGGGTAGGGGGGTGGGTCTGGGTGGGATGCTGTTCGGAGGGGTGGTGTGGTCTTGTTGGTCTGAATGGCCTGTTTCCACACTGTAGGGATTCTATGATGATTTATGGTTTTAGGAAAGATCCACCCTATATAAATTTCAACTCACTGCAGTATTATAATCTAGAATTTCCTCCATTCCTGCTTTTCTGTAAACAGATTTTCATTTGCAACTGGTGAAATACCCTAGTTTGAATCAGAGCTCAGTTAGTTTTGTCATTGTGCCTTTAAGAACTGCACAGTTAGCAGATGCTATTGTCGGCAGCTCTCGTCAGCATCATTTAATCCCTGTGTAAACATTCACATCTCAGTGCTGGTCATCTGGAGCCTGCTTATTATTCTGTTGACTTGTCAAATGCCTGGTGGGATCCAGACAATCTTTCGCCCCCAGATTGTAGCTTTTATGGTTGAAATCCCATTCTACAAAAATGAAGGTCTCAAACTAACCAAGTTGTAATGTTAACTTGGCAAAGTGCAATCAATTAGTGTGTCAATGGCGTAAAATACCCCACGACCATCAGTACAGGCCAGAACAGTCAGAACCAAACTCAAGTCAAATGATACGTGAACAGTTATAAGAGAAAGTGTTCATTGATTTAGTGTCTTCCTGCTTTTCTTTGCAATGTCCCCACAACAGTGCACGGTACAATGAATTACTTTTGGTGTGTTGTTGAACTGATCATGGTAGAATATTTTGTGCATGGCAAGATCCCATAACAATTGGGACAGTAGTTAGGTTTCTTCTTTGGTGGCATCGATTGCAGAAGCAATCTCTTCTCTGGAACCACGGGGAGGCACCTAAAGAGATGCGGAAATGCCACTGTAAAGCATCACAGCAGACCGCTGGTGATTAACAAGTTGTGGTTTATTTTTTACCTTTGATCATTGGCACTGCTGAAAGTGCACTAATTGAGCACTAATGTTATTGGCCTCCATCTCGCAAACTCTCAAGTTTAAAAGAAAAGTGCCTTATCTCACAGAACTCTTGAAAATTTCAGTATGAAGGACATGACTCCAAATCTGAAAAGCCAAAACATCTGGGGTCCTTTCTCAAGAAGAACTTACACTTGTGTGGCAATCCAAAACTGGAAACCATAAATGGAAGACGGCTTCTACTAAATCCAATAGGGAATCCAGAAAAAAATATCTTTACGCAGAGTGTGGTTTGAATAGAGCACTCACAAACACATTTAATAGTTGTTAATGTTAATAGCTTTGATGCATTTAAGTAGAAGTTGGATCAACACAAAAAAAAGAGAAAGGAATAGAAGGATATTGTCATAGGCACTATAATGCCAACTGCTGCCCGCTTATTGTTGGGTAGCTTGCTATTGCCATCCTTTTTTCTTGACTGTGCCTAAGGACCTGCATAGTTTACAGTAATAGAAATATATCATTAGTGAGTCTTAACAAGAAGAGGCACTTCTGTTGTGTGTAGTTTATTGTATGATTGCAGTCAGGTACAAGTTATGTTGAGTTCTGATAAAGAGCGATAGGAGACTTGAAGCATCAAATCTGTTTTTCTCAACACGCATACTACCAGACTGCTATGTTTCTCCAGCATTCCCTGCTTTTATCCCAGATCTCCAGCATCCACAGTATTTTGTTTTTTTGCCAAGTTACATTACTAAGTTAGATATTGTTGCTAGGATGACCGCCTGACCTTGTCTTCAGCAAGTTTTCATCTTCATCCCCACCAAAGTCCTGATTATGACATTGGATTAGTTGGGGCTTAATGGGGCCTTCAACATTTACCTTTTCAGAACCATTACTGTTTTAAAATCTCTCCCAAAGTTAACAGCTATACATTCATGTATATAATTACATTTATCACTTCCCTATCTCATCCAAACTGTCTGACTTCACAAGTTTAGGCGATCTGAAAATTTTACAATGCATTTTCTACAGAATTGAAGTCTGGTAGATCTTTGGTTTGAGGACTGTTCACCTTGATTTTCTTCTTGACCCTGCACAGTCTGTAAAGTCTCTCCACATCAGAGAATCTTGCATTTTTGGATGTCGTTCAGTAAAGATATCATACCTGCTGAATCTGGTGATTTACTGCTTTACTGATGCAACAGAACTCTTCCCTGTCCCATATATCATCTGAGGGAGCTGTGACCTCATGAATTTCCCTCTCAGAAGATGGATTCTCTGTTGAAACAGGTATTTACCCTCATGCGGAATCCTGGATTTCTGGATCAGACAGTGGCTTGTTGCCTATGTCCTGAATCTATAGACGTTGGTCATCCCATCTTGATGTTCATTCCCATGGAATCATACATAGCCCGTGTTCAGGCTGTGTGAGCAGACTTGTATTCTTAAGCACTGACATATCTGTACTGAGATATGCAAACTCTTCAACTTGTAAATTACATTGAATGTCTTCATTCCCTCTCTGTGGTTGTCTTACTGGTAAATCTAATATGTTCACAGCATCAGAAGTGCTACTTGAGGATTGCTGCTGACTCAGCTCTGCCACTGGTACTGATAAATCTTCCTTGGAAGTTGAAGAATTAAAATGTTCTTCTTAAACATGTGCTGTTTCATCTTCTAACATTAAGTGTGAATCTTATTAAGGCTTGTTCATCAGGTTGTGTTTGCATCTGAATAATTTCGTTTAAAGACTCAAGTGGGTTGTACTATTCTTTCTCCTTGTCCTTGTTTACATCATCTCACAAACTATATTGGTTCTTGTTATCTGAATAGTGATGATAGGACTGTTTCCTAGTGCTGACAGTCCTGTGTAATTAGAAATTTCACAATGGATAATGACATCTTCCTTTGCTTTTGAGGTCTCTGGCCACCACGCTGCCTTTTGGACCCTGTTTGTACATTTGGCATTCACAATGGCCCTGCTGTAACTTTTCAAAGATAGCTTTGCAAAGGAAAACCAGAATTGCTAGTTACACTGGTAAGATGTCTATGATTGTGAAATGCTGTCAGTGCTAAATATTGTGCTTTGAGCCAAGTCAATCAACCTTTGCACTGGCCATACTACAACACAATAAAGCTAACAGGTAAAGTCAGCATTGTCTCAGAGGTCCATAGGTCTCTTATTAAAGAGAGATAGACAGCTGATGGTGAGTTTAAAGTGAGATTCACCATGCCTCAAGTCAGGGGCAAGGTTAAGAAGGCAGGACCTTCATGATAACCTTAGCCGGTGCAGAAATTCAAAACTATTGGTAATATATTCCTGGTCAGTCTTTCATTCTTGTTGAATTTGCTTGAGCCTAGTATGGCTTCCGGGCCACTGAGTCATTGAGCTGTACAGCATGGAAACAGACTCTTCGGTCCAACTCATCCACGCCAACCAGATATCCTAAATTAATTTAGTCTCATTTGCCAGCATTTAACCCATATCACTCGAAACCCTTCCTATTCATATATCCATCCAGATACCTTTTAAATGTTGCATTGCACCAGCCTCCACCACGTGCTCTGGCAGTTCATTCCATATATGCACCACCCTCTGAGTGAAAAAGTTACCCCTTAGGTCCCTTTTAAATCTGTCCCCTCTCACCTTAAACCTACGCCCCTCTAGTTTTGGACTCCCCTACCCTGGGGAAAAGACCTTGGCTATTCACCCTATCCATGCCCCTCATGATTTTATAAACTTCTGTAAGGTCACCCTCAGCCTCTGACGCTCCAGGGAAAATAGCGCCAGCTTATTCAGCCTCTCTCTGTAGCTCAAATCCTCCAACCTTGGCAACATCCTTGTAAATCTTTTCTGAATCCTTTCAAGTTACACAACGTCCTTCCTATAGCAGGGAGGCCAGAATTGCTTGCGGTATTCCAAAAGTGGCCTAACCAATGTCCTGTACAGCAGCAACATGACCTCCCCACTCCTATACTTAGTGAACTGACCAATAAAGGCAAGCGTACCAAACACATTCTTCACTATTCTGTCTACCTGCGACTCCACTTTCAAGGACCTATGAAGCTGCATTCTAAGATCTCTTTGTTCAGCAACACTCCCCAGTACCATTAATTGTATAAGTTCTGCCCTGATTTGTCTTTCCAAAATGCAGCACCTCACATTTATCTGAATTAAACTCCACCTTCCACTCCTCGGTCCATTGGCCCATCTGATCAATGTCCCATTGTACTCTGAGGTAACCTTCTTCACTGTCCACTACACCTCCAATTTTAGTGACGTCTGCAAACTTACTAACCATATCTCCTATGTTCACATCCAAATCATTTATATAAATAACAAAAAGCAGTGGACCCAGCACCATTCCTTGTGGTACATTGCTGGTCATAGGCCTCCAGTCTGAAAAGCAAGCCCTCCATCACCACCCTCTGTCTCCTTCCTTCTAACCAGTTCTGTACCCAAATGGCTAGTTCATAGATAATAGATCATAGAATCCCGACAGTGTGGAAACAGGCTCTTTGGCCCAACAAGTCCACACCGACCCTCAGAGCATCCCACCCAGACCCATCCCCCTGTAACCCACCTAATCTACACATCCCTGAACACTACGGGCAATTTAACATGGCCAATCCATCTAGCCTGCACATCTTTGGACTGTGGGAGGAAACCGGAGCACCCGGAGGAAACCCACGCAGACACGGGGAAAATGTGCAAACTCCACACAGGCAGTCACCCGAGGGTGGAATCAAACACAGGTCCCTGGTGCTGTGAGGCAGCAGTGCTAACCACTGAGTCACTATGCCGCCCGTTCTCCCTATATTCCATGTGATCTAACCTTGTTTACTAGTTTACCATGTGGAACCTTGTTGAACGCCTTACAGAAGTCCTTATAGATCACATCCGTCATTCTGCCTTCATCAATCAGGTTTTACTCAGCTGTATGAAATGCATTTCTAGTGCAATCTTATTTAATCCCAATATATTCTTTTATTGTTTTGGATTCATGAGTCTAGGAAGGCTGATGAAATGTTCTGCTAGTTGTTCCTTGTCTGGTTGTTCAACAACTGTTTGTCCCAGATCAGTTCTTCTCAGAGAAGCTTGCCTTTGGCATAACGTGGTCCCTACTGATCTATTTAATATCCATTATAGTTATTCCAACTCCTTCTGCTACTTCAAGAAGGTGAGAGCAAGACATGCACACATGCTTGGGGTGAGGTTCCTCGATTAAAAGTTACATGTGCATTCTCTACCTGACAGTGGTGTGTTGTAGAGTTGCTTTAATCCTGAGAGCTGTTCGACTTGGATCACCTCTATAGGGTGTAACTTCTGTTTATCTTCCCCCACAGTAAAACATCTGATAAGTCAGTGACATTGACTCCTGCATCAAGCTTACAATTAATGAGGTATCCATTTACCTCAAGAGGTTCTGTCAAACCTGAGTTGGTTCGAGTTAATGTTGATGGCTGTACGGATTTACCATCCTTGCATGAGCAGTTGTTTGACTTTTGCTACTCTATAGCTATGTACAACTTCTACTCATTTTCTGGAAGTGACCTGTAGTTTTACAGATATATCCTTTACATTAGCTGGACATGACATTGCTTGTGAGGCTTCATTGTTCCATTGTTGTGACACTGACTTTCAGTATCTGCTGTTGGGTCTATTCTCAGTATTCATTTGCCATGTGAGTCTTTAATGTTTTTACGACTTAGAAACTGAATGGATTCTGTCGCTCCCCTGTAATAAGTTGTCCTTCTCCGAATGGACGTTTTCTGTGATTCTTCCTAATTTTGACTCCCAATACAATCTGACTAGCTTTCTCAAAAGTCAAATGTCTTATGGACTATAATAATTCTGACAAACACTCATCCATATCACAGTAACAGTTCTGTCTTTCATGAAGTCCGATGTCAAATTTGCATAGTCAGTTTTCCACTAACCTGTAGAGAGAGACCATTAATATCTATGGATTCAATGATACTGAACTCTTTCAACATATTATGCTCTTTCAAGAGTTTTATTTGGTCTCAGATAAAAGCAACTGTTAAAATCTTGTAGATTTTTATCAAAAATGATCTATTCTTTCTTTTGTTTCGCTTATTTATTTGCCAATTTGATTATTCATTCTTCTTACTCTGAAGCTTTTAAAATCTGTAGTATCTCAATGTTGTTTTATTTTTGTTCACAAGTAGATTCTTACTTCTTCAGTATAGCAGTGCTATTTTACTTTCCTTGCCCAAAAGGTTTTAAACTCAAATATAGTAAAGATGTGTGTCTGTACAGCTTGCTGGGTTTTACCTGCAATTTTGCAGTCAAAATGGAGATGCTCCACTATATGCAGACAAAATGGAGGTTTTCTGCTTTATTGTGGACAAAAATGGATGATTTCCTGCCATTCAGCCTCACAAACCATGGCCATCCTTTTCAACAACTTTCCCAAGTAAAGCCTGCAGCCTGCTGCCTGCAGCCCTAATAAATTCTTCAGCAAGAACCGTGGTTTAAATTAAGGTTCTCCCAACCATTTGAGCCTCAATAGCCTCCTTACTATCTTTGATTAGGCTCTGTTAAGGATTTTAGATTGCACTTTATCACCATAATTCTGGCTTCGTGACTTTACTTCATGCCTTATTGCAGCTGGTACCTCAGTTTAATTTAATTCTATGCCTTATATTTTCACTTCTGTAGCCATGATTTGTTGCATCTACTTGTGATGATCGTATACTCTTTATGAGATGTCAGTGCTCCCTTTTTAACATCAAAACATTAAAGGGAGTTTTAACTTTATTCACGTAGTCCCTATGCTTGATAATTACTTAACTGAATGCCTAATCAGGATTGCTCCTACCCATCCTCACTTCCCAATGGAATCTATAGCTGCAAGCTGTGACTAGCTTCTGGCTCATACTTATGTGCTTCCCTTGCCTGGTCTGAAGTGGAGACTTTATTATTGAGTGCTGTTTCTCCCTTGACAATCTTTTCAGCAAGGTGTTTGACCATTCTGCTGTTATAGCTGCTGATTTCTTGTATAAATAGTTCTTCAATTGATTAAGTTTTCAAAGTTGTGAATGTCCAGTCCCGCTACTGGCTCCACTGGGATTCTTACTGTTGTATTAAGCAATGATGGATGCCAGTGATCACCATGTCAAATGTGTTGTGATGCCAAATAGTACCAACTTGTGGTTGGGGTAGTTTGCTGCCGTTATCCTCTTGCCTTTGATCTAAGGGCCTGCTAGTAGTAAATCGAATTAAAATAGGCTCTCTCTTAAACAATATGTAATTTATTGCATGATAACATTCAGGTTCAAGTTACATTGCTAAATTAGACATTTTTATTAAGACCACTAGGAAACCCAACAAGACCCTAAGATGTTCTACCTTAACCCACCTAAGTCCATATGATATTATCAAATTGGTTGGAGATTAATACATTCTCAGAACTAAACCTCTCACAACCAGTGCCTTCTACAACAGATGTGCTGATGGGTTTCAATGAAGTAGAGTGGAATGGAACCTCCAGCATGGATGTGCTGGGCCAAGGTGCTGAAAATTCAATATAGGCACCCTTCACCATAATTTGTCATGGTCTGAGAAGTTTGTGTGAAGCATAAACAGTATGATAGACCAATTGGGCCAAATATTCTCTTTCTGTACTGTCAGCTCCCTGTAATTCAATGCAATTCAAATTTCTTCAAAGGTGAAGCGATTTTATAAAAACCGAAAAAACTGCGAATGCTGTAAATAAGGAACAAAAACAGAAGTTGCTGGAAAAGCTCGGCAGGTCTGGCAGCATCTGGGAAGAAAATATCAGAGTTAATGTTTTGGGTCCAGTGACCCTTCCCCCAAACTCTGAGGAAGGGTCACCGGAACCGAAAGGTTAACTCTGATGTTTTCTTCACAAGTGCTGCCAGACCTGCTGAGCTTTACCAGCAACTTCCGCTTTTGAAGCAATTTTATGACTGGATTCCCTCATTGCCAGAATCTAAGCCACTCATTTCACAGCTGTAAGTCACTCTAAGATGTGTGTGGTAAGTCATGGAGCTGTACATCACTGTAAGATGTGCCAATCAGGTTCTGATGTTGTGGGGAGGCATTGCGACAGATGGGCATTGCCAGGCTGTGTGAATGGGTCTATGAAGTTAACCTGCCCATTGCCAGACCTAAAGTAGCAGACTGTGCAGAAGTGCTGACAATGGTGGCCACGGTCACTGCAGTGCTCCGAGCCACCTTAGGAGGAGCTGTATTAGTGGGCAGCTCCATCATTGTTAACATCCCAGGGTAATATAGAAGGGGCATTGCACTGTCCGAGTATTGTCATCTGGACCAGGTGAGGGCCCTCTCAGGTAAATGTTAAGAACACAGAATATAGAATATGGAACAGTACAGCACAGTACAGGCCCTTCGGCCCACGATGTTGTGCCGACCTATTATCCTACTAAGATCAAACTACCCTGCATACCCTACATTTTACTATCCTCCATGTGCCTATCCAAGAGTCCCTTAAATGTCCCTAATGTATCTGACTCCACTATCACCGCCGACAGCGCATTCCACATGCCCACCACTCTCTGTGTAAAGAACCTACCTCTGACATCTCCCCTGTACCTTTCTCCAATCACCTTGAAATTATACCCCCTCGTAATAGTCTTTTCCGCCCTGAGAAAAGTCTCTGGCTATCCACTCTATCTATGCCTCTCATCATCTTGTACAAGTTAAAGTTCCTTGTTAAAGTTCCTAATGTTATGATAGATGATAGGTTAATGCACATCTTCCATTCTTTAAACTTTATAGTATCAATATTGATTCTGTAAGGTAGAAAGAAGCCCATATTACAACAATACCATGTAAAGCTGAGCAGTCATGCAGACATGGTCTAAAATGATCAAAAAGACGTTTGGTGACTCAGTGATTAGCACTGCTGCCTCACAGTGCCAGGGACCTGAGTTTGATTCCAACCTGAGGTGCCTGTCTGTGTGGAGTTTACACATTCTCTCTGTCTCTGCTTGGATTTCCTCCGGGTGCTCTGGCTTCATCCTACAGTTCAAACATATGCATGTTGGGTGGATTGAACATGCTAAATTGCCCATAGGGTCTAAGTGAATTGTCACGGGAAATGCTGGGTTACAGGGATAAGGTAGGGTGTGGGTGTGGGTGTGGGTAGGATGTTCTTCAGATGGTTGGTGTAGACTTGATGGGCTGAACTGCTTTCACACTTTAGGGATTCTATGTTAGTTGTAAAGTTTATTTTTGAATCTTTTTGTGCTGCTATTTCTTAAATATCATCCTAGCCCAAAAAAAATAAAAACAGAAAGTAGTGGAAAGATCCAGCAAGTTAGGCAGCATCGGAGGGGAATAGAGTTTAGGGCCTATTTGGCTATTGAGGTGGATAGCTCAAGTCGGGAAATGTTTTCAATTCCATAGACCCTCCATATAGAATGCCCTGTTACACACAGTTCTTATTTTGAATATGATATGATTAGGCTGTGAGCCCAAAGCAAGAAAAGCATTAGCTCAGCGGGAATTTCTGTTTCGACATCTGAAGTAGATTATTGACTTTGCTTGATTAACGTCTTTAAGCAGTTGTAACAAATTATTCTTTCTAAGATCTCTTTTGAAAATGTCTCAATGTTTATTTGAACAAGATTAAGAGGTACCAAATATTTGAAGCCTCTATTATTGATACTTTAATGGTCTGTCTGTTTGACACTTGCATAGGGTTGTAGGAAAAGGTATTTTATAAAAAAAAATTGTAAAAGGATGCTTTTTTCTCTGTCGGCAGTTCCACATGTGTGATTATTATAATGTAGCTCATTGGTCATACAGGCAGTGAATACTGACTGAATGGATCAGGAAGTTGGTATGGAATAGTTAAAGCTCCATGGGAGAGTATGGATTTTTTATTCATTCACAAGATGTGGGTAACATTGGCTGTTTATCATTTATTGCTGAAGTGGGCAGTTGAGAGTCAACCACATTTCTATGGGCCTGAGTCACATGTATACCTGTCTAGATTAAGGACAGCAGTTTCCTTCCCGAAAGGGACATGAATGAACCTGGTGCACTTTTCCTGACAATCAGCAACAGTTTCATGGTCATCATTCAACTCTTGATTCCAGATTTTTATTGGGTTCAAATTCCACCATCTGTCACGGTAGGATTTGAACTCAGGTTCCCATGAACATTAGAAATAAAAACAGCAATTTCTGGAGAAACTCAGCCGTTTTGGCAATATTTGTGGAGAGAGAAAAACAGAGTTAACATTTCGGGTCCAGTGACCTTTCTTCAGAACTTCAGAACATTAGCCTGGGTCTCTGGATTAATAGTGTAATACCACCAGGCCATTGTCCCTTTGCATTGGCAGTGAGTTGGAATGAAAGGGGCATGGGTAAGACCTTTTTGAACTAACCATTTTTCCCGAATCCAGACTATGTTTGGTGACTCTTTGGAAGGGCTTTGATCCATGAGTCATGAGAAACTGGCTCGGCTCCACAAAAATTTCATGGGTTTAGGTGATGCCTCCTGTCACCGATGAGCTAGCCAAGTTGGGATGAAAGATGCAGGTTCACTCCTGGCATCCTTATCATGTATCACTAAAAACTGGGATTACCTTGCCAAAGTTTCAGGTCAATGACCTGCCTCAAAGTCTGTTCTTTTAAAAAAGTTAAATATTAATTGAGAATAAATTGGTGCTGTTTCACAGGTCTTCCTCAAAGGAGCAAATCTCTGTTTTGTACATTTAAATTGAGCAATACAAACAGATGCAGTGTGAACTGAGGCTGTAACTATCAGAGTTACGATTATATAGTCACTGATAGGCAGTACTGTTTGAGTTAAACAGTACAGTGTAAGTATGTGTTATGCATGAAAATTACATGCATTTTAAACATCCCAAAGACATCACAGGGCACCCATCACACAGAAAGAATAACTAACATTTCAACTCCTTTATTTTTCCACCTCCACAACACTGCTGCAGTGAAATTCCCCTATAATTTTGACTTCCCTCCCATTCCTAATTTTAACAATTTGCACTTCAAATAACCAAAAGTATTAATGTAGGCATTCACCAGCTGCGTTGCAGCTGCTCAGTCACTGATAAGCACTGATAACTGATTCCCCGCTGCCCGTGTGGTTCAGCTTTAGCTGCTATCCTAACAATTGGGTAACTCATGGCCACTTTGGGATCATTGTTTGGTACCTGCTCCTTTTAGACCAACATTGCACAATAACGATTTTGATGCTTACCAACTCATGGGTATCACTATATTCACTACAACTTGTAAAATCTGTATAAAGGATGGTGTGCACTTGGTAACAATCTCCCAGAAATGTAGTGGGGTTGAGAGGGGGGTGAACAATGTTGCCCTGCACTACGACAGCAGCTCTGTCAAAGCATTTAAGTTTTAAGTAGCAGCAACTCTCCGCAGAATCCAGTTGTCGTGTCTTCACTTGGGAGAATCGACTGGACTTCTGTTTAACCTAGAGATCTGCTGTACGACTGTGCAGCAATGCAGAAATTACTTCAGCCGCACAAAGCCTTGGTTAGACCACATTTGTGTTCAGTCCTGGCTACCACTCTCACTAGCGAGGGTAGATTAGCCTTGGAAGGGGTGCAGAATGATGCCTGAAATCCAAAGATTAAGCACAAGGCAAGATTAAACAGACTATGAGAAAAACAAAATACTCTGAACGCTGGAGATCTGACAGAAAAAGAACAGAAACTGCTGGAGGAACTCAGCAAATCTGGGAAGGCGATGACCATAGCAATGTGGTTGACTCTTAACTGCCCTCTGGGAAATTAAGGATGGGTAATAAATTCTGACATTGCCAGCAATGGCCTCATCCTGTGAATGAATAAAAGAGGACTCTGTGGAGAAAGAAGCAGAGATAACATTTGGAGTCCAGTACGACTCTTCTTTGGAACTCCAGTTCACACTTCTGAAGAAATCACGGTGGACTCGAAACATTAATGAATGAACGAATGAATGATTTTTGTTGTCACATGTATTTTACAGTGAGAAGAAAACGGTAGAATTAGCTTAATTGTCATGTATACTCCAATGAGTACAATGAAAAGTGTACAAGTTGCCATCTTCGGTACAATGGTCTTCCAAGCTTTTCCACTATTGCCATGATGCGGCGCCTTTTTGAATAGTTTTAAGGATAAGAAGAGAAAAGAAAGATATAGCTTAAAGAGACAGGTGGTGTCAGACCTGCTGAGTTCCTCCAGCACTTCCTGTTTCTATAAATGAGCTGGGGTTTTTAACTGGAATTTAGAATGTCAACCTAGGAACAGGAATTGGCCATTTAACCCCTCAAGCCTTTTCTGTGAAGTGATAATTTAGTAGATGTTTACATGGGAATTACAGGAACTGATAGGCTGGATTGATAGAAACAATCTCTGCCAGTTTAGGAATGTAGAATTAGAATTGTTAAGAATAAAATCAGAGCCAGAGTTTCAGGAGTGAATTAGAAAGCACTTCTTCACACAAAGGCTAGCAGGAGTTTGAAACCCTCTTCTGCAAATACAATTGGTGCCATATTAATTGTTAATTTAGAAACTGTGATTAATTGAATTTTATTAGTCAAAGATGTTAAGTGATACGAAAGGCTACAAATCAGACACTATCATATTAAATGGCAGAAGAAACTCAAGAAGCTTAATGGCTGAGGCCTGTTGCTATGAGACAGCAGCCTAGGTATTTTTATAAATCTTTGAAGTGGGGTGTGAATACACAACTCAGAGTCGAGTGCGTTAACCCTGAGCCACAGTCGGCACTTTAAGGGGTTAATTGTTTGCTGTTGATTTCCCAGCACGAGGCAATACTTGAGGGGAGCATGGGTCAAAGATTACAAATGCATTAGGGGCAGGAGGAGGCCTTTCTAGCCTGCTCCGCTATTCAAAAAGATCATGGCTGATCTGATTGCAGCCTCAGCTCCACATTCCTGCCTGCCTTCAATAGTTATCGACGTCATTGATATTAAAAACTATACTGAGATGGCCTTGTTTTGACCAGTGTTCCCTTATTGCGAAGCTTCTGAGCTAAGGGCGCGAGAGTGCCCGATATCACTAAACTAAATTTTGGTCAGGAAAATGTACACTGCACTTTTTCACAAAGACTTTCCATATTTTCATTGTGAAAAATGAATAGGGCAAAATGGCAACCGGTAGAGTTCATCGACAACCATTCACAATGTTCATAGTTGGTTTGCGAGCATGCTGTTTTGTAGCAGGTGCTAATTTTACTCTAAGCTTGATGTAATGTGCAGCTGAATGCAGTAAAAGCTTTTCAAGCTGTGACTTTAACTGATCAGAAAGACTCCCCTTGCATTTTAAAAGTGCCATTGTTTCTGATTAACTTTAGGCACAACTGAGGAAACCAAAGAGAAAAACAAATCTAGGATTTTGGGAATTGGATGAGAATAGACTCGCTGGTTTCAATCACTAACAAAAGTTGTGCATCACTGACCAGCATGTCTCAGTGCTCGAAACAATTTACATTTTGGTCCCAAGTCGTCATTAGAATCCTGGTTGCAATCTTCCCATTCTAGATTCCACTCAGGCCTACTTAGTGACCTTCTGAGGATCGACACAATTTCTACAGAAATTAGGGCCCCAGACCAGGAAGTCCTATTTGCTTGGAATGGTTGGCCAATCAGAGTCATGGTGGAAGGCATGGCAGTTACTGGGAAAACAGTCCCCATCCCAGCCCCATCCCACCCCCAGGATGGAGGATTGTGGATGTGGGAATTGTGGGAGGTTGGGGTAGTTTCTAGGGTTAGGGAGATGGAGGAAAATGGAGGTTCAAAATGAGGGCACTAGACCCAGTCCCTTGGCCTTGCACAAATGAATGCAGATTGAGGGATGAAACCTACGCAAACTGATATCCTGCTTGAACTAGTTTCCCAGTGGTGTAAGCCAATTGTGCCCCCCTCTGCATGACCCAAAGCTGAAATAATTGCAACTCAGCCAGCGTACAGCTGTCATTCTTATCAACTGACCACTGAAAGGCCTCAGTTAGCAGCAGCGGAGAACATGGAACTGGGTCCTTCCTACCCAGAACTTAATTAGGGTAAGAAAAAGGTGGCGTGATTCTGGTCTGGCACCATGCCACCTAATTCAGTTAATTTCCCACGTACACACCTTGGAGATTTTTAAAAATGTATTCATGAGAAGTGGGCATCACTAGCTAGGCCAACGTTTGTTACCCATCCCTAAATGCCCAGAGGACAGAGCTAAGAGTCAACCACAGAGTTAGATCACAAGAAATAGGAACAGGAGCAGGCCATTCAGCGTCTCGAGCCTTCTCCACCATTCAACATTCCTCACATCCACTTTCCTGCCCTTTCCCCATAGCCCTTGATTCCTCTTGATTGTTGAGGATCTGAAGTCATGTACAGGCCAGACCAACTAATAATGACAGATTTGTTTCCCTATGACAATTGACAATGGTGATTACAAAACCATTAGTCTAGCTTTTATTTTTATTTAATTCAAATTTCACCTTGTCCCATGGCAGGAGTCAAACCTATGACCCCAGAATACCGGCCTGAGATGCTAGATTGCTAATGCAGTGACAATACCATGGTGCTTCTGCCCTTACTCTTATTTCAGTTCTAATTTTAACACTGTGAAAAATTGTGATCACTTTGGAGAGGAGGTAATGGCCTCGTGGTATTATTGCTAGGCTTATTAATCCAGAGACCCTGATAATGTTCTGGGGACCCCAGTTAAAATCCTACTATGGCTAGATGATGGATTGTGACTTCATAAAAATCAGGAAATAAGGTCTAGCGATGACCATAAAAACCATTGATAATTTACTAATGTCATTTAAGGAAGGAAACTGATGTCCTTACCTGGCCTGGCCTAAATGTGACTCCAGACCCACAGTAATGTGGGGTTGACTCTTAACTGACCTCTGGACAATTAGATATGGGTAATAAATGCTGACCTAGCTAGTGATGCTCTAAACTTAGGAATGAATTTTTAAAAAATCACTGTTTTCTTCAGTGGAAGCAACAAAGCTATAAAAGCTGCCAAAGTATTGCTGTTTGGGTGAAAATACTCTTTTTCATTTACTATGGGGCAGTTGGCCCTCTCTGTTGGCAGCTCTGTCTGAGAGAAACATTTCTGAGTTCAAGTCCTCCTCCAGATCTTGAACATAAAAATCAACATTAACACAGATATCAACGCTGGGGAATCCCATCTGGCCTCTCAGGTGGATGCAAAATATCCCACAGTACCACTGTGAACAAGAGTAGGGGATTCACCCTGATGTATAAAACCAAGATTAGAAATCTGAAACAAGAACAGAAATTGCTGCAGAAACTCGGCAGATCTGGCAGCATCTGTGGAGAGAAATCAGATTTAACGTTTCGAGTTCAGTGACCCTTCATTAGAACTACAGTGAAAGGGGTCACCGGACCCGAAATGTTAACTCTGATTTTTTCTTCACAGATGCTGACAGACCTGCTGAGCTTTACCAACAACTTTGTTTTTGTTCTTTATTTACAGCATCCGCAGTTCTTTTGGTTTTTATTAAGCAAATACTGGAGTTTGACTCTATCCAACAAACAAACCCAAGGCATTGCTTACTTATATAACACTATATTTACATATATTTGGGGCACTTTCTCTCCACAGATGCTGCCAGACCTGCTGAGTTTCTCTAGCAATTTCTGATGTTGATTCTTCCCAGCACCCTGGTCAATATTTATCCCTCAATCAACATCCCAAAACATTGATTTTGTTTGGTCATTGTTGAATTGCTGTTGGTGGGAGCTTATTTGTTCTCAAATGCCCACTTTTCAACCTTACAACAGGGACTAAACTACAAAAGTATTTCATTCTTTATAAAATGCTTTGTTCTTGCAAATGTTACAAGTTTTCCTTCTCTTGGCAAACCTTACATCGAGGTCATGCGCGAGTTAGGTCCTTTAGACTGCAGATTATCAGGATGCATGATCTAGCATTGTGTAATTATTAATGATAAATGGATTATGATTTGGAGCAATATGATAACAAGCAGGCTTCAGTGTGTCCTCTCCCTAACAGATTACCTTGTCAGATTCACTAATTCAGTGTCAACCATTTGACATGCTTCTGTCAGAGAGAATTGCAAAACAAACAAACAAACAAACAAAGCACAGTAGCCCCAGCAAAGACAGGCTTCAGAGTTTGCCTTTCATGCACAGGCTACAGTGAGACTTCAGCATAAAGACCAATGCCATTAACTCTGACTTAGCTCATAATACTCTCACCTCTCAGACCGAACCATATGCATTCGGTCCCACTCCAGCAGCTCGATTACAAATTTTGGACTGATCCTATTACACCACTGGTGCAGTACTATTGGCGTTGTTGCCTTTCAGTTATTTGGTACACTAAACAATGTGTCAGAAAGGTGCAACAGCTCCAGTGGCATGATTCAGAAAAGAGCTGGGGAGTTCTCCCTCTGTTCTCAGAATCACAGGAATGTTATGTTATAGAAGGAGGACATTCAGCCCCTCATATCTGCACTATGCCCTGGCCAATAACTATCTCTCAACTAACTAACACAGATTGTCTGATTATTATCACAGTGCTGTTTGCAAGAGCTTGCTGTGTGCAAATTGATCCCTACGTTTCCTATGTTACAAGAGTGACTGCACTGCAAAAGTACTTAATTGACTATAAAGCGCCTTCCAATGCCTTGAGGTTATGCTAGGTGCTACGTGAATGCAATTTCAGTGTGGTCCCAGCTTTAACCCATATTCTGTGTTTGTTGATTAGAACTTGGTGGTTCTCCATCCTGGGACTGAAGAAGATTTATAAAAACTGTCAGTACTTCCATTCTTGATCCCAACAATTTTGGGCCAAGTTAACTGAGGAAAGATATTCTAACATTGGAGGCAGTCCAGAGAAGTTTCACTCAGCTGATACCAAGCATGGAAGGAATGCTTATGAAGAGAGGTTGAGTATATTGGGCCTGTGCTTTTTGGAATGTAGAAGAATGAGAGGCAACCTTATTAAAACTTACAGTGTTCTGAAAAGATTTGACAAGGTAGATGCAGAAAGGTTGTTTCCACTTCTGGGAGAGTCTAGAATCAGAGGGAATAATTTCAGGGTAAGGGGTTGCCCATTTAAGACAGAGATAAGTAGGAATATTTTCACTTCGAAGGTTGTAAATTCACAGAATTCTTCATCCCAGAGAGCTGTTGAGGCTAGGTCATTAAGTATATTCAAGGCTGAGATAGATTTTTAATCCGTAAGGGAATCAAAGGTTATGAGGAAAGGGCAGGAAGGTGAAGATGAAGATTATCAGATCAGCCTTGATCTCATTGAACGCTGGAGCAGACTCGATGGGCTAACTGGCCTACTGGTGCTCTTATGTCTTATGGTCTTAACCCTTGTGTAGGGAGGGGGCTGGATTCAGAAAGACCAGTTCTGTGGACTTTTGGGAGAGATCTCTTTGCTAAAAGAGAGTTAGGCACTTCCTTGCGTTCACAACACAAAACTTGTAACTTTTATCCCGGAATGTGCGTGCAGCTTTGGGATGTGACGCGGCATTGTGCAGAAGAAGGGAAGACAGCTGGTGTTGCCTCCTGGTGAGTCTGTGTGATGTTACATCTCCTTTCCAGTGCTGGTGTTTAATGAGGGTGTGTCAGGTTTCAAATAGGATGGTAAAGAGGTTTGCACAAAGCACCCTGGAGTGGCACTGTCATGGATTAAAGGAGAAAATGAAAGGCCATCATGGGGTGATTGTTGCCTTCTTTCAAGGACATGGTATACCTGACCTAGTGATACATGTTGCTGAGATGGGTGTGCCCCAAAAAAAAGAAAATGCAAACATTAGGGTGGCATAGTGGCCCAATGGTTAGCACTGCTGCCTCGCAGCACCAGGGACCTGGGTTCGATTCCATCCTCAGGCGACTGTCTGCGTAGAGTTTGTGCATTCTCCCCATGTCCGGGTGTTCCGGTCTCCTCCCACAGTTCAAAGATGTGCGGGTTAGGTGGATTGGCCATGCTAAATTGTCCTATAGTGTCCAGCAATATGCAGGCCAGGTGGGTTAGCCATGGAGAATGTAGGGTTACAGGGATGGGGGTGGGGGATGAGTCTGAGTGGGATGCTCTTTGGAAGGTCGTGTGGACTGGATGGGCCAAATGGCCTGCTTCCACACTGCAAGGATTCTATAATTCCATGAAAAAGCATCTCAATTTGTGAGGTTATAGCTTCAGGTGTATGATGTTTTATTAGTGACTCAGTTCAAAGCCCATCATGGCAAGTCCTGACATCAGAACATCGCTATGATGATTGTTTTTGCATTGGGGAAAGATCCAACTGATCAGACAGTGGACCTAAAGAAGATGCAAGCTTTGCCCAGCCTGGCTTCCCCCCGGTTTAACTTTCCATGTCCTCAGGGCAATAAGTAAAGCATTTCCAGTGCTGCATGGCACAGGATGTTGCTAGGGTTGTGGGGTTTGAGCTATATGGAGAGGCTGAATAAGCTGGGGCTGTTTTCCATGGAGCGTCGGACGCTGAGGGGTGACCTTATAGACGCTTATAAAATCATGTGGGGCATGAATAGGGTAAATAGACAAGGTCTTTTTCTCCAGGGTAGGGGAGTCCAAAACTAGAGGGCATGGGTTTAAGGTGAGAGGGCAAGATTTAAAAGGGACCTAAGGGGCAACTTTTTCATGCAGAGGGTGGTGTATGTATGGAACGAATTGCCAGAGGAAGTGGTGGAGGCTAGTACAATTACAACATTTAAAAGGCATCTGGATGGGTACATGTATAGGAAGGGTTTAGAGGGATATGGGCCAAACCTTGGCAAATGGGGCTAGATTAATTTAGGATATCTGGTTGACATGGACGAGTTGGACCGAAGGGTCTGTTTCAATGCTGCACCTGTCGATGACTCTATGATGTCTCAGGTACAGATTTGTAAGAAAAACTTGGCAATGGCTGCTCGCATCAAAGAAGTGCTAGAATGAACACAACAAGACAGCAGCGCACACTGAACAGAGCAATGATGATTTGTGAAGGAACAAAGGTGTGGGCAAAGAAAATGCTAGGGTCTTCTGGGAAAGTGGTAGTGTCCACACCTCTAGGTGACAAGAGCTGGGTCCAAGTCCCTACTCTAGTGTTTTACAATATAAAAAAAGTTGATTTTTGGAAACAATAAAGCTTTTCAGCAGATTATTGTAGGCAGGATGTGGAGTTATGAAAGCGGCTTGAAGAGAGAGAACAAGATAAAGGTGTGGCCTGAGACAGCTATCTCCCAGTTTGAAGCAAAGAGATGAGCTCTCATGGGGAATCTGTAGGTGAGGACAGGAATTTACATCTAACTGTGAATCCATGCCACAGAATTGTAAGTGTTAGGGCCTGCAACTCCCTTCCGGGGATATACATGCACCTTTGTCCTACATCTGCTTAGGCAAAAGCTTTAACCCTTCCCTACTAAATAACTAAGGAGGGGTTTCACGCAGATATGCTAGGCCAAAGCAGAATTTCAGGCTGCTCCAGCGCAGAAAGGGTTAATCAGTTATCAGTTTGTCCCTATTTAACAATAGAGAGCTGCCTGTTGTCAGCTTATAACAAACATTATTTATGCATATTAAAAATGACAAACATCCATACTTCATAATGATCCACAGAGTGGTGCTGACATCATGGAGACAAGCTTGGGAACAATAACCCCAATAAGCAATTAAAATGCATATCAGCAAGGACCCATCAGGTTTCATTTCCACACTAATTTATCTTGGTAAATAGACAACGGATGTCCCTCATTCATCAAGATGATAAAATTATGCAAATGATAAATGAGTTTATAGATAGCTTCTCAGCGTCTTGTTGTAATGGATGATACAATGTAGACGATGGTTCTGTCAAGCACAACCCAGGTGACATTCTCTCTCTCTCTCTCTCACTTATGTGACAGTCTTACTAAACATAAATAATTGTTTACTGAAGACAAGGCTGCTAATTTAGGGCAATGTTTTTGTGTGTTTTTAATCTTCCCTTAACGCGCTGCTGAGAGAAGACAGAATCTGTAACTCCTGGTTAAACACAGTTACCGGGGAAAGGAAAGCATTGTGTCTGCTGGCTCCTTTGAGATTAAACAGACACTGCACCACAGACTTTGTTCCCAGGACTGCACTGTTGTACCTTTGGTGATGCTTTTGTATAAATGCTAAATGCAATGGTGCCAAAGCCTTCTCTGTCTCTGTCTCTCTGTCTCTCTCTCTTTCTCTCTGTCTTTCTCTCTCTGTCTCTGTCGTGCTCTCTGTCTCTCTCTCTGTCTTTCTCTCTCTCTCTCTCTCCCCTTCCACCCTCTACCCCCAAACCCCTATTACTTCAACAGAGGACCAAATCTGCGTTAAAATAATGGGTAAAAGCAATCTATCGCAAGAGTGTAATCGCATCCCAGGTCTGGAATCTCTTAACACTATACTTTGGTTGGGATGTTGCATGCAATTCCTTAATCTTCTTAAGCAAAGCATCTTCTTAATGTTTGTGCAAAGGATGAATTTCTTCAGTCTGAATGTTGTGAATCTTTGGAGCTCCTTGCCACAGAGATCTGTGGGAGTAGAGTCCTTGTGTATATTTAAGGCTGAGATAGATAGATTCTTGATCAGTCAGGGTATCAAGGGTTATGGGGCAAGGGCAGGAATGTAGACATGAGGAGTGTTGGATCAGCTATGATTCTTTTGAATGTTGGAGCAGGCTCAAGGGGCCGAATGGTCTATTCCAATTTGTTATGGTCATCAGGATCTAATCGAGGTTTTCAAGATAATTTGTGCATTGAAGAAAGGGGGAAGTGTCCTGTGGTGGGTTTGGGAGCTCAAGGAGTCTAGAAAAAGGATACATAGCTTAAAATTGGAGCTACATTACTCAAGGGTGATGGCAGGAAATGCTTCTTCACGTGAAATGTTGTAGAAATCTGGAACTCTTTCTCCTCAACAACTGTTGAGACTGTTGGGTCAATTGCAAATTTCATAACTGAGACTAATTGATGTTGTACAAGTTATTTAGCTCGGAGCAATAAAAAAATGCTGCTACTTTTTAGGTGGCTAACAGGTTTTATTCAAAGTGCTTTAAAGTGTCTGTTTCATGCTTCTAGCTCTTTGCTTCCACAGTTCATTGCTTCTGTCCATGTCCACACCCATCTTCACTAATTGGCACAGTGGGAGCATTAATAGTAAAAAGATTCACACACTTGTGCAGAGAACGGTTGAACACTGCAACAAATTTTTGTTTGGCAAGGGTTATAAAAAATGTTTCCTGAACAGAGACAGGTATATGGAGGTAAGACACAGATTAGCCACGATCTAATCAAATCACAAAACAAGCCCTGGATGGCCTCTTTTTCCTATGTTTCCTGTAGAGGTCTAAGAGAGGTTTTAAAAATTAGGATGGGTTCTGATGCAACAAATGAGATAAGACTTTTTTCTGAGGTTAGGGAATCAATCATGAGGAGCAATAAGTTTTTTTCTTTATTTGTTCATGGGATGTGGACATCACTTGCAAGGCCAATGCTTGTTGCCTAAGATAACAAGGTGTGGAGCTGGAGGAACACAGCAGGCCAGGCAACAACAGATCCTCTGATGCTGCCTGGCCTGCTGTGTTTCCTC
>NC_063360.1:32070139-32083469 GCF_021869965.1 Rhincodon typus | reverse complement strand
GGCTGACGTTTGTTCTGAAAATTTTTTCTGAAGAAGGGTCTAGGCCCGAAACGTCAGCCTTCCTGCTTCTCTGATGCTGCTTGGCCTGCTGTGTTCATCCAGCTCTACACCTTGTTATCTCAGAATTTATTTAAACACTATAATTGAAATACAAACAAAAGAAAGCAGAATTTAGAATAACAACTATTGAAAAACTTAATGGACCAGATACAGCAACTTAACTAATTAACTGTTCCAATATAGTAACATCCCATAAACACACCCCTTGGCAAAAAGGTAAATTCAAACACAGATTCTTACAGGCAGGAGGGAACAATGTCCAGAGTAACTTCAGAGAAAGTTAGTTAGGAATCCTTTACTGAAGCTTGCGACTGTTCTGGTACACAAAACATCTTGTGGCTGCTACAGCTAAAAAAAACTAGAAACCCCTGAACTGGGAAAACTGGCCACTCCCCCTTCCGTTGTTAAACTGTTTTAGCTTTCTAGCTCCCTCGACTATTCAGCATCTCTGCCTTTACAACCTCTCCTCAAAAAAAAACCCAGGACAAAAATAACCTTTCAAAACTAACAGGATTCTCACAATTGGTATCCCAGGAACGAAGCAGATTAGAAACCGGAGAGGAGAGTTTGAAATAGTCAGGCATGGAGGTAATAAAAGCTCAGGCAAGAATTTCGGCAGCATATCAAATGAAGTGGAGCAGAGGAGACTTATGATCCTTGTTCACTTTGGGCCTCACTCCGAGGTTCCACACACACTGATCATAAGAACATAAGACAAGAGTTAGAATTCAGGCATTCAGCCTATTGGACAATGCCAAAGCATTGGCCCCTGGTTTCCCTGTGCAGGGACCTCAGAGGTTAGGGCACCAAAAATGATAATTAGTGGACGTATTGATTGTGATGTTCAGGAATTGGAAGTGGATGGTTTAAAAGTTTCCGTCCCACAAATTAATAAAGAAAAATGCCTTGCACCTAATTTGCATAAAATGTGTCAGTTAATATTTCCCTTGATGCTGAAACAGCAACAACAACGGATTTAGGATTGGTACCAATGGAGAAAGAAGGAAATCAAGAGATAATTTCACACAAGCATTCATGAGAATGTGGGACAATATAAGGATTGAAAATACTTGCCTAAAATTATTATCCTTTTAGACCAAGAGTACAAATTGATTCCTCACTCAGAAGGTTTAACGGGATTCTGGCACAGAGTCTGTCCCTGTTGCTCAGAAGGGAAAGGGGGAGAGGAAGAGAGCATTAGTCATTGGGGACTCCATAGCTAGGGGGACAGATAGGAGATTCTGTGGGAACGAGCGAGACTCGCGGTTGATGTGTTGCCTCCCAGGTGCCAGGGTCCGTGATGTCTCGGATCGTGTTTTCGGGATCCTTAAGGGGGAGGGGGAGCAGCCCCAAGTCGTGGTCTACATAGGCACCAACGACATAGGTAGGAAAAGGGATGGGGATGTAAGGCAGAAATTCAAGGAGCTGGGGTGGAAGCTTAGAGCTAGAACAAACAGAGTTGTTATCTCTAGTTTGTTACCCATGCCACGTGCTAGCGAGGCGAGGAATAGGGAGAGAGAGCAGTTGAACACATGGCTACAGGGATGGTGCAGGAGGGAGGGATTCAGATACCTGGATAATTGGGGCTCATTCTGGGGTAGGTGGGACCTCTACAAACGGGATGGTCTACACCTGAACCAGAGGGGTACCAATATCCTGGGGGGGAAATTTGCTAATGCTCTTCGGGAGGGTTTAAACTAATTCAGCAGGGGGATGGGAACCTGAATTGTAGCTCCAGTGTACAGGAGATTGAGAGTAGTGAGGTCATGAATAAGGTTTCAAGGTTGCAGGAGTGTACCGACAGGGAGGAAGGTGGTTTGAAGTGTGTCTACTTCAATGCCAGGAGCATCCGGAATAAGGTGGGTGAACTTGCAGCATGGGTTGGTACCTGGGACTTTGATGTTGTGGCCATTTCGGAGACATGGATAGAGCAGGGACAGGAATTGTTGTTGCAGGTTCCGGGGTTTAGATGTTTCAGTAAGATCAGGGAAGGTGGTAAAAGAGGGGGAGGTGTGGCATTGTTAGTCAAGGACAGTATTACGGTGGCAGAAAGGACGTTTGATGAGGACTTGTCTACTGAGGTAGTATGGGCTAAGGTTAGAAACAGGAAAGGAGAGGTCAACCTGTTGGGAGTTTTCTATAGGCCTCAGAAAAGTTCCAGAGATGTAGAGGAAAGGATTGCAAAGATGATTCTGAATAGGAGCGAAAGTAACAGGGTAGTTGTTTTGGGGGACTTTAACTTTCCAAATATTGACTAGAAACGCTATAGTTTGAGTACTTTAGATGGGTCAGTTTTTGTCCAATGTGTGCAGGAGGGTTTCCTGACACAGTATGTAGATAGGCCAACAAGAGGCGAGGCCACATTGGATTTGGTACTGGGTAATGAACCAGGCCAGGTGTTAGTTTTGGAGGTAGGTGAGAACTTTGGTGATAGTGACCACAATTCGGTTACGTTTACTTTAGCGATGGAAAGGCATAGGTATATACCGCAGGGCAAGAGTTACAGCTGGGGAAAAGGTAATTATGAGGCGATTAGGCAAGATTTAGGATGCATAGGATGGAGAAGGAAACTGCAGGAGCTGGGCACAATTGAAATGTGGAGCTTGTTCAAGGAACAGCTACTGCGTGTCCTTGATAAGTATGTACCTGTCAGGCAGGGAGGAAGTGGTAGAGTGAGGGAACAGTGGTTTACTAAAGAAGTTGAATCTCTTGTCAAGAGGAAGAAGGAGGCTTATGTAAAGATGAGGCGTGAAGGCTCAGTTAGGGCGCTTGAGAGTTACAAGTTAGCCAGGAAGGACCCAAAGAGAGAGCTAAGAAGAGCCAGGAGGGGACATGAGAAGTCTTTAGCAGATAGGATCAAGGAAAACCCTAAAGCTTTCTATAGGTATGTCAGGAATAAAAGAATGCCTGATAAGGAGGGAAGGTCTTATGAGGAGTAAGATTAGGGCCAGTCAAGGACAGTAATGGGAAGTTGTGCGTGGAGTCCGAAGAGATAGGAGAGGCGCTAAATGAATATTTCTCGTCAGTATTCACACAGGATAAAGATAACGTTGCCGAGGAGAATACTGAGATACAGGCTGTTAGACTAGACGGGATTGAGGTTCATAAGGAGGAGGTGTTAGCAATTCTGGAAAGTGTGAAAATAGATAAGTCCCCTGGGCCGGATGGGATTTATACTAGGATTCTCTGGGAAGCTTGGGAGGAGATTGCAGAGCCTTTGGCTTTGATCTTTATGTCGTCATTATCTACAGGAATAGTGCCAGAAGACTGGAGACTAGCAAATGTTGTCCCCTTGTTCAAGAAGGGGAGTAGAAACAACCCTGGTAATTATAGACCAGTGAGCCTTACTTCGGTTGTGGGTAAAGTGTTGGAAAGGATTATAAGAGATAGGATTTATAATCATCTAGAAAGGAATAATTTGATTAGGGATAGTCAACACGGTTTTGTGAAGGGTAGGTCGTGCCTCACAAACCTTATTGAGTTCTTTGAGAAGGTGACCAAACAGGTGGATGAGGGTAAAGCGGTTGCTGTGGTGTATATGGATTTCAGTAAAGCGTTTGATAAGGTTCCCCGTGGTAGGCTATTGCAGAAAATACGGAGGCATGGGATTGAGGGTGATTTAGCGGTTTGGATCAGAAATTGGATAGCTGTAAGAAGACAGAGGGTGGTGGTTGATGGGAAATGTTCATCCTGGAGTTCACTTACTAGTGGTGTACCTCAAGGATCTGTTTTGGGACCACTGCTGTTTGTCATTTTTATAAATGACCTGGATGAGGGCGTAGAAGGATGGGTTCGTAAATTTGTGGATGTCACTAAAGTCGGTGGAGTTGTGGATAGTGCGGAAGGATGTTGCAGGTTACAGAGGGACATAGATAAGCTGCAGAGCTGGGCTGAGAGGTGGCAAATGGAATTTAATGCAGAAAAGTGTGAGGTGATTCACTTTGGAAGGAGTAACAGGAATGCAGAGTACTGGGCTAATGGTAAGATTCTTGGTAGTGTGGATGAGCAGAGAGATCTCGGTGTCCATGTGCATAGATCCCTGAAAGTTGCCACCCAGGTTGATAGGGTTGTTAAGAAGGCTTATGGTGTGTTTGGTTTTAGTGGTAGAGGGATTGAGTTTCGGAGCCATGAGGTCATGTTGCAGCTGTACAAAACTCTGGTGCAGCCGCACTTGGAGTATTGCGTACAGTTCTGGTCACCGCATTATAGGAAGGATGTGGAAGCATTGGAAAGGGTGCAGAGGAGATTTACCAGGATGTTGCCTGGTATGGAGGGAAGGTCTTATGAGGAAAGGCTGAGGGACTTGAGGCTGTTTTCGTTAGAGAGAAGAAGGTTAAGAGGTGACTTAATAGAGACATACAAGATGATCAGAGGATTAGTTAGGGTGGACAGTGAGAGCCTTTTTCCTCGGATGGTGATGGCTAGCACGAGGGGACATAGCTTTAAATTGAGGGGTGATAGATATAGGACAGATGTCAGAGGTAGGTTCTTTACTCAGAGAGTAGTAAGGGCGTGGAATGCCCTGCCTGCAACAGTAGTAGACTCGCCAACTTTAAGGGCATTTAAATGGTCATTGGATAAACATATAGATGATAATGGAATAGTGTAGGTTAGATGGGCTTCAGATTGGTTTCACAGGTCGGTGCAACATCGAGGGCCGAAGGGCCTGTACTGCGCTGTAATGTTCTATGTTCTATGATTCTAGTTTATTTTAAGATGATTTCAGAAAATGGTTATAAATTTAAAATGTTTGCAAAGAAGTGAATTTTGTTTTGAAAAAAGGACAACAGTTGTTCTATCACTTCACTGCCAACAAGCAAATGCTTCACTAATATCTACAACTCCATTACTTTATTAACTATTGATGCACAATCACCCAAAGTGGTCAGTTCCTGTTGGTTGGTGGTCCCATTTTAGCCTTATTTTACCTTTTTAGCTTTATTTCTTATTTTCCTAACAATGTATATCTGTAAAGTAGTATAACTTTTGTCCTTATTTTCTCTCTTTTTTTGTATCTAAGGCTTGTACCCAGGTATTTGTTCCTAAGATGGCACTGTACACTTTTCACTGTACTGTGTACTCCTGTTCTTTTGTGACTTGAGTACACGTGACAATAAACCTAATTCTAATTTCCATTTCTAGTCATTATTTGATTCCCACTCCATGAGATCTCCTTCAAACATTTTGTCAGGATCTTCTTCCCCTCATTGTAGTACCAGTCTCTCACGAATTAGTCTGTTTACTGTATTGACAGGTCACACCGCCCTCTGCAGCTTCTTCTGAAAGCACAGTGCACAATTATAGTCTGGGCCATTTATTTAGTCTATTATTTGAATCCACCTGGAAAGCTGTTTGTCTCTTTCACTTTCTACAGGCACTTTCCATTTAGAAAAGACTCTTGGAGGCAATCTTCCAATGCCTTGTCTTCGTAAATGACAAACAGCAGTGTCTCTCACTTTGTCTGCTTTATCTCTGCCTTTTCTTTTCATCTTCTAGTTCAGCACTGGGTTTATGTTGGAAAGTCTGTAGCAGTCAGTTAATTTTTGTTGCAGGTCATAATTGGTAAGATGGTGTTTTCAAAAAGGTTTTGCTTTGTTCTGCACTGTGTATTAATACAATCAGGATTAGACCAACACTTGATGAAGAAAAACATTTATGTTTTCAGGAGAAGCGTGGAGAAATGGGGTTTGGCTTAGTAGGTGAAATATGAAATTCATATCAGCTGGGGTACAAAACATTTGCCTTTAACGTGCTGTGACTGTTATACGGAGGAACGTGTTTATGAGATACAAGTTGACTGCACAGAGCCAGTAACCCAAGAGATTTGAAAAGGGTGAGGACAGTCTAGAAAAAGATCTTCCACAATTGCCAAGAAGCCATTAATCAAACGCAAGGCACACTCCAATGAGCAACTGCACAACAATCCTTGACAAATATGGCATTGTATGTAATAGGAGAAAAGGTTCCAAATGAAGAGGGGAATGCAAGATTGTTTGTGATAATTCAAAATCATTGTAGCCTACGGACAGAAACAGGGAGTTATGCAACAGCAACAATATATTCATCATTGAATTTGGGCAAGATTGTCCACTTTTCTTACATTTTTCTTTCATGTGGCTTTCATTGCTCCAGTTACCTTATTCCCAGAGCTGACAATCATTGCAGCAACTACATGGATGTTCTGTCTTTGTCAAATGCAGGAGTGTACTTCAGGTGCTGAAGGCAAGCATCTGCACTCGAAATGTTGTATGCATGCAAGATGCCATTACTTGTGAGCAGTGGTTAAGAAATAGGTCTAATTCTGTGTTGCAGTTCAGGATCCAGACTTTGTAAAACTAGTTCCACATGAACTTAGTAAAGACACACATGGCATCGCCACACTGTCAGGTGCTTTTTGCAGATAAAAGGTGAGTACAGCAGGACTAATTGAATTCATGGAATGATGGAATCCTTACAGTGTGGAAACCAGTGATTTGGCTCATTGAGTCAACACTACCCCTCTGAAGCTCATCCCAGACCCAACCCTCATCCCTGTAACCCTGCATTTCCCATGGCTAAGCCACCTAGCCTACATGTCCCTGGACCCTATGGGGCAATTCAGCATGACCAATCCACCTAACTGGCACATCTTTGGACTGTTGGAGGAAACCGGAGCACCTGAAGGAAACCCACATAGACAGTCACGCAAGGGTGGAATTGAACCCAGGTCCCTGGCACTGTGAGGCAGCAGTGCCAGGCACTGAGCTACTGTGCCACCCACCCCCCCCTCAATTGGTGCAGAATTGGTGCAGTCTTGGTTGGCCAAAGGGCCTGTTCTTGTGTCTGTACTGTTCTTTGTTCTTTTGAGAACCAACACTTAAGCTCAACACTACACTACCTGCCTCACATTCTGTCCTGCTTTTAACAATTCCTGTGAACGTTAAACCATTTTATTATGATAAAGACACCATATAGATGCAAGCTGTTATGAAGAGTCTTTGTTCCTTCTTCTCTATTTCATGATTTTCTCAATGCTTTTTTGTTTAGTTAATAAACTTTCATTTGAAACAATTCCCGAAAATCTTTGAAGAAATCAAGCTTTTTATTTATTCTCCCACAGAAATGTGGGTGCCAATGTCTGGGCCAGCATTGGTTACCCATTCCCTATTACCCTTGGGAAGTTAGCAGTGAGCCACTTCCTTGAAGTACTGCAGTTCCTGTAGTGTCAATGCCATTGGGAAGGGAGTTGCAGGATTTTGACCCAGCGACAGTGAAGGAACATGATATAGTTCCAAATCAGGATGAGATGTGGCTTGGAGGGGAACTTGCAGGTTGTGGTGTTACTATGAATCTGCAGGGTTACCTGCTGTCCTTTTAAGTTCCTATGTATTTGCTGCCTATGTCCTTCTAGGTGTTAGAGGTCTCAGGTTTGGAAGGTACTGCCTAAGGAGCCTTGGTGTTACTGAGAGTCAGTGGTGGAGGGAGTGGACGCTAGTGGATGTGGTGCCAATCAACTGGGCTGCTTTGTCACAGATGGCATCATGGTTACCAGTGATGGAGGAGTGAATGTTTGAAATGGTGGATGGTCTACTTTGTCCTGGATGATGTTGGGCTTCTTGAATGTAGTTGGAGCTGCACTCATCCAGCCAATGCTTATCCTCAACTGCTGTGTATCTTTTTTTCTCTCTCTCCAGGCTTCCTTCATATTCTCTGATCACCTTGTCAACACATTTTGGCAGATTTTTTGACAGCTGCCAGTGGATATGACTTGCTGTCCAGGGAGATAACAGAGAGCTGCAGGATCTTATCCTGCAGCTTCAGAAGAGAAGGAATAGAGGTGGGGCAGGATGTAATGAACATGTACAGCAACACTTGTGACGCATGAGCATCACTGGCTGAGCCAACATTTATTGCCTGTCCCTAGTTGCCCTTGAGAAGGTGGTGGTGAGCTGCCTTCTTGAACCAATGCAGTCCATGTGCTGTAGATTGACCCACAATGCCCTTGGGGAGGAAATTCCGGGATTTTAACCCAGAGACAGCAAAGGAATGGCAATGTATTTCCAAGTCACGTTGGTGAGTGGCTTGGAGGGAACTTGCAAGTGATGGTGTTCCCATATATCTGCTGCCCTTGTCCTTCTAGATGGAAGTGGTCGTAGGTTTGGAAGATGCTGTCTGAAGATCTTTGGTGAATTTCTGCAGTGCATCTTGTAGATGGTACACACTGCTGCTACTGTGCGTCAGTGGTGGAGGGATTGGAAGCCTGTGGGTGTAGTGCCAATCAAGCGGGCTGCTTTGTCCTAAAGAGTTGCCACAAACAAGAGTAAATCTCTTTAATGCACATCACTTACATCACTGGCTAATAGTTTTGTGAATGACGTCAGTGGGCCCCCGCTGAGTGGTGACACCCCCAAGTGTATATCCATATGAGGATGAAAGTCAGCTTATCATGTTGGACATAAAAAAAGCTAAAAGTTAATGAGAATGTGACACAAACCCCTGACAAAGACTATAATAGACCAAACAGGATCTCCAGCAATAGCCCCTAAAAACACCAACTGCAGGACAAAAGGATGGCTTGTGTTTACTGCTCCAACAAATATTTCAATGCACTTCATATAGAATTAGGATTGGACATTTTATCAGTTGATATCCTGCATTTTAACCAGTCATGCGGGTTAAACAGCACTTTTTTTCCATCATCCTTCTCCAATATCTTTGTCACCAAGAAAGCAAAGTGAAAATAAAAAGTAAGCAGAATGTTTCATTTGCACAAGAACACTTGACATTTTTGTAGTTTTCACTTTTGTGCCACTTAAGAGGACTCTCTCTTCGGTTTTATTAATAGGTGTTTGTTTTTCCCTCTTTATTTTTTCATGTGGGCATGTTGCTCATCCCTCATTGCCACTCAAACAGAGTGGCTTACTCAGCCATTTCAGAGGGCAGCTAAGAGTCACCCATATTGCAGTGGGTCTGGAGTCATGTGTAAGGCCAGACCAGGTAAGGACAGCAGATTTGCTTCTCTGAAGAATATTATTGAGACAGATGGGTTTTTATGACAATAAGTGCTTCATAGCTGCTCCAACTGAGATTAGCTTTCAATTCCAGATGTTATTAATTGAATTTAAATTCCACCAGCTGTTGTGCTGGGATTTGAACCCATGTTCACAAGCAACATTCTGGGCTTTAGTTTCACTGGTCAGTGACCTTAGCACTGCACCACCATCTCCCCATGACACTGTGACTTTGACTCCAGCAGCATATTTTACCTGATGTGATAATGCTTACATTAAGTTAACAGGAGTTAGTTCATCCATCGAATGTGCAAGGGAGTGGGGAGAGGGTGGGTGAATAGCATTCCATGAATGGCTCCTTCGGAGGGCCAGAATGGGCACGATGGAAAAATGGCCTTCCTTTCAATTGTAACAATTCTACGATCCTGTCATTCTAAGGGTTGTTTGTTTCTGCTGCAGAGTACTTTCCTGAAGTTCGCTTGCAATTTTGTCCTGGGAGGTTAATTTTCAACTCACAGGCTCACCAGGACAATCTTGCAAGCTTGGCGACCCCGTATAGAGTAAGTTAGTTTGAACAGCAGCGATCAGTCTTGGCAACCTTTCTGTGCATACTGAGTTCCCACCCTGAGCATTAACCGATGGCATGGTATTGTGGGAGCTTGACTGGTGTATTAACTTCTGCTCAATGCATCAGTCTCAATGTCTCAATAGCACGAGCCTGCCTGTTTTGCAGTCTTGTTCAGAAGCACTACCAACAAAGAATACTGGAAACAGTCTGCAGGTCAGGGAGCGTCCGTGGAGAGAGCAACAGAGGTCATTTTTTGATGAAGGGGAAAGGAGAGGGTAGATCTCTGACAGGGTGGAAGAGAGGGGAGATTGAAAAGGATAGTGTTGGAAGACAAAAGGCAGTGGTGATGGAAAATTTGAAGTAACAGAAGATGGATCTCGAGGAGGTGCGATTGAGGTATTTTGAGGTAAATGTCAATACCCTATTTCAAGCCGAGTCACAGAAATATTCGTCTTTGTCTAGATAGTCTCCTGGATACCTGAGTGCACAAATCAGCCAATTTTCCAGCACTTATCCTTCCTCAGCTTGTTAGCAAAGTCGTTCACTGCCTCAATCAGAAATACAAAAACAGATGTGATTTAAAAATGGAGAAGGGAAGCGATCGCGGGGCTTGGGATCACAGCAGGGGTGCAGCTTAACTTGTTCGCTCCTTTGCAAAGAGCTAGCACAAAGACGACGGGTGAAATGGCATCCTTCACGGCTGTGTGGTTGTGTGGATAGTGGGATCGTTCCTGGAGAAACCAAGCTTGGGCTGAAGTTGATTATTTTTTTCTTTTCTCTCTGCAGCTGATGCAGCAACAAGCAGCTATCATGGCAGCCACCACACACACTGGATACCTGAACCCCACCGCTGCCTTCCCCACTGCACAGATGCACCACATGGCTGCGATCAACCTGAACGGACTGGCAGCTGCGCCACTCACACCCACATCAGGTAAGGCCCCCCTATTCGCCTTGGCAGTATACCTGAGGGCAAGAGCCTGTTCACTTGGTCTAACCCCATCCCCACCTGCCCGAAATGCTCTGGTCCCCTCGCATGGGAGGGAAAGGCCAGTCAGCCAATGTATAAAGGACCACCCCCCCACAGCCCTTTCATGCCAGCCGCCCCACGTAACACCAGATAAAATATAGACGTGACCAGCATTACCTCTCAGCTATGCAAGCATCCGGAATGTTCCAGACAGTGCAATAAACAAGCTGCACATGTGTACCACTTGCTACAGGACATGCATCTGCATTGGTAACCTTAAAGGGACCACGCAGAGCAAAACAGAGACCATATACAACTAAATTTATATAGCACATGACAGGCACACATGCAGTCATGCACACACATGCGCGTGCGGGCGCACACATACACACACACACACACACACACACACACACACACACAGAGGCTTATGCACACATACACATGGGCACACTCAGAGTCACGAACAGACACACACACACACACATGCTCTCACACACACGAGCTCATGCACACATACACACACACACAGGCCCATGCATACACACAGGCACACATAAACACACACACGTACACACACAGAGTCACAGACAGACACATACACATGTACACAAACAGGCGTAAACACAGGCACATGCGCTTGTACATGCAAACACCTATCTCTGTCTCAGATACACTCAATGACTTGGGCTACACAGCTCTCTGTGCAATGAGTTCCACAGATTCATCACGCCCTAATTGAGGAAATTCATCATCTCAGTTCCAAAGGGTCGTCCCTTCACTCAGAGGCCATGTCCTCGGGTCTTAGTCTCTCCTACTAGTGGAAATATCTTCTCCATATCCATTCTATTCAGGCCTTTCAGTGTTCTGTACATTTCAACGATATCTCCCCATATCCTTCAAAACTCCACTGTTCATATGACAAACCCTCCAACCTCGGGATCATTCTTGAAAACCTCCTGTGGACCCTGTCAAAGGCCAGTGCATCCTTCCTTAGAAATGGGGCTGAAAACTGCTCACAATATTCCAAATGCATGGGTCTGAGTAGAACCTTACACAGCCTCAGCAGTTCACCTTTGCTGCTGTATTCTAGTCCTCTTCAAATGAACGCTAACGTTGCATTTGTCTTCCTAACTGCCAACTGAACCTATATGTTAATCACAATAGAATCCTGAACTAGGACTCCCAAGTCCATCTGTCGTTCAGATTTCTGAAGACTTTCCCCATTTAGGAAATGGTCTATGTCTCTATTCTTCCTACCAAAGTACAGAACCTCACACTTTCCCACATTGCGTTCTATCTGCCACTTCTTTGCCCACTCTCCTAGCATGTCCAAGTCCTTCTGCAGCCTTCCTGCTTCAGACAGCTCACTGTTTGGTGGAAGGAGAATTTTGGGCACTGGGGAGAGAGCTGAGGGTTGTGGCTATCTGGATAACACTGCTTTCCCCTTGACTCTGCAGAAATGTAAAGAAACAATGCTACTTTGTCACTTAGAGTCATAGAGGTCTACAGCATGGAAACAGGCCCTGTCCCATCCAAGTACCTGTCCAAATGTTTCTTAAATGACGAAATTGTACTCGCCACCACCACTACCTCTGGCAGCTCATTCCAGACACTCACCACCCTCTGTGTGAAAAAATTACTCCCCTGGACCCTTTTGTATCTCTCCCCTCTTCCCTTAAACCTATGCTGTCTAGTTTTAGACTCCCCTACCATGGGGAAACGTTGTTGGCTATCTATCTTATCTGTGCCTCTCATGATTTCATAGACCTCTGTAAGATCACCCCTCAGTTCTCCAGGGAAATAAATCCCAGCCTATCCAACCCCTTCTTGTAACTCAAACCTTCCAGTCCAGGTAGCATCCTAGAAAATTTTTTCTGCACTCTTTCTGGTTTAATAATATCCTTTCTATAGTAGGGTGACCAGAACTGCATGCATTACTCCAAATGTGGCCTCAGCAACATCTTGTACAGCTGCAACAAGACATCCCAACTCCTCTACTCAATGCTCTGACCAATGAAAACAGCATGCCTGTAAGATTCTTTAAGAGCTGCTACTTTGGCTGTTCTATCCTTGGTCAAAATAGGCCTGAATTGTTCATGTGAGGAGCTTTCTAGCTGCCTAACCGTTCTGTAAATGAAACTATATAAATAAAAAGGATTGTTGTTGGTACATTTCGTCCACCAACACCTCAAAACTGCGTCGGCCTCCTAGCATAAGACTGCAGTTTGCATTCTGTAAATAGATCTCACTGGAGGCAGGCAGAGCACAGGCCAGCTTGAGGAAGGCCCCCAGGAAAACGGCAGCAGCGGGGAGTAGGGAAGATGGCTGCGTAGGAGTAAAAGGGGGGTCCTTTTCAGTGTCACAGCACCATTTTCAGAACTACGAGCAGTGTGTGTGCTAAAAGTTCATTGGTTGGGGGGAAGCGGGGTTAGATGGGGAGGAGTTGGGTGTTTCAAAATAAGCTGTCACCCTGCAGCTCCTACTCCACAACATGACATTGTGAATAACCTCTTCAAGCACATGCTCAGTGGGGTTGAAAGCACTGACCTCCAGATTGCTCTGTGGACTGAATTCTGGGAACTCCTTTCAGAGCCTACTCTCCATGATAGCCCCTCCCCCCACATTCAGGCATCAGCTAACTGGCTCAGCTCTTTCACCCACCCCCTCGATCACCCACCATTTGCCTGTTCTGTACTCACTACCTGCCCCTCACTCACCATTTGCCTGTTCTCTACTCAC
>NC_063360.1:32055871-32070129 GCF_021869965.1 Rhincodon typus | reverse complement strand
ACCTGCCCCTCACTCACCATTTGCCTGTTCTCTACTCACTACCTGCCCCTCACCCACCTGCTGCATGCCCACAAAATCTGCCTGAGCTAAACATTGTGTTTGCAAATTTAGTCACTTTGTTTGGCAGTTTTGTTCTCTTTCCGAGCCGTTGCAATGAGCTGTTCTGCTGCATTGAGCATGGGAGGGTTCAGGGTTTCGGAGTGGGAATGGCAGTTCCCTGAACCAGGCTGTTAGACTGCGTTTGCATCACAACAGCCCCTGATTGTGTCTCCATGATAGGCAAGTCTGCATTCATTACCCCCAGGAGGTAGTGTGTGACCTCCTGTTTCAAGGTGCTTCAAGGTGATGGCAGTGTAAGGTGGGCATGTCTAAGATACTGGCCCAGCATTGATTAGGAAACATCAAGATATATCCACCATGGTGGAAAGGAGCTTTTTATTAATTCGTTCATGGGGTGTGGGTATCGCTGGCTAGGATGTCATTCATTGCTGAGAGGTAACTGATGTTCCTCTGCCCCCACCACCCCTAGTTGCCCTCCATTGGTAATTATGGTATTCAGCTTGGCAGAACTCCAGCACCTCCCTTTTCTTTTAATTAGTTCGTGGGCATCACTGACTGTGCCAGCAATCCCTAATTGCCCATAAGAAGGCATCAAGCTGCCTTCTTGACCTATTGCAGTCAGTGCAGTGCAGGACACCCAGAGTGCTGCTAGGATGGGAGTTCCAAGTTTTTGACCGTGGCACAGTGTAGGAATGGAGATATAATTTTGGATCAGGATGGTGTATGGTTTGGAGGAGAAAGTGAAGGATCAGTCTCTGGAACGCTGCGAGTCAGGGAGCTAAATCATAGAATCCCTAAAGTGCGGAAAGAGGCTATTCAGCTCGTCGACTCAGGCCCAAATCCCACAACCTAGCCCTGTAACCCAGCGTTGACCATGTCTAATCCACTTAACTTACATGTCCCTGGACACTGTGGGCAATTTAGCATGGCCAGTCCACCTAACCTGCACATCTTTGGACTGTGGGAGGAAACCGGAGCACCCGGAGTAAACCCACACAGACATGGGGAGAATGTGCAAACTCCACACAGACAGTCGCCTGAGGGTGGAATCAAACCCATATCCCTTCCACTGTGAGGCCGCAGCGCTAGCCACTGAGCCACCATGCCGCTTTCAACAGGTTAATTAAAGAAAACTTGAGTATTGTCTTAAAACTCTCTTGGAATGTTCTTATTCAGAGCTGGCTGGGCAGGGGGAGGGATGGGGAACCTGCCTGGCTCTGTGGGGCCAGTCAGTACTGGGAGATCATGTCCATTCTCCTGGGAAGTGTCCAAGCTGAGGTAATATCCCTCTGGAGGAGCTGGGAGGTGCTGAGTTGAAGAGGAAGATGAAACGTTTGCATTGCTTTTGCTTTCAGGGTTGTCCTCTCCTCCTGGGATTGCGGCTCCTGCTGTGCCCAGTATCGTATCTCCGATCGGGGTGAATGGCTACACAGGCCTCTCCACTCAACACAACGGGCACCCCACAGTGGAGGCTGTCTACGCTAATGGCATCCACCCGTACACAGGTTTGTACAATCTTCAACCTCGAGACAAATCTTCGCTCTCGCTTTCCCGCGAAATGAATGATTGCGTTGTGCAGTGAAGCAGCTTTTCTGCAACAAGCGATTTCGTTGTAAAATAATGTGTAGCCTGCCTTAAAACCTGCCTTAAAACTACATCAATGAAAAATGTGACTGTCTATGAATTTTTATTGAATGAAACATTGTCCAAATACTGTTTGGAGAAGATAAATTACTTTATGACAATCAGGGGCATGCACTAACCTCTCTCTCTTCATCTTTCCATCCCCTCTACCCTCATTCTTTTCCTCCTTTTATTCTAATTTCTTTTTCATTCCTTTCTTCCACCGTTTTCTCATTTCTTATTCTTGCTCTCTTTTGCTTTATGTTTATTCTCTTTCTTTGCTATAATTCATTTCCTGTTTTCATCTATTTCCCTCCAATATGTATCAAAACTTTTCTCTCCTTGTGTCCTTTGAGTTTAACTTCCTGAAATCTGATTCTTTGCTTACTTTGTGAATTATTTAAATTCTCGCTATCATTTTCTCTCATTCCCATTTCCCTCTTTTTCATACTCTATTTTTATCCTTTTGTTCACTCTACCTTTATCTTCTTTCTTTCACTCTCTTACTTGTTCCCCTTTTTCAATCTCATTCTCCCTTTGGCTTTCCCTGATATCCCCCCTTTTGCATCTCTATTTCTGCTTTGCATTCATTCTTTTTATTCTCACATTCTTACCCATTTTTTCTATTTAAAAATATATTGCTGCTTTTCTATTGTTAACATCTCCTCTCTCTCACCTTCTCTTCATCCCTCCTATCTTCTATCTTTTACCTTCTCACCATATTTCTTGTTTCTTAATGTCTCTCATTTCTCCTGCCTTTCAACTTTTCTCTATCACTCCTGCCTTTTCCACTTCCTCTTTATCTCTCTCATCTCTCTCACTTTCCCTCAATCTCTCCCAACTTCTGTCCATGTCTCCCATCTTCCACTTTTCTGCCATCTCTCCCGTCTCCCACCTTCTGTCTGAATCTTTCATCTCCCACTATCTCTTTGTCTTTCCCATTTCCCACCTGCTGTCTCTCCCAACTCCTACCATCTCATCTTCTCTTCATCTTTCCTGTCCCTCACCTTCTCTCCATCTCTCTCATTTCCCAACTTCTGTCCATCTCTCCTGTTTTCCACCTGCTGTCTGTGTCTCCCATCTCCCACCTTCTCTCCATCTATACAATCTCTCACCTTCTGTCTCCCTCTCTCCCATCTCCCACTTTCTCTCCATCTCTACAATCTTTCACCTTCTCTCTCTCTCACACACCTCCCACCTTCTCTCCATCTCTACCATTTCTCACCTCTCTCCCCCATCTACCACCTTCTCTCCATCTCTCACCTTCTCTCTCTTCCGTCTCCATCTTCTCTCTGTCTCTCCCATTTTGTTTCTAGCACAAAGTCCATCTGCAGCTGACGCCTTGCAGCAGGCTTTCACTGGGGTTCAGCAGTACACTGGTAACTGCATTTCTCATTTGCTTGTATTCTTTTAAATAGGCGCTATGTTTTCTGCTAAAGCTTGGCACCCTTTTGGACTTTACAGAGTTGATTAACTCTGCTTTTCACGTGTGCTTTCTGTGAGCACTGAATGGAAATTCATCCTTCCAAACAGAACCTCTTAGGCAAGAAGTATCGCTGATGTTTCAATTCATCAGCTCCTTATCCACTGCATCTTCTAAAAGCTGGAGTAAATGGAGGCAGGAAAATGAGGTGGACCAGTGGTTCACTCTCTAGACTGCTCAAGCAGGGCTTTAAGCAGGTCAGGCAAGGATAGTCTGATGGAGAAGCAATGAGGGTCAGGAAGCAATATGACTGAATCTTTCTACAGGAATAATCTCCTGCTAGTAAATTTTCTTTTTAAATAACCAAGAATACTTTTTCAAGAACAGTGGCAGGATACCAAGGTACAGATGGATCTAGGTGTTTAAGTGCTTGAATCACAACATGTTAGTGTGCAGGTATAGCAAGTGATTAAGGAGACTGAGCTGCTATCCTTCAAAATAGAGTCATAGAGTCATACAGCATGGGAACAGACCCTTCAGTCCAACCGATCCATGCTGAATATAGTCCCAAATTAAACTAGTCCCACCTGTCTCCACCTGACCCATATCCCTGTAAACCTTGCCTATTCGTGTACTTACTCAAATGTCTTTTAAATGTTGTAATTTTACCCATGTCCACCACATCCTCAGAAAGTGAACCACCCTCTGTGTAGAAAAAATGTCCCAAATGTCTTTTTTAAATCTCTCTCCTCTCACTTTAAAAATGTGCCCCGTAGTCTTGAAATCCCCCATCCTAAAGAAAAGACACCTACCATTAACCCTATCTATGTCCTTCATGATTTTATAAACTTCTATAAGGTCACCTCTGAACCTCCTATGCTTCAGTGAAAAAAGTCTCAGCCTATCCAGCCTTTCTTTATAATTCAAACCTTCCATATCCAGCAACATCCTGGTAAATCTCTTCTGTACCCTCTCTAGCTTAATAATATCCTTCCTCTAACTGGGCAACCAGAACTGAACACAGTACTCTAGAAGAGGCCTCACCAATGTCTTGTACAACCTCAACATGGCTTCCCAACTCCTACACTCAAAGGAGTGAGCAATGAAGACAAGTGTGCCAAACACCTTTTTTAACCACCCTGTCTATATGTGACGCAAACTTCAAAGAATTTTTTACCTGAACCCCTAGGTCTCTCTGTTCTACAACACTGTCCAACAAGAGAAGTTGAACACTTAAGTAAGGATAAGATGAAGAACTGTGGATGCTGAAGATCTGAAATGAAAGCAGAACAAAAATGGAAATTGCTGGAGAAACTCAGCAGATCTGGTAGCATTTGTGGAAAGAGAATCAAAGTTAATAGTTTGCATCTAGTGATTGCTCTTCAAAACAAGTAGTTCTCAAGAAGAGTCACCAGACTCAAGACGTTAACTCTGTTTTGCTATGTCCATAGATGCTGCCAGTCCTTCTGAGTTTCTCCAGCAATTCTGTTTTTGTATTGAAGCAAGGATGTTATGCTTCAGCTGAACAGTGTATTGGTGAAATGACATCTCAAATATTTTAAAGATAATGGGGGTGGGGGATATATTGTTAGGCAAATGGAATCAAAGATTATTAGATATAGATGGGAACATGGAATTTGGAATAGAAACAGAAATGGATCAGTCATGATTTTAGTGGAGCAAGCTCGATGGGCCAAATGGTCTACTTCTGCTCCTAATGTTTGTAAATGGTTAGGGAATGACAGGCAGGGAAAAGTATGGAAATGTTTTCCACAACTGTCATAAAGGAGGTTTGTTTGATGCATTCAACAGTTCATTCTCTTTTCTGTCTTTTTTTTTGATGAAAAGCCATGTATCCAACAGCGATTGCCCAGATCAGTCAAGCATTTCCACAGCCACCTCCAGTCATTACACAGCAAAGGGAAGGTGAGTTACAGCAACAAACCTCCAAGGCTATAACAACCTCAAACTTTACTGAAGACACTTTCAATCAGTTCCACATCAGGTACAGTGCAGGCTCCTCTTGTTGAAGCGCAAGCAACTATTCTGGCAATAACCTTTAAAAGGACACAGACTAAACTCAACCAGCTCCACCTTCCGCTGACTGTTTGTGTGGAGTTTGCACATTCTCCCTGTGTCTGTGTGGGTTTCCTCCGAGTGCTCCGGTCTCCTCCCACAGTCCAAAGATGTGCAGACTAGGTGGATTGGCCATTCTGAAATTGTCTGTAGTGTTCAGGTATGTGTAAGCTAGTTGTTTTAGCCATGGGAAATCTGGGGTTGCAGGGTATGGTAGGGGACTAGGTCTGAGTGGGATGCTCTTCAGAAAGTCGGTGCAGAATTAATGGGCTGAATGGCCTCTTTCTGTACTTTAGGGGTTCTTTGCTTCTATGAGCTCACACTTGCAAAGTCCCAAACAAAGGGTCTGCTGTTTGATGTGTTTTTCTGACTAGGCAGCTCTTGCTAAACAATCATGAATGTGTCGATGGCTACGCTAGCAACCAATTTAAAGTTGAGGTTGTTAGGTGTCTTGCTTACATTTGTTAGAAATGACATATCATCAGACGGTGGGGTTCATTCTCTGCTGGCACAAGGAATATGTTGAAAACCCACACCTTGTTTGGAATTACCCCAGAGTTTGGGAGCCTATTGCTTTCTAGTTGAAATGCCTCTAGTTGACCTAACAACCAATCAGCACCGCTTTCTCCTGTTGAATAAATCACTGTGATTGTTTGAAATTTGGCATTCTTGCATTTGTCCTGATGGGTCCAAGATGAACAGCTCCAGCAACATGTCTCTCTCTTTTCCAGCAAGATTCAGGTTCTGTACGACCAGGCACCTGTTGGTCATCCACCGTTCGAAGGTGCTTCATGAGAGGGTGGCCAAACAATATTTGACACCATGCCACATAATAGGCAGGGTGACCAAAAAGCTTGATGAAGGGCTCAGATCTTCAGAGGCATCCTAAAGGAGGGGGAGGGATGGAGAGGTTTAGGAGGGGAGTTCCAGAGCTAGGGGCCCATCAACCCAAGGCATGGCCTCCAATGATGGAGCAGACAAAATGGGCAATGTGCAAGAGGATGCGTTTCAAGGGGAGTACCATGTTACCCATAACTTCCCATTGAAATATTTCCCCTCTAGTGTCCTATATAAGCTGATTCCTGTCGTACTCTAACTCTCCTATTGAAACCCCTCTCTCTCATGCTTTTGAGTCAGCCTCATGTTCATGTTAAATGCACTTTAAATTTGGGATTACCCCTTCTCTCCCTCAATGATCAAAGTGATACTTAGGATTTATTAGTCTCTAATATCGAATAGTTTATGAAAGTCATTGAGTTCTATTATTAAGCTCCTCCCATTCAACAGCAAGATTTGAACTTCTTTAAAGTGTCTTCAAAGCCTACCCCCTTTTTATGTAGCATGAGGTCAGTCTTGTTATTCCTCCCCTCTTGTTATTTCTCTCTGCTGATATCTCCTTTTATCTCTCCTTATCCAGGGCCAGAGGGCTGCAATCTTTTCATTTACCACCTCCCCCAGGAGTTCGGGGATAGTGAACTCATGCAGATGTTTCTGCCCTTTGGGTCAGTCATCTCCTCCAAGGTCTTCATGGACCGAGCCACCAATCAGAGTAAATGCTTCGGTGAGTCTGGCTGGCTGCTTGGGAAGTGTCACCATGCATCATCGTTGCTCGGACAGGGAAGCTTAGAATCAACACCACAAGCCATAGAATTTGGAGGGTTTCCCTGAAACTGCCTGGTGTCTGGAATCACCAGTTTAATAAGTTAAGGCTAGGATTGAAATTGGGAAGGAACGAGGGGCATAGATTTTAAAGCGATGTGCAAAAGAAGCAAGGATGATGGAGAAAAATACATAGTGTTTTCTTCAGTGAGTACTTAGAGTCTTGAATGCACTGCCTGGAAATGTGGTGGAGGCGGGTTCAATTGAGCCATTGAAGAGGGCATCGGAAGATAATTTGGGTAGAAATAGTGTGCAAGGGTTTGGGGAAAGAAACAGAGATTGGCACTGGGCAATACTGCCCATTTGAAGAGCCCATGCAGCAATGATGGGCTGAATGGCCTCCTTCTGTGCTGTAACAGTCCTGCAATCTTTCATTCGTGCCAAGATAGTGGGCACTGACTGCAGTTGTATAGGACAACTCTCAGGGTCGGTGGCAAGACATAAGCCTATGTGTGCACAGCAAGATCCCACCAACAGCCATGTGATAATGGCCAGATCACCTGTTTTCTTCAGTGATGCTGATGGAGGGATAAATATTTGCCAAGGCAGGTGGGAGAATTACCCTAAGATCTGGCAAATAGTGCCATGGGATTTTTTGCAACCATCCATGAAAGCAGGCAGAGCCTTCGTTTAAGGTCTAATTAGAAAGATGGCACCTCCAACAGTGCAGCACTCCCTCTGCATAAGGGAAAGAGGAAGGTATTGTTCCAGTGTTACTGTAGTTAATAATCCAGAACTCCAGGTTAATGCTATGGGAACAGGGGTTCAAATCCCACGTGGCTGCTGTTGCAATTTAAATTCAATCAATAAATCTGGAATTAAAAACTAGTGGCTGTAATGGTCATCAATTGCCATTTTATAAACAAACCTCTGGGTCACCTTAAATGCTTTTTAAGGAAGGAAATCTGCCTTCCTTACTTCTGTGTGACTCCAGACCCACGGCAGCGTGATTGACCCTCTGAGTGAGCCCCTCGGTTCAAGGGAATAAAGGAACAGGTAACAAATACTGGTCTTACCAACAACACACAAATCCTGTGAAAGCTTAATGAAACGAAAGCCCCTTGAGTGGGATTTTGACCTCCAACTTAAAGGTGAGTGTCATAGAGTCATAGAAGTTTACAGTATGAAAACAGGCCCTTCGGCCCACCTGGTCCGTACAGCCCAGTTTTCACAATCAAACTAGTCCCATTTGCCTGTGTTTGGTCCATATCCCTCCATACCTATCCCATCCATGTACCTATCCAAATGTTTCTTAAATGACAAAATTGTACATGCCTCCACCACTACCTCTGACAGCTTGTTTCAGGCACTCACCACCCTTCTGTGTGAAAAAATTGCCCCTCTGAACCCTCTCTCCCCTCGCACCTTAAACCTATGCCTTCTAGTCTTAGACTGTGGGAAAAGCTGTTGATATAACTGAGCCACAGGAATGATGCTTCTCATTTTTTTTAAAAAATTGCATCAGTTAGCTACAGATTGCAATACAAATTGCAGGTTTTTAAAATCCAACCTTGATGTCTCTGAATAACCATTTTGTTGAGATGGGGAGGAATTCCTTCATTCAGAAGCTGGTGAGTCTTTGGAATTCTCATTGGGGTGGAAACTCAGTTCCAGAGCAAGTCCAAGACAGAAATCAAGGTGTTTCTGTAGACTTTTAACATTAAGGGATTTGAAGATTGTGTGGCAAAAATGGCATAGAGCCATAATCACGCATGATGGTCCAGGCTTCTTAGGCTGAATGGCCGACAACTGCCCTACGTTCTTATTTTTCGATCCATTTTTCTCTGTCCTACTAATTCAACCTTGCTGATTTTCTGTAGAGTTTACCTTCACTTGGATTTCTCATGTTACTCTGTGGTGGGCAATGCTGCCACCTAATGGAGCAATGGCAAATTGGGATCAGTGCCTGGCCAGAGCAACTTGACCGATCAGTGTGTCGCACTGAGTGAAGCTACGGCATTGTAACTCACTTTCCCACAAAATAACGTACACACCTTTAACAGTGCACCCATTTGCTGCTTCATTGCAGTAACATGATAAATCAAGGTTTACCTTTTGCAACGGCTGTTCCAGATTTTGGTTTTACAACTTGAGAGTGTTCTGTGTGCCAACCTCATGCTTAAAGTTCGAAGGATTTACTGGAATGGTAGCAGGGAAGGGAAACTTCAGTTTTGTCAGGATACTAAAGGAGGCAGTCAGGAGGAAGGCCAGTGTGGTTTGAGTGGCCTCCACAGTCAATGAGTTCTCGCGGCTATAGGCATCTCTCGGGATCCCCTCTTGCCCTGCCTAAAATGATTGATATTGTACACCTTCTTCCAACTTTTGTTTTTACTGTTTTGGATTTTACAATCGATTGGTTAGTTGTATTGGTGTGATTGTTCTCCTTCCAGCAGAGATTCTGAAGGAGTAATCCGGCGTTCAGAACCTTGAAGCGTTTTGCTGAAGTAAACCAGTAGAAAGTGTTCTCAGTCAGTTACCTGATAGTATAGATTTGCAGAGATGGGTAGCCCGTTGTTGAATGCATGGCTGAAAAGGCTCATGGAAGCAAACGTAAGTTCTTTTTGGAAGTAGTTGGCTACGTTCTTGAAGGGAAATGGTTTACAGGGTTGTGAAGGGTAGACAGGTGGCTCAGTGGTTAGCACTGCTGCCTCACAGCACCAGGGACACAGGTTCAATTCCACCTTTGGGTGACTGTCTCTGTGGTGTTTGCACATTCTCCCTGTGTCTGTGTAGGTTTTCTCCAGATGTTCTGGTCTCCTCCCACAGTCCAAAGATGTGCATATTGGGTGGATTGGCCATGTTAGGTTTCCCATAGTGTTCAGGGATGTGCAGGGTAGGTGGGTTAGAATTGCAGGGTTGTGGTGATAAGGTAGGGATCTGGGTGGGATGCTCTTTGGAGGGTTGGTGCAGACTTGATGGGCCAAATGGCTTCTCTCTACAGTGTAGTGATTCTATGAAGAGAGGATGAGGAAAACAAATAAATTGTGTAGCTCTGTTGAAGAACTCCCACTGGGGTGATGGGCCAAATGTAGAATTGCATCCTGTGCTTTTCCTTTCGACATTCAATCCTTCTCTTCCCTCTTTTAATATACATCCCTCTTCTTGTCCTCTCTTCAATGGCTTTGTACCTCCTGGAGTTTGGAGCCACACTAATAGCAGCTCAGAGGCAGCCTTTAGCTGACTGCAGAAGGGTTTACATTCCAGAATTTGTGCATGACAACCCAAAGACACCCAGGTATCCTTTCTAATCCTATCTTCCTGCACACAGCCCATAGCCCTGCAGCTTATAGCAAGTAAGCTGCAGATCCAGCTACCTATTAAAAGCGTTTAGGGAGATGCCTCCACCACCAGCTTAGGCAGCGAATTCTAGACACGCACCATCCCCTGCGTAAATAAGTTTTTCCTCATGTCCTCTCTGGTCCTTCTGCCACTGAGCTTGAATGTATAACCCTGGCTTTTGAACTCTTGGTCAACTCCTGTCTACTCCATCTTTACCACTCACCATTTTGTATACCTGCATCATGTCATCCCTCAGCCTTCTCTAGGAAACAATCCCAACCTCTCCAATCTCTCGTCATAGCTACAGTTCTCCAGCCCTGGCAACTTCCCAGTAAATCTTCTGTGCACTCTCTCTGGAGAAATTATGTCCTTCCTGTAACATGGTGACCAGAACTGCACACCATACTCCAGTTGTCGCCTTGCCAGTGTCTTATACAGTTTCATCATTATATCCCCGCTTTTGTATTCAAAACATCTGCCAATGAGAACAATCATTCAAAGTGCTTTATTTACAACCTTCAATGTTTCGTGTTTATCTCATTCTTTGTGCACCTTTTCTGCAGCTGTAACATTGTATTCCTCGCTCTATTCTATTACCCTAATGCACTTTGTATGGTATGATCTGCCTGTACCGCACGCAAAACAAAACTTTTGACTGTACCTAAGTGCATGTGATAATAATAAATAAAACAAAATCAAAAATCAACCTTATTGACCTGTAGTGCTAACCTATAGGGACCTGTGCACTTGCACACCAAGATCTCTCACTACATCTACCCCTGTCAGTATGTTTCCTTTCATTGTGTATTCCCTTTTATTGTTAGACCTCCCTAAGTGCATTACCTCATACTTATCAGAGTTGTCGTGTGACACCCTTTCACAGCTCACAGAGAAATCCCCCAAGTGCTTCGAAATTGAGCATTCTGAAGTGCAGACTGCAGGTAAAGATAGTCTGGCAAGTCTATTCCAACCCCAGTGACCAGCTGATGTGTTTTCCAATCCTGGCCAAGGCATCAGGAGAGTTCCCAACCTTCCCTCAAATAGATCCTCCATGGGATCTTTGACCACACAGGCACGGCTGTATTCACGGCTCCACGTTAATGTTCCAATCTTATGCCTAGGCACTCCAATGTTGTAGCACTCCCACAAAACGCTCGGGACTATCAGGAAAGCTGACGTTTCGGGTTGGGACCCTTCTTCAGAAAATGATTTCAGGTGATTTCAGATTTTCTGAAGAAGGGTCCCGACCCGAAACGTCAGCTTTCCTGCTCCTCTGATGCTGCCTGGCCTGCTGTGTTCCTCCAGTTCCACACTGTGTTATCTCTGACTCCAGCATCGGCAGTTCTTACTATCTCAGAACTATCAGCCTTGGTTTTGTGGCTTAGTTTCAAGAATAGAAGCCTGAAGTTTAATGTCTCAGAGGCCAATGTGCTGTAGTGTAACAGTGTCGAAGATGAAAGAGAGTAGATAGTTCTTGCTTTTCCTTTTTTTTTAATTGTTACCTGATTGTTTTTCTTCCTCTTTTGATCTCTCATTGGGTGAGCTGGTTTATGAAAGAGATGAGGAGGAATTTCTTCTCTCAGAGGGGAGTGAATCTGTGGAATTCTTTACTATGGAGAGCTGGGTCGTTAGTTATATTCAAGGCCGAGACAGATTTTTAATCAGGAAGGGAATGAAGGGCTAGGGGGAAAAGGCAGAAAGGTGGAGTTGAGGACTATTGGATCAGCCATGATATCATTGAATAATGGCACAGACTTGATGGGCTGAATGGTCTACTTCTGCTCCTAAGTTTTATGGATATTCATAGGCTCACAGGCTGCCTGTAGCTTTCCCAATTGGTCAGTACTCATGTGGAAGCCTCAGCAATGGATGTCAACAAACTGCGTGACTTTCTCTTGGTTCAGTCCTGGGCTATCAGCATTGCAAGAAAGGGCAGTCTCTATGGTCGATTCTGAGTTACTAATGACAAGGTGCTGGTGAGGCAGGCACTTTGTTGAGCTGCTGTGGTCTGGGTGGTGTAAGTGCACTTACAGTACTGTTTATGATGGAGTTCCAGGAATTCCTGACCCAGTGGTCAACAAGAAACAGCAGTTTAAACCTGTCAGGGTGGGGTGTGATTTGAAGAAGAACAAAGGGGTGCTATTGCTCTCATGCATCTGCTGCCCATGCCCTTCCAGCTGGTAGAGACCAGGGGTTTGGGAGGTGTGGGGTTACAGAGGATATCACAATCAAGCCCAATGTGGTCCTTATCTGACAGGGTTTGAAATGGCAGTCTGGAATGGTTGCTGATCAGGAGTTGGTGTGAATTCACTTTGTGAACCTCATGGCCCCTCTGGTTGAGAATGGCTAACTAACCCTGTGAAGCTCTGGCTTTGAACCTGGGTACCTCTGGGATTTAGGATCCCTTGGCAAAAGGTAATGTCAGCCTAGTGCCCATCTATGGTGGTTCACCACTGCATATCATAAGAGGAAAAAAAAATAACCTCCCGCTCCAACAGGGCAAGAGAAAACAATTAAATTGCCCATCTCAGGAAGTGGGTTACCTCATCTTTACATGTGTTAAAAACTTCTACTGCCTTTTTTTTACTTTTCAAAGGTTTTGTGAGTTTTGATAATCCCACTAGTGCCCAGGCTGCCATCCAGGCTATGAATGGCTTTCAGATTGGAATGAAGAGGTTAAAAGTCCAGTTAAAACGGCCAAAAGATACCAGTCGCCCATACTGACTGACCGTGATTCAGGGGCAAGAATTTCTGATTTTCTAGGTAAGGCATAACCTGTTCATATCTTGTCTTCTCTCTTCAGTTTTAAAGGTTCTTTAGGTCAATACTGATGTTTAATTTCTCAAAGTCAGAATAAGACTGGCTATCTCTAGGAATCCATTAGTATTTTCTTCCAAAACCCCAGGGAATTTGGGATCTCCATCCTTTGCCATCGTGTCCCCTCAAAAAAAATCAAAGTTTGAGAGAACATTTCAAAACGAAGATTGATGAACTTGTCTTAGGCAGGAGGGTTATAGCATCGAGAACTCAGGAGGATAAATGGAGTTAATATCAGCCTTGTATATTAGGGGAACAGAATTGCTGGGCCGTATGGCCAACTCTGATCTCCTTGTGTATTGATGCAAGATAGATCGCTCATACATGCCCCACCCTTTTAAAAAGGCAGGGTGGGGTGGGGGGGGGGTCACTTTGTCTGTTGGGCTCTGGAAGTGAACGTGAATGTCACTGAAAAGAGAAGCATGTCATTAAAATATTTTATCTTACGCTCATCAAGACAAATGCAGGAATGCCAGAATTTCCAATGATGGCACCAATTTACCAGGGAACTGATCGGTTGGCAGGTTAACTCTGATTGGCTGAGGCATTGCCATGGAGAAAACAAGAGGAAACTATAGGCTCCCCAAGCTTCCGAGTAATTTTTCTTTAAAAGGCACAAGGTTTGAACATGAGATAGTAGGAACTGCAGATGCTGGAGAATCTGAGATAACAAGGTGTAGAGCTGGATGAACACAGCAGGCCAAGCAGCATCATAGGAGCAGGAAGGTTGACGTTTCGGGCCTAGACCCTTCATCAGAAGGGTTTGAACATACTTTTATTTGGAACATGCGCGGCCTATAAACTTTGTTGATTTCTCCATGGCAATATCTTGGCCAATCAGAGTCAACTTGCCAACTAATTAGCATGACTTTTTTCCCCTAGTATACATTGTCGTGATCGTCTGAAATTTTTGCATTCTTGCATTTGTCCTGAGGAGAGCAAGATATAAAACTTTGTCACCGCGGCTCTCTTTACAGCAAAAATCAAGCTCTGTGCTGCCACTAGAAGTAGACATCTTGAGATTTGCAGGTCAGGAGGGCTCTGTGGAGAATACCCTTTCCTCATAATCAGCATCAGTTTGACTGTCAGTTTTAAACGAGACTTTGCGAATATTCTCCTCTCCAGAATGAAGGTCATGTTTCAAATTCAAGCAGCTAGTGGGTGGAAAGGGGATCTGAGAGCAGTGGCTGTATTCCAGGGCAAGTTGTTCACATAGAGATGGTAGGAACTGCAGATGCTGGAGAATCTGAGATAACACGGTGTAGAACTGGATGAACACAGCAGGCCAAGCAGCATCAGAGGAGCAGGAAGGCTGACGTTT
>NC_063360.1:32037356-32055471 GCF_021869965.1 Rhincodon typus | reverse complement strand
AGGCCCGAAACGTCAGCCTTCCTGCTCTTCTGATGCTGCTTGGCCTGCTGTGTTCATCCAGCTCTACACCGTGTTATCTCAAGTTGTTCGCATGTTGGGAAGGGTTCCGAAACGACAAGATACAGTGGCCTCAGCTCGGGAGGCAATGGATTTACAATTGGCTAAAGTGTCCCTGGGTCACTTATGTACCAACATGCCCACTCTTTACAGTTATAGAGTTTTTACAGCATGGGGAGGTGGCAATCCAGTGGTACTTTAGCTGGACTGTTTATCCAGAGACCCAGGTAATGTTCTGAGGACGCAGGTTCGAATCCCACAGTGGCATATGGAGGAATTTGAATTCAATAAAAACAATCTGGGATTAATAGTCCAATGATAACCATGAATCCATTGCTGATTGTTAGAAAAGCCCATCTGGCTCACTAATGTCCTTTAGGGAAGGAAGCTTCCATCCTTACCTGGTCTGGCCTATATGTGACTCCAGACCCACAGCAATGTGGTTGACTCTTAACTGCCCTCTGGGCAATTAGTGATGGGCAATAAATGCTGCCTAGCCAGTGACACCCTCATCCCGTGAATGAATTAAAGAAAAAGTTACGTTCAGCATATCATGTCTGCTCTGGTCAATAAAAGCCTATCTATTTGAATCTCATTTTCCAGCACTTTGCCTGTTGTCTTGCATTCTATGGCTTTACATCTCTGCCCCTCACCCCCAGATGTGCCCATGCATGCGCATCGGGCATGGACAAGATCATGGTAGCACGTGGTGCTCACTGTTAATTTGTGAACTTTGGTCACTGACCTCTTGGGTGAGATCTCTGACCCAGACAAACTCTGGAGCCCTTCATCTGATTGAGGAAGCTGCAGGTTTTGACAGTAGAGTCACAAAGAATGAGAGTCAGACTCTTATGGCTCGGAAGAGGCCCTTCAGCCCATTAAGTCTACGCTGACCTATCTACACAAATCCCACTTTCCAGCACTTGACCCATAGCCTTGTATTTCAGGTGCTCATCCATGTACTTTTTAAAGGTCACCAAAAAAATGCACTAACTTATCATAACATTCAAGAATATGGGACAATTGCAGGAAATGGGGATTAGTGCACCTTTAGTGGTGGTTATGTTGATCAAGACTTGATAGGCTGAAGGGCCTTTTCTGCGCTGTATGTATCTATGAATCTGTAAGTTAATATTAACAATGTGAAGACCCTCTGGTAATACTCGTTGTGCCATTTATGTTATTGTCTTAATCTCAAATTAATGCTGTTATTTTTTTAAGAAAAGGGTAATTGCCCCCTCTGTCAGCTATCATCTTTGTAGAACCAGGGCGCCATGCGTTTCGACTCAACATTGACAATGCTTTCGTCCTCTCCCCAGGGCAGGAACGGTGTGGATTATGAAGAAGTACCTTTTTTGAGAGGGCTGAGTCCCCGAAATCAGTGCCGAGGGGGAGATACCGAGATATAAAACTTGAAGAAAACATTTCGAGAACCCTGAAAATGTGAAATTTCATTGCAGCTATTTAAGAAGACTTGGATCTGACAATAGCACACGTGACATAATGCGATGTAGGGACGGCTGCGTCTTAAAGGTTGCAGAGGAGGCTGCTTTGGCACAGTTCTGTGTCGCCGAGCACCCAGCTAGGTCTCCTAGGCGATGGTTGCCATGGCTGGGGTTTTTTGTGTGTGTGTGTGTGTATGTTTTTGAATCCATATGGTTGACATGGTAACGCAGAACACATTGAGTCTTTATCTCTCAATCCTCCGACATTCAGGGATCAAAAGGACCAAACAAAATTTTTTTTAATTTATTAAGGGGGCCTGTATATGTAATATATGAGTTCAGCTTTCTTTACTTATCTTGATAGTAAAAACAAGGGGAAAAATAAGAGCTAAAACTGTTTAAAATTTTAAAAAAAGCAACGCTTCAATGGTCTTAGAATAGCATTATACACTGGGAAATCTATACAAGGAGCAAAATACAGTAGAAACTTTACAGGAGTTAGTTTTTCAGAAGAAAACAAAGGTTAATATGTACTTTGTGCCTCATCTTCTGCTTAAGGGCACAATGGTACTGCATGCAAAACATGACCGAAAATTATAATTATACATAACGGTGTATACATATTCTGCTCCTTATATTTCTGAGAAGATTACTTCTTAAGAGAGAAGAGAGAGCAAGAAGAAGGGAATGCTTCCTTGGTGAAGTTTGGCTTTCTTTAACCATTTGAGGACCTATAATTGCCACACTGATCCAGTTGAGTTGTCTGTTTGATGGTTTAATTCAAGAGGTTAACTTGGAGTAGGTTTTTCCAAGATCTGTGCTTTAAACAAGGTAAGTGTGGAAGGAAATGAAATCCCTCGTGGTGTAGCTTTTTCTAAAAAAAACGACACGTTGTAAATAATCCTTGGAGTAACAGCACATCCTTTCTGATAACTGGTGAAGACCTTAATTACTACTGAGTGTTAGGAAATGCAGATGTTCAATGGTGTTACCAAAACATGGGGGAATGGTTTCATGTAGAGGGGGCTGTTGCACAAACAAATCTGTTTGCCTCTGGCCGGTAGGGTGAAGTCAGAAGACATGGGAGCTGGATTTGATTTGAGCCAGTTCCTGCAATGAGAGAGGGGTCAGGAGCTGGAGGACCTGACACTCAATTTCAATCTCGCTCCCCGATCTCACATCCGTAAAGGCCAAAGGGTTGATGGTGAAATGAAAAGGAAACAGTGCACAGCCCCAAACACCCCGTGTCCAAAGCCTCCTGTTTATAAGACTGTTCTGCTTGATGAGTCTGGAATTCGACATTACCCCAGACAACGCCCCCACCCTCCTTCATTCTCCCAATCCCTCGTCATTCAAGGATTTAGCAGCACAAGCCCACCTTTTGTTTGAACCTTACTGGATAGTTCCATGTGGAGAGAGAAAAGAGAGACCTGCATCTATATGGCAACCTTTTTTTAAGTTTGGGATTTCCCAATGTGCTTTTTAAAACTTTTTTTTTGGAAGGGAAATTGCTTGTAATCTTGGATGTGCAGCAGCTAATTGGTGTGCAACAAGCTTCAACACTACAGCAGTGAAACAAATGACCAGACGATCTGCCCTCGCTGCCGATAGAGAAGTGAACTTTAGCCAGTGCCACTGGGGAAAGCTTTCTTCAAAAATGTACTGTGTGATCCTCCATGTGCAACTGAGATAACAAGAGAAGGCCTGTACTGGTTTAACATCTCATCGGAAAGACCTCACCTTCAACAGTGCGACACTCTCTCAGTATTGCACTGGAGGGGCACCCTGAGACTTTGCATTCAATTCTCTGCAAGTGGGGCTTGAATCTGCAACTGAGGAAATTAAAGGCATGAGGGCTACCCACTAAATCACTGGGTAGCGCGAGGGCACAGAAAACCATTCACAGCGATGGATGATTATTTGAGATCAAGTGCTGAGTTAGATGGTCAGGGTAGATTATCATGACCTCGCTGTTCCTAGTGGGAGCGTTCAGTTCTGATGCAAGGGAAGTAATTTATTCAAATTGTTGAAGAAACCCCAGAGGTCTGGCACCATTTGTGGAGAGAGAAACAGAGTTAACGTTGCAGACTGTTCTTTGGAACTCTTCAGTATTTTGCTTTTAAATAATTTATTCTCCACATTGACACCCAGATGTCTTGATTAACACATCAAAGTGGCAGTGTGCTCCTCTCTCTGAGCTCCTCTCTCCCTCTATGGGATGTTCCTGTGGTGAGTACCACAGCGGAATGTTAAAAACTGAGGTTAGAGCCATTGCGGCAGGTTCAGTGAAAACCCGCAGTTCACTGAGAACAGGAACAGTGACATGAGTCGGATTATAAAGCTGGAGGCTTCTCCTCAGGATTTTGTTCCGTTCAGTATGGTAATTTTGGTGAGGGCTCAGATCCAAACATGGCATATTAAGTTTTTGATTTGACCAGTCGAACACAGGTCAGCTGCAGAAATTTGTTTGTTCTGCATCCTTTTCTTTCATAGAATTGTAGAATCTCTACAGTGTGAATGCAGGCCATTTAGCCCATCAAGTTCACACTGACCCTCCGATGAGCATCCCACCCAGACCCACTCCCGTATAAATCTGCATGTCCCATGGCTAATCCACCCAGCCTGCACGTCCCTGGACACTATGGACAATTTATCATGACCAATCCACCTAACGTGCACATCTTTGGACTGTGGGAGGAAACCAGAGGACAGGAGGAAATCCACACAGACTCCACACAGACAGTCGCCGCAGGCTGGTATCAAACCCAAATCCCTAGCACTGTAGGCAGCAGTCCTAACCACTGAGCCATCATGCCACCTCAAAACAAAAATGGCATTCTAACACTCAAGACTTCACTGCTCTGTCTAACACTCCTCTGTTTGCCCAATGTAACTGGGTGACACTTCGATGGATGCAGCTGGCTCCCTTGTAATTTTGTTCATTGTTTGTGAATCAGTAGAGAAAATACTAGTGGGCTATTCCACTGTGGCGGGCATCAGTTATCAAGCCTATTCTTTGTCTGTCTGCACAGGCTTCTCATGCGGGTGACTGATATCACACAGGAACAGGAACTCTGACCAGGTTTGCTTATCTCCATGTCAGGGCCTGTGGTTCCGTGCATCCCTTTCAACATTCCCTCCCTCACCCTTAAAATGTTCAAGAGAGAGAGAGATAAATGTTTAGATTTTAAAGGCACCAAGTGATGTGGGGAGATAGTAGGAATATGGCATTGAGATAGAGAATCAGCCATGATGATATTGAATGATGGAGCAGGCTCGGAGGGCCGAATGGCCTACTCCTGCTCCTACTTTCTATGTTTCTATATTTCAGTATTGGCCGAGATTAACTAGAATCAGTTCAGTGCCCACAGAGTTTGAAACTGGGCTCCCCCTGTTCTGAATGGCTCAGCCATGCAGTGCATCCTTTTGCAGACTCATTTAAGGAAGTTTCTTGAGAATAGTTTGGCCTACTGTCAACTAACAGCTTCCAACAAATTTCTCAGTAAAAGCCTCTTGCATTTCGTTACGATACTTGAATTCGTCTTGGCCTTTTATCAGATCAAAGTACCTAACGCAATGAATTAATTTTGAAATGTGTTTGCTGAAGTTGTGTAGGCAAACATGGCTGCCATTGTACAACTTAGTTCACTGCTAAGTGACCAGTGTCTTGTTCCTGATGATGAGGTTGTTCTACTTGGAAGGATCAGTGGAGACGTGATAGAGGCATTCAAAATGATGAGCAATTTTGATAAAATACGTAATGACAAGTTATTTCCAATGGAAAAATAAAGGTTGGGAACTAGAGGCTACAGAGTCAATGCAATTGGAAAAAGAACCAGAGGGGCATTAGTTTTCTGAATAACTCCTTCAGATCACTGAGAATAGGTGGGAATGTTGAATCAGATCGGCCATGATCTTATTGAACGGCAGAGTAGGCTTGAGGGGCCAAATGGCCCACTCCTGCTCCTAATTTATATTTTTCCTGGAATGAGTGGGCCTGGACAGGTTTGTCTCCACTGGAAGAGTGAGGAATGACTGACTGTGTAAAGTGATCGAAGTGTGTAAGATCCTGAATGATCTTGACAAGGTGGATGTGGGAAGGATATTTTCTCCTGAGGGCGAGTCCAGAACGAGGGGGCGCTGTTTTTCAATTAGGGTTCACCCATTTAGGACAGAGACAAGGAGGAATTTTTCCCTTTAAGGGTTGTGTAACTTCAGACCTCTCTGTTTCAGAAAGCAGTGGAGGCGGGGTCAGTTTTAAAATATTTTTAAGGCAGAGGTGAATAGAGTCTTATCAGACAGGGAATCTCTTATTATCGGAGGTAAATGGGAATGTGCAGTTTGAAACACCAACAGATCAGCCATGATCAGATTGAATGTCAGAGTAGGTTTGAAGGGCCGAATGGTCTACTGCTGCTCCTGTTTCTTATGCGCGTCTGTCTATTTGTATGTCTATTACTCAACAAGTTGTTTGTGACTATAAATCCTTTGCCTGAAAGGCGGGGAGTTGGAGCAGATTCAGTAAGAACTTGCAAAAGAGAATTAGATAAATACAAAAAGGGGAAAAAGTTTTTATGGCTGTGGGGAAACACCAGGGAGATTAAGTCTATTTGAATAACATTTTCGAAGTGCCGCAGGAGGTATGATGAGCCAAATCCCTGTGCTATCTCATTCAAAGGAGGAATGTTTGGTGGAATTTGACCTTAGGATGTAGGCAGACTCCTCCACCAGATTGTATTTATTCTCCATCTTTAACCCACCCTAACCCTAACCCTAACCCTAATTGCTTCAAAGACATTAATTGCAAATATCTCTGTGTAGATAAATGTCTTGGGTGCTACTTTGAGAGGAGTTGATGGTATGCCCTTTACAGAACCAGCCTGACATTGCAAACTGCTCCACCAGGTTAACAGGAATCAGCTTAAGTCCTTAGTGAAGTTGAACCACTCTATTCCACACTGTGAGATAGGGTCACATGTAGCCTCTGACGAGGTAGGAGTGGCAGTTTACCTTCCCTGTAACGTAACAGTAAAGGATTACCTTTGCTGAACCCCTCATTATCGGTGTAATCATTGACCAGAAACTGAATTGGACTAGCCGTATAAATACTGAGGCTACAAGAGCAGGGCAAAGGCTAGAAATTCTCTGGTGAGTAACTTGCCTCCCGACTCAACAAACCAACTACAAGGCACAAGTCAGGAGTGTGATGGAATACTCCCCACTTGCCTGGATAGGTGTAGCTCCAACAACACTCAAGAAGCTTGACACCATCCAAGACAAAACAGTCTGCTTGACTGGCACCAAAGAATAGGCATCCACGCCCTCCACCACCAATGCTCAGTAGCAGCAGTATGTATTATCTATGAGATGCATTGCAGAAATTCCCTAAGGCTTCTTGCACAACACCTTCCAAACCACCTTGAAGGAAAAGGGCAGCAGATACCTGGGAACACACCATCTGCAAGTTCCCCTCACCATCCTGACTTAGAAATATATCACCGTTCCTCCATTGTCGCTGGGTCAAACTCCTGGAAGTGCCTCCCTGACAGCATTGTGGGTCTACCTAGTACACATGGACTGCAGCAGTTCAGGAAACCTGGTTGTCACCACCTATATAATGGGGTGCTAAGTATCCCTATGCCTCAAGGACTGCAGTTCATGAAGGCAGCTCACTTCTCAAGGGCAATTAGGGATGGGTAAGAGATGCTGACCTGGCCAGTGATTTCCGTATTCCACACATGGATAAAAATTATTGTGTCTTTAAAATAATCCAGTAGCTCATGGCCATTCATTTCAGGTGCTGTCCCACCAATTACCAGATTGAATTAAATTGGATTTAATTGGATTGGATTTTAACTAGTGATTACTAATTGTGTACCACAACCAGTGCCGACAACAGGAATTCTTCTTGAAACAGCATCTTCACTACTTGTTTAACACCACTTCTTAAGAAGAGCTTCTAACAATGCAGAGCTCTGCAGTGGTGTCAAAGTTTAAATAACTGACTTTGTTCCTGCTATGGTCTCCAATATTGTAGGCAAATCCATCAGCTGAGACCTGTATTGTATGCAACTTGTACCTTAAAATGTAATTTTCATATTTGTTTTAAGAACAGCATGAGTACTTGTTAAGGATCCCTGATAATAGTACCCCAAGATACGCTGCATGGGTAATCTGGGCATTGACATGTAGTAAGTGTGGCATGTCTGAGTGCCACAGGCCCCTTTAACCTAAGGTCCCCACAGTTCTCCAGCACTGGGGGGTAGGGGTACTGTTCTCATTTCATGTTTGGACCTGCTATAGACCTATAGATAAAGATTGCTGGTAATGCTCTGTCAACAACTCTTGTTGTAATATCTTGTATTTACCAGGTTGGTAGAAGCCGATTAACTTGTATCTTGTTCTGTTTCATATTTTGATATTAACCTTGAAGACATTTCGATGGGACTGTTGCTGACAATAGAGAATGAGTAGAGATTGGATTCCAAGTGGAATTAATTACTCGTAGGAGGGAGTTTTTGGGTAGAAATTGACAGTTTGATGTTGCTAAGAATTAACACAGTTATTATGTTCCCTCTGAGGGCAAGATTCCATTTAATTGGGGACAGACTGGTAAAGCAGGATGGATAAATTGCCCTTTCATCTCAGGGGCTTTAGTTTCATTCCTGCTCAGTGCAAAGGATTGAATGGTTTCTTTCCCTGACATGTAAAATGTGAAGTGTCTTTTGTGAGTTTCAACTTGGTGAGGGTGAACCTTCAGCACAAGGAGTCTTGGCCAAATCATCAGAAATGTACAATGAACTGAAAACATTGGGAATGGATTTGAGGTGCTTTCGGGGCCATTTGTAGAACAATTTGCAGTTCCCTCTCTGATGGTATTGTGGGTCTACCTACAGAATATGGGTTCAAGAAGGCAGCTCACCATTACCTTCGCAACAGCAACTAAGGACACACGCTGAATGCTGGCCAGCCAGCGACGCCAATGTCCCATGAGTGAATGCAAAAACTATGAACCTGCATGAAATCTGTGCTGGTTGACAGGGTATCCATCCATGGCTGGAAGAAAGACAAACAGCTTGCATTTATATAGAGCCTTTGACAACATCATAATCTCCCCAAAATCAAATTACACCTGATAACTATTTCACTGTAGTATACAGTGTCACCAGTGTTAGTTTCCACTATAGCAATATGCTATTGATATTCACTCTGCTAATGTTTTGGGGATAACACAGTGTGGAGCTGGAGGAACACAGCAGGCCAGGCAGCATCAGAGGAACAGGAAAGCTGACATTTCGGGTTGGGACCCTTCTTCAGAAAATGTTCTGGGGACCCGGGTTTAAATCCTGGCACGACAGATTTTGGAATTTGAATTGAATAAAAAGAATCTGGAATTAAGAATCTCCTGATGACCATGAATCCATTGCCAATTGTCAGAAAAACCCCATCTGGTTCACTAGTGTCCTTCAGGGATGAAAATCTGCCATCCTTACCTGGTTTGGCCTACATGTGACTCCAGACCCAGAGCCGTGTGGTTGACCCTTAACTGCTCTCTAGGCAATTGGGGATGGGCACTAAATGCTGGTCTAGCCAGTGACACCTTCATCTCATGAATGAACTTTGAAAATTTAGCATGGTGTTGGCTGGGGGACCAACACATCAAGGAGAAAGCCTCCCTTTACTAAAAAAAAAGTTACAACTATCTAAGAGGATGGACGGGGCGTCTGTTTATTTAACATTTCATCTGAAAGACAGCACCTCTGTATTTCAGCCTAGGTGATGCACTAAAGCCTCTGGAGTGAGATTGGAACTGGGCTACCCCAATGAGCTACAACCAATACCGCAGGATTCACTAACGTTAGAGTTCAGATACAAACATGGAGTTGCAGACTCAAGAACTTATGGCACAGACTCCCAGCTTTGAGTTAAATGACTTGCAGTGAAAACCTCAGCTTTGTTGTATTAAGACGTTGTTGTTTCCTGAGGGAAATGGGAACAACTGCTCGGAGGGAATAAAGTCACGTCTCCATTTGGAAACGATTAAACTTCATCTTCCAGCGAACAAACTTGTGCAGATGATGTGTCCCAAGAATGCATGAATCAATGTTTCCCAGAGAAAGTCTGAATATTTGGTTGAGTATATTAAATCTACTGCGCAGCTAGTGCTGATGGATTAAATATCCCGACCTGGGAACAGAATTTGATTATCCCAATGAATGCATTTCCCAGGAGTATGTTTCTGTTGAAAACAATGGATTTTGAAACTAATGCATGTACTTACTGATTGGTTTCGAATGTGCCTCTGCACTGCTGGCTAGATTGGAGGCAGCTGCTTTGAGCATAACGGCACATTGTCCTGCAAAATATCGACAATCAAAGCTAATTATTATCTATTCCATTGTGAGGTCCCTAATAGTCCCTGTACAAAGACAGAGCTTGCTTGCAAAATTGAGACATTGTAAAATCAACCCTGTTTGCTGACATTTCTGTACACTTTTGCCTCAGATTTCCCTTTACTCCTTCTCTGTATATTTTAAAAGAAAGGCTTTTATTTGACTTCAATTTATGTGTTTCTTCCTTTCCTTCCCTTGTCATACCCATTCCCTTTCTACTCTTAAAACAACAAATTTAAAGGGTTAAACAGAGCCCACTGGGACCTGTTGCCTTTCTGAACTTGCTGTCTATCTGTGAGTTTCTATTCACAGTTTGTGTCTGCCTGCACTCTCTCGTCATGTTCCTCCAACTCCTGTGTCCAAGCTGTCTTTAGCTGATGCCCTGATGGTTTCTCTTTATGTCTCATGTCACTGTGCCTCTGTCATCACATCAACTAAGAAAGAAAGTTTTCACATCCACCAGCAGCAGGCTCCTCTTAACTGTTTCTTTCTGTTTAAAGTTGCAGGTTATTTGTCTGACATTCAGTACTGGATCAGCTAAATATTGTGAGGAGCCTGTTTCTTCTTGTGCTCCTGTGGCTCAATCCCTAGCCACTGACTTCATCCCACTTCCTATCAATAGTCTGATTCTGGGCCAGCCTGTGCTTTGGATATTTTCCTAATTGAACTGTTAAGAGATGTTATGACATACCTCTGGAGCAGGTGGGACGTGAACTCTGGCCTACCTAGCTCAGAGGTAGAGACACTACCACTGCATCACAAGAGGCCCCCTAACCAGCCTGTTCTTTTCCTTGGTGTCATATTTGACTCACCCAATCACTCTGACCTGCTTCCTTTATTAATGCACTGCAGCTGAGAGCTAAAGTGACACTCCAAGTGAAAGTAAACCCAATTGATACAGCAAAGCTTTTGACAACGTCCCACATAGGAGACTAATAAAGAAGGTTTAAAACACGTGGGATCCAGGATAACTTGGCCAGTTGGTTCTAAAATTGGTTTAATGACAAAGGGTGGTTTTAGAAGGCTGTTTGTCTGACTGGAGGTCAGTGCCCAATGCTATACAACAGGGATCAGCGCTATGTCCCTTATTGTTCATGATACATATAAACAATGAAAAAAGAGAATGTGGAGGCATCATAGGTAAGTTTGTAGATGGTGCAAAGACTGGCTGGGTGCTTAATAGTGAGGACTAAGGTCTTAGTTTACAGGAGGATATAAACTGGTTGGTCAGATTGACAGATCAGCGGCAGATGGAATTTAACCGTGAAAAGTGTGAGGTGATGCACTTTGGAAGAAGTAACAAGATAAGGGAGCACGCAATGAATGGCAGGACATTGGAAGACTCAGAGCAACAAACGGACTTTAGGGTGCATGTCCATTGATCCCCGCAGATGACAGAACAGGTTAGTAGGATAGTTAAGAAGACAAATGGGACACTTGCCTTTATAAGTTGTGGCATAGATTGTAAGAGCAGGGAGCTTGGAGCTGTACAGGACTCTGATTAGACTCTGGTCACTACACTATAGGAAGAATGTGATTGCATGAGAGAGGGTGTAGAGGAGATTCAACAGGATGCTGCCTGGGATAGAAGATTTCAGCTATAAGGAGAGGCTAGATAAGCTCGGGTGGTTTTCTTCAGAGCAGAGAAGGCTGACAGGGGATCGGATTGAGGGTGTGCAGATAAAGGTTATGAAGGTCATGGACAGGCTGGATAGAAAGCAGCTGTTTTCTCTAATTGAAGGGTCAATAAGAAGGGGGCACAACTTTAAGGTGAAAGCCGGGAGATTTTGAGGAGATTTGAGGAAAATGCTTTCCACCCAGAGGGTTGTCGGAATCTGGAATGCACTGTCTGGGAGGGCAGATGACGTGGGAAATCTCACAACTTTTAAAAAGTACTTGGATGAGCACTTGAAATGCCATAAGGTTGAAGGCTGTGGGCTAAAGGCTGGAAAGTGAAACTGATGTAGATTCAAAGTAGTTTCTGTTGGTGCAGACTCGATGGGCTGAAGGGCCTCTGCTGTATGATTCTATGATTTTATACCCCTTTCATTCTGTCAAGCAGATTCATTTGGAACTTAAACTTGCCTTGACCACTTTATTAAGGGAGGTTGCTGTAACTTAGTGGCCAGATTAGATGAAAGCACCAGCGTTCACTGGAGTGCACTTCCTTTTGTACTCTCCCTTGCCCAGTTGCCCATTCTTTTCATGTGTGATCCCAGAAATTGTCAGTCAGCTCTTCTGTTAGATGGCCATCACATCCAAGCCTAATCCTGCCATGAGCCAACTGAGTTTGGAATGTAGCAGTGGGCAGTACATTATGGAGGAGATACTGAGCTTAGAGATTTCTTTGGAATGACGTATGTGTGGTCATGGGCTTCACATTATAGGTGAAATGTTGAGCACAGATTCACTAGACTGCTGCCTGAAATGAGGAAATGCAAAATTCCACAAAAGACTTAGTAAAACTAAGACTGTTTTTGTTTGTAGTCAAGTGGATGGTTTGATGGAGGTGGTTAAACAAAACGAAGGGATGGGACATCAAAGAGAAAAACAGACAAAAATCTAGTGGTCAAATTTCTAGAACAAGGGGACAGCAATATGTGATTAATTGTCAGACATTCAGGCCGGGGAAAACCTTTTTGTGCAGATTGAGCGCACTGCTTTAAGTGATCGAAACAGAAGACCTTACCAACAATGAATCATATGTTTGTTCATTTTGACAGTGCTTGGGGATGTTTTACAGTTTAAAAATGCTATATAAATGCACCATGTTGTTGCAGGTACATTTTGCCCAACAGTACGCCTCAGTTGTATCAGGAAGAGAGCATTATAGGAATAGAGTGAGTCTTTGACAGGGCTTTCCAAAATGGGGCTCAGGACCCCCAAGTGGGGTCGCGAACTGAAATTTTGGGGGTGTGAGCTTCAGGACAGCAATGTCTGACTGCTGTCCCTCCCCCTGCTGTGATAGGTCATCTCCACCTCCGCTCCCACCCTACTCACTGAGGGCCACCAATGGCATTCAAGCTTCAAAATGGAGTCCCAGTGGGAAGATGTTTGGGAAGCACTGGTTTCTGAGATTGAGACTACAGCTCCTGGGAAGTGCTAATATCAACACAGATCAGCTGGGCCGAACCAACTGTTTCCACGCTGTACCTTCCTATCAAATCATCTGTTGCTGAAACCCGGTGAGGCACACACATTTATATTAACTGTATTTCTGAAGACAAAGGGGGAGGTTGCGATCATAAGCAGGAATACAGGACACAGATAGAGTTCCATTGAGTTGTAACATCAGGCCAAGAGGCTGAATGAAGGCCCTCTCTGAGTGTCTCTTTTGGCTAACATTCACAGCACGAGCCTCATTGCAAACTTTACGATTGTTATTATAGACTGGGAGAGAGCTGCATGTTCTTCACACCTTTGCAATTCAGTGATGTTTTAGTTTTACTCAAGGTCTGAAATGTGGCCTTGTTTAGCAGCTGGTATCCACCTCTCAAATACACAAAAAATGCACTTTGAGAAAGTGTTTTTCCCTTGGCCCAATGATCCCTGAGATGTTCAACACCATCCCCCTCCTGTCCTCTCCCATCTCCTTCCCTGACATCCTCCCCCTTCTTACCCCTTCCCAACCCACTTCCTCCTCAACTCCCTCCCACACCCCTCACACTCTCCAACCTTCTCCTGCTCCTTCCTACCGCTACCTGTCCCTCACCTCCTCCTCAACTCCCTCCCATACCCCCTCACTCTTCCCAACACACTCTTACTCCTAGTTCTTACGTTCGTAGGTTCAATCCTCTCCCCCTCACTTCTCCTCCCCTCACCCCTCCCTCCTTCTCTTTGGGATTATTTTAACACTGCCTCTTGAGTCCACTGTGCAATGTGATTGTTGAAATGGAGCATGTGAATGGTGGAGCTGGGAAAAGGGGTGGATCTCTCAATCGCTGGAAGCCATAACCCCATGGCACACTCTGTTCTCCCAAGATAGGAACGTAGGAGTAGGCCATTCGGCCCTTCAAGCCTGTGCTGCAGATCCTGTTGGTTCCCTTGCCGCCTGAAGGAAATAAGGAAGGGGGTGTCAGAACTCTATACCTGTAATTGAAGGTCACCCATTGTTGATTGTGCGAAAGCTTGGGCAGTGCTGCCGCTAATGTATAAATAAAACATTCATCATGTTTTTGAGATTGGAGCCTCGGTCATGATGAAGATGCAACAACTGAATGAGTGACCAATGGTGAGGAACTTCATTCACTGACAGGAGCATCACTGGAGATTTCTCAATGACTCAATGCCAATGTGGTAAAAGTTAATCAGAAACATTTGGTAGTAAAAGCCCATGGTTTGCTTTTTAATCCATGTTTTATTACATCTTGAGTCTATATTTGTCAGTGCAAATGCTCGAATTTCTTTTAGTGTGCTTGTGGGAGTTTAGCTAATCCCTGAGAGTCTGAAGCTGAGAGGGGCTACTGAGGAGCCATTGCTAAGGCAGTGGAAGGAATGGAGGCCTGAGGAGGTGAGTACAGCCCTTAAACAGCGACACAAAAGGTGCAGGAGGAGCTTGTCAGAGGGAGTCGGGATGTAACCCTGGATAGATTTCTGAAATCATATCTGGTCAATAATCATCTGGTTTGTCATTTCCCAAAATGAAGATCGAAATCAGACAGTGCGATCATGAGTAGTTAATCCACAAAGACCCAAGGTATGGTCATGATGGGCAATCAATCATCAAGCTCTCCCAGGGCCCAGGTACAGCATTAGTTTATACACAAAGCTCCCTCCTGCTCCTGTGTGCTGCAAACTGAGGAGAGCCATTCCTACTCTCCTACCTACCAAAACTAGCCATGATGTGGAGGTGCCGGTGTTGGACTGGGGTGGTCAAGGTCAAAAATCTTACAACATCAGGTTATAGTCCAACAGGTTTATTTGAAGACACAAACTTTCGGAGTCTCGCTCCTTCTTCAGGTGACACTTGAAGAAGGAGCAAGATTCCAAAAGTTTGTGTCTTCAAATAAACCTGTTGAACTATAACCTGGTGTCGTGTGATTTTTGACCAAACCCAAACCAGGATTGTGATTATCGCCACCAACCACCTACTTTCCCCCCATCCCCCCACCACCAAGCAGCTACCCTTGCAATACTGTCCATCTTCATAGCCTTTCATGCTGTACGGACTATGGACCAAACCCTCTTCTGCCTCCAATTCCTGCTGCCAGGAGCGTGGGGATAAATCCAGCCAGAATTTTTTTGATTTAGGACCTCCTTCAGGCCAGCGTAGACAGAAGAGTTTCATCCCATCAGCCTGGGCTGGATTTGAGCTTGGATGTCAAAAGGATGCTAACTGCGGCATCCAGTCCCCACTAGGTTTTGTGGTTTTTGTTTTGCTCATTTCTGCAGAAAATTTCAAAGTCCTCAGTGGGTTACGCAGTGCAGAGATGCTGCTGATCATCCATTCTACTGGGTGTTCTCCGAACAGCACCGAAGACGACACTGGAAAATTCCATTTTTTTTTTGACATTGTTTATTGTTTACAACTGAAAACCATTCCTGCAGATTGAAAATTTGTGGAAAGGTTACCCTTATTGCATTGTTCAAGGAATTCAAAACCGCATCATTCAATTTGTAATTACCTGGATATTTTAACCTGAATGATGAAGGGTTCTAGTTATCTCTGTACATACTTTGACTTCTCTTTATAATTTATATATTTATTGTAATGGTTCAGTTGCTGAAGAGCTTTTATTTAATTGGTACTCCTTGGCTGTCCTTGACAATGGTACAGTACTTTTTTTATATATAAATATATTTGAATTATTTGTATAATGTGTTATTATTTCTGTGTTACATATTCATGACAGATGAGATTCTGAAAAAAAACATAAGCAAAACAATGCTCTATTCACTCAGGCTGATAAGAAATACTGTATCATACATTAAAGAAATTTAAATATCGAAGGCAGTTGAGTCTGAGTGTCTTTAGTGGTGTAGTTGAGTGACATAACAGTTGATATTCTCAGCCACTTCTTCTCATTTAAATGAGGTTCCACCACATTTGTCGCATATGTGCAAAGTGTCATTAATATATTCCTTCTTAATATTTTCCCTTCTCTCTTTTTCTCCTCCTACTTACTTTTAGTCTAGAAGCAGAAAAAGCAAAAGAAAGGCTGTGATGATAGGATTATACTTGGATTGATAGCAATACTGAAAGCCCTCAATTAAATCAGCACATCTTGTAGTTTGTCTAAATTACAAGAATGCTAGTCAGCAGGTAGCGAGGATAACAAGTTGAATTCTGGTGTCTATTGCTAAAAGAATGGAGTGGAAAAGTAGGGAAATATTGCAACTATACAAGGTGAGACTACATCTAGAGCACTGTGTACAGTGTTTGTCCTCATACTTGAGGAAGGACATAATTGATTGGAGGCATCTAGACTCTGATGAAAAGTCATTTAGACTCGAAACGTTAGCTTGTTCGCTCTCCATGGATACTGTTTGACTTGTTGTGATCTCTAGCATTTATTGTTTTCAGTACAGATTCCAGCATCTGCAGTAATTTGTTCCTACGTTGAGCAGTTTAAACCTGTACTTGTTAATGTTTAGAAGAATAAGAAATCTAATTGAAGTATATAAGAGGTTAAAGGGAATTGAAAAAAATTGACATCGAGTGGATGTTGCCCCATAATCATAGTTTTAGGTTAAAGGGTGACAGATTTAAAACATAGATGAGGGGAAATTTCTTCTCTCAAAAGGTCATGAGTCTGTGAAGTTCACCACTTCAGAATGCTGTGGAGACTGGGACACTGAATACATTTAAGGAGATAGACACATGTTTGATTAGTAATGGATTATAGAGAGCAGGCAGGAGTTGAGTCCAGGATAAGATTAGTCATGATTGTATTGAACGGCGAAGCAGGTTCAAGAAACTGAATTGCCAGTTCTTCTTAACACTGAAAGCCCTCAATTAAAACACAACAGCCTGTAGTTTAACTAGAGAGCATTCCTTCCCAATCATTAAGCATGCTGGGATGGTACTGTGTTCCCAATTATATCTCTGGTTGTTTCTTGGAACAGAGTTCAGCTTTTTGCTGCCTTAGTTCTGACGGATTATAGCCTTGATGCGGCACATCTAAATGAGCCAATAATCCCCAAATATGCAATGAGTGATGAGGATCTGGATTGTGCTGCCTCAGAGTGGGCTGTGAGGCAGGTTCACTCAGTCTTTCAAGAGAGAGTTGGGTTGTTACCTGAAAAGGAAGAACAGGCATGACTGTGGGATAGAAAGCACATTGCTCATTTGGAGAGGCAGCGCAGACAGCGATGATCTTTTCTATGCTGTAGCAGTTCTGTAAATCTGCCTGACCCACATTAAACGCAATGCAGTCTTCCACCAGCAAGACATCTCCCTACTCCTGAATCATCTTGGAATTCAACCTCTTCTGTACTATCAGCCATTTCCTAAAAGCCTTCTGGAACATATGAATTATGAGCAGGAGTAGGGCCTGCTCCACCATCTATCTATCTCTGCTTTAAAAGATATTCAAGAACTCTTATTTCCAACACCTTTTGAGGCAGAGAGTCCCAAAGACTTAAAAATCTCCTATTATCTTAGACTGAAATGGGGACCCTTTATTGTTGAATGGTGAACCCTAGTTCCAGATTCTCTCACAAGAGGAAACATTCCACATACAGTCTGTCAAGACCCCTCAGGATCTTACACATTTCAATCTAGTTGCTTCTTACTCTTCTAAACTCTGGCAGTTGCAAGTCTAGTATGTCCAACATTGCCTCAGTAGAAGGTGTGGCCATCCCAGTTACAAATCCAATACTCTCCCCAAGGCCTTTTCATTCTCACCTCCAACAAACAGTGGGAGGAGCTCCACAACCTTATGTCAATAAGATTGAGACCAGCTGACCCTTTCTCGTCTTCTCCATTACTCTGTTGCTGCCGGTTGGTATTTCTACCAAGGCCTTAGAACAAATCTGAACTAATATCTCTTTCTAGTTTTTCTCATTTCCCCTCATGCTTAAGTTTATGTTATCCATTAGACCCTTATCTTCTTCCCTAAGCTTCCAATGATCCAACTTGCCTTCCTTGTCCCCATGAAAGCTGATACCCTAAGTAGGTTAACAAGGTGCAGAGCTGGATGAACACAGCAGGCCAAGCAGCATCATAGGAGCAAAAAGGCTGACGTTTCGGGCCTAGACCCTTCATCTGATGAAGGGTCT
>NC_063360.1:31996279-32032356 GCF_021869965.1 Rhincodon typus | reverse complement strand
AAATTGTTGCGAGGTAACTGTCAAATATTAGATTCAAAATTGGAAGAACAGAATGCCAATGAAGTTGTTTTTTCGGTTCTCCAGCATCTGCAGTTCCTAATATCTCTGAAACACTACTTCATTGGCATTCTGTTCTTCCCATTTTGAATCTAATATTTGACAGTTACCTCGCAACAATTTCACCATAATGGAATAGGATTTTTCTTCTACACAGTCTGCTGGAACTATAAAACTGTTAACTGGATTGTATTTGTCAAGTCTAATATGCCACTGTCTATTAAAAGCTGTTAATTCTCAATTGTTGCAGTTCATCCAAGACTTGGATATTGCTCTCACATCTGCTTCTACTTTGCTCCTGGACAGTATCCAAGAAATACCTTGATAGGTAATGCCTCTCTCTCTCTCTCTCTCTACTGTTGAATTGCTCTCTCACATTGACTCTCCAATTCCTCCCACCTGCCAATCGCTTTCTAATTTTTTAATAGGATATTAATTTATGTGTGCTCTGCCTTCAGGCAGGCTCTTAGATCCTCTGCTAGTGCTCCATCTGGAGCTGTCTCCTTGGCTTTTGCTTTTGATGGTGGTTTTCCATTACTTTCCATCACTCTCAGAGGCAGGACAGGGAGAGAAGTCCTAGTTCAGCTCAGTCAGGACAGGATGCAAACCCACACTGCTAGTGTTGTTCTATACCACCATCTGAGCGAACTGACCCCTGACATAGATTAGACAGCATGGAAACTAGCTGTTTAGCTCCAAGCAGTCTATTTCATTGTTTATGTATCATGTAAGCCTCCTCCCATTTGCCCTTGTCTCTACTAGCATAAACTTCAAACCTCTTCTTTAAGCGTCTATTTAGATTTTAAACACATCTTTCCCATTCATTTCAACTACTCCTTGCAATAGTATGTTCCATATTCTCACCCCTCTATTTGGTAAATCAGTGTTTTCTGAATTCCCCATTGGATTTCTTGATGACTGTGTCTTGTTGATGGCTTGGTTACGATTTTTCCCGCAAGTGCAATATTGAAGATCCACATTACAAATTCTTTATTTGCCCATTGAGTCATAAAGTATTTGCAAAGGGACCCTTTGGCCCATAATGTTCATGCCAGTCAAGCAATCCTATAGTTATGATCCCTGGTTTTGAACTCCCCCGCAAGAGGAAACACCTTCTCAATGTCCACACTGTTGATTCCTTTTCTAACTGTAAAGTTTTCTTGGGTAGACTGTGCCAGTCTTTTCTGATAATTACAACCTCTCAACGGTGGTATCTTTATTATAAATCTTTATTTGCATCTTGATTGTAGAATTTTTGCCCTTGAAAGGGCAATTTGCTTACTTTATTTTCTCAATACACTTGACTGCTGTTGCATTTATCACCCAAATTATTCCCTTCTCCCACACAAAATGTGGATTCAGGCCTTGCATACAGTCCCACAAGTGTTGTTTGTGCGAGGGACTATCCCATCTGTATGAGCTAAGACATTGAATGTTATTATTGGAGCTGGGTCTGATCCCTTTCCCACCCAAAGTCTACAAATGGGGGATAGCAGTGAGGGGGACAGACAGGGAGATCACGGGTGTAGTAACACTTTTTAACATTCCTAACCCAGGACATTGGGGACAGTTGTTACACTCCCTGACTGTTGCAGTGAGCCAACTGAGCAAAGGTCAGGGATCAAACTGTGACCACAATGTGGCTCAGTACAAGGACACACCCATTCACAAACTACTGCCCAATGTCAAGTAACACCTTGACTATAAGTTGCAGTGATGGTCGAGATAGCTGGTGGTGGATATCCTTTGCTGATGACTCAGAGGTTCTCTTCTGTCAATTTGGTCAATGATATCACTCGTGACACTATTTTGCAGCTCTTGCAAATGCCCCACTTCACAAAAACAAGAGGGAAGCAGAATGGAAGAATGCAAATCAGCCAAAACCCACCTTTTGTTGGAAGAGCTTTTCTGGGCAGGAATACCCCATCACCTGAATCTTCAAGACCCATCTTTAGACTATTTCCGTTCATAAATTTACCATCATCAGGAATACAATCTCAGCAGGTCATGCGTGGTGTAGCCAACGCTGCCCATATATATGTTAGCAGAACACATATTATCTGTGATGCTGACACATACTGATCATTTAAGCATAAATATTTAGCAGCAGGAAATGGCCATTCAGCCCCTTAAGCCTACCCTGCCAATCAATAAGATCATGGTTGTTCTGATTATTCCACTATCCCACCTATGCCTGATAACTTTTCACTACTTTTCTTATGAAGAATCTCTCCATCTCCGCTTTACAAATATTCAAAGACTCTGCCTCACCACATTTTGAGGAAGAGAGTTCCAAACAACGACAACTTTCTGTGCGAAAACATTTCTCCAGCTCTCTGTCTGAAATGGGCAACCTCTTATTTTTAAACTGTGATCCCTAGTTCTTGCATCTCCAACAAAAGGAAAATTTTGTTCTCTCAGCATCGATCCTATGAAGACCACTCAGGATCTTAATGTTTCAATTGCCTTTACTCTTCTAAAATCCAGCAGATATAAACTTAACGCATCCAGCCTTTCCTCATAAGACAGGCCATAGACACAGAAGCACATTAATGAAACTGCTTATACTGTGCAGCGGTTTAGTGTTTGACAGTAGACATGTGGGACATTTTTTTCCCATTGTATTCACACAAGTACATACTGAGAGTTTGGGTCTGTAGCCATGGCAAAGGCATTTCAAGGACAAGTTCAACTACTTACAGTTACAAAGTGTCTTAAATGTAATAAAATGTCCCAAGGCATTCCACAGCAGCGTGTTGCAAACTAATTCTGATACTGGCCGTACAGGGAGATATTAGGACAAGTGCCCAAAAACTGTGTCAAGAAGGTAGATTTTAAGGAGTGCCTTATAGGAGGAATGAGAGGTTCAGAAAGGAAATCTCTAGAGCTTGGGTACTTGGCAGCTGAGGGCAAAGCCACCAATATTGGAGTGACAGAAATGGGGAATGAGCTAGAGGCTAGAATTGGAAGACTGCAGATGTCTGAGGGCTGTTCGGGGAGTTTGAGTTAAATAACAACATAAGAATTAGGAGCAGGAGTAGGCCCATTGAGCCGGCTCTGCCACCTGCTTACTCACCATAACACTTAATTCCTTTACTGTTCAAAAATCTATCTCTGATTTAACAAAAACAAAGTTGCTGGAAAAGCTCAGCAGGCCTGGCAGCATCTGTGAAGGAACGGTCACCAGACCTGAAACGTTAACTCTGTTTTCCTCCTTCACAGATGCTGCCAGCCCGGCTGAGCTTTTCCAGCAACTTAGCTTTTGTTCCTAATTTACAGCATCTGCAGTTCTTTTGGCTTTTATCTTTGATTTAAGATCATTCAATGAGGTAGCCTCAACTGCTTCACTGGGCAGGAAATTCCATAACCCTTTGGATCAAGAAGTTCCTCCACAATTCAGTCCAAAATCTGCTCCCCCTTATTTTGAGGCTATGCCCCCTCATTCTAGTTTCACCCATCAGTGGAAACAACCTCCCTGCTTCTACTTGAGTTAGACAGAGCTCTTGTTGTCTTACCGTGAAAATGGCACTGATTCGCTCTCATTTGGGTTTGTGTGGGGTGATACGCTCCCTGTCTCTCTCCCATGTTTCGGTCTGCCTTGTTTACCTTTTTTAAATCTTCCAAATTTACAATTTGCTTACGATTTTTGAAAATTTGTGAGTTGAAGGGACCTACACTTGTGTTTGGTGCCTGGACAGAGAGGAGGGATTGGACAGCTCGGTGTATTTGCACTCTATCCAGTGAAAGGACTGTGAGCGGACAGTTCACCACATTCCCTGCAAGGCCTCATATTTTGCTGGCTCTTTTGCTACTATCCTCATTTCCCTTCCTTAACCCTTTGAGGAGATGGTGTGGAAGTAATACTGTCACTGACCTAGAAATCAGGTGGCCCAGGTTAATGTTCTGAAGATATAGGTTCAAATCCCACTTCAACAGCTGGTGGAATTCAAACCTAGTTAATAAATCTGGATTACGGCGACTATTCCAGCCATCATCAATAGTGGTACAAACTCATCTTGCTCCCTGATGCTCCTTCGGGAAGGAAATTTGCCATTCTTAGCTGGCCTGGCCTACATGTAATTCCAGACCCACTGTGATATGGTTGACTCTTGACTGCCCTTCAAAATGGTTGAGCAAGCCACTGAACTGAAGGGGTAATTAGAGATGGGCAACTTTTATTTGTTCATAGGATGTGGGCATCACTGGCTAGTCCAACGTTTATTATCACCCTTAATTGTCCAGGGGCCTTATCAGTGACACTCACATCCCATGAAAGAAAAAGAAAAGGCCAGCTGTACTTTTCTTTTATTCACTCCTGGGTCATGGGCATTGTTGGTTGGTCAGCATTTATTGACCTTGAGAAGGTGGTGGTGAGCTATCTGAATTGTTGCAGTTCACATGCTGTAGGTTGACCCATGATGCCCTTAGGGAGGAAATTCCAGGATTTTGACCCAGCGATAGTGAAGGAACTGTGATATATTTCTAAGTCTGGATGGTGAGTGGCTTGGAGGAGAACCTGCAGGTGCTGGTATTCCAGGTATCTGCTGCCCTTGCCCTTCTGGGTGGAACTGGTCGTGGGTTTGTCTAAACAGCCTTAGTGAATTTCTGCAGTGCATCCTGTAGACAGTACACACTGCTGGTACTGAGCTTTGGTGGTGGACGGAGTGGATTCTTGTGGATGTAGTGCCAATCAAGTGAGCTGCTTTGTTGAATGGTGTCAAGCTTCTTGAGTGTTGTTGGGGCTGCACTCATCCAGGCAAGTGGGGAGTATTCTACCACACTCCTGACATGTGCCTTTAGATGGTGGACAGGCTTTGGGGAGTCAGGAAGTTAGTTACTCCCTGTAAGATTCCTAGTTTCTGACCTGTTCTTGTAGCCACAGTACTTATGTGACTAATCCAGTTCAACTTCTGGTCAATGGAACCTCCAGGATGTATTGTACTGAGGCACAGAATGGGAAGCCTCCTTCTGAGATCACTTAACAAAGCAGCTCCTGCTTTGGACTTCACAAGCTTCAAAATCTCCCCTCCCCCTACCGCATCCCAAAACCAGCCCAGCTCATCCCCGCCTCCCTAACCTGTCCTTCCTCCAACCTATTCCCTCCTCCCACCTCAAGCCCCACTCCCGCCTCCTACCTACTAACCTCATCCCGCCTCCTTGACCTGTCTGTCCTCCCTGGACTGACCTATCTCCTCCCTACCTCCCCACCTACACTCACCTTTACTGGCTCCATTCCCGCCTCTTTGACCTGTCTGTCTCCTCTCAACCTATCTTCTCCTCTATCCATCTTCTATCCACCTCCCCCTCTCTCCCTATTTATTTCAGAACCCCCTTCCCCTCCCCCATTTCTGAAGAAGGGTCTAGGCCCGAAACGTCAGCCTTCCTGCTCCTGTGATGCTGCTTGACCTGCTGTGTTCATCCAGCTGTACACCTTGTTATCTAAGATCCTGCCCACCTGCTGGTTCCCACTGACTGAGATTCCCCCTATGTTTGATTCATGGGTTATTCTGAGGTCATCTGGGGCAGCCTAGGGCTAGTGAGGGAAAAAGACAAATTTGCATTTATATAGTACCTTTCACATCCTCCGTGAGCCCAAAACACTTAACAGCCAAACAAGTAGTGGCTGTTATATATTCTTTGTGTGGAGGGACTGTCTTATGAAAAGAGATTGAGTAAGTCAGGCCTGTAACCATTGGAGTTTAGAAGAATGAGAGGTGCCCTTATTGAAAGTGACATGATTCTTAGGGATTTGCCAGGGTAGATATAGAGAGTTTGTTTTCTCTTGTGGGAGTGTCTAGAATCACAGGGTACAATGACACAGCAAGGGCTTGCCCATTTAAGACAGAGATGAGGAAGAGTTTCTTCTCTCAGAGAGTAGTGAGTCTGTGGAACTCTTCATTGCAGACGGCTGTTGAGGTTGAGATGTACAGATTGTTAATCTGTAAGGGAATCAGAGGTTGTGGGGAAAAGGCAGGAAGTTGGGATTGAGGATAATCAGATCAGCCGTGGTCTCGTTGAATGGCATAGCAGGCTCAATGGGCTGAATGGCCTATTTCTGCTCCTATATCTTATGGTCCTACAGAGTGCAGTCAAATGCTGTTTGTTTGGAGGCACAGCAAGGTCATTACAAATGAGATGGATAACCAGGTAAAACATTTTTTCAATAGTGTTCATTGAAGGGTAAATTTTAAGCTGGTTCTGGGAACACTCTCTCCTCACGTTTGTCGTGTTTATGGTCACTTGAACAGGCAATTTGTGATCCAACCTCTCAAATGAAAATTGGTGCATCTGTCAATGTAGCAAAGCATTAGCTGTGAGTAAATGCTCAGGAGTAAGAGTAAATGAGTAAACATCTCTGAGTCGGAATTAGAATTCAAATTAGAATTAACTTTTTTTACCACAGGTACCCAAATGAATACAGTGAAAAATCTGCAAGTCTCTACTTATGGTGCCATTGGTACCTAGGTACAAGTTCTTAGGTGAAAAACTTAGAAAAAGAACAAACTAAATTCTCCAGCATTGCAGATAATGTTCGAGTCCCACTTTGGAGAGATAACAACAACTCCAGGATGAGAACACCAAATGGGAGTGATGCAGGATTTGAACTGGTGTTTCTGGATAAAATGTTATTCTGATGTCTTGTCTGCCCACTTTAGTTGGATGTACAAGACTTGATTTGATTTGTTTTGTCTCATGTACCGAGATACAGTGAAAAGTATTGTTTTGAGTGCTAACCAGACAAATCATACTTTACGTAAGTACATCAGAGTAGTGGAACAGAATGCACAATGTAGTGTTACAGCTGCAGAGAAGGTGCAGAGAAAGATCAACACTAATATATGAGAGGTCCATTCATAAGTCTGGTAACAGTAGTCTGATGGCATTACTTGATAGGAAGGGAAATTCTTGTGCTGCTCTGACCACCATTGATTATTCAACCAATGTTGATAGAATACAGCATGGTAACAGGCCCTTCAGCGCACCAACACGCAAAGGCTTTCTAAATTTCGGCAAAGATCTGTAGCTCGGGTTGTGGATGAGGTTGTTGACTTGCTCACCGAGCTGGCTTGTTCTCGTTCAGACGTTTCGTCACCATGCTAGGTGACATCATCAGTGGAGCCTCCGACGAAGCGACGTTATTCTACTCCGTTTGGAATTAATACTGTCCGGTCTGTTATGGTGAGTAGTGTCATTTCCGGTTTTGATCTGTGTGGGTTTATATATGGGGTCCAATTCTATATGTTTGTTGATTGCATTATGGGTAGAGAACCATGCCTCTAGGAATTCCCGCGTGTGTCTATGTTTGGCTTGGGCTACTGCGGTTACTTTGTCCCAGTTAAACTGATGGCCTTCATTGTCTGAGTGTACTGATATTAAGGAGAGTTTGTTGCGCCGTTTTGCTGCTAGCTGATGTTTGTGTATTCTGATGGCTAGTTCCCTTCCTGTCTGTCCGATGCAATGTTTGTGACAGTCATTGCATGGTACTTTGTAAACCGCATTGGTTCTGCTTGTTGTGGGAATGGGGTCTTTAATCCTTGTGAGTGTTTGTCGTAGAGTGTCTATGGACTTGTGGGCCACCATGATTCCTAGTGGTCTTAGGAGTCTTGTTGTCAGTTCTGATATGTTCCTGATGTAGGGCAGTGTGGCCATATGAAGGCTTTCTAAACTGAAAACCTTTGTCTCTACACTGTCCATATCGCTTAATTCCCCGCCATTCATATATCTGTCAAGATGCCTCTTAAACGTTGCTATTGTATCAGTCTTCACTAACACCTCTATAAACGCATTCCAGGCACTTACCACCCTCTGTGTTTAAAAAAAAAGTGCCTCTCGCATCTCCTTTAAACTTACCCCCTTTTACCTTAAAACTATGTCCCCTACCAATTGACATTTCTACCCTGGGAAAAAGACTTTGACTTTCCATTCAATCTATGCCCCTCATAATTTTGTAGACTTCTCCCTCAGCCTCCAATGTTCGAGTGAAAACACACCAAGTTTGTCCAATCTCTCCTCATAGCTAATACCCTCCAAACCAGGCAACATCTTGGTAAACCATTTCTGAACCCTCTCCAAAGCCTCCACATCCTTCTTGTACTGTGGCAACCAGAATTGTACGCAGTATTCCAAATGTGGGCTGACTAAAGTTCTACACAGCTGCAACATGACCTGCCAATTTTTATACTCTATACCCCGACTGATGAAGGCAAGCATGCCATATTTCTCAACCACCTATGAACTTGTGAAACTAGATACAATTAGTGGGAGCTTGCTCGCTGTAAGTATCTTGCTACACTTTCTGCTTTACAAAAGTGGCTATGTTACAAAAAGCATTTTGTTGTCGCTGAGGGGCTCTGGGGCATCTTGAGGTCATGAAAGATGTGTACTGCAAATCTTTTTTAACCGAACACTCCCTTAGCCTCAGCACCCACGCCTAGCGTCGAACATCAAGAAAAGCCTCAGGGCAAGGTTCTTTGCTGAGGGCTGTGGGAATGTGTTGCCAAGGCAAGGAACAGATTTGCACCAGTGTTCATTTTTTCACTCAGCAAAGTGACAGGCACGTTAAAACCAGATACTGTTTTTAAATCAAAATAGGTGATTGTCCACTTCTAACCAGTGACACTTGGCAGATCTGAATTGTCAGAGGTGTCGCGAGGCTACACACTTTGATAGCCTGTCATAATAACCAGACTTCAAGATGATTGTTCGAGAGGGATTATCAGGACAAGGTTACAAGGGTGATTCTGAAACAGTTATCAGGCTGCCTGTTGACAGAGCTATCAATCCTAATGCTCTGCAGAGGGACTTCTACGTGGCAATTTCTGACAACCGTTCCTTCTTTTTAATTTCTCGCCTTCCCAACAGATGGTACAGAGCAATTTGCTTTATTTATTCACTTGCCTTTTAGTTTAAATGCCGCCTCCCACCCCCAGCCTCCCCAGGTCAAATGAATAGTATTTGGACCCTTTCGTAAATCAAGACAGTTCACGGTCTACTGAAAAGCTGGAGAAAATTCTTGGGGAGATGTGCTGCCCATTGCCTTACCTTTCCTCCTTCAAACCTTAGACTCAGCTGTTGGAGTGTACATTGAAGCATGAGGAGCCTGGTGAACCTCATCAGAGATAGTAAGAACTGCCCATACTGGAGTCAGAGATAACACAGTGTGGAGCTGTAAGAACACAGCGGGCCAGGCAGCATCAGAGGAGCAGGAAAGTTGACGTTTTGGGTTGGGACCCTTCTCTATTTATTTCTGAGCTCCCTTCCCGCTCCCCCATTTCTGAACAAGGATCCCGACCCGAAACGTCAACTTTCTTGCTCCTCTGGTACTGCCTGGCCCGCTGTGTTCCTCCAGCTCCACACTGTGTTATCTTGTGAACGTTATGTTTGCCCTCAGCACATAGGCACCTCTGCCAAGGTAGTAGTGGTGTAGTGGGAATGACACTGGACTAGCAAATCCTGAGTAGAAACCTAAAGAACTGTGGATGCTGTAAATCAGAAACATGAAATTGCTGGAAAAGGTCAGCAGGTCTGGCAGTATCTGGGGAGAGAAATCAGAGGTGACGTTTCGAGTCACGTGACCCTTCCTCAAGAACCAGGACAATTAGGGAAGGAGCAATAGATGCTGGCCCAGCCAGAGATGACTGTATTCCATGAATGATTATGAAGGAAATTACCATTCATTCTTTGTTTCTGTGCCCCCTTGGAGGGTACTAAGTGCCAATCACAAGCTCAATCCCCCTTTTTTGAGGGACATTAATGAACCAGTTGAGATTTTACATCAACTCTTCATTGATCATTTAGGAATAAAAGAATTAAGAGCAGGAGTGGACAAAGTGGCCCATTGAAACCAGTTCACCAATCAATGCAATCAGCTGATCTTTTACTTCGGCTCCACTTCTCTCGATTCAAACCCATTAAAAAAACAGTAAACTGATCATCATCACTTTGCTATTATTTCCCATATCAATCCTTTCAGAGATGTTATTAGACATCTCTGAAGCAGGAGGGACTTAAACCCATGCCCCTTGGCTCAGAGACAGAGACACTACTATTGCACTATAGCAGCGTCCCCCCCCCATCTTCATGTTGCTGCTTTTGGGTTTAAATTTGCTGCAAGCTTCCTACATTACAGTGATGACTATACGCTAAAGAAACACTTAGTTCAAACAATACTAGCTGGATGAGGGTAAGGATTAAGCATAGAGGTAAGGGTGGGGGTGGCTGTTGGAGGGGTCTGGTGATTCACAATCACCTATAACTTACAATTTATCTTGTTGAATCACAAAACTATGATCACTCATGGTCCAGCACGAACACATGAACACATAAACACATCCTGAAGTCTTCCACAAGCTGTCCTGCAAATACGAGACCAAGGGTGCACCTTGAGCAATATGGTGGCTCAGTGGTTAGCACTGCTGCCTCACAGCACCGATTCCACTGTTAGGTACTATCTGCGTGGAGTTTGGACATTCTCCCCTGCGGGGTACTCCAGTTTCCTCCCACAATCCAAAGATGTGCAGGCTAGGTGGTTTGGCTGTGCTAAATTGCCCTGCAGTGTGAGCAGGATGTGTAGGTTAGGTGGATTAGCCATGGGAAATGTAGGGTTACAGGGATAGGGTAGAGGAGTGGGTCTGGGTGGGATATTCTTCAGAAGGTCGGTGTGGATGATGAGCTGAATGGCCTGCTCCCACACTGATTAAGGAACATGGCAGTATAAAATACGGCACAACCTTTAAAATATGAGACTGAAAGGGTAGCTCTGAGGAAGCGTTCTTATCAAACGTGAAAGGTTAACTCTCTTTTCTCTCTTCACACAGATTTTACCAGACCTGCTGAGCTTCTCTAGCATTTTCTGTGTTTCTTATGCAATTAATAGTTTCTACTTTAATATGTGTTAAAACAAAATTGTGCTTCTAAATGAAATATACTCAAAGTGATAAATATCTGTTAAAGTTCCCATACACAAAAAGGAGAACTGGGATAATCAGAGACAACAAGGTGCAGGGCTGGATGAACACAGCAGGCCAAGCAGCATCATAGGAGCAGAGAGGCTGACGTTTCGGGCCTAGACCCTTCATCAGAAAAGGGGGAGGGGAAGGGGGTTTTGAAATAAATAGGGAGAGAGTGGGAGGCGGATAGAAGAGGGATAGAGGAGAGGATAGGTGGAGAGGAAACAAACAGGTCGAAGAGGCGGGGATGGGGCCAGGAAAGGTGAGTGTAGGTAGGGAGTTAGGAAGGGGATAGGTCAGTCCAGGGAGGACGGACAGGTGAAGGGGGCGGGATGAGGTTGGTCGGTAGGAGATGGAGGTGCGGCTTGGGGTGGGAGGAGGGGATAGGTGGGAGGAAGAACAGGTTAGGGAGGCAGGGACGAGTTGGACTGGTTTTGGGATGCGGTGGGGGGAGGGGAGATTTTGAAACTTGTGAAATCCACATTGATACCATTGGGCTGCAGGGTTCCCAAGTGGAATATGAGTTGCTGTTCCTGCAACCTTCGGGTGGCATCGTTGTGGCACTGCAGGAGGCCCAGGATGGACATGTCGTCTGAGGAATGGGAGGGGGAGTTGAAATGGTTCGCGACTGGGAGGTGCAGTTGTTTGTTGCGAACCGAGCGTAAGTGTTCTGCAAAGCGGTCCCCGAGTCTCCGCTTGGTTTCCCCGATGTAGAGGAAGCCACACCGGGTACAGCGGATGCAGTATACCACATTGGCAGATGTGCAGGTGAACATCTGCTTGATGTGGAAAGTCTTCTTGGGGCCTGGGATGGGGGTGAGGGAGGAGGTATGGGGGCAGGTGTAGCACTTCCTGCGGTTGCAGGGAAAAGTGCCGGGTGTGGTGGAGCTGGAGGGGAGTGTGGAGCGGACAAGGGAGTCACGGAGAGAGTGGTCCCTCCGGAAAGCAGATAAGGGTGGGGAGGGAAAGATGTCTTTGGTGGTGGGGTCGGATTGCAGATGGCGGAAGTGTCGGAGGATGATGCGTTGGATCCGGAGGTTGGTGGGGTGGTACGTACCACTGGGATAATCAATGGCCTTTTCCCATTCCCGCTCTGGTTGTTTCCTCCAGGTCAGATCCTACACTGCAGTACTAGCAGTTGTCTGCAGGTGGTGGCACTGAGCAGTTACTGCTGGTGGCTCACTGGCACCACCTGCAGAGAAGTGGAGGTACAGCAGTTATTTGGAAATGGGAATCAACTAATGAAGAAAATGAACTAATCATTTGTTTCCCTGTCATTAGTTGGCCATAAGAGAGTACAGCTTGGGACATCTTCTTGAGCCATAGTGAAGGGACTTTTTGACTGCCATTAAACAGGTAGGGAGCTCCACGATTAGCCTAATGACAGTGAATAACACTAGCTGTTTAGCATAAAACTCCGGATGGTGTGTAGCTTAGGAGCTTAAAAGGGAGGCATTCTCACGGCCCTGTCCTGCTAGGGGTTAGAGGTCACAAGTTCCGGACATACTGGGGGTGGGGGGGGGAATGCCATCGTGGTTGGCCCAGTAGTAAGCACTGCTGCCTCAAAGCGCCAGGGACCCAGGTTCAATGCCTGCCTTGGGCAACTGTTTGGAGTTTGCACATTCTCCCAGTGTCTGTGTGGATTTCCTCTGGGTGCTCCAATTTCCTCTCACAGTCTGAAGATGTGCAGGTTAGGTGGATTAGGCATGGGAAATGCAGGGTCTGGCTGGGATGCTCTTCAAAGGGTCAGTGCAGACTCAATGGACTGAATGGCCTGCTTCCACACTGTATGGATTCAATGAGTTTTTGCAGTGCATCATATAGATTGCACAGAAACGTGTACAGGAATGAGCTTCACTGTCTTCGGGCCAGCTTTACTTTATCTTATCTGGAATAATCTGTGAAGACATGGCCCCATACATTGGTTACCAGAGAGGAGAGGGCATCCCCCACGTTAACTCTCCCCAAAAGTACTTCATCTTGGCCCATACTCACTGCTTCCTTCAGGGATAGTAAGAACTGCAGATGCTGGAGTCAGAGTCAATAGAGTGTGGAGCTGGAGGAACACAGCAGGTCAGGCAGCATCAGAGGAACAGGAGAGTCGATGTTTCGGGCCTGGACCCTTCGTCAGGACTGCTGGGGGTGGGCACACTGTATTGTCACGGCTTCCTTATAGGCTTGTGCAATCATTTCAAGTACTCTGACAGAAGGGGCAGCAAAGTGGAGTTGGGATCAGCTATATTCCGATTGAATAGGCAGTCAGGCCTAGGGGGCAGCAGCCTACTCAGGGGTCTTATTGAATTCCTTTTCGAAAGTCATAATTGAACCCATGTCCATTACACTCCGTGCATTCCAGATCCCAACCATTCACTGCGCTAAGAAGCTTCCCCGCATGTTGTTGTTCTGGCAGTGACCTTAAATTGGCGTCCTCTAACTTCTGGTCCTCTGTAAGCGAGAGGTTTCTCTCTGTTATAGACCCTTATAATATCAAGTACCTCTATCACATCTCTCACCTTTCTCTTGTTGTAGTCAACCCATGAACAGCTTCTCCTCATAACTGAAGTGCAACAAAATATTTCACTGGGTTAACCACCTGAGATCTTTCAAAAGTGGTTGAGGCCATATGCCATGAGGAGCAGAAGCAGGCTATTCAGCCCATTTAGTCTGCTCTACCATTCAACGAAATTATGGCCAGTGTGGCAATTCTCAAATTGATTCTCCAAAAACTTTTCCCCATAACCTCAACAAGTAGAGAGAGCAATTAATAAAGCATACACTATTCCAGGCTTCATTAATGGGGAACAGAGTACAACAGCAGGGAGGTGATGGTGGACTTAAAGGTATTAGATTGCTGCTTAAACACCAAATTCCTGGGCACCACATGTTAGGCAGAATGTGAACGCACCGGGGAGAGCAGACAGAGAGAGAGAAAGAAAGAAAGAGAGATAGAGAGAGCAGACAGAGAGAGGGAGTGCACAGAAGAGGTTTACAAGGATCAGTGTGGGGATGATAAATTTCATTTAGTGACATAGACTGGAGAAATTGGAGCGGTTTTCCCTCAGAGACGAGATCTGATAGAAGTTTTCAAACTCATGAGAGGTCCGGACAGAGTGACTAGGAAGAAACAGATCCCACTCAAACAGATCAAGAAATAGAGGGCACAATTTTAAAAAGTGTTGGCAAAATAAACAAATACAGGGTGAGTTGGGGCAGAAGAAAAGTTGAGTGTGGCTTGGGTCCAAAATGCACAGCCTGGAAGTTTGGCAGAGGCTCTTTCAAATGAGACATTCAAGAGGGCATAAGTAAAAACAACAAACAGGTGACTTGCACCAAGTTAAAGTGCTCAGAGCCAGGAGTATTTACAGTGGCCCAAATAGCTTCCTTTTACACCATAACAATGCTGTGATGTCTCAAAATAGTTACGAGTTCACTGCACGGGTTCCTGTGAGCTCAGTGTATATACACACCCAAACAGAGGGAGTACTACAAAGGTTGACCTGCTGATTCCTGGTGGGCTTGTGCTACAAGGACAGATTGACGAGACCACGGCTATATTCTCTCCAGGTTTGACGAACGAGGGGTAATATCATTCAGACATCCAAAACTCGACTGGGAGCTTGTTTCCTTGGTTTTGGGTGCTGGTGGCTCGAACAGTCTGAGAAATAAGGGGAAAGCCCTTTTCAGATTAAATTTAGGAGGAATTTCTTCACTCAGTGGGTGCTGAACCTTTGGAATACTCAACCCCAGAGGGCAGTGGGGTCCAGACAACATACTCTAGACAGATTCCTAGATATTGAAGGCAACAGAAGACTTGGGAAAATGGGCCACAGATAGCTCCTCCCACTCTCCGTTCAAACAAGAACTGCAGGTTACTTCGCATCCACTTGCAAGGGATGACGTGACCTCAGCCGAGTGTCTCCACTGAGAGAGAGCGCCTCTGACACCACAGCATACCCTAAAACTCCGAGAGTGTGGGTCTAGGTTGTTGCACTCCAAGTACTAAAGTGAGACTTGAACCTTTTGACCGACGGAGACAAGGGTACAGTCCATCAGCTGCAGAGGATGCGGAGTCGGGTGACGGTAATTCTTAAGAGGCCTCTGGCTGGAAATATTTAAATGTTGGGAAGAGGGAGAAAATGGGGGGAAAAGGAGCGATGGGGAAGGTTGGGATATCTTCCAACAGCAAACCCAAAAACACCGCCAACCACACAAATTCAGTACAGGACAGTCCTTGTAAGTCTTTAACAGAATTTTTTTTTTTTAATAGGCAAAGATTAGATGCCCATCTGATCTCATTCCCGAAGAAAAAGGATTTTTAAAACCATGAGTATGCAAAAAAATCTCTAGTTACTAACAAAGGTTCTCAACATACAATTCACACAATACAACTATATGTACAGGCACTTTACACATCATCATTTTCACATATGTACACTTCAATATATTATTATATAGACAATTTGCAATCTGAGGGTATACACATTCACTACATGAGGGTTGTTGCTAAGACGAGACATGCCAGGTAAATGAGGGCTGTCTGGTGACAGGGTGGAGCTCCATTCCTGCCCTCCTCAGTCCTGGGGGAGCTGTGCAATTTGAGAACATTGAGGTGCAGTGCTTTCAGGTCCTCCAAGGCTCCGTGGGCGGCCATGGAGAATGCCGGATCCCCCGTTGTCAGGAGGTCGAAGACGCAGGACTGGAAGTACACGTCCTCCACCTGGAGGATCTCCCGGCACTTGGCCGTGGCGCTTTCCACTGTGTACACCTGCTGGGGGTGCTGCAGCTTGGCACTGGACGGGCTCCTGGATAGTGTGTGCTCCTTGATAAGCTCGTTGCGGGGGCAGCCGTGCAGGCAGAGCTGCAGGCACACGCTCTCGTCCGCATAATTCAAAGTCTCCTCGGGGACCCTGATGGCAAAGGTCAGGTAGTCTCCCACCTGGCGCACAATGATGGTGGTGCCAATGTAATGGGCTTGGATTTCGACCTGGGCAGTGCCTGCTTTACCAAGTATTCTCAGGCTGTTCTCGCCTTCCTTCTCGCTGCCACCTGTTGTGCCGTCCACAAATGCTGATGGAAGGTCATTCGTGGTTGCTTGATAAACCTTCTGCTCTGTGCAGCCCTGGAAGCTCTTGAATATGATTGTAATCTGCGAAAACCAAAAAAAAACACACACACAAGGGTCAGGATTAATAAAAGGCATCGCAAAATTTCTGAAGTATCTCACAAAACATTTCCACAGTCCCACGCACATTAGAGGGGCTAGCAAAGGCCCAAACAAAAAGGGTGAATGCCTCCTGCTGTGCTGTGTCATTCCATGTTAAAGGTGGCGTGACTGGACAAAATGAATGCAGAGCCAAAGGGCTGAGGTGACAAGCAGAAATCTGGTCAATGTCATCCAGGGAGTGCCGAGTTCTCGGACATAGAAAACTGTCGAGTCCACAGAATTGAACGTTTGAGGAGTTAGATATAGTTCCTGGAGCTCAAGGAGGCAAAGGGTACGGAATGAAAGCAGGAACAGGGTACTGAGTTGGATGATCAGCTATGATTGAATATTCGATCCTGAGGGGCAGAGCAGGCTTGAATGGCCCATTCCTGTTCCCATTTTCTATGTTCTCCTAAGTTTTGAGCAGTGAGAACAAATCTGAGAGAATGAGGCTGCCATTTACGGAGATGAAGAGATTGATGTAACAAGGCCCACACAGTTTGTATCCAGCAACATCTCCCACTGATGGCTGGGTCGGTCTGGTTTCAGATCAGAGAACAGATATCAGCCTCAGAAATTCAGGAGTGTATGAAACCATTTAGCAACTCTCAACATTTAAAAGAGGATTGAAGAGACATGCTATAATCTGAAAAAAACCCAATCCTCCTGGGGCACCCTAATTACTGATGGCCAGATGTTCATTTGAATAAAGGCTCCCCTTTCTTTACATGTATAAAAAAAGCTAACATTTGTTAAAGACGAATTTGTGAAGAGTTTTTTCTAACCATTATTTGTCACTATTTCAAAACCTCTTACTATTTTTAAAAAGAAAATCATATTGAAATGCAGTGGATAATAGTCCTTGAAGTCTGTGAAGGCTTTATCCTAAAGGATTCAGTCACACCTGAACATCAAACAAAGGCGAGATAAGCAAGCTTTGTTTTAACCGGCACCTTGTAGAAGTTCCCTCTTGATAAACTGGCAAAACAACCAATACCGCGTTTACTGTATTATCGCAATCTCTGCCGGAGGGTGCAAGTGAGAAGGCGCACTGCCAGTAAGTTCTATTTAAGGTGAAGTTTCATAATTACTTTTTTTTTGGAAGTGATTTGTGCTGTAATTAAAGTATAACAGTGATTTGTATACCCCCTGCATTAGGTTTCTATTACTTAGTGTGTGCTTTTACATTACTTATATGGACCTCTTGGGTCAACCACAATATTTCATCAACTGGTACACTCCTGGTTCCATAGGTGCCGGTAATAAAAAGTTTGATTTCGTTTTCTTGAAGGTTCTGGTTTTTTTTTTATGGTTTGGAGAAAGCCGCGAACTGGTCTTTAGATTGAACAGACAGGAGTAACTGGATAAGCTAAAATTTGTCAACTCCCGAGATCAACCGTGGATTAAATGACTTCCACGATGTTAGAACATACTGGCACTCAAAGTTGTTTTGATGCAACCCTACAGCAATTAAATAGATGCATTAAATATATTGTTTAATTACAGAGTGACAGCAGCTGGCAAAACAAATCTTTATTTAAAAACTGCTCACTGCAACAAGTGTTCTAGGCACTCCAAACTCCCATTTCAAAGACCATTTCTCTGACGTATCGACTTCATCGACATGTACCTGGGGCCTTGGGCACCACAAGTAATTCTGATTAATATTGCACAAGAAACTTACAAGAACAGATTATGCAAAAATGCATAGAATCGACAGGGCAGAACAGGCCATTCAGTGCAGGTGTTAATTCTAAAACAAAAATTATTGGTTGGAAGTTTGTTACTGTCAAGGCCAGCATTTGCTACCCGTCACCGAGTTGCCTTGGTCAGCCATTTCAAAAGGGTGTTAAAAGTCACCCACATCCTCATGTTTATGCTCCATATTATTCACTTCCATTGCAATTAGCACATCCCTCCATATCTTTCACTCTTGTTTAGCCAACTTCCCTTAAATGCATCATTGCCTATTTATCTCAACTATACTGTTAGCAAGCTCCGCATTCTCGCCACCCTGAGGAAGGAATTTCTCCTGAATTCCTCGTTGAATTTACCTGAATCTTGGATGTAACCCCCAGATCTTCCTTCCATCCATTCGTAGGTGAGGTGAGAGGAATTAAAGACTGTCTTGCCTAAACCTCTTTACTCTGACCAAAACTGAATGCCAGGTAGGAAGGAAAGGAACAGGGACGCGAGGAGATGTTTTTCGGTTTTGATTGGGTGGTTCAATCTCAGGGTTTTATGAATGGCAACCACTAACATACAGTACAGGAGGAGAAAACCAAGGCATTTCATTGATAGAGAAGCCCCATTGCTTTAGTGTCAAGGCAGTACTATAGAATCAGACTGGATTCAAATACACATTTCCAATAATTTGCAGTGGCTGATGATCTTTGACTGCTTTGGATTTGGACAATGAAGTACTCAGACTAACTTCTTTTGTCAAACACCAGAATAATTTTTTTTTAAAAAACTCATTGTCAGCATCAATAAAGTATTTAAATCACAACGGATGCACGAACGGGTGTGTGTTCGGAGCTCATGCTGTCAGGGTGAGCCCACCAGTGTCAAAGCTTCTTTTTCTAAAAAAAAGTGGTCACCTTGGCTAATGTCTCACTTCTCATCGGTTGGGTGCCAAGGATTAGTGCAACACTGACTTATGATTAATAATCTCAAAGATTCTCACAAACTAGTGTGTTCTGGCTCTTCCAGGGATTGAGTGGTGCAGTGGTAGTGACCTTATCTCTGAGCCAGGAGGCCTCTGTTGAAGTTCCCCCTGCTCCAGAGGTGTGGCATAACATCTCCTTGAACAGTGATTAGAAAATATCTATTTCACATGACATTTGGACCAATTAAGCTCCCAAATTAACGCTTGCATTTATATAGCTCCTTTCACACCACAAGGTCATCCCATTGTACTTTAGAGGCAGTGCCTTTCCTGTCGCAACATGGGGAATTCCCATAGTTTCCCAAACTATGGGAAAATCACTTGCTTTAATGATAAGCTTCAGCCAAAGTTCACAGAAAAAAAATTCAAAAGGGCAGGGGTTGTAAGTGTCATTTTCTTATATGGCCATTGAAGAGACAGGACTTTGGGTTAAAATCTCAGATGAACGATGGCATCTCTCAACAAGTGGGTTGCATAGCAGTTCAGTTGTTAGCACGGCTGCCTCACAGCACCAGGACCCAGTTTGATTCCACCCTCGGACAACTGTCTGGGTGCAGTTTGCACGTTCTCCCTGTCCTCTTCGTGCTCCAGTTTCCTCCCACAGTGCAAAGATGTACAGGTCAGGTGGATTGGCCATTGTTAAATTGCTCATAGTGTCCAGGGATGTGCGGATTAGATGGATTAACCATGGGATATGCAGGGTGGGAGTGGATCTGGGTGGGATGCTCTTCAGAAGCTCAGTGTGGACCCCATGGGCCAAATGGCCTGCTTCCACACTGTAGGGATTCTACGATCAACAGTACAGCACTGGGACTGTTATCCTAGGATTACATGCTCCAGTGTCAAGAGTGTGATTTGAATCCACAACTTTGCACCTCATCAGGTGGGAATGTTACCAACTGGGCTGCAGTTGATATACAAGTTGACGTGGGCTAGTTATTGGGCGTTTCTAAAAAAAAACAAACATGTTGCTGATGGTTTAAAGCTTACACATCAGGATTAAAGGAAGAATGCCAATCACAATTTATACCAGAGGGGGAAATGACCGGTTGAGGTGATGCCATGGAGAAGCAATAGGGAATATCAGACTCCCCAGAATCCCACATAATTTAAAAAATGTGCAAGGCTTGAACATGTTCCTCTTGTTTGCAGAGAGAGCGGGTATGGACGCTGCTCTAGCAAACTAAATGTGCCACACCATGAGCTGGACCAAATATATTGACTCTGTTGTTACTGCAGTTAATAACACACTTAGGTCTGTTCAGCTATCCAATTATGGAATCAAATCTAACCATATTCATTTGGTTTTGGATTTTGCAGTTTATACTCTTATTGTGAGCAACCCTACCCAGCATCTCAACGACACTTGTTTATCCCAATGAGTTTAGGGTGAAAAGCTTTGGCAATACTTCTCACTTCTCAACAACCCTCCATTTATGTCCTTGAATCTATTTAAGTGTAATGTTTTGTCTTTAGGGTTACCATCTCTACCAGCCTTTTAAGCAGCAACTTGCAGAGACCTACAACCCTCTGGTGAAAATTTATTTGTTCAAGTCCAGTCTAAACTTCCTGCTCCTTACTTTAAAACTGTGCCCATGGCTACTGACCCCTTACACATCCTGTCTATGCCCCTTAGAACGTCATACATCCCATCTTTGGAGTACAGGAACAAGGATGTTTTTACTGCAATTATACAGGGCATTGGCGAGACCACACCTGGAATATTGTGAGCAGGTTTGGTCTCCTTATTTTGTGCTGCAGAAGGAGTGCAGCAAAAGTTTACCAAATTAATTCCTGGGATCGCTGGACTGATGAATGAGGATTGAGTCAGTTAGGATTGTATTCACTGGAGTTTAGAAGAACAAGGTGAAATCTATGAAATTCCGAAAGGACTAGGCAGGTTCGATGCAGGAAGGATTTGCTTGATGGTGGATGAGTCACAGGTAAGGATCAGGGGAAAACCTTTTAGGACTGAAACAAGAAGAATTTCTTCACCCAGAGAGTGGTGAGCCTGTGGAACTCACTATCACAGAAATCAGTCGAGGCTAAGCTATTGTACTTTCATGGAGGTACATATAGCTCGTGGCTAAAGGGATCAAGGGATATGGGGGTAGGGTGGGATTAGGGTATTGAGCTTGAAAATCAGCTGTGATCATACTGCGGCAGACCAGGGTCAAGGGGGTCAAATTGCCTACTTACACTCCTATTTTCTATATTTCAATCAAATCCATCCCTCCCTGCGGCCTTCTCTGCTCTAAAAGGAAGCGAACTGCAGTCTATCTAGTTTCTCTTCATAAGTGAATCACTCCAGCCCAGGCAACATCCAAAACAAATAGGAAGTGGAGTAGGTCATTTGGCCCTTCGAGCCTGCTCTGCTGTTCAATACGATACGAATGGCAAACCCAACATTCCTCATATCCACTGCATTTTCTCTGTGACCCTTCATTGCCCTATGGATCAAGAAACCCCCTCAGCCTTAAATATACACAAGAACTCTGCGGCAATGAGTTCCAAGGATACTCCCCCTCTGGGGAAATTTCTCATCTCAGTCTTAAATCAGCATCCCTTTATGCTGAGACTATGCTCTCTGGTCCTCGACCTTCTCTCATAAGGAGAAACATCCTACCAGCATTTATCCCTTTAAGAATCCTGTGTATCAATGAGATCACCTCTTATTCTTCTAAACTTTGGTGAGTAGAGACCCATCCCGTTTAGCCTTTTCTCATAAGACAATCCCTCCATGCCAGGGACCATCCTAGCAAACCTTCTCTGACCCGCCTCCAATGAAATGATATCCTTCCTTAAAAAAGGAGACCAAAACTTCAGTAACTCTAGATGTGGTCTCAGTGGCACATCCTGGTGAATCTCCTCTGCACCTTCTGTACAGCAATCACATCCATCTTTCTGGAAAGGACATGTGCGAACCAGATTAGATTGTTGTTACAATAATGTCACCATTACAGGGACTAGTTCAGTATTCTAGATTTTATTGATGGAACTTAAATTCCACAAGCTGTTAATACGAATCGATGTCCCAAAAAGGCACCATATAAATAGACTCATAGCATCAGATGTACGGCACGGAAACAGACCCTTTGGTCCAACAGGTCAATGCCAACAAAATATCCCAAATAAATCCTGTCCCATTTGCCAGCCTTTGACCCATATCCCTCTAAATCCTTCCTACTTACATACTCACTCAGATGCCTTTTAAATGTTGAGATTATACCAGCCTCCACCACTTCCTCTGGCAGTTCATTCCACACACGCACCACCCCGTGTGAAAATGTTGCCCCTTAGCTCCCTTTTAAATCTTTCCCCTCTCACCTTAAACCTATGCCCTCTAGTTTTGGACTCCCCCACCCCATGGAAAAGACCTTGTCTATTGACCCTATTCACGCACCTCATGACTTTACATAGCTCTATAAGGTCACCCCTCAGCCTCAGACACTCCACGGAAAATAGTCCCAGCCTATTCAGCCTCTCCCTATAGCTCAAACCCTCCAAACCTGGCAATATCCTTGTAATCTTCCATATCTTCCTTTCTAATATCAGATAGGTGGGTTGAACTCTGGTAATAAGCAGAACTAAACAGGCAATGTCCGGCCTTAAAGCAAACCAACACAGTTCAACAATACTCCAGACCAGCAAGAGGTCCTACAACTAAGCCTCGAGTGTTTGAGTTTGGAGGAAGTGTTGGAGGAAGGGGACAACCGAGATGGTCAATTCCTTCTGTGTTTCAAACAAGGAACTGGCTTGATTGTGAAGCCATTTGCAATCAGATTTCCACCACCTGGTAAGGGAGACAGATGCCTCGGTGGAACCTGTAGGATGGTCATATTTCTCAGGGTAAAGGGGAATTATTGGGAGGAGGTAGGTGTTGGGGGACCAGTGGCAGACTGACTGACGTCTACAAGGACCCACCTTGGAACAGTAACTGCGTTCACGCACGGACACATTTTTCCACAGGTAACATTTTAAATTCTGTGAAAAGCTCCAGTGTAACTCTCCAACGCACTGCCTGTTGATACTGGAGCTCAGCCCAACTATCTAACATGGGCAACTGTACCAGGTTGGAAATTCGGGGGGGTGGTGGGGAAAGAGACTGTAGCACTTCAAAAACCTTCCTGCAAAATCCTAAGATTATAACCATTGCAGCGTCTAACACATCATTTGAGACACACAGGCACATGCCAAGAGAGGGAGTCAGTCTACATTGCTAGCAATAGCAGCCTGTATGATCCAAACACAGAGTCCCTATGAAATCAAACCACTTTCCTACTAAATTCCAAGAAACAGAATTCCCAATCCAGCACAGCCTGCCTGGCATTGATGGTTGTTGGCACAGGGTCTACTCAATCTCTCAGAACCATGTGTGAGGGGGTCAAAGACCATTTCCACACCCCCACCCCGAACATCAGAGGGGATGGGGTAGCTGGTGTTGTTGGCGAAGGCTTCCTAACCAAATGGGTCTGGGGATATGCCCAGGGATAAGCTGCAACACAGCCCAGTAGGTGGCACTGTGTCCTGCCATGCTGAGAATAAACAATGTACCACAGGGGGCACAATGACATCTCCTTTACTTTGCAGCCCTAGACCGGGGTTGGGGTATGCACAGTAGCATTTCAAAAACCTTCCTGCAAAATCCTAACATTTATGACCATTCCAGTGGGGATGTGAGTTCAAATCCCACCATGGCTGATCACAATCCGAAAACAATAAAAATCTGGAGTTTAAACAAAAGCTGGCCTAATGGTGCTTATGTAACCATTGTTGATTATTGTAAGTCACCAGAATCACTGATGTCCTTCAGGGAGGGAAATCGGCCATCTCTACCTGGTCCGACCTACATGCAACTCCAGACCCACGCCAACTGAGGGAAGATGGTTGACAGTCCCTTAGGATCATTAACCAGGATCCTACTCCACCTCACACTGCACCTCAAGTTTCTGAAGAGTGTCATCACCCTATCCTCACGTCCAGCAGGACATTATACGTGTTGTCCCTGTACCACGCACCAGTACCCATAGCTTTCTGCTGTTCACACGAACCAGCCTCCCATTAGCATCCAGACCATCAGAATGCTACTCCTCTTTGATCAGCTGTACTTCAAAAATTATGTACTCACACTTCTGGTCAAACAAAATATTGTGCAGGAATGTTAAAACAGCCTCAACCTACCATGTCATGAATAGAGCACTGAAGGCCTGACTTGCACATTGTGTCAACTTTACAAATTGAGACAAACTCAAGTAATAAGAGAATAAGGAAGAACCTGTCAATATTCAAGTTCAGAAGAGATGAAGGGAAATGGAATCAGGGAGGGAAAGTAGACAAAGCACAAAATCAGAAAATGGGAGTAGGCCATTCAGCCCTTCAAGCCTGGTCCACTATTCAGTATGATCATAGCTGATCATCCAACTCTGGTCCCACTTTCTCCCCATACCCTTTGATCTCTTTAGCCGTGAGAACTAACTCCTTGAGAACATTCAATGTTCTGGCCTCAACCATTTTGTGGTAGAAGATTCCACAGGCTCTACTTTGGGTGAAGAAATTTCTCCTTTTCAGTCCTAAATGGCCTACCTTGCATCCTTAAACTGTGACCCCCTGGTTCTGGACTCCCCCATGATCTGGAACATTTTTCTTGCATCAACCAATCTTGAACATCATTTGGACTCCAGTTAGACTGGATGAATGGCCTTTTTAACAACATTGCAGCTTTAAACATTGTTTTATGCTTTAATTACCCTCATGTGCTTTACAGGGAGCTGTGTTTGCTGCTAAAGTAACTGCAGGGGGTGGGCTACACACCCGACACGTGTAACCAGAAACTTTGGGATGGTAAAGTGAAGAACCCAACTGCTCACTCTGATAAACTGCATCACTAAAAGACACTGAAACAAGTCCACTCAAACACTCTTTTAAAGAGACATGGATCATTTTGTGCAATTGCAACATTCAAGTACAAACAGATTCATCATGCAACACATTATCAGCTCTCCAAACACCACTCTTTAATTAAATATTAAAGAAGTGCAATTTATATCAATTCAATAATGCAAATGGGACTTGCTGGCAGTTTGTGTTACAACTCAATAAAAACTGAAAGAACTGCAGATGCTATAAGTCAGGAACAAGTTGCTGGAAAAGCTCAGCAGGTCTGGCAACATCCATGAAGAGAAAAATCAGTAAGTGTTTCAGGTCCGGTGACCCTTCCTCAGAACGCAGAACAGTTGAAGAAAGGTCACCAGACCTGGAACGTTAACTCCGATTTTATTCATTCACAGATGCTGCCAGACCTGCTGAGTTTTTCCAGTTATTTCTATTTTTGTTGCGTTACAACTCATCAGCTTAACAAAAAATGTATCTCAGATTTAACATTAACTGATCGAGCATCAACTGACGTCCGTGGGAGGGAATTACAAACATCTACCATCCTGTGTGTGTAGAAGCATCTCTCCTGAACAGTCTGGCCCTAATTTTTAGACTATGCTCCCTAAGAGCATCATGGTGGCTCACAGCACCAGGGACCTGTGTTCAATTCCACCCTCAAGTGACTGCGTGGAGTTTGCACATTCTCCCTGCATGTGCGTGGGCTTCCTTCAGCTTCCTCCTACAGTGCAAAGCTGTGCAGGTTAAGTAGATTGGCCATGCTAAACTGCCTTGTAGTAACCAGGGAAATGCAGGCCAGGTGGACTAGCCAGGGAAAATACAGGGTTAGAGGGATTTGGGGATGGCCCTCAGAGGGTCAGTATGGACCTGATGGGCTGAATGGCCCGCTTCCATACTGTAGGCGTTCTACGACTGCAGTTCAATTTCCAACCAGCAGAAATAGTTACTCTGGTGAGAGAGCTGGTGAAGACAAGTGGCACCAACAATGGGTGTGGTGTGGCCACACAATGATACTGTCAGCAATATGCACTTCCTGCTCCAGTGCCCTTGCAGGAAGCTGTTACAGGGCTGTTCAACATTCTGCAAGTGGACATTCCCAATGACTTCACCACCTTCCACAAGCACTTGGAAAATTCTTCCGTCATAGCTTATAGGACACAATACTGGCATACACTAGTTTCTCTTTGTGATTCACAATGTTAACTTCTTTGAAAAGGAGGGTTCATTTTGGATTTGGTGTTTTAAAAAAAAAATGCATAAAGCAAATGAGACTTCAATTGCTTGTAAATCAACGTCATGGACCAATTCTCTAACATTTTGCAACTTGGCCAGTCTTCTTCTGTTGAGACTAGATGATGTGCTGCAATATTCAACCAGAGAAGCTAATACAGAGGAGTCTAACTTCACTCTTAACTACAGCATCAGAAATATTTACCTCTTCTGTGGTCTCTCACTTCATGAAACCCAGCTCACATCCAGCTATAAATTTAAAAACAAACATAACTAGCTACCATCAGTTCTGAAAAGGGTCACTCAACCCAAAACGTTAACTGATTTTTCTCCACAGATGCTGCCAGACTTGCCAAACTTTAAGTAATTTCTGTGATTGCAGATGCTGTAAATCAGAAACAGTTTTCTCAGTTTTTATAAATTTAAAAATTTTGTACTTGCGTTATACAGTTTGACTGTTGCACAGGGTCACAGATACTAAACATGATAGGAACTGGACCATTAAACATTAATTCAAAGTTGCTTTTATTTAAAAAAGCAGCCAAGAAATCGGATGAAGGGTCTAGGCCCGAAACGTCAGCCTTCCTGCTGCTTGGCCTGCTGTGTTCGTCCAGCTCTACACCTTGTTATCCAAGAATTTGCTTACTTCTCAACTCAAACTCTCATGAAATACAAACATTTTTCCTTTTACAAATTTTCACTTTGCAGTGTTAAATAAGTTGCTTAATTCAAACAACAGGAATGAAATGCAGTGAGCTATACTGCCTATTGAAAACATGGTCAGCAATTGCATCCTTTAAAGAAAGCACAGATATTTGATATGAAGGAACAAGACTAAAAAAGCAACATACACGCACAGAAAATATATTTCTAAAAACACACTTGAAAAGGTCCATTAAGAAGCAGAAACATCTGTGTTCAAGCACAGCCTGGAAAGGACTGAACAGTACAGGGAGTTTGAATGGGGTGCCATGTTGCTTCTGGGACCCTAGACATGAATACAGCTTGGGCTGACTGCCTTGAAACAGAGATTGGTTCTTAGTGGAATGAGTGTGGGACCAATTCCCAGAGGATTAGAATCCACAGCACAAAACTGCTTATTCACCACTAATTGGAAGCTCGTTTGTGTTACCAATTTAGTACTGCAGGGTCCCTCATCCCAATGGAAAGAAAGAAAATTGGCAAATATCCAGTTTCTGGCTTGACATAGCCGTAAAAAAAATGCTGCTTCTGTTCACGTACCATGTGAAAAGAGAAAGGTTTCAACAGCATGTAGAAATTCCATCTCTCTCTCTCTCTCATTAGGGAAACCAGAGATTATGGACTGCCTTTGGTAACTTCAGACCTTAGTCCCGACCCCCATTTTGGTTTTGATTCCACACCCTTTGTTGACTGGCTCTTTTTGCTTACCTGCTCCCCAATGTTCCTACTTCTCACCTTTTCTGAAAGCAAATGCTCATTTGTTTTTTATATCAATTTGAAAGCCCTATTGTATCCTTAAACCTCAGTTCATTGTCTGGCAGTAATCATTTGCATCGTCTAAATCTCCTGCTTCAGTGCCCACTTATTTGCATACTGCCTTTGTTAAAAGGGATTCTGTTAATTCTGCAATTGTCTTGGATAAATTAATTATGCAGTTCAAAAAACACACAATACTATCTGCAGCATTTGTGCTAAAGTTGTTGACTGAACTTTCTTCTGGATTCAAGCATGCATCTTTCTATTGTGGAATTACTGTGTTTAATCGAGAGATAAGTCATCTGTGAATAGTTGTAAGAAGTCAATAACCTGAAACGTCAGCCTTCCTGCTCCTCTGATGCTGCTTGGCCTGCTATGTTCATCCAACTCTACACCTTGTTATCTAATAAAATCATGAAAACAGTTTTCCAAAAAGCCCATTGAGGAAAAGTGATAGGTTTTACTAGATTCTGTGAATATAAGGCTATAGGCCACACTACTTTCAAACTTTTTAAAAAGTACAATAGCTACATTAAAAATATGCCCAATGTACTTAAATAGTTAAAGAAAAAAAACAGTCCAGACTATTGAACTGCAAAACCTGCTCACAAGGAGGCCCGCAACTGTTGGAATGCTGGGGTCCATGAGTTAAAAGACCCAAGGGCCAACTCCTACACTTCCCCCTCAGCTGTTCAGTGGCATTGTCCTAATGCTGCCAACAATTTATTGTAATCTAATGTGGGAAAGAAAAGTGTCAGCAATGGTAGCATGCTCCCTTCTGCCTCAGAATTTCAAAAGTTCAAGGCCTACTCCAGTCAGGCACTGAGGGAGAGCTGAACTTTCAGATGTGCCATCTTCATTGAATCCCTACAGTATGGGAATAGACTATTCGGCCCATTGAGTCCACACCGACACCCTGAAGAGCATCCAACCCAGACTCACCCTCCTACCCTATCCCTGTAACCCTAATTCAGCTAGGCTGCACATCCCTGGACACTGCGCAGTTTTAGCACAGCTAATCCACCTAACCTGCCCATCTTTGGGCTGTCAGAGGAAACCGGAGCACCTGGAGGAAACCCACACAGACATAGGGAGAATGCGCAAACTCCCCACACAGTCATCCGAGGCTGGAATCAAACCCAAGTCCCTGGTGCAGTTAGGCAGCAGTGCTAACCACTGGGCCACCCCAAGCTTCTGAATGAGATACTAAGGAAGTCCGATTTCAGTGGATGGAAAATATTCCATGGCACTCTCGGAAAAGAAGGGAAGCTTTCCTCAGGTGTCCTGGAAGATACAGATCTTTAGCTCATTGCCGTCTGGGGGAGTTTGCTGTTTGCAATTTGGCTGTCACATGGTCCTATTGGATGATACTGACTATATTGCAATAAGGCACTTCATGGGGCAAAAACACTGGTTCTTCCTGAGCACATGCAAGGCTTAATACAAATGCAGATCTATAAAAGGGATTTCTCCCTTTTGTCCCAGCTGTTGTCTAACCATGATCCATATATTTAAGCCTAGCAACCCCACATCTTGGATAATATTGCAAGTGGAAATGCCAAGGAACAGTCTGCAATGTGATGCCATCTGAAAGAACCAATGAAACTAGAAAGAGCTGATAGTCAAATATTTTCAGGGAGCTACTGACTTGTGAAAGCTTGGCTCGTTGGCACTACACGTCGGGAGTTAGTGCCATTCCCGCAAGGCCTGCTTTTAGAAAGGTGGCCAACTGCTTCTGTCATTTCATACTTGCTTCTCCTTGTGTTGGTCAGCAGTAATCAGGAAAAGAGGCCTCTTCCCAGATAACCTCAGATCTCAAGCAAAAAATATCTGACCTCTGTTGCCAATGAACCCCTTTCTACCGCAAGGTCTCAGGAGCAATTTCAGCAAAAAAAAACCATGTGCCATCTTGAAGCTCCAAGATGCACCTTCCATTTCTCAGAGGCTGCGAAGGCTGGTAGTCACAGATGGGGAAATGTCAGGCCACAGAGAGATGTGAAAAATTGATTGGTCTAACAACAACCAAATAATCCGGGTAGTCACTGATTCAAAGAAAGATCACTGAGCAAAATACTGAAGCTGCTGGAAGTTGGAAATGGAAGAAAGCACTGGAGCGCACTCAGTTGGCACAGAATCCGGGTTCATGTGGGTCAACAGTGCTCAAGACAGGAGCTGCTCACCGTCAATGCTGGCTGTTATCCAGTAATGTCTGCTTTTGCAGCTCATAGGTGAGCCTAAGCAAGGGTTCTCGTGATGCAGCATTAGTGTCCCAACCTCTGAGCCAGGAGACCCAGGTTCAAAGTCCACCTACTCCAGAGATGTGCGATAACATCTCTGAACAGGTAGGATTAGAAAACATCCACAAATATCATCTTCTTTAATATGTTTGTTTACTTTTAAAAGGTTTGTATGACCATTTGGTTGTATCTTTGATACATTGCCTCAATAAGGGCTGTCTAAGAGTAAAAAATATCTAAATATAACAGGAAATGTTTGGAGGGATATGGGCCAGGAGCAGGCAGGTGGGACTAGTTTAGTTTGGGATTATGTTTGGCATGGACTGGTTGGATCGAAGGGTCTGTTTCTGTGCTGTGTGACAAAGACTATGAGCTCATCTCTGTCCAAATAATCTTTTGCCTCATTTATTTCCATTAAACTTTCACCAACTACATCAAGCAATGGTTTGCTTGTAAAATGTGATCTTACTTTTGCCACTCCACAGCAGCCCAGTCCAAACCCAAATCAGGGGGTGGTAAGCCTTGAAATCTAGCCCTGTTCCTGATTCAGCTCTCTGGTTACCAGGGCAGCAATTGTCCTTTCTCAAGCCTCATATCCAAGTGTTCAGCTATTGCTGACCAAAATTCATCTGGCACCAGCCCAGTAGTACTACCACACCCACTGCCTGGAATCAGCTCTCAGTCCCCCAAAGTCCATGCTATTTAGTAAAGCCACACTCCACCACAATACATGTAAACTATGTTACGTACACCCATCACACTCTGTCAGAACCTGGATATCTTTGGTTTGGTTTCCGTGTGCACTTGGCCAAGAACAGACAGGAACAATCACAATCAGACTTGTCCTACAATTAACGTCAGTGGCAAGTTGCAATTGGAGTTAATTGACAACACTAGATATTTAGCTCTAGCGCATTCCTTGAAAACACTGCCGTGACTACTATTCTCAAAAAAAAAACGACTCTTTACCCATGTATTCTCCAATCTAATTCTCTCCAGAGTCCTGAACATCTCCCAAAGTCAGTTTCCTCCAACTCCGCAACATCCAACTGACCCAGACCCAAATTCATCCAGCTTCCTGCCCCCATCACTGGTAGCTCTATCTTCATGCAACTAGGTTCCAACACCGGGATAGTTTCCTCAAGTCATGCTGCTGACCTCAAAAATAATTCATCTTAGAACCTCCAGCAGGGCTCTTGTGGCACGGTGGTATTGTACCTTACTCGGAGCCAGGAGGCCCAGGTTAAAGCCTCATGGGTCCAGAGGTGTGTAGTAATATCTCTGAACAGGACAATTAGAAACTCTCAAACCTGGCTCCAACAAAACTTTAGGGCCACATGTTAGACTTCTTTGGTACTTCATCTAATCGTACTCCTGTTACGCTCTACAGGATATCATTAAAAAGGCACTATATAAATGCAAGATATACACATGGCTGATGCAATGCCCCTCTACAGAATCTCAGAGTCAATTGCACCATAACTCTTCCATACCTCTCCTGTTACGTAAACTCTCCCATAGAAATTTTGATCTCTTGTTGGATTCACTCTTGCTGCCTCAACATCAGTGATCCTCAACTGCGCAGAACCTATGTTCTGGAATTTCCACCCAAAACTGCCGTTACCCCAAATGCAAACATTCCTTCCAAGGGCTATCTCACTTTGCTTAGCAAACTGTCTCCTTGAAATTTCCCCTTTAGTTTCTGATGTCCTTCTGCAGCAGTGTGCCAGTTTGGTCCAAAATGGGAGCACTCCTGCCTCAGAACCAAAAGGTTTTGGGCTCAGACCCCCACTTAAATTATATGTATTATCTGATAATTAAAGGGAAGGTTACTTTGCTTATTAAATTGGCCTCGAGCACTGAAATTTCCTCTTGACACCACTTCACCTCTGTTCTCCTTTAAGATGTCCTTAAAACCCACCTCTTCGACCAAGCTTTTGATCACTTGTCCTAAGATCTTTTCTCTTTGGCTTCATATCAACTTTACTCCGATTACGGTCCAGCAAAGCACCCGAGGACATTTTACTAAGATTAAAGCTCTAAGTAGATGTTGTTGAACAAACCCGAGTGTATAATTAACATCACAGCCTTTTGAGGAAAAGGTTGAAAAATCCAAAAGGAACTGACCATCTTCCACAGCGAACAGGAAATATTCCTAATCACTGCCGGACAAACAGCAGGAGATATCATCCAGTATCCCGGCCAAAATTCCTCCTTCAACTAACATCATAATCCAACTAACCAGCTCCAATTAAATGTGAAACACATATAGAAAGCTGGAATCGAAAATAGTGACCCAAATTGATTCAGGGGTTTGAAACATTCTGGGAGAATGACAAATTGCTATACATGCAAATGTTTAATTTCTGCAATTCAAGTGATTAAATTTTGAAATGTTAAATAAATTATACAAAAAAGTGTTATTATAAGTATGGGAATGGAGGACTAAGTAGTCACTGAAGTTGACTAACAAATCCTTCAGCACTCAAATAAGATTGCGTGAACAGAACAGTCAGAACAACAGAATGATGGTGTATAACATTTCAGAGACATACACACAACATCGATCTGGTTAAGACCAACTATACTATTCTGCCAACTATTGCTATTTTATGACATTAATAGAATGATAACATTATTCAGCACAATCACAGTATTCGTCACTAAAACAAGATCAAGCAACTTGGGTAGAGTGCAGGAGTGACACAAGGTCACACTTACTGTTCTTTGGCCCATTAAAACCGAAGTCTGGTTAATAACTGAGCAATGAGAAGCCATTTAATTGAATTGCAAATCACGTTTACAAATTATTTCTGTAAACAAAAAGACTGTCAATTCATGGAAAAGAATTCCACTGCCAAAAGTTTAGGAATAACTAGGATCAATGGTAAAATTAACCTTTTTCAGTGATTTCTGCCCACTTGACCTAGCTCATGGGGAATAATATTCAGGAAAATTTAGATTTAACATTTCTGCAACTTTTGAATGGGTTTTGGAGGGGAAGAAGATGCTTAAGAGAGGATATGGTTTTTAATTAAGGCTCATCCTAACCAACTCGCTAACCCAATCACTATCCGACATGGGATCCCCTTCTCAAACTGACAGAATCCTCACAGTGTGGAAGCAGGCCATTCAGCCCATCAAGTCCACACCAACCCTCCAAAGAGCATTGCACCCAGACCCATCCTCCTACCCTACCCCTGTTACAGGATGCAGAGCCGGGCAAAGTGGCAGATGGAATTCAACCCAGAAAAGTGTGAAGTGATTCATTTTGGAAGGTCGAATTTGAATACAGAATACATGGTTAATGGCAGGATTCTTGGCAGTGTGGAGGAACAGAGGGATCTTGGGGTCCATAGATCCCTCAAAGTTGCTAGCCAAGTTGATAGGGTTGTTAAAAAGGCATATGGTTTGTTGGCTTTCATTGGCACGGGGATTAAGTTTAAGAGCCGTGAGGTTATGCTGCAGCTCTATAAAACCCTGGTCAGACCACACTTGGAATATCGTGTTCAATTCTGGTTGCCTCATTATAGGAAGGATGTGGAAGCTTTGAAGAGGGTGTAGAGGAGATTTACCACGATTCTGCCTGGACTGGAGGGCAGGTCTTGAGGAAAGGTTGAGGGAGCAAGGGCTTTTCTTATTGGAAGAAAGAAGGATGAGAGGTGACTTGATAGAGGTGTACAAGATGATGAAAGGCATAGATAGAGTGGATAGCCAGAGACTTTTTCCCCACGGTGGAAATGGCTATCACGAGGGGGCATAATTTTAAGGTGATTGGAGGAAGGTATAGGGGAGATGTCAGAGGTAGGTTCTTTACACCGAGTGGTGGGTGTGTGGAATGCGCTGCCGGCAGTGGTAGTGGAGTCAGATACATTAGGGACATTTAAGCGACTCTTGGATAGGCACATGGATGATAGTAATATGAAGGGTATGCAGGGTAGTTTGATCTTAGAGTAGGATAATAGGTTGGCACAATATCATGGGCCAAAGGGCCTGTACTGTTCTATGTTCTATGCAACCCTTCATTTACCATGGTTAACCCACCTAGCCTGCATATCCCTGGACACCGTGGGCAATTTAGTGTGGCCAATCCCTCTAACCTGCATGTCTTTGGACCGTGGGAGGAAATTGGAGCACCCGGAAGAAACCCACGCAGACACGGGGAGAACGTACAAACTCCATACAGAGTTGCCAGAGGGTGGAATTGAACCCGGGTCTACGAGGCAGCAGCGCTAATCACTGAACCACTGCGCTGCCCCAAACATATTTACAAAGGAACTGAAGGACAACAAATATCCCTGTTAACTGTAGCCTGAACGATCCCATTTTGGACCGAATCGATGACAAAGATACCAAGCTAACAGAAACCAAACATATGAACAAGGAACAAGATGGGTAATTCAACCCTTCAAGCCTGCTTTGCCAATGAGATCATGCTCAGATTTTAACCTCAATTTCCAACATTTCTGCGTATACTGATAATCCTTCATCCCCATGATAATCAAGAATCTAACTCTGCTTTAAAATTTTTCAAAGATTCTGCATCCTTAGTCTTTTGAGGAAGGGAATTCCAAACAATTCCAACCCTCAGAAAACTGCACAACTCATTGCAAATGTAATACCATTGAAAAAAAAGTACAATGATGTCAATGAGAATGTAAAATTAGTTGCACTAAGAGGACAAAAACATAAAACCCAGACATAAAACGCTTTGAAGAGCAATACTGCAATCCATCAAATGCCAACCCTAGAATAAAGCACTTGAGTATATCTTTGAACAATGTTTATGAGCAGCACAGAATTAAGATTCCCTTTGTATCTATTTTTACACAATGTTTATGACTAAATTATTGTTCTTATGGGGGGATGCTGGGAGAAGTAGGAGGGAAAATAATATTCAACATTTCCAAATCACAGATAACATCCAATGTTGAAACTACTTCTGGTTTGAGCGTGAAAGGGAAAACAATGTGGATGATACGAGCTTAACTGTATACATCCCACGTTTCCCATGACAGCCAGGGGCAAGTCTCTCCTTGCAATTTAAAATGTGTTACAGGGCATGTACGATAAACCGTGTCTGCACCATTGGAAAACAGCACAGGAACTGCACCTATTTGCTCATTTGAGCAAAACTGCGCTGCGTTTGTCTTTAAAAGCTGTTCCCAACCCCCAATGCAGATTTCCCTTTACTATCAGCCCCAATTAAAATCACAGTGCAAGGTTACAGTTCATTAGCTGTTTTGTCACACTTTTGAATGATAACAGGTGGTGGGGGGAGGGAAGGCAAAAGGAATCAAACTGGCTGCGAACTGTTCAGATACAAAGTGAAAACAAAGTGCTAGAAGTTCCTTACTTTAAAAAGTTTAGGCAAATTTTAAAGATAATTGTTTTAAAAATATTTGCCAAATTAAATTTTGACTAAAATCTTGCAGAACGTATCCTCAGACTATTTTTGAAGATTGGGCTGCACAATGTATTTGAAAACCAATGGGATAAATTTTTCACAACAGAACATATCCAGAATGAAATCAGAGGGAGCTGCCAATTGCGCCCATTCAAAACTAATTACAATTATAGTTGTAAGGAGGTATTCTTTGACAACCTTTGTCTGATACAACAGTAATAATACAGATGGGCTATTGTTTAATCAAGATTATAGCACAGTAAAGAAAGGGCTGGTTAGAAAAATCAACCAACTCCTTCCTCAATCGATTTTTCTTCAGTACAGAATCTAAATAGATATCCCAACCGAGGGAAAGCATAAACAGGAGGCTGTTGGGCCTGGTGTCTGTGTGCCAGCTTTTCCAGAAAAAAAAGTGTTCAGTCAGTGCCACCCCATCCTGCTACATGCACCACCACCACACCACAACACAACCCTACAATTTCCCCCTCCATTTTTCCCAATTTCAATCCAATTCCCTTTTGAACGTCGTATGGATTGATGTTCTACTTTCATGCAAGACACTCACAGATGCTCTCAGCGATGTGACATAAACAAAACATTTCCCACCCACCCATCCCGAGGTCATTCAGGTCAATTATCTGAAACCCTTCGGTTAACAGACCCACTTCAAACCCTGGAGAACGCAGCCTTAATTCATTCTTTTAAGAACAATTGCGAAAAGGGGAAGGGGACAAATTTCTTTTTGGGAGGAAAGGGTTAACAGTGACTGTGAGCATCTCTATTTAGCACGCGAACACACAGTTAACCTGCCAGCGCCTGTGGTACACACACACACACACACACACAGTTAACCTGCCAGCGCCTGTGGTACACACACACACACACACACACAGTTAACCTGCCAGCGCCTGTGGTACACACACACACACACACACACAGTTAACCTGCCAGCGCCTGTGGTACACACACACACACA
>NC_063360.1:31924696-31961279 GCF_021869965.1 Rhincodon typus | reverse complement strand
GAGTTAACCTGTCAGTGCCTGTGGTACAGACACACACACACACACACACCTTGCTCGTGGCCGTGGCGCTGGACCCCTCTACCACCGGGACATTGGTGACTTGCACAGAAAGGTAGACGTTGTCGATCAGGGGCCAAGCTCCTTCCACTTTGCAGGTCTGAAACTCGTTCCGAAAGGTCCTGAGGTGCGGGTCCCCGAACAAGCCGCAGTGCGCGAACCTGGGCGGCTGAGGAACGCCGTCTCTCAGCGAGTTGCCTTTGCTCCGGTAGCGGCAGAGCTCGGGGACAAGGCTCCTCTCTGTGGCCGCCGGCCTGACCGGAGCCGTCGGTCCCGTCTTGGAGCAGTTGTGCTGTAACATCAGGTCACTGATGCCTAGCACGGCCGAGTGGTAGACCAGATTTCCCCGGCAGTACTTGGCCGTCTTCCTGGTACATTGCGAGTAGGCTCGGAGAGCGATGCAAAAATCGCCGCCGTTCCCTCCGCCAGTTCCCTCGCCTTCCTCTTGTAATCCAGTCCCGAGAGAAGTCGCAGCTACAAACTCGGCGTTACACCTCTGGATCCTGCACTGCTGACAATGCACTGAGAACAGCAAGGAGAAAAGTTAACTCAATTCCTCAACAGTGGGACTAAAACTTTTCCAAAAATGCTGCTTTTAGCGAAATACCTAACAAAATCTCTGCAAACTTTTAAAGAAAAATAAACTGGGAAAAAAATAACTCCAGGCCCTTTAACGAAAACGGTTGAAAGCTCCCACACCAACTCCCAAATACTTTTTGGCAACTTTTATAAACTACGTTGAGTCTACAACTTCTTTGAAATTTCCACAACTTCCAAGTTTCAAAAAAAACACAACGTCAGAAAAGCCTGCAAATTTCAAGCCACATTTGAAAACAAAAACCTTTCCCCCAACAGCTGCAAGCAATCCCTCCCTCCCCCCCAAAAAAAAACCCTGCCAGAAAAGTCGTTTAGCCAAGGCACACGCATAAGGAGTGGGGGGACAAAAAAAGCTGGCTTTCCAGTTTTCTTACCTGAACTCAGACACATAGAGAAAACGAGCATCGTAACAGCAACTGAACACAGCCTTTTAGCCAAAGGATAGCGGCTTCCTGTCCCCATACCAATCCATTCAGCGTAGCTTGAGTTTATCAACTGCTCGGCAAACGGGACGACACAAGTTCTAAAGAGGAAAAGTTCTAAAAGAATTTCAGCCCCAACCTATCAGTCAAAGAGACCAGCACAACCCAACCTGCTGAGACCAACCTGATAGACAGGCGGCCTGACAAATCACAAACAGCAAGGGGCGGGCCAGCCTTAAAGGGGAAGGCTAAACCACTTCAAATCTGGTGTGGGGACAATAAAGGCAAAACATTTCATTTTAAATCCAAAATCCCTACTCTCTTCACACAGAGAGTGGTGGGCGTGTGGAATGCGCTGCCGGCGGTGGTAGTGGAGTCAGATACTTTAGAGACTATTAAGCGACCCTTGGATAGGCACAGGGAGGATAGCAAAATGTAGGGCATGCAGGGTAGATTGATTTTACTAGGATAATAGGTCGGCACAACATCGTGGGCCGAAGGGCCTGCACTGTGCTGTACTGTTCTATGTTCTTAGGTTTTAACCACAAAATCAGAAAGTGCTGGAGAAACTCAACTTTCAGACGAGAAATTGGTGGCTGCACTTTCTAAGCCCTTTATCTATAGGAGTAAATTATTCTAACCTCAGCCTAGTTGGAGAGAAACACAGCGAGAATTGACCAGCAGGAGCACATTACTGCGGATACTGGAAGCTGTACTGAAAACAACAAAATGCAGGACCATCAGTGGGTCAGACAGCATCCATAGAGAGAGAGAGAGAGAGAAGGCTAACATCTCGAGTCTAGATGACCCTTCATCAGAATTGACCAGTGCCGCCTTTAGTTGAGATGTCAATAAAATACCAGGGATCCCAGCTTGTGATAAGCACTAGAGGAAAATGTAAAACCGGATTATTTCCCCAGACAGTGTAGGATTGAGTGCATTGGAATGCGCGCCTGTTTCAGACGTTTGTTTTGCTCGCCTGGCCAGCGTTGTAATGCACAGCCCCTTTAAGTGCCAAGGCAGAGCCGGGATAACATGAAATGGGGCTCGGCTTGGGACTGATCCAACACGTTCGGGTGAGGTAGCAGGAGGTCCGGGCTAGTGGATTTTTGTTTTTGCACAGACTCCGCCTAACAGCCAGAACTATCAGCGGTCAACAGCTTTTAATAAAAGCCCCATTGGGTGCAATCAGCAGCGGCGACGAGTATTTACAAGCACATAACCTGCAAACCCCTTATCGGGACGAGAATCAGACAAGGAAGGTTGTTGGATCAGGAGCGATAGGCGACCATTGGGGAAATCGAGTCTTCAAAGGCCTTGGAGATGTAAATGTTGCTAAGGCGTTTAAATGATGTTCCTTGTCTTTTTCAAGACGAGAGCTTTTTGAGCAGACTTAGCATATGTTTATTTTCAACGAGAGGCTTCCTTTTAGGGAAAGTATCTATGCAGTTATGTTAGAGAATATATACGTGTGTGCCGTACAAGTGTAAATAATAGTGATTCAATTTGGCTTTAATCATTGGATCCTTTCCATTTTATAAAAAAAACATTGGCTTGTACACTCTGGAAATCCCTTATGTGGCCTGCACTGTTTCTTTGGGTTACGTTATCTGCGTTTTTGCATTTACCATCACCCCAATCCCGAAAACCAAACCAGAGAATGTGTTAATATAAAATAAAAACCGAAAGAACTGCGTATGCTGGAAATCAGAACCAAAAAAAAACCAACAAAGCCTCTACAGGTTTGGCAGCAAATCCGAGTTAACGTTTCGGGTCCAGGTTTCCTCCCCCGCAGAGCTTTGCCAGCAATTTGTGAGCGTGCTCATATTCTGCATTTAAGAAGCTAGGTACAGGAGTAGGCCATTCAGCCCTTCGAGCCTGATCTGCCACTAAGTGAGATTGCTGCTGATCATCTAACTCAATGCCACTTTCTGACAATGTTTCCATATGCCATAATCAGTCTCCTGATTTCTAGCGATTTCTGTCTCCAACAAACTCAATGATTGAACCTCCACAGCCATCTAGGGTAGAGAATTCCAAAGATTCACCATCCGCTGAGTGAAGAAATTCATCATCTCCATCTTAAAAGGCCTGTCCCTTATTCTGAGATTCTGCCCCTGATTTGAGATCCATCAGCCCAGGGAACCATTCTATCAACATCCACCCTGTGGCGCCTTGTATGAATTTGGTAAGCTTCAATGAAATCACCTCTCATTCTTTGAAACTCCAGGGAATAAAGACCCATTCCCTCAATTTATAAAAACCAAATGAACTGCAGATGCTGTAAATCAGGAACATAAACAAAGTTGCTGGAAAAGGATCACTAGACCTGAACCGTTAACTCTGTTTTTTCCTTCACAGATGCTGCCAGACCTGCTGAGCTTTTCCATCAACTTTGTTTTAGTTCCCTCAAGTTATCCTCAGTAGCGCAGGGATTCATCTGATGAACCTCCTTTGCACTCCCTCAAAGGCAAATGTATTCCTTCTGAGGAAACAAGCACAAAGCTGCCCACTATTCACCACGTTCTCGCTGTTGTACATTCAGAGTACAGCTACAGCAAAATATCTTTATTCCTATATTCAAAGCCCATTGCAATGAATTTCCAACATACTGATTTCCTTGCTAATTGCTAAACTCTAATTATCTTGGTGGAAATGGTGTAAGTAAGCTCAGCTGGTATATATGTGAACTGCTTGCTCAGAAAACCCTAAAGCAGTGAAGCTTCCCAGGAATTTGGACATTTCTTCAAAGGTTCTGTGCTCTTATATGAAAGAGAATGTTAACACTAGGAAATGAGATCGACAATAAATTGCATTTATATAGTACCTTTAAGATTTTAAAGTGTTCCAGCACTTTACAATGTGGCAGGATGTAATGAACCATTAAGAGTAAGGAAAGAAACAGAAAAAGAAATTGCTGGTAAAGCTCAGGACGTCTGGCAGGGTCTTTGGAGAGAAATCAGTGTTAACGTTTCAGAGTCGAGTGACCCTTCCTCAGAACTGATGGTAGCTCCTGGCTGGATCCAAAATGTTACCTCTGATTTCTCTTCACAGATGCTGCCAGATGTCACGAGCTTTACCAGCAATTTCTGTTTTTGTTTTTGATTTACAGAATCTGCAGTTCTTTTGGTTTCTATTTAAGAGTAAGGAAAGGTCTAGCTCCCATTTTTAGGCTTTTCCTCTGTAACCAGCAAAAGTAGTTTTCCTCGACAGGCCCTAATTGTTCCTCGTAATTTCCTTCAATTAAGTCACCCCTTAACTTTGTTAAATTCCCTACTTTTATAATTCACTTCAACCTTAATTTAAATCTTCACATCCTGGTATTATTTTGGTAAATTAATACCGCTCTTTCTCCAAAGTCCTTCATTAGATTTAGTGCCTTGAATTGCTCATAGTACTCTATGTGCACGGTGGTCTGGGAGTGAAATTAGAAAACACTTTGATATGCAAACACTAGTGCAAGTTTGGAGCTCTCCTGCTGATGACAATTGAAGCTGGACCAATTGTAAATTTTAAATCAGAGATTGATTGTATTTTGTCATCCAAAGGTATTGTGAGATTTTGGGCATAGGTGAGTTAGAGTTAGGTCACAGTTCAGCCTTGATCTCAGTGAATGACAGAACAGATGTGAGGTTCTGAATGTTGCTGTGTGATCATAAGATATAGGAGTAGAAATAGGCCATTCAGGCCCCAGACAAATGAGATCTGATAATCCTCAACTCCACTTTCCAGCCTCTCTCCCGCAAGGAGAAACCACCTTTCCACATTGACCCTCTCAAGCACCCTAAGAATCGAGTATGTTACAATAAGGTCATCTTTCATTCTTCTAAAGTCTTCTAAAATGACTTGACCTATTCTCATAAGCAAATTTCTCCTCCATATTTGGGACTAAACTAGTGAACCTTTTGTGGACTGCTTCCAATGCCAGTTCCCATATAACCCCACTTCATGATCATTCCTGTAGAACAATGTGTTAAACAATGCCCAGTCTATCCTTTGGATAGTAGATTCAGTGATGTGTTGTGAGTGAGAAATGAAAGAAAAAAAAGAGTTGGTGACAGAATTTGCAAGGCCAACTCAAAAATTCCTAATACAGAGATGAAGAATGCATATGGTGATGAAGTTATAGGTAAAAGCTGCAATTATTCTACGTTTGATGTGGCTTAATGTCAACTATCTTTGATTCACTAGCACATTGTGAACAGGGAACTCTGTTGAATCTTTCTTATCATAAGACTAAATAAGTTAGAAAAAGTGAACAATTATAATGTTAAAAGGTGTTCAACATTAAGTGGAATGCAGCAAAAATGACATAGAAATTCGAATGTTGTCTAGGGGAGAATTTGGTTGAGATTCCTTCACCTCCTTTGGGAATGCATCACACAGTTTGCATAGAGGTTGTAGGGGCTGCGTTTGGAAGGATTGTGCATTATTTAGAAGTCTCTACCTAAACCCCTAGTGGGTGGGTCCTTGTATCGCAAGTCACTAACTGGCCACAAAAGAGAAAACAACTTTTTTAATAAGGACGGGGGAAAGGGAAAGTGCTAGTTTATGCTTCATGTGTATCCTATACAGCATAACTACTTGAGATACCATCTCAGTATGTCTCCACATATTGGATACAGGCATGCTGGCTTGTTATTTAATTAAAAGGATGAGTTGGCAATCGATGCACTTATCGCCATTGCTGAAGGTTCTGGTTTGAAATCAGTAACTACAGTATTTCTGAAGAACAGTCCCGACCCGAAACGTCAGCTTTCCTGCTCCTCTGATGCTGCCTGGCCTGCTGTGTTCCTTCACCTCCACACCTTGTTATCTCAGACTCCAGCATCTGCAGTTCTTACTATCTCTGGCTACAGTAAAACTGCTGCTTTAGTGGAAGGCTACAGATTAGAGACACAGCATCCTCCTGCTGGCCTGATTACTCACATCTCACTTTTATCACAATAAAATCAACCACTGAGGAAAAATAGGCCCTTAACCACAAATAAAAATGTGTAGCTTTATAGAAATTACTGTTTAAATTAGAATGAAGTTTTCAGATATTCAATTACCTTTCTTTAAAAGTATAAGCCAGAAGGTTCGATTATGTTAAGGGGATGGACTGTCACAGAGATTTGTTTTTATGAGTTTAGAACAAACAGCCACTGTAGGCCAAACAAAAGTGATACTGTCTCTTTAAACCTCTCAACAGCCATCTGCTGAAGGCTGTAAAGCACAGATGTTCCAAAGCCACGCAGAAATGCCACTGGCCTCTGTAAAGTGGTCAGTTCCAATTCCTTAACCCTTTGACTAGCCTTGGTCCCACACTGTTACTCACATCCCCCTCGATCAGAAAGACTGTGCTTTCGCTGGGTTCTAGGTAACCCCCCCTTAGCTTCTCTCCCAATCTCTTTCCACTTTGTTCCCAGTAAAAGGACCCCTGGGACATGTGGTCACGTAAAAGGCATAAACGGATACAAATGGAAGATGCTGTGAGGGAAAGGACCCGCATCTGATAAAGTGTTTCTCATGTCCTTGTGAGTCTGCAAAGGACTTCAGAACCAATGCTTTTTGTTTGCATGCTGTTGCTGCTTTGTGGGCAGACATGCACTGCAAGATCCCATCAACAGCCAGCAAAACAAAAAAATACACATTTCTATAGTACTGGGCATTACCTCAGGATGTCTCATAGCATTCCACAGTCTGTGAAGTTGAGTCAATGAAGCTTTTGAAATATAATTCCTGTTTTAGTGTAGATGAAATGGCAGCCAATTTACGCCTAGATAACTCCAACAAGTAATAATGCGATACTGACCTGAAAACCTGTTTCTCCAATGGTGTTTGAAGCTTCACTGTTCAAATATTAGCTAGGACAATGTAACTACCTGACCATTCAACAAAACCGGGCAATGGGATCTTCCCAAGATCCAAAAGTCCAGCATCAAAGTGTCAGCTTGGATTGTAGAGCTTAAGTTGCTAGGCTTGAACCCATCACTTTCTGATTCAAACGTAACAGCATCACCCACACAGCCACACCAGGATAGTGGCCACTTAATATGTTTAATGGCTTTGGCTGCGAGATACCCTGTAACTGAGGATATCTGGAGAAACCTTTGTTCTTCTACACATGGTGCAGTGGGATCATTCTGCCCACCTGAAATAGCAGGAAGGTTGTTTGATGTTTTGCCCAAAAGAGATGGCACTTCTGACAGTGAAGCATTCCTCCAATACTGCATGGAAGCTTTTTTATACACTCCTGGGTGACTCTGAAGTCAGCTCACAGGGAACACAGACACTGCAAATAGTGACAGTGGCTTTAACTTTCGCTATGCACACACTATTCTGCTCTGAGGTGTAACATGGGTGCCACTTCAGTTCATGTCCACTCTTAGTGAATGGTGTGGGCTAAAATTACTTTATGCATAGAGAATACTTCTTGTCACAGTGAGAATGAGAAGCTGTAAGAAACAGCTCTACCGCTCAGTGGTGGGGGGGATTAAGCTGCCATTCAACTTGGATTTGGAGAGATTAGAGAATTAATTCGCTGGTTATTAGAATTTAATCAGGATGGCACCAGGGATACAGGACTTCAGTTTCATGGCGAGACCAGTGAGGCCGGGACTTTTCTCCTTTAGAACAAAGAAGGTTAAAAGGCGAATTAATAAAGGTATCAAAATCACAAGAGTTTTGAATAAGTCACAAGAAATTGCTTCCTTTGGCAGAATAGTTAGTCACCAAAGGACACAGACTGAAAGCAATTTGGAAATTTACCAGAGTTGAGGAGAATTGTATTTTTTGCAAGATGTTAAGAGCTGGAATACCATTGTCTGAGTGGATTGAGTAGTAACTTTCAAACAGGAATTCGATTAACATTTGAAAGGGAAAATTTTGCATGTCCGTGGAGATTTTTATTATTCAGTGATTGGATGTGAGTTTAACTGTGTAGGCCAGCATTTATTGCCCAGAGGGCACTTGAGAGTCAATCATCTTGCTTTGGGCCTGGAGTCACATGTAGGCCAGAGCAAATAAGGATGGCAGATTTCCTTGTCTAAAGGAACCAGGTGAATTTTTCTTGACAATCAACGACAGTTTCATAATTATCATTAGATACTTAATTTTAGATTTAAAAATAAATGGAATTCCAATTCCATCATGGTGGGATTTGAACCTGGTTGCCAGAATATGACCTGGTTCCGCAGCAAGACAGAATACTGGGTCCTGGGTGTACCCACTGAAGTCTCAGTTCTCTGAGGCTTGTTGCCCGTCAATGAGGCTCCCAGTGGAGCTCGGAGATTCCCAGATGTCGATATTGTGGAAGCTGAGTTCAGCACCAAGGCAAAAAGCAGACAGCTCATCCCCAGGACAATAACTTTCCATTGTCTCTCAGCTTGTGCTTTCATGCCTTTATTCTGTCGGCCAGCCTTGAACTTACCTTGACCTCTCCTAATAATCAAACCTGTACAATTCCTGCACTGTACTCCTGACAGAATATGCCGTGTCACATGGCTTATCAGCGCAGGATGGGAACACAATTAAGTGATTCTGGTGACACTTGTGCTGGGATGTAACCAAAGAGGCAGGGCTTCAAGAATCGGCCAATCTAAGTGGAACTAATGCAGTTTTTTTTTGTCCTAAGCCCCAGCTGTTCCCCACAGAGAACACCTCCTCTTCAGCTCTGGAAACTTTAGACTTTACACTCAGAATGCTAAGCCTAACCATTTGTATTAGGAAGGACTGGATATTAACCCTTATCCCTCTAATCCAGTACTGGGAGAGTTTTAATGAAAGATTGTTAGGGTGGAATTTTCCCATTAATCTTTCTAAATGTTGAGGGGATGTGGGAATGTGTTACGTGACAACTAACTCGTTGCCCCCCTCACTACCGATAAAACCATCCTTATTGCCGGCAACCATCTTAGGGCTGTGAAACCATGATGTGTAGGAGCAGAATTCGACTTTGACTTCACTTTTCTGCCTTTTCCTCATGACCCTTGATTCCCTTAGACCTAGCCTCAATAGCCCTCTGCAGTAACAAAATTAATACCCTCTAAGAGAAGTAATTCCTCCTCATCTCTGTTTTAAATGGGTGACCCCTTACTCTGAGATCATGTCCTCTGGTCCTGGACTCACCTCGCTGAAAGCTGATTGGCAGGTTTCACTGAGTTTCTTTTGGCAAATCGCAAGCATTGACACTGGCATCCTGGGTTACCAGAAGCTGCCAGCCAATCAGGGGCTGGTTGATTCCGTGCCCCAAAGTCCATTGGTTGAGGCCTATTCCTGGCAGATCCAGCTACAAAATGGTCATTCATTTTATACTCTTCTTGAGAGGATGGGGTCATGGGGAGAGGAGGAGACGTCGGAGGCAAGGGCAAGAGGATGGATTTCAGAGGTTGCCCACTTTGCTGCCCATCCATGTCTCTTATTGCCACCCACCCCCCAAGATTTGGTCAATTAGATCCCATTTGCAAACGCAGTAGGCCGGTTGTCCTGGTTCCCCAGTTGGGAAACTAGCCCCCTTTCCTACCCACCAAGGAGACTGCTGATTGGAGAGGTGCTGAGTTGATGCCCTTAAATGGCCACTAATTGAATCACTTAAGCACCTCAATTGGTGGGAGGTCAGGAAAGCCACCAATGGACCTGTAATTGTCTGAGTCAAATGGCACAAAGGAGGCAAGTACCTCACCAGGGTCAAGTTTGCTAATTATTTCCCCTTCTCACCAGTCCCACTTATTATTTATATGTCTCAGTTTTCAGAGGTGTTTGGCACCACTTCCAGTTCTGGTTCTCAGTGGTTCGTACATCGGGTCTAATTCAATGTGTTTGTTGATGGAATTCCAGTTGGAATACCATGCCTCCAGGAATTTCCTGGCATGTCTCTGTTTGGCTTGTGCGATTATCGATGCGTTGTCCCAATTGAATTCATGTCCCTCGTTGTCCATATATAGTGAGACAAGTGAGAATTGGTCATGTCTCTTGATGGCTACTTGGTGTTCATGTATCTTTATTGTCAGTTTTCTTCCAGTTTGGCCTAGGTAGTGTTTCTCACAGTCCTTGCAAGGTATTTTGTATATTACACTGGTTTTACTGATTTTGGGTATGGGATCCTTTACTATCGTCAGTAGCTGTCGTAGGGTGGTTATTGGTTTGTGGGCTACCCTGATACCTAGGGGTCTGAGTAGTCTTGTGGTCATTTCTGATATGTCCTTGATGTACGGTAGGGTGATTAGTGAGTCTGGTCGTGTTGTGTCTTCCTGTTGTGGTTTGTCTCGGAGGTAACAGTGGATTGTGCTTTTTGGGTATCCATTCCTTTTGAAGACTCCGTATAGGTGCTCCTGTTCTGCTTTGCATAGTTCCGGGTTGCTGCAATGTGCTGTGGCTCATTTAAATAGTGTCCTGATGCAGCTCCGTTTGTGGGTGTTGGGGTGGTTGCTCGTATAATTAAGTATCTGGTCCGTATGTGGTCTTTCTATATACGCTAATCTGGAGTTCCCCATTGTTTTTGCGTTCTACCTTTATGTCCAGAAGGGTAGTTGGTTGTTCTGTTCTTCTTATGTGAATTTTATACTGGTAAAAACGTTGTTTATGTGTCGGTGAGTTCCTTCTAGTTCTGTGCCTTTGATAATCACGAAGGTCTACATATCGGACCCAAGGTTTGGGTTGTATAGTGGGGAGCGCTGTCTGTTTTAACCTCTGCATTACTGCTTCTGCAATCAATCCTGATATTGGGGATCCCATTGGTGTTCCATTGATTTGTTTGTATATGCCATCGTTGAAGGTGAAGTGGGTTGTGAGGTACAGATCTAGTAGTTTTATGGTGGTGTCCTTATTGATGTTGTTAGTGTCCTCGGGTGCCTGTCTACTTGATTTGTCCAGTAATGTGGCAATTATCTCTTTGGCTAGTTGCCTTAGCAACTTTTCTGAATTTGCTAATTAAATAACAAATCTCCCATGGCACTGCTCACTGCAAATTCTTTTATATTCTGTTTATAATTGTAGTATTCTCGGCACGGTGGCTCAGTGGTTAGCACTGCTGCCTCACAGCACCAGGGACCCAGGTTCGATTCCAAACTCGGGCGACTGTCTGTGTGGAGTTTGCACATTCTCCCCGTGTCTGCGTGGGTTTCCTCCAGGTGCTCCAGTTTCCTCCCGCAATCCAAAGATGTGCAAGCTAGGTGGATTGGCCATGTTAAATTGCCCATAGTGTTCAGGGATGTGCAGATTAGGTGGGTTGTAAGGGGATGGGTCTGGGTGGGATGCTGTGGGGGTCGGTGTGGACTTGTTGGGCCGAAGGGCCTGTTTCCACACTGTAGGGATTCTAAGATTCTATTCGTTGTAGGTAGTATTCTGCTGCTAAAATGCCAAGGTAAGTGGAAAAGCAAGTCATGAGGTGGGCACAGTGGGTGGAACTTAATGCCTAACCACCAAGGCGAGTATGAATGCAGGGGGCATTTAATTGGGTGAGGATGGCAGGTGGGAAGGAAAATGTCTTGGAAAGGATGGAGAGGATGGGAACAGGATTGAGGGACTTCAATTATAAAGGGAGCTTGGAAAAATGAGGCCTTTCTCCTTGGAGCAGAGCGGGTTAAGAGGTGACTCAGTTGACACTTTGAGATAAGTAAAAGGCAGTGATGGATTTGTAAAGGGGATATTATTCCCTTACACAACTTGGCCAATAATTGAAGATCATAGATTCAAAATCAATTGGGAAAAATCTTGAGGTGACTTTTTCTCACTCAGTAAATTGCCAGGATCTGGTAGGTGACTTGAAAAGGTGGTGGGAGGCTAATTACATCAATAATTTTACAAGGGGATGGGACAGGGGTATGCACATGAAGGGCCAATAGTAAGGGGAGACGGTAATGTCACTCAACAAGTAATCAAGACGCCCAGGCTAACACTGTGGGGGCTGAGGATCAAATACCTTCACGGCAGCTGGTGTCAGGGGTATTCAATTAATAAACATGGAATTGGAAGCTCCTCATTCCTTTATTTCCCCTTCTCACCACCTGCAGGGAGTGAAAAAAGACCTGCCCTTAGAAATCTTGGTGAATTTGTTAACACATCTCCCATGGGGTCACTCGTTGCATCTGGTGCACTATTGTCCTTTAGAAAACGAAATCTGCCATCCTGGTCTGGGCTAAGTGTGACTCCAGACTTAGAGCAATGTGGTTGACTCTGAGGTGCCCTCTGAAAATACCTTAGTGAGTTGCTAGTACTGAAGCGATTAGGATTGGCAACAAATACTGACCTTGCCAGTGACGAACACATTGTATGAAAAGTGAGAAAAACCTTACATTGTTATGGAAGAAAGGTGGGTATGTGGGTCTAAATATGTTGTATAAAACGAACCAAAAAGTCTCCTTTTTCACTGCTGCATGTTTCTCTGATTACAGAAATTGGGAACATACAAATTAGGACCAGGCCACTTGGCCCCTCAAGCCTAATCTGCCATTCACTAAGATCGTGGTTGATCTCATTTACACAAACCCGACATAACCGTTCACTCACTTGTGTATGAAGAGTCTATCTATCTCTTAAAGAGATTGAACAGGATGTGGCAGTTTTATTTATTCAGAAAATGTAAATTATAAGGTTGGATGATTATCTAAATAAGGCTCTGAGGTAAACTGCGACCTCAGTCATCATTTGTTAGTGTTCTAGTAAGATGTTGAACCCTGTACAGTTTAGAACCTGCTGCTCTGTACCCTTACCATGACACACAGTGTAATAATTAACAGTGGTTATCAGATCTGAGAAACTGATGTTCAAACAGAAAAGACCTAAGGTGACATTGTGGCTCAGTGGTTAGCACAGCTGCCTCACAGCACCAGGGACCCGGTTTCAATTCCACTCTTGGGCGACTGTCTGAATGGAGTTTGCACATTCTCCCCGTGTCTGCGTGGGTTTCCTCCGGGTGCTCCAGTTTCCTTGCACAGTCCAAAGATGTGCAGCTTAGGTGGATTGGCCATGGAAAAATATGTATGGTGTCCAGGGATATGCAGGCTAGGTGGATTAGCCATGGGAATGCAGGGATAGGCTAGGGGCTGGTTCTGGGTCGGGGTGTGATGCTCTTCAGAGGGTCATTGTGGACTCAATGGGCTGAATGGCCTGCTTCCACACTGTAGGCATTCTATAATACTATGAGATCTAATAGAGGTCTTTAAATTTACACAATTGATAGGATAGAGGGGGCCAGGTGATTCCACTGTGGGGAAACACTAAAGCCATTGAATATAAGATAGTTACTAGTAAATCCAACAGAGGAATTTGGAGACATGTCATTACTCAGAGAAGGAATCAAAGGTTGAACTTGATACTGCAAGAGATGATTGAGGCAAGTGGCTTAGACTAAATTAGAAAGCTAGACAAGTCCATGAGAGAAAAACGTATAGTCAGATATAAGCTGCCTACCCTGTTTGTTGAAACATCAGCAATATCCATCCTAAGATTGACCATCCCCTCCTACATAGGACCACCCGAGATGGAACCGACAAAGACCACAGTTCCACTGTAGAGATGGCCACTGGTCACAGTCACTAAACTCTACAGCAAGGGAGGCCCATGTGTGGAGCCTGTTTCAACACAAGATGAAGGCAGGGGTCAGACCCCACGCATTTGAGCTGATACAGTAATGGTGGGTTGTGGGGGGGGGGGTGGGGGGGAATGCAGAGATTGTCTTGGCAGCCCAGCCTTGTGAACTCTCCAACCGACAACAAAAATAAAGGAGAGGCCAACATCTTTAGGCATTTAGAAGCCAAGTGCGGTGAATGAACAGTTTGAAACGGTTGTTAGCAGGCACACGGGGAAAATGAAAAGGGCAGTCATTGATAATGCTGTGTTGTGTGCTCTCCCTCCCCTGTACAACAAGATCTCAGGATGCGGCCATATGGAAGCACTTCACAGGAACTCGAACTTTTTTGAAACTTAATAAGGAAGTGATTGTTAGGAAAAGCAGGTGCAGAGAAGATTGCGCATAGCTCCCTTAATCACAGTGGAACGTCAGCTAGCCAGCCTTCCATTCTGCAGGAAATTCCTGTTGTATGCACCTTCGCCATTTGTGAATTTTTCTACCCTCACACCAACCGTTGGGTCAACCCCGCCTCCCAGCTACCACATAAATGCCCTCTAAAAAGGCAAAAACGTGATGGAAAAATGTAGCTGAGACACGGAGACATTTGAAAATTCACTCGTGAAACTAGAGCTGAGCCCACCCACAAATAAGGCTAATATTAATAAGCCTGCTCCTGCTCACTCCTAACCTAGTCAAGATTATGAGAAGGGAGTCCGGGGATGGGTGGGTGGGCTGTGTGTAAGTGTTGTATAACAATGTAGAGTTTGAAATTGTATCAGTTATTTTAAATCTTAAACTGTTAGAAACGTAGAAAATAGGATGAGAAGTAACTATTCGGCCCTTCAAGCCCACTCTGCTATTCAATACAATCATGGCTGAATGTTACTTACCTGATTGCCTGATGGATTAGAGAGTCATAGATTCATACAGCATGGAAACAGACCCTTCATTCCGACTAGTTCACACCAATGATGTTCCCAAACCAAACTAGTGCCACTTCCCTGTGTTTGGTCTATATCCCTCCATACCTTTCCTATTCATGTCCTTATCCAAATGTCTTTTAAATGTTGTAACTGTACCGGCATCTACCACTTCCTCTGGCAGTTCATTCCACATATGAGCCACTTTCTGTATAAAAAAGTTGTCCCTCATGTCCTTTTTAAATCTTTCTCCTCTCACTTTAAAAATATGCCCCCTAGTTTTGAACTCCTCCACCCCATGGAAAAGACCCTTGCTATTCAACTTATCTATGCCTGTCATGATTTTATAAACCTCTATAAGATCACCCCTCAACCTCCTACACCCCAGTGACTAAAGTCCCAGCCTATCTTTATAACTCAAACCTTCCATTCCCAGCAACATCCTGGTAAATCGTTCTGAACCCTCTCCAATTTAATAATATCCTTCCTAGGACAGGGCAACTGGGACTGTACATAGTACTCCAGAAGAGGCCTTAATTAATGTCAAAATGACATCCTAACTCCTGTACTTAAAAGTCTGACAATGAAGGCAAGTGTGCTAAATGTCTTCTTAACTGCCCTGTCTATATGTGATGCAAATTTTGAACAATTATGTACCTGAACCCATAGGGCTCTCTGTTATACAATATTACCCAAGGCTCTACTATTAATTGTACAAGTCCTGCCCTTGTTTGTTTTACCAAAATGCAATACCTCACATTTATCCGAATTAAATTCCATCTGCCACTCCTCAGCCCATTGACATCCCTCCTCTTGCCAAAGCAATGGGGAACTGTTTTCTTGAAACGTGGCAGTCTATGTGGATTGTAGACTTTTCATACTGGCTTCCTATTTCAACTGAACAGCTTGTTAGGAGGCCATTTCGGAGGACATTTCAGAAATAACCTCTTAGTTATAGAATAGAATCATTATGGCTCAGAAGGAGACCATTCTGCCCACAGCATCCATGCTGTGTCTCTGTAGAGGAAACCAATTAGTCCCATTTATTCTTGTTGTGGGTTTGGAGTCACATACAGGCCAGACCAGGTGAGGCCTACAGATTTTCTTCTCAAAAGAACAGTAGACGGGTTTATAATTACAATCTGGTAGTTATTTGATCACCATTACTGATACTCACTTTTAATTCCAGATTTATTTAATTAACTTAATTCTCCAGTTGCCATTGCCAGATTGTGATCTCTGGATCATTAATTGAAACTTCCAATTACAAATTCAGCAATAAACACATGTACAATCATACTCGTATTGAGTGCTTTGTTTTTATGTGTGTGTGTGTTGAGCGAGTTTGAGTGTATATATGCATGGAGCGAGGGTACAGGACTGTTTTTCCACATTGTTTTATTTAGCTCACTTACCACATCCAAAATCTGTAGATATTTTATTTCCTCATTTATTCCTGGGGCATGAGCATCACTGGCAAGGCCAACATTTGTTGACCATCCTTAATTGCCCTTGAATTGAGGGGCTTACTAGGCCATGTCAGCAGGCACTTGAAAGTCAACCACATTGCTGGCAGGCTGGGGTCACATGTGGGACAGACTGGGTAAGGATGGCAGATTTCCTCCTCTAAGTGGCTTCAGTGAATTAGAGAGGAGTTTTTATTGACAATCAACAACAGTTTTATAATCACCATTAGATTAACATTTATGTCCCAATTTAGTAATTGAGTTTATCCCATCAACTGCCATGATGGGATTTGAACCCTTGTCCCCACAGCATTAACCTCGGCTCAGGATTACTAGTTCAGTGATACTACCACTGTGCCACCATCCCTCAAACCTTGTGTCATTGGGACAGAGTGAAGTAGAACTCTAAGGAAAAGTACTTACTGCAGTGAGTAGATCCAAGGTCTAGTCATGTTCACAGTCACCTGAAAAAGATGAGACAGACAGAGACAGAATTTCCAGTAACAATTTCATCAAATTTTACTCATAGGCATATTTGTACAATGCTTAATGCACACATTCACCCCTTCTGTTTTCAGAAGAGCATTTCTGCTCCAACTGCTGTTGTATTTAAGAGTTGTTAATTGATAGTTTCTTTTACATTGAGTTTTTTTCCCTTTTTTTGTGCATCTGGTGTCTTTTTGAAGTTGAACCTGTTTAGCTTCTAGACAGCCAAATGATTTTTAAATTGTCCTTAGGTTTAAAAAAAAGTCTCATTGTACTATTTGAAGGAGAGCAAAGAAAATTCTTCCTGTTATCCTGGTCAATTCTTATCCTTGAACCATCATTGTTTAAGCAAATTATTTAATCATTATTTCACTGTTTTTAGTGGGAGCTTGCTGTGTGAAAATTTACTGACATAGAAACCCTACAGTGTGGAAGCAGGCCATTTGGCCCTTCAGATCTACACTGACCCACCCCTACCCTACCCTTGCATTTCCCATAGCTAATCCACCTACCCTGTATATCTCTGGACACTATGGGCAATTTAGCATGGCCAATCCACCTAGCCGGCCATCTTTGGACTGTGGGAGGAAACTGGACCACCCAGAAAAAACCCACGCAGACACGGGGAGAATGTGCAAACTCCACACAGACAGTCACCTGAGGGTGGATCTGATGCTGTGAGGCAGCAGTGCTAACCACTGAGCCACTGTGCCACCCCCACAACATGTTTCCCTGAGTCGCAAAAGTGGTTACACTTCAGAAGTAAGGGTCTAGGCCCGAAACGTCAGCCTCTCTGCTCCTATGATGCTGCTTGGCCTGCTGTGTTCATCCAGCCCTGCACCTTGTTGTCTCGGATTCTCCAGCATCTGCAGTTCCTACTATCTCACACTTCAGAAGTACTTCATTGGCTGTGAAGGTCTGAGGTCCCAAATGCAAGTGCTTTGCTTAAAAATTAAAGTCCTTCTAATGCTTAAGCACCCAGAGCCTTTCCATGGGTTTGTCTCTCCTTTAGCTGCAGCTAGAACAATAAACAACCTACTCTGCCAGTTTCCCTGAGCGAAGGAAAATCACCATCTTGGCGGCTTGCCAAATTACCATTCCCGATGCCACCTCTTGGTGCCCACTGGTTGGAAATTCAAATCAGGATGGGTGACACCAACAGGTAGGTAGAGCAACTCTCTCCCACAAGCAACTTTTCCAAGTAAGGCTGGCTATGAATTGTTCTTCTACCTTTTCTGGCTTTGTTTTGACTGAATTGCTAGAAGAATTATAGAAAGTGTAACAAAATTGTTTTATTGGTTATTAAAAGTTTAACGGGAGGGTTTGAGTGTCTGTTTGGCTGTGTTGATCTCCAACACCAGAAGCTGGAGGTTTGATGAAAGCAAAAATAAAACAGCAGATGCTGGAGATTGGAAGTAAAAATAGAAAGTGCTGGAAAGGCACAGCACATCTGTCAGCATTTGTGGAGAGAGAAACAGCATTAACGTTTTGAGTCCAATCTATTTCTGTTTAAATCCCATTCTAGTTTTAGTTTATGCTTCAGTCCAGCATTGATCTTGCTAGAGGTTTGCAGGATGGACCAATGGCCCTTTCTCTAGGCTTCTCAAATTCCATCAATAAGGTTGGGACACCCTGTGGTTAGTAGCTGAGGAATATAAGGTGTCTTCTCTTGTTTTTCTGAAGCCCCCATTCTCAGGTTCAATACACAATGCAGTCTTAAAAAGATATCACTAATCTATTCCCTTGTCCTTACTTACTTAATCTTCTCACCTCATTCTAGGCCACACAGTCCCTGCAGGTGTGTGCAGGAACTAACATTCCACACATCTTTCACATTCTAAAATAACTCTTTGCCTTGCTAATCCACTGTGTAACCTGATGCTTTATATAACAAGACCATTGCAGAAGAAATTAGTTTGCACTACAGTTTACATTTTCACTTCTGTGAGTAAAACAGAGATTGATTGAGAGTGAAACAAGGGGGAATGAAAATACACACTCATATCTAGACTGGTTTCTTTTCATAGTTACCTAACCTTAGCTTGACATCATCATACTATCTATTCAGGTTCCAGCTCACTCTTGAGACAATTCAGAGCTTGTGTTTCTCAATCATCTTTCAATTTATCATCTCATCGAAAGGACAACACTCACACAGGCAAGTGGGGAGTATTCCATCACACTGCTTCTTGTGCCTTGTAGATGGTGGACAGGTTTTGGGGAGTCAGGAGGTGAGTTATGCATTACTCACTGTAGGATTCCTAGTCTCTGACCTTCTGTTTCAGCCATTGTATGCGTGTAGCTACTTTAATTCTGTTTCTGGTCAATGGTAAACCCCAGGATGTTGATTGTGAGGGATTCAGTCATGGTAATGCCATTGACCGTGAAAGAATGGTGGTCAGATTGTCTCTTATTGGAGATAGTCATTATCTGGCATTTGTGCGTTTGTGAATGTTACTTGTCACTTTTCAGCCCAAGCTTGGATATTGTCTGGATCTTAATGCATTTGAACACGGACCGCTTCAGTATTTGAGGAGTCACAAGTGGTGCTGACATTGTGCAATCATCGGCGAACATTCTGTACTACACTGAACGGAAGATCATTGATAAAGCAGCTGAATATGATTGTGTCTAGGACACTACCCTGAGGAAATCCTTCAGAGATGCCATGGAGCTAAGATGACTGACTTCTAACAACCATAACTATCTTCCTACGTGCCAGCTATGACTCCAACTGACAGAAAATTTGCCTTTGATTCCCATTATTTCCAGGCACATTGCCACACTTGGTTGAATGCAGCCTTGATGTCAAGGGTTGTCACTCTCACCTCACTTCTGGAATTCAGCTCTTAGCCCATGTTTGATACAAGGCTGTAATGAGGTCTTAGAAGAGAAAGTGTTGAGATAAGATTCGAGAGCTGTGTTCAAAATCATGAGGTGTCCAGACCGAACGTGTAGGGAGAAACAGTACCTAACAGGGAACGAATTGGGAACTAAAGGATACCATTAAGTTGCTTAGGGAAAAAATAAACTGGTATCATCTTGAGAAAAAATGTTTTTACAGTGCGTTGTTATGATCTTGAATGCACTGCCTGATATCATGACAGAGGCAGATTCGATCACAGCATTCAAAGAAGAGTTGACTGATTATCTGAAGAGGATAAGTTTGTAGGGCTACAGGGAAAGGGCGGGTGGAGTGGGACTTGATATGTTGTTTTTGCCAGCGTGGATACAGTGAGCGAAGTGGCCTCCTCCTGATCTGTAATCATTCTGTGACTCTGTTTGGAGTATCATCCCGGATTATGTCCTTGGGTGTCTGCTGTGGGGCTATCAATCTGCAACTTTCTGACACAGGGGCAATACTGCTACCTACTGAGCCAAGGCTCAAGGCTGACACAAGCTGATGAGTTGATTTTCTAGCATTGTCTTTATTCACTTGAGGAAATCAGGTGGAAATGATGCTGTAGCTAAATGGCTAATTGAATAAGTAGGATCTATGTATGTATGTGAGATCTATTGCAAACCAAAGACTGGATGAACCAATTGGCCTCCTTCTGTGGCTGGCACAGGTATGATGGGCTGAAGAACATCCTTCTTATATCTGACAAATCTATGCTGCAGCGATGTGCCACAAGGATCGGTGCTGGATCCACTGCTTTTTGTCATTTATGTAAATGATTTAGATGTGAACATAGGAAGTATGGTTAGGAAGTTTGCAGATGACACCAAAATTGGAGGTGTAGTGGACAGCAAAGAAGGTTACCTCAGAGTACAAAAGGATCTTGATCAAATGGGCCAATGAGCTGAGAAGTGGCAGATGGAGTTTAATTTTCATAAATGTGAGATGCTGCATTTTGGAAAAGCGAATCAGGTCAGGACTTATACACTTAATGGTAATGTCCTGGGGAGTGTTGCTGAATAAAGAGACCTTGGAGTGTAGGTTCATGGTTCCTTGATAGTGGAGTCACAGGTAGATAGGATAGTGAAGAAGGTGTTTGGTGTGCTTGCCTTTATTGGTCAGTGCATTGAGTATAGGAGTTGGGAGGTCATGTTGTGGCTGTACAGGGCATTGGTTAGGCCACTTTTGGAATACTGCATGCAATTCTGGTCTCCCTGCTATAGGAAGGATGTTGTGAAACTTGAAAGGGTTCAGAAAAGATTTGCAAGGAAGTTGCCAGGATTGGAGAGTTTGAGATATAGGGATAGGCAGAATAGACTGAGGTTATTTTCCCTGAAGCGTTGGAGGCCGAAGGTGACCTTATAGAGATTTGTAAAGTCATGAGGGGCATGGATAGGGTAAATGGGCAAGGTCTTTTCCCAGGGGTGGGGGAGTCCAAAACTAGAGGGCATGGATTTAAGGTGAGAGGGCAAAGATTTAACAGGGACCTAAGGGGCAACTTTTGCATGTAGAGGGTGGGATGTGTATGGAGTGAGCTGCCAGAGGAAGTGGTGGGGGCTGGTACAATTACAACATTTAAAAGGCATCTGGATGGGTATATGAATAGGAAAGGTTTAGAGGTTATATGTATCAAATGCTGTCAAATATGACTAGATTTATTTAGGATATCTGGTCTGCATTGGTGAGTTGGACCAAAGGGTCTGTTTCCGTGCTGTACATCTCAATGACTCCTAAATGGATTTTTCTCAACCTGGTTTTCTGAACTTTGTCAAGTTTGGCATGCAAAGGTGTCTTGGTTCCAGTAACCTCCAATCAGAATGCAATCTTAGAATTGTTCAAACACAGTGTCGTACAAGCTCACAGGAAGCCAGACACCCTTGTTTTATGCTCTCGTGGAATTCTAACAGCTTTGTAATGACCAACAATTTCTGATCAAAAGGAGAGATTTTTAGCCATGGCTCTGCGGAGAGTCTCAATGATGGATCGTTTGGTGGGACATGACCTGGGTAACCAATGCTCTGAATTTCCAACCTCTGGCAACTAGATATATCACTTGGGGTGAATGGGATCAAAAGTTATGGGGAGAAAGCAGGATAAGGCTATTGAGTTGGACAATCAGCCATGATCGGGATGAATGGTGGAGCAGGCTTGAAGGGCCGAATGGCCTCCTCCTGCTCCTATCTTCTATGTTTCTCTGTTTGCTAAATCTTAACTTTCTGTCGAGCCTTTCCCGTGGAGCTTGTTTGAAATCAACTTGCTTGAACGCAATGTATTGGTAAATCATTTCTCCTTTCTTAATAACTTAGTGTATTATCAAGCCATCTGCAACATTCCTGAGCTTCCAATGAACTCTCAAAGCCCCATCAGCAGGAGGCTAACCAGCTCACTTCAAATAGACAGACAACTAGTTAAGCACATTAATATCTCTAATACCCAAGGCTATTAAGCAACTCACATTGATCTAATCCTAAGCCGTTCTGTTGAATGCTTAACTCTCCATAGCTTGTACCGATTACACGGAGATGAAATTGTTTTGTTTGTACATGGCTATTGTGCCTGTACTTTGATCTTGTGATGTCATCAATGTATGTACCTTTAACTTGTCAGCTGATACTGCAAGAGGAATCATATTGAACTCTGAACTGAAGGTTACTCTTCATCAAGCACAGGTAGTTATGAGTACCACCAGACTTATCCGACCCCAAACCCAATTCCAACCCCAATACCTGCCCAAATCCTCTGCTCATTTCTTTTCAAGGCACTGATTGTAGCGTTGGCACAATCTGACAGTCTCACTCGACAAGCTTGTTCTTCAAATCTGGCACGAAGACACTCAAGAAATTGGAAGAACAGAAACTATGCCAGAAAGATAGTATCTCACACCCAAAATATATAGGTTAGTGCCCTTTGGGGAAACTATGTGTGCTAGTGAAGGGATTACAGCTGCCTGAAGGCGTGTTTGTTTATACTTTCTGAAAGAGGATAATTTCTTTCCAGTTCTTTTATTGAGGGCAGTGTTGGAGTAAGAATCTTTGATGATTCTGTGGACAGCTACAAAACAAACCTGTGACAAGCAGACACAAGAAGGCCCTATAATCTCATTCCAGCTGCCACTGTTGATGTTTCATACCTTCAGGATAACTGACCTGGCTCCATGGGATCTTTGTGGATTTGACATCCCCAGGAGACGTCTTTATTCGTGCTTTGACCGCACTTATGGCTGTCAATAATCCAAGCTGAAGTGTAGTCAACAGGAACAGCAGCACATCTGACCCTAGGCCCTTTCTGACAGGGATTATCCAGCCCTGGTCAGCAAGCTTCTCTTTTCCACTTTTTATTTCTGTCTTCTTCGCTTTCCTCGTTCACTGTTCAATCTGTGCCCCTTTGATCAGACACTCTCTCTAGTGTTTTCACGCAAGCATTTTCTAGCAGGTGGATCACTGGGCAAGAGTATTGAGCCTTGGCCTTTGGAGCCTAATTTCAGAGCCTTAAGTGTGAGGTTTTGGGTAGAACCTTTTACAGGAGGGCAATAACTTTCAAAAGAGTAAATCCCAATTTCAAAATGAATAAATTAAGACTCTTGATAAATATATTGTGCAGTAAAAGATAATAATGCTGTATATGAATTGCAAAGAAAATGTTTAATACTAAATTCCCCTATTGCCTTACCCTTTCTTATCACTTATATGCTTCCCCAACACTATAATTGCCTTCCAAGACCTACCAGCCCCCACTTGTCTAACCTCAAACTCTTACACCTACCCCAACCACACCCTCCACCTTCATTCTGAAGGAGGGCACTTGACCTGAAATGTTAATTCTGTTTTCTCTCCACAGATGCTTTGTTTTTCCGGTAATTTCTGTTTTCAATTCTCACCCCCTTCACCTCTCCAGTGGTGTGTGTGCTATCTGCCACTAAATCCCATTCCTCTGCAAACTCTTTTGCTTCCTTGCCTCCCTCGCAAGGATAATGCAGGTCGTTTGATCAGAACTGCGTCTGACATCTTAAACAGTCTCTCCCCCTGCCACGGACACAGAGCTGCAGCAGTGTGTACCATCTACAAGAGGCACTGCAGTAACTTATCAAGCTCCTCTGACAGCACCTTCCAAAAGTATGACCTCTGCCACTTAGAGGGACAAGGACAGTAGATGCATGAGAGCATCATCACCTTCAAGTTTACTTCCAAGCGCTATATCGTGCAGACATGAGACTATATCTCTGTTCCTCCACTGTTGCTGAGTCAACATTCTGGAAGTCCCTTCCTAATTGCTTTGGGGGTGTTCCTACACCACGTGGACTGCAACGGTTCAAGAAGGCAGCTCACCAGCACCTTCTCAAGGGTAAGTAGCGATGGGCAGCAAATGTTGGCCTTGCCAGTGATGCCCGTATCTTGTGAACTAATTTATTAAAGCATATATCTTGATGGGCAAGAAAATGCTGGCCAGCCAGCGATGCCCACACCTCACAAATGAATAGAAAAAGAAATGTTTGTGGGACCTTGGCATCGCTGCTGTGTTGCCTGACATTTCACCTTCACTTGGAGTGTCCCCAAGCCAGTCTGAGATCCTTTCCACCTATCCAGAGAAACTAAGTGGAGGGAGAAATGGAAGTCAAGTCTAAAAATGATGAAGCCTCAGTTACGGCATCTCAGTCAGGTGAGCTTTCCTTGATGGTTTGCCTAATTCTTATGAATACCTCATGGCAGAAGAATGTTTTAGCTAGTTCGGCTTCTCAACAATTCCAACACGACTGACTCATTCTGGCAATTGTCAACATCTGTCGAAGCCCCTGAAGCCAGCAACCCCAAAGACCAATGTCTGCTTTGTACAGAAACTGTTCATTAGTCCAGTTTCCATGATTTGTTGGCACCTTGTTAAAGACAAAGAATAATTTTTGTAGACTCGTTTTACTGGTTACTGGACGTTGTATATATGTGTGTTGGGAAGCTGCTGGCACAGTGTGTCGAAACACTTAAGACATATTTACTACCTCACAATATCGGTCTGATTTAATCAGAGCACACAGTAGGCTGGGAAGGTCTCTCTCATGTCAGGAATATGCGTGCCTGCTGATTGTATGTTGCTTCTTCTACTCACTTGTAAAATTGCTCCTCCCTGTTCTTCACAGTGACCTGCCTTGGTGAAGCTGATGTGTTCCCACTGGAGCTGTTACCAGTGATTCACTTGATAGTGCTCTCAATCAGTGTCAGAAGGCTGTAGGTTCAAATCTCATTCCGTAAAACTTGACTGTAAAATTTGACTGATACTCCCAGTGCAGTACTGTGGAGGTTTGCACTTTCGCAGGTTTGAAAGAGATGTAAAAGATTCCAAGGTACTATTTTGGAAATAACAAGGGTATGTGATAAGACCTGGTCAATATTCATCCTATAATCAACACAAATAAACAGATTATCTGGTCATTGTCCAATTGCTGTTTGTGGGAGCTTGCTGTGTCTAAATTGTCTGCCATATTTCCTACTCTTTTTTTCATGGGATCTAGGCATTGCTGCCCAAGGCCAGAGTTTGTTGTCTTTTCATGATCTCTGCTGGGGCATAGCAAGCCATCAGGTTATACAAACAATCAGAACTGCAACGGATGGGCAACAATTATTCCCCAGATAGCATTTGCTCATGAGACAATAACAAATTAGATTGAACTGGTTGTGGCTTTTCTCTTTAGAAAAGAATTGGAAGAGACCAGATAATGTTTTGAAGTCATGAATGGGTTGGATGTGGTTGATATATGGAGAATGTTTTCATTGCAAGAGAATATAGCTCCAAAAATAGAGCCATAAATACAAGAGAGTTACTACTAAATCTACTGTAGAAATAAGGAGAAATCTCTTTACTCAGTGTGGTTGGAAGGTGGAATTTCTTGCCACAAGAATTGCTTGATTCATTTATTGTTATCACAAGTACTGAAATACAGTGAAAAGTGTTGTTTTGTGTGCTATACAGGCAGATTGTACCATACAAAGTGCATCAGGGTAGCAGAACAGAGAGGAGGATACAATGTGACACCGTGAGAGAAGGTGCAGAAAGAGAGATCAGAATTAACATTTCAGAGATCTGTTCAAAAGTTTGATAACAAGGGGTAAGAAGCTGTTCTTGAATCTATTTGTACCTGTATTCAAACTTTTATATCTTCTGCCCGATGGTAGAGAAAGTATAACTGGGGTGGGAGGGGTCTTTAGTTATGTTGGTTGCTTTCCCAAGGCAGCAGGAAGTATAGATGGAGTCAATGGATGGAAGGCAGGTTTGTGTAATGGACTGGGCTGTGTTCGCAACTCTCTGTAGACTTTTGTGGTCTTGGGAAGATCAGTTGCCAAACCACACTGTGATGCGTCCAGATAGAATGCTTTCTAAGGTGCATCTATAAAAAATTGGGTAAGAGTCTTTGGGGACATGCCGAATTTCCTCAGCCTCCTGAGGAAGTAGAGATATTGTTGTGCTTTCGTCACCATCATGTTGATGTGGGTGGACCAGGACAGATTGTTGGTGATTGTCACCCACAGGAACTTGATGCTCTCAACCATCTCCACCTCAGCACCACTCTTGCAGACAGGGATGTACCATCCACTCAGCTTTCTGAAGTCAATGACTAGCTCCTTCGTTTTACTGATGTTGATGGAGAGATTCTTGTCTTTACACAATGCTACTAAGCACTCAACCTCTTTCCAGTATTCTGTCTCATCATTGTTTGAGATCTGACCTACAACAGTGGTGTTGTCAGCAAACTTGCAAATGAATTTGGCCACATGAGTGTATAAGGAGTACAGCAGGGGGCTGAGTATGCAGCCTTGTAGTGTACCGCTGTTGAGGATTATGGTGGAGAGGGTATTGTTGCTTATTCTTACTGGTAGCAGTTTATGGGTTAGGAGGTCAAGGATACAGTTACAGACAGCCCTAGGTCACAGAGTTTAGAGATGAATTTATTTGGAATTGTGGTGTTGAAGGCGGAGTTGTAGTCAATAAGGTATTCTTGTTATCCAGATGTTCCAGGGATGAGAATAGGACCGGGGAGATGGGTTCTGCTGTTGCGCAGGTAGACGAATTGCAAAGGATCAAGGCAATTTGGAGGCTGGAGTTGACATGAGCCGTGGCTAACCCCTCGAAGCACTTCATAACGATGGAGGTCAGAGCCACCAGGCTGTAGTCATTGAGGCATGCTGTGCAATTCACGTTGCTTGAGAAGTCATTAAGGCAAATAACCTAGACACTTTCAGAGGAAAACTAGATGAGTGCATGAGAGAACCAAGAATAGAAAGATATGTTAAAGACTGAGAGGAGGCAGATGGAATGGGAGGAGACTGGTATGGGATATATTACAACACAGATTATATGGGACGAATGGCCTGTTTCTGTGCTTTGTTTTCTATGTAATTCTACATAACAGTGAATCTTCTGATAAGTGGGGAGCTGCAGCATGGGGAATTGTGTGAACGAGGTTTGGAAGCCAGTCTGCCTGGCTTCCCTCCCCAGACTTGGTGATTCGGCAGCTATTGGCTCCATTTCCCCGTTGTAGCTGTTTCAAATTTATTGCACACGCCGTATACAGCTCCCTTCAGAGACAACTGCAAATCTAACTCGGCCGCTCCAGCCTCTGTAACCAGGGTCCAGCTCAAATCCCCCAGCTAGCAATCCATTTACTGTTTTACTGTACTAATGTAATGTTGCCATTTCAGCTCACCCATTGCCTGAGATCATTCACTTGCCTACGTCAGAGCCTGACTTGGCATTGCCTCAATTTTACAATTCTCATTCTTTAAAAGCCTGATTCCTCTGTGAACGGGACCTGGTGTGAGATATAAACTGGCAGAAGAATGTTAGTGTCTAGGCAACAATCAAAGTGGGAAGGTGGAATTTGAAACATAAATAGATCTACCATGATCTTATTGGATAGCAGAGCAGGCTCAGGGGCGGAATGGATCACTTCTGCTCCTATTTTTTATGTTTGTATCAGCTCAAGTTTACAGAGTGTGGAAGGGTGACGAGGAAACAATTGGAATAACTGGAATGTGGAGGCAAAGAAATGATTGGCTGAGAGTTTCAACACAGTCTCACCACCATTTGGGTTGGGCAAATCCCGACATCACAGTGGCTTATAATATCACAGTCAGCCACTGTGTCATCATTCACCTCCACATGTCTATCTCTCATCTCCTGACACCCCAAAGTCTGTCCACCAACTACAAGGCACAAGTCAGTACTCCCTAGTTTCCTGGATAATTGCTGCTCCAACAACACTCAAGAAACTTGACACCATCCAGGCTGAAGCAGCCTGTTTGATTGGCACCACATCTACAAGCATCTACTGCCTCCACCACTGACGCTCAGCAGTTGTGGTGTGTGTAGTGTGTAGTGAGCATTTCAGAAATTCATCAAGGCTCCTTAGACAGCACCTTGCAAACACACAACCACTTCCATCTAGAAGGACAAGAGTAGCAGATACATGAGGAACACCACCATCTGCAAGTTCCCTTCCATGCCACTCACCATCGTGACTTGGAGGTTAATTGTATTCCTTTACTGTGGCTGGGACAAAATCCTGGAACTGCCTCCCTAATGCATTGTGGGTCTACCTACAACAGATGGACTGCAGCAGTTGGAAATGGCTGGATGGCTAGATTGTGATGCAGAGTGATGCTTACAGCATGGGTTCAGTTCCTGCACTGGCTGAGGTTACCATGAAGGACTTTCCTTCTCAACCTCTCTCCTCGCCTGAGACATGGAGACCCTCAGGTTAAACCATCACCACGTCATCGCTGTCTAATGAGAGAAGAGCCCTATAGTCAAGAATGAAGGATGAGCAGCCAGTGACATCCACATCACATGTGATTAAAAACATTAGAGCCTGTACGTATTTTAGATGTCACGGCATCACTAGTCAATCAACATCATGACACTGTTGTAGTACAGTGGCCATTCTGAGCCGAAGGTCTGACAGCAATTGATGCCCAGGATGAAGCTGGTCTTTAGGATCTGTGACCCAACAAAATCCATCGGTTTTAGCTTCAGGTGACAGCCAGCATCAGGACACCAGGATAGTCTGAGGCAATATGAAAGTGGCTAACAGTATTTTGCAAATTACAGCCTGTGGCATTTATGTAGTACTTTTAAGGTACAAATATCTCACAGAAACATGATAGAAGCAACATCAGGCAAAAAAATAGATGTAGGACAGATTAGTCAAGGAAGAAGGTTTTAGGTTATGTCATGTAAATAGCTATAGCTCACAAGAGATCACAAACCTTTGTTAGAGAGAGAGTATTTATCGTGGTGGGGCTGCTCTCCATCTCAAGCATGACACCAGGCAAAGAACTCTGTATAAAGTACTGCAGTTAGTGCAAAGACTGAACCCACACCTTCGTGTAATCCTTCACCATCCTAACTGACCCACCTCCCTGTTAGCCCCCCTCCTCACCCTAAAGCCACCACTAGGTTATAAGAGATTTTGAAGGAGAGTGAGTGTGTGTTGGAGTGATTTTGGAAGGGATATCCGGGTCTATTAGGATCTAAATGATTGAAAGTGGGACTAACAATGCTGGAGTGAAGGAGGTGGAGGATTTAAAAAGGAATGGTTCAAATGATTTATAAACCTTTATAAATGGTGGGGTAGTTTTTCATGAACAGCCCCATGCTCGACCTTGCACAACATTTTAGAAACACCTTATAATCTTTGAGAGCTAATAGTGTCGCAGAAATACCCATTCTGGGTCTCTTCATAAGGATCCTCCTTCTGTGAATTCTTATAAAGATGCTATATAAATGCAGTTGTCTTCTAACCCAGTGCTGTTATGTTGTGCTGATAATGGAGTGAGGGGACATTTAAGGGGATTCTGTGAAGTAGACCCCTTTGTCCTGGGTGATGGTCTTCTTGAATGTTATTTATCCGCACTCACGCAGGCAAATGGGCAGCATTCCATCACACTCCTGATGAATGCATTGTAGATGGTAGACAAGTTCTGGGGTAGCCAGGAGGTGAGTTAGTCACTGTAGAGCTCCCAGCCCCTGAACTGGCCTTGTAATTACAGTATTAAAACTGAAAGAACTGCAGATGGTGTAAATCAGAAGCAAAAACAGCAATTGCTGGAAAAGCTCAGCAGGGCTGGCAGCATCTGTGGAGAGAAATCAGAGTTAACGTTTTGCATCCAGTGATCCTTCTGAAATCATCCGACATCTGAAAAAGGGTCACTGGACCTGAAACGTTAATTCTGATTTCTGTCCATAGATGCTGCCAGATCCGCTGAGATTTTCCTGCAATTTCTGTTTTGTTGCTTGTAATTACAGTGACAGGTCCAGTCAATTTCCGGTTAACACTGACTCCCCAAGATGACAGAGGAAGCAAAGCTGAAAGCTGGTTAACAATACAAAATTGGAACAATAGCTTCCAGTGGAAGGTTCGAGGACTCAAAAAGGTTAAGATAGCTGGAAGTGGCTCATAGGAAAGGCATCATGTGATAAATACTGAATCACCATTCTGGCAGTATGCAAAGGATTACATTGTAAATTTGAGATCAGTTGAGATTAAATCTTGATTAAATGCAGCAAATAAGTAGGGATTGTCACAGAATTTCATTGTCAATAAGAACAACAGTGAGTGTATTGTTTGATGCATTGTATTAAGTAAGACATTCCATGGAGCAATGGTATCTTAGGTACAATATACCTGCTTATCTATATTGCAGAGATAACACCGTCTCTTTCCCTTGAAGTTTGTGCAGCTATACAATAAAGCAGATTTATCTCACAGATTACAGCACAGAGGAGTGAAAAATGCCACAAGCTAATGAGACACGGGGAGTTAATAGCAAGATAACACTTTCTTTTTATAAACTGTTTACTTATTGTCATCTGTCATTAAGCTAGAGTCAGGAGTGGATTACATCATTACTAGATAAGTGAATGACTTTACCTTTCTGTATCACTGCTCAGAAATTACCCCTTAGCTAAGCACCTTTTGCATTTTTTTATTGTTTAATCACTTCCTCCACCCAATCGCCTGTCTTGCTTTTTATTCTTTCGCTCCATTGTTCCCCAATCTCCCTCCCAGCTCTCTACTTGATGTGGCAGGGAACAGAAAAGGTGTCATTTATGTTGCATCAGCGACCTGGAATGTAGGCACCCTTCATTCCCCCTTTGGCTGAGAGACACCTGGGGAAGGATTTTCAATGTGATTCAGTCTGTCATCCTAGCTCCCCCCCTTCACCCCCAATTAAAATTAGCATCGGACTCTGCTGCCTTTTCACAATTTTCAACAGGTATCAATTGTCTGACAGCCTAGTGGGGAGTGGGTGCCAGGGAAGGAGGGGTGGCACATTGTAAGGGTTGAATAATTGAACCGAAGGGCCGAATGGCCTACACACATACCTACTCATGGGGTGGGGAGGGGGAAAGATAGGCTTATTGGCCTGGATTAACACCCCCTCCACCACTTCCCCCCTTCCCCATGCCTCCTTACCCCGAAAGCCACTCTTTCCAACCCGTCATTCCTGATTATCTCTTTAATCTGACAGTATGCGGTTAAAAATTGACCATTGAGGTCCTGGATACATTCTGGGGAATCCGTGCTGCATTCCTTCCAGAGTGAATACATTGTTTTTCTAAAATATGGCAAAAATCACGAAAAGTACTCCCAGGTATGGTCTTTGTAATTCTGTAGCAAACCTCCATCTCCTTTCTGTGATAAAATCAAACATTTGGCTAGTCTTTCTGGCTATTATTTAGACCTGACTGCAGGTCCAATTTCCAAAATCTGGTACCCTCGGGAATGAGTAGAGATGGGATTTCAGATTTTCCTGGATTTTGGATTAGCCGGCAGATAAGGGCAGGCAGGTGATGATGATAAGCTTCTCACTTTCAAGTTCCTGAAGTGGCCTGATGTTGTTCTAACTTCTGTTTCTCGGGTCAGCAATCCTGCCTGGCCTCCTGTCCTAACCTGCCAGATATTCTCGGAAAGGTCAGTTCCTCAAATTTGATCCCACTATCTGGGCTTCAAAGTGAGATCGCCAAAATGATCAGTGGTCACAATGATTTCAAGCTTCCTGTAAACTGTCATAGAAGCACATATTGTTTTCAAAGAGTTGCAATTAGAGTCATAGAGTCTTAGAGCATTGAAACAAACCCTTTGGTCCGACTGGTCCATGCTAACTGTAATCCCAAACTAAACTAGTCCCACCTGCCTGCACTTGGCCTATGTCCCTCCAAACATTTCTTATTCATGTACTTATCTAAATGTCTTTTAAACGTTGTAACTGTACCCACATCCACCACTTCCTCTGGAAGTTCATTCCACACATGAACCACTCCCTGTGTAAAAATATTGGCCTTCATGTACTTTTTAAATCTTTCACCACTGACCTTAAAAATATGCCCCTTAGTATCACCCTAGGGAAAAGACACCTGCCATTCACCTTATCTATATCCCTCATAAACTTCTATAAGGTCACGCCTCAACCTCCTACATTCCAGCGAAAAAGGCCCAGCTTATCCAACTGCTCCTTATAACTCAAACCCTGCATTCCTGGCAACACCCTGGTAAATCTCTTATGAACCCTCTCCAGCTTAATAATATCCTTTCTATAATAGGGCAACCAGAACTGTACACAGTACTCCAGAAGAGGACTCACCAATGTCCTGTACAACCTCAGCAAATCGTTCCAACTCCTAATCTTAAAGGTCTGAGCAATGAAGGCAAGCGTGCTAAATGCTTGTTCAGTTTTTTTTCCATTCATCACGTACTGTGTGTTAAGAGAAAAATGTCCATTTTTCAGTCAGTTGGATTTGGGATACTTCTTTTAATTCATTCACAGGATGTGGGCATCTCTGTCTGAGTCAACATTCTTTGCCCATCCAAAATGCCTTGAGAGCAGTTAGGTGTCAACCACATTCTGGCCAGACCAGGTAAGGAAGACAGTTTCCTTCCCTAAAGGACATTAGTGAACCACATGGGTTTTTCCAATTGAATGACTTCATGGTCATTATTAGACTCCTAATTGCAAATTTTATTGAATTTAAATTCCACCATCTGCCATGACAGGATTCCAACCTAGGTCTCTAGAACATTACCTGGATCTCTGGATTAACAATCAGTTAATCCACCACCACATAACACCACCAGCTCATCCCCTCCCCTCACTCTACCTGTGACCATTTCAGTAATATGTGTGCAAGTGAATGAACTTCATCATCTCCACAGTTTTCAGCAGATGTGGGCTAGCATTTATTGCCTCTCTCCAATTGCCTCTTGTTCTGAGTGGCTTGCTAAGGCTATTTCAGAGGGTAGTGAAGAGTGAACAATGGCCACATGTAGGCCAGACTAGGTAAGAACATCAGATTCCCTTCTCTAAAGGATGTTACTGAAACAGATGGGATGTTTAAAATGACAGTTGACGATGGTTACTTGGTCTTCATTAGACAGCTTTTAATTCCACTTTTCTAAGGAACGCTGAAATCAAATTTTGCCATCTGCCATGGTAGGATTCAAACCAGAGTGATAGAAACATAGAAAATAGGACCAAGGGTAGGCCATTCAGCCCTTAGAGCCTGCTCCACCATTCAATATGATAATGGCTGATCATCCCACTCAGTATCCCATTCCTGCTTTCTCCCCATACCCTTCAATCCCTTTATCCCTAAGAACTATAGCTAACTCCCTCTTTAAAAAAATTCAATGTTTTGGCTTCAATCACTTTCTGTGGAACAGAATTCCATAATCTCACCACTCCCTGGGTGAAGACATTTCTCCTCACCTCAATCGTAAATGGCCTACCCTATATCTTTAGACTGTGATCCCTTGGTTCTGATAGTCCGCACCCGCCCCCCCGCCCAAATCATCAATAACATCCTTTCTGCATTTACCCTGTCTAGACCTGTTTAGAGGTTTCTATGAGATCACCCTCATTTTTCTAAACTCCAGTGAATATAGAACAAAAACAAAAGTTGCTGGAAAAGCTCAGCAGGTCTGGCAGCATCTGTGGCAGCATCCGGACCCCAAACGTTAACTCTGTTTTTTCCTTCACAGATGTTGTCAGAATGCTGAGCTTTTCCAGCAACTTTTGTTTTTGTTCCTGATTTACAGCATCTGCAGTTCTTTCGGTTTTTGTCCATTGAATATAGTCCTAACTGATCCAGTGTCTCTTCATTCGTTGATCCTACCATCCTAGGAATCTACATTTTACCATTCAATTGCCTAGTACATACACCCCATCTCTTCAATTCAGCTATCACTTCACAGCATTAGTTGCAAACTTTTAGAGATATCTAACACCCTAACACGCACTTCCCTTTCTCCATCCAAGGACTAGCCAGCATGCGAATGTCTATGAAACTTCTTACTGTTGTCAGTTGTTTAATTGTTCATCCCCACTGGATGTGGCAGGACTGTAGAACTTTGATCTCACCCGTCAGTTGTGGGAATGCTTGGTTCTGACTGTGACTACACAGGAATGTACAGACTGCACAGATATCGAGGGTGTGTAGAATACATAATTAGAGTGTAGAGGACACATTTGGAGAGGACCTATGTTCATAAACCATCTGCTGACACTTAGTTATGTGGGTATGTGAGCCTGCTGATGAAATCTGAGAACTGAATTTCCTCGGGCATACTCTGGGATTACAGGGGCTGGTCTTTCAGTGTCCTAGCTGTGAGTACAGTAAAGGGACTTGTGAGCATGTACAAAAGGCTGCATTTTACAAACACCCACCAACCCATCTCCAGCACCAGCTTTGCTTTTGGCAGAAGTTTGAGGGGGCTTGCCATATAGGTCAGTGGCTAGTTTACCAGTTCCCCCACCCATGCCTGAATTCACCCCTACAATGCAGAGTACGGGTGCTAACATGGGCAGCTCACTCACCATTTGTAAATCAATGTCTCAGGGTCTATTGATCTTGTTAGAAGCTCACAATATTCCCATAAAGGAGTTGGTGAGGCCAGACGGTCAGAGCCCTCTATTGTTAAAAGTGCAGAAAGTAAAGGGGCCTGTCTTCTTTGGGTTCTCCTGTCCACTGGGGGCACACCTGCCATCCCCCAGAAAAGATGGTGCATTGCCCCTTCCTGCACGGAAGTTAAAATCCATCCCAGAGACTCTGCTCAGATCCCTCCCTGATTCGGCCACGGATATGGTGTTTCATTCACCCACCTGCATTCCTACCAGTGCCCACAACCAGCCTTTGGGTAATTCGACTGGCTCCAGACAGTGGGAATTCTTCTCACTGAGGGGTTAATTCCCATCCTGCATCAGTTTGGCCACACACACAGCGTTATGGCTATGGGACCGTCTGCTGACTTCCCACCCGAGGGAGGGAGCGCACTGTCTGCCCTCTTTTTGTAAGATTCGGCTCTTTGACATTAGTGAAGAGTGGGATTCCAAGTAAGATGTCCTCTCTCATCATCCTGTCCGTATATGGGCACTCTGCATGTGTAGGAATGCTCAGTGAGGCCTGTTCATCACAGTGTAGTTCTCAAATTATTACAACAAAGGTCTTTTGTGTTGTGATACCATTGGGTTTGTACAGTCTGCAGCCAGATGTAAGCCTGCACCCAGATTTGCTAGGACCAGTGACCTGGAAGACCCATCAGTAAACCAAGCCTCGATGCTATAATCAAAGAGTCATGATTTTACATTTGGCGTCCAGCTGCTCATCAAGGGTGTGTGGCTTAGGGAACTTTTGGTGCTTTGTAAGAGCCGCTCATTCCAATGTGCTGCTGCTGGCTCTGTATTCCTAGCCAACCCTGGAGAATCATTTCTCTTTTGTCTCTCAGTCTTAATTGACGATTGCCTGAAAGGGTTTCAAAGAAATTCAGTCATTTTTACAATGTACCTTAGCTCTTTAGTATAAATTGTACAATTCTTAATGCAACTTTGTCAGTGTCATTTAATGGTGCAGAGCTGAATTGTATTTTTTGGCAAAGTCTTGAGTTTACGTCTTAAGCAGTGAGGTTTTTGGACAGTTGCTTGCCATGAGGCCTAGCAAGTCCTCTCGCCCTACCTTAGGAAACTCTCAGCATTAATTATCTATCATATCCATAAGGCTCCCATATCCAGTTACTGCCCAATCTTATTCCTGGAACAACTTCCTCTCAGCAGATGTTGGCTGAGACATCCCTTGCATCCACTCTATCTTTAATAGGCCTCAGTTCACCCGCGTGGCATCAGCATTCCTAAGCTGCCCTCCATGGTCAAAGACAGAATCAGAATATAATGAAGAAGCGGAAGATGGTGCCATGGTTCTTGAACAGGGTTCTGGGGGTTGTCTTGGTGGATCAAGTGGTCCAGAAGAGGGTCGTTGTCTTTCTGGAGGACCAGCAGAGGAGGTGGCACCACCAGACTCTGCCAACCTGGTCTGAACTCGCCACCCAGGTCAGTGCCAACCCCAGGATTCAGAGGCCAGCAGTTCTGCAAGAAGGTAATGCATTTCTCCCTCCTGCAAGTGTAAGTGCCTCACTCTATTCTCTGCTACCTCATATTCACTCTATCTCAGCTCCCACCAACGCTCATGCTTGGCCACTCCCACAATTACTGTGCAACACTTTCCCTCATTCACTCTCACCCTCACCTCAATTTCCCTGACCACTAACCCCGCATGCCCTCTGTTACACCTCCTCACTCCCTCGGAACACCTCATCACCTCTTCGCCATCATTGCTCACAGCCATGCTGTTATCTCACTCCTTCCACCACTATCTACCATTACAGGAGGAGACAGCCCATAACAGGACAGAGGGAGACCAAGCAGACTGGGGACATTCCTGACGTTTGGATTCTCAGCCCCTGTGAGATGAGAGTCCTTGCTGTCCCAGAAGAAGATCAGGTCCACTCCTGCAAGGATGCAGAAACATGAAAGTCTCGCCAAATGAGTAAGTAGCACTCTGAATTCCACTGCAAATCTCCCGTTAACCGTGTGTTAGTGTCACTCATTGCACAGTACTCTTCAAGACTGGCTATATGGCGTCTCTCTCTCTTTCTTGTGGCTGGTCGGTACAGACAACCTGCCCATGCTCTTGGAGAAATGCCTGGTTCTCCCAGAGGCCTGCTGGTGGACCTCTGAGGCCTAAGAGGGAGCATCAGCAAGGCTGCCTCCTGCAAGGCAACAAGGTGCAGGGCTGGATGAACACAGCAGGCCAAGCAGCATCATAGGAGCAGAGAGGCTGACGTTTCGGGCCTAGACCCTTTTCTGATG
>NC_063360.1:31917260-31924296 GCF_021869965.1 Rhincodon typus | reverse complement strand
CCCTTTTCTGATGAAGGGTCTAGGCCCGAAACGTCAGCCTCTCTGCTCCTATGATGCTGCTTGGCCTGCTGTGTTCATCCAGCCCTGCACCTTGTTGTCTCGGATTCTCCAGCATCTGCAGTTCCTACTATCTCTGCCTCCTGCAAGGCTGGATACTGACACTTTGGCGGGACAACAATCTGGTGAGCACCTCAATGCTCAGAGGGCATTGTTTCAGAATAAATTTAAGACTGAGAGGAGGACGAATTCCTTCTCTTAGAGGGTTGAGAGGCTTTGGAACTCCTTGCCACAGAGAGCTGAAGGCTGAGGTATGTAGATTCTTGAGCATTGGAAAGAATCAAGGAAAATGGGGAAAGGACAGGAAAATAGACGTGAAGAGTTTCGGATCAGCTGCATTCCTGTTAAATGGTAAAGCAGGCTCCTGTAGCTATTTCTTATGGTCTTATGGCCTTTGTCCTTCCTTCTTCAACCTCCGTAATGTTCGGATTCCCCTATGCACAAAGGAGGAGCAGTTTGAGAAGACCAGCAGTGACTCTGCCAATAAGGTGTTAACACACAGACAGGGTCAGTACTGTAGGAGGGTGAGGAAGTAGACAGCCTGTCTCTGTCCAGTGTATGGACCTGGGACTGATGCTCTTTCCCTTTAAAAGCCCTTTGTTTGGTATTTGCTGAAGCCCTCTCCCTCACTGGTTGAATCGCTGACCCTTTGCCGCTCCAAGTGCAGTTGCAGCCATTCTCTTCCCCATTCCATGCTTTCCATTTGCATCCCAATGGAAGGTGACAGTGAGTGCTCCTCAGCCAGGGGCTTCCAGCCGCGGCGTGACTGTGTCAGTGAGGCCCCACATATCCATGTCCTCTTCCTGGTATCCCATCCTGCTAACCTCACAGGCTTCACACATCTCCAAAGTCCCCACCCAATCTGTCTACATGCCCCTACACTTGCCAACATGCCTAGTGGTATTATTGCTGGACTGTTAATCCAGAGACCCAGGTAAAGTCCGGGGGATCTGGGTTCGAAGCCCGCCACAGCAGATGGTGGAATTTGAATTCCATAAATATCTGGAATTAAGAGCCTAATGATGACTGTGAATCCATTGTCAATTGTTGGAAAAACCATCTGGTTCACTAATGTCCTTTAGGGAAGGAAACTGCTATCCTTACCTGGCCTGGCCTACATGTGACTTCAGACCCAAAGCAATGTGCTTTACTCTTAACTGCCCTCTGGGCAATTAGGGATGGGCAATAAATGCTCCCTAGCCAGCGACACCCTCATCCCATGAATGAATAAACAAAAAAAAATACACCTGTCTACATGCCCCTACATTCATCTATTGCTCCTGCCCAGCCCATGGCATATGAGGTGCCCATATCTGATGCCTCACCTCACATTGAAGCCAGGGTGCCCCTAACTGTGGACAAACTCCCCCTCCCACAATAAACACTTCCTCATCTTGCAGTAACTACATCTCTTCCTGCTGAGCCTAAGACCCCACTTCATAATTCTTTACTGCCCTTCCTCAGAGCCCGCACACCATGTGCTGTACAGTGACCTGCCAAGGCTCAGTCTCAAAGCACCACATTACCTTCCCCCTATCGCAAACCCCACCCGACCCCCCTTCCCTTTTCCTCTCTGTGGATTAACTCAGTGGACTGACCATGGCCACCCCTTGACCAGCATGACCAGACAGTGCTGAAGAAGTCTTGCCCATTCCCTCTGAGTGGTGCCTACACATTAGCTCTGACCACGTCAGCTCTAAATCATCCCCTGTCCCGCACGACTGTACACTGTGGAGTAAAGGGACTGACTGTGATCCATTCCCTGGTCTGCAGAGGCATGGAGCCCCCTCTCCTGGATTGGTTTGGAAAGCTGCCCTGGACTGACTGTACCCAACTACTTCGACTGCAGATGCATGGAGACCCCTCACCAATAACCAGACACCTGACCTTGGCCTATCCCCCTGGACTGGATTGGACGGCTGTCCTGTGCCTGTGCCCCTTGACTGATAGGTGCCTCCATTGACTCCCTGTAAGGTTTTGAGACATGGCTGCGTGCTTGCTGCACATACTATATGTTTGTCATTCAAGCTATTGGAGCAAGTATGAGAATGACAAAAAGATTGGCCCTGTCTTCGGAACTTCACCGCATGGATACCTTGCCAGGAGCAGGCAGGTACGGAATGTGAGTGAGGACAAAAATATGAATGAGTGACCTGAGATGCGGCCTAGTCCAGTCCATGAGCTGGGCATCTGTCTCTGTGTCCTTTGCAGCAGCATTGCAATACTAGCTTGTAGCATTTCAAACCCCGTGCCTCCACAGCACATTACCATCCTTTATATGCTTTATCTTTAATCTGTTTTTAATGTATCCCTTCTTTCCAGGGAGAAATTCCTGGCCCTCTCTTGGCAAATAGCCATCATTATATGATTGAAATTTCCCAGTGGTGGGGGCAGAAATTTCCGTTCAGGGAAGCAGGGATGGAAAAATAAGTTATTTGTGGGTGAATCACAGGTGAAGACTTATGTCCTTTTATTCTGTGCCAGATTACAACACACCTGAGAGCAACTTGCAATTGCAACCTGGCAAAAAAAACATCGACAGAAATCTTCCTACTACTTGGCAAAGAGCTTTAGGGAGGACCCCACTCATTTCATGGAAAAAGGAACCCACTCCTGACTTAAATTTGTTTTAAAAAAAATCACACATCACGAGAAATTGCTGGATACCAATGTGTATGAAGGAAAGATGAGTGCTCATGGAATTTTTTTTGTTATTTGTTCACAGAATGAGGGCATTGCTGGCTAGGCCAGCGTTTATTACCCATCCCTAATTGTCCACAGGGCAGTTAGAAGTCGGCCACTTTGCTGTAGGCCTGGAGTCACATGTAGGCCAGACGAGGTAAGGACAGCAGTTTCTTTCCCTAAAAGACATTAGTGAACCAAATGGAGTCTTTTTCCCAACAATGAACAAGGGTTTCATGATCTAAAATTTTAGATTTTTAAAAAAAGTGTTGTTGAATTTGAGTTCCACTCTCTGCTGTGACGGGATTTGAACCCAGGACTCCAGAACATGAGTTGGATTAATAATCTAGCAATAATACCACAAGGTCATCACTGCCCTGAGATTGTGCCCTGGCTGTGGTTTGTTATAGGCAACACTAATTCGTTTAGACCGAGCGGTGAACTGAATTCATCAAGTAACAACCGAAAGAACTGCGAATGCTGTAAATCAGGAACAAAAACAGAAGTTGCTGGAAAAGCCCAGCAGGTCTGGCAGCATCTGTGAAGGAAAAAATGTCAGTTTATATGCTTTATGTCTTTCTCTCTCTTTGGGACCTATCCTATCGTTTACTCCCTATTTTCTGCATATAAACTGACGTTTTCCCAGCCACCATCCGTTCTGAGGAAGGGTCACCGGACCCGAAACGTTAACTCTGTTTTCTCCTTCACGGATGCTGCCGGACCTGCTGGGCTTTTCCAGCAACTTTGTTTTTGTTCCTGAATTCACCAAGTGCCCACTGTGGTTTCTCAGGAGTGTCAAGTTTTCTTGCTCACTTAGCGAGTTTAGTAAAAGAGTATTAATGAAGCGAGTTATGCAGTCAACAAGATGCTTCACGAGCAATAACCGCCATCAATGTGTAACTTGCTGCTCACCACCCCCGCTTGTAAAACCCAAAGAAGGTGGCGTGAGTTGTCCCAATGTCCAGATGGGCCTCCCCAAACTCCAGTTCCCCCACAAACTCCCCTGCCCCCATCGCCCACATCACTCAGACCCCTTAGTTCCTTTAACATGGTAATTGGTAACTTTGAATGAAGGGCAAGGCATTCAGGATACTAAAACAATCAACCTCTTTGTCTGCAAATGCTCTTTTTTATTCATTCAGGGCTCATAGGCATCACTGACTGGGCCAGCATTTATTGCCCATTCCTAATTGCCCTTGAGAAGGTGATTCTTGAACCGCTGCAGTCTGTAGACCCTCAATGCCATGTCTCTGACAGCTGTTTTCTTGGAAAATGTGATCCCTCATCATAGGCTCACCTTGACCTGGCCAGTTTGATCTTTTTGCCTTCCATAGAGTTAGGGAGAGCTAGTGATCGTTGGCGCAAAGATCTTCTTCAACCACTCTGGAATTGCCACTTGGCGAGCCATCTCTCCAAATAGCTTGACATACCTGTGAAGTTTACCCTTTTTGTAGCAGTGATTAGCGATTCCTTTAGTGGAATATCTCTGCTAGTCTTGAACTATCCTGGTTAGCGACATGTCCGGGCTGGGTTTTGCAGTTCAGCAGATTCATAGAACATTTTCCAAAACTCGTCTATTAGACCACGAATGCCCTTTCAAGATCTACTTCAAGAAACCTCCCCAGCTGTGCCTCAGAACCCTTCAGTCTCTCGTGTGAAATGTTGATTAAGTGGGGATAAGCATTCAGTCTCTTTACTTGTTCTTCACACCAGAACCAAACAAAACCAAATCCTGCATTCATTTAGTGATTTTCATGACTGCAGGACATTCTGAAGTTCTTAACAGCCAGTGGAATATTCTTGAAGTGGGCTCACTGTTGAATTGTAGAGATAACCAATTTTCCCACAGAAAGACTTTACAATGTGATTATAACTGAATAATCAGTTTTTTCAAGTAATATTATTTGAATTTATTATTTGAATAAATATTGGTCAGGACACCAGGGAGAACTATTTTGCTCTTATTTGAATAAATGTCATGGGATTATTTATATTCACATGAATGGGAAGTAGAACTTTTGGTTCATGCTTTGTCTAAATGAAACTTAAGGTGTGCAATACCACCTTGCGACTACACTGCAGTGTTAACGTAAAGGATTTTCGCTATAAGATTGGGTTAGACACTCTGAGGTAATTCCTCTTGAAGCATAGAAGATTAAGGGGAGATCTGATAGAGGTGTTCAAGATTCTGACAGGTTTCAACGAAAAGCTGTCCCCATTAGTTGATCATACAAGGACTAAGGGAGGAGGCTCTCATTGCATAACAGTAGCGTCTGGGCCACTAGACCCAGATTCAAGTCTACCCGCTTCAGAGGTGTGTCATTATACATCTGAATAGGTTGATCAAAAAATATCTGCAAGGACAAAGGGATGCAGATTTATATTCTTGAGTAAGGGATTCATGGTGACGTGAAGAAGTAATCTTTTATGAAGCAATGGTAATGACCTGGGACCCTCTGGCCGAGACAGTGGGGGAAGTGGAGAATGATGACTGATTTCAAAAAGAATGTGGACAAGCATGTGAGACAAATGGACTTGAAGGCTGAGGGAATAGAGTGGGGAGTGTGTCTGTGTAGAGTGGTCTACACAGGGCCAGAATGGACTTGATGAATAGAGTGCCCTCCTTCTGTACCATGAAGAATCTGTGATTTTTTTTAACCCCGTGGTGTGCTTGTCTCTAACATGGGACTAAAACACACTTCCCACTCCAGGGTACATAGGCTAATATGTAGCCATGGCAAAATACTACTGCAATGGGCTAGGTAGCTGTTTTTGACCAGCACAGACACGATGGGCTGAAGGGCCTCCTTCTATGCTTTAGATGACTGTGTGGAGGGTTATCCTAGCTTTGACATAACAAATTAAACTGCAACTATTTAGTAGAACTTCACGTCCCTACTTTCCAGTGAGAAATTCCTGGCCTCCACTTGGCAGATGGCCATCATTGCGTGATCAAAATTTGCCAAGTAGGGGCCAGAAATTTCCCTGCAGGAAAGCAGTGATGGAAAAATAAGTTATTTGTGGGGTGAATCACAGGCATAAACCTATGTCCCTTTCGTCTATGTTAGGTTACGACACTCCTGAGTGCAACCTGCGAGCGAGACATTTGCTTTGGATTGTGCTTCTCAACAAAAATTCAGTTTGTTGCCTGCACTAAGTCTGTAGCAAAGCCAAGTTTCTCTGTAACACAGAAAAAAAATACAAGAGTCTACAGGGAATTGGGCAGTTTTTCTACTCCCTACTTGGGATAGAGCTTTGGGTAGGATGGACTCATTTAATGGAATCCCTACAGTACGATGGAAGCAGGCCATTCAGCCCATTGAGTCCATAACAACCCTCTGAAAAGCATCCCACATAGACCCACCCTGTCCCTGTAACCTTGCATTTCCCATGGCCAATCTACTTAGCCTGCTCGTCTTTGAACTGTGGGAGGAAACCAGAATACTCGGAGGAAAGCCACACAGACATGGGGAGAATGTGCAAACTCCACACAAATGGTCATCCAAGGCTGGAATTGAACTCAGGTCCCTACCGCAGGGAGGCAGCAGTGCTAACCACTGAGGCACCATTGCTACCCCTTTGCATGAAAAAGCAGCCTATTCCTGAGTTAATCTTTTAAAAACGTTGCAATTCTCTTCAAATGAATGGGTGTGCAATCTGTTTTGTTATGAAAGTTAAGCCCCGGCTCCCATCAGTTTGATTTGATATGCAATCTGTGAAGCTGTTCCACTCATTACATCTCAGTGCTGGCAGTATCTTCCTTGGCAAATGTCTTTAATTGTTGACAAAAGACATTATTTAGCAATGACCTACATATTAGAGAAGTTAGATTTTTGTTTAAAAACTGTTCCAAGCAACAATTTTTTGTATTGCAACTTTATTTCAAGGCATCAATGTGTTTTTTTAAAGAGTCAGTTTAAAAACTTAATGCAGACGTCAAACTGTCAGTCAGCAGTTTTATAACTGCAGCAGATTTCTGATTCTTAAAGCATAACAAACAGGCTTTACATTTGCTGTCCAGATGTAACTGAAAGCCTCCAAAGCCAACTTACATTCAACAAAGTTAAAATAAAGCCTGTCTCTTCAAGGCTTTATCTGGTTGAACAGGATGACCTCAATAACCTGCACCTGGCCTCAGGTGGAAAGTTTTCCTTTGGCTGTTGCTTGGCTTGAAAGGACATGACAAGGATTGGTTTTCACACACACACACACACACACACACGCACACACACAGAGTCTGTCTCTCACTCTCTCTCACACACAAACACGGACACACAGAATCTCTCTCACTCACACA
>NC_063360.1:31899103-31917250 GCF_021869965.1 Rhincodon typus | reverse complement strand
CACACAAACACGGACACACAGAATCTCTCTCACTCACACACACACACACACGCGCACACACACACAGTCTGTCTCTCTCTTACACACATGCACAAGATTCGCTCACACACGCACACACAGTCTCACAGTCTCTCTCTCTCTCTCACACACACACACACACACATTAGGTCTTCGCCTTTGCCTGTTTCTTTAAACTGATCAAACACCAAGGGAGTGTTACAGGGATTAGGGGGAATGGAGGTGCGTGTAGGAGCTGCAGTGAATTTTATTTGGAACTGAAGCTGCACAAAACCACACTGTGGAAACAGGGGAAAAATCCCCTTACATCAGAAATCTTGACTTTGGAGCAAGAATAGGCCATTCAGCCTCTCATGTCTGTTCTGTCCCTCAAACTGTTTGTGAGTGACATCCTTCAACTACCTGTTTTGGCTCGACATCCCTTTGACTAGCACAAAATCCCATTAATCTCAGATTTAACATTATTTATTGAACTAACATAATTGCTTTATTTAGGAGACCATTCCAGACTTTGCTTGAAGATATGATTCCTACATTAATACTTCAGTGGTCTGACTCTGATTTTAAGATTAAATCCCATTTAGTGATCCCCAACCAGCAGGAAGAGTTTCTCCTATTTTAATCCTACTCTCCTGAAAGGTCAGTGTATCCAGTGTCATCCAGCAGGGATCCCTGTTCCATGATCTGGAATGGGAAACCCAACTGTTATCTATGTCTTCCTTGGTATGTGAACCACCCCAAAATGCCACTTCATCTCAGATCTTGGCACAACTAATGGATTAAATCTGAAAATGTCCGAATCTCTATGCTTAAGGAGTGACATTTTGAGGTACCCAAAAGATTTAGTGTAAAGAGTCCTTTATTAGGGACTCCAACACAAGGGGCATGAAAGAGTTAGATCATTCCTGAAACATTGAGGCTACGTCAGTTCAAAATTTTAATACTGAGATGGATATGGTTAAGTTAGGTAAAGGCATTAGAAGTTATGAACCGAAGCAAGTAATGGGTGTAAGGAATGCATTGGGCATGATCTAACTGAATGGGGGAACATTTTGAGGGGTGTTTTTCTCCCTTAGCAACAAGCTATTAATAATCATTGAAAACATCCAAGTTGATTTGATTAGGCACCAAATACCTCTGGAAAAGATGGTTTCTGATAGGGGACAGTACAGGAAAAGACTAGGCCTTCGCGGATTAATCCATTATTGCTGATTACTCTATTTGGCCTCACCCAGGCAATTATTGGAGGCAAGGTGTAATGAAGGTTGAGAGAGTGTACACTTTACATCAAATTGGGGGAGGGGTACACTTTAATGGGTACATTAGCCTTTCCTTGTGTTGATATATCCCTTGTCCAACTGAAAAGCTGTGCCAGAGTTCTCCTGAGGGCCATAGAGGTTCACAGCACAGAGAAAGGCTCATTGAATCTGTGCCGGTCATAAACAAACACCTAAGTATTCTAATCCCATTTTCCAGCTCTTGGCCCATAGCCTTGTATGCCTTGGCATTGCAAGTGCACATCTAAATACTTCTTAAATATTATGAGGATTTCCACCTCTCCCAACCTGACAGGCAGTGAGTTCCAGATTCCCTCTGTGTGAAAAAAAAAGTTTTCCTCACATCCCCTCTAAACATCCTGCCCCTAATCTTAAATTTGTGCCGTATTTCTCCACCCCCAGGTCATTGATCCCTTCACCAAGGGGAAAAGCTGTTTCCTGTTCACCCAATCTATGTCCCTCGTAATTATATACACCTCAATCATATCCCCTCTAGGTCTTCTCTGCTGTGAGGAAAAAATTCCAGTCTACCCAATCTCTCTTCCTAACTAAAACTCTCCAGCCCAGGCAACATCCTGGTAAAGTCAATGAGTGTGGAGCTGGAAAAGCACAGCAGGACAGACAGCATCCGAGGAGCAGGGAAGTCAACGTTTCAGGTCAAACCTTTCTTCAGAACTGGGAAGGGGAAGGGAAGCCCAGAAATGAATAGAGGAAGGGGATGGGGGTGGAGGGACTGTAGGTGAGATGGACATCAGTGGATGCAGGTAGAGGGTTATTGTGGTTGGTCAGTGGCAAGGGTAGAGTGGGTAGATGAGTCAGAAGATGGACAGGTTGGGGGAGGAGAGATTTTGAAGCTGGTGAAGGCAATATTCAGGCCATTGGGCTGTAAGCTGCCAAGGTGAAATATGAGGTGTTGTTCCTCCAGTTAGCGTTTGGCCTCACTCTGGCAATGGAGGAGGAATTTCAGCAGGGGAGTTAAAGAGAATGGCAACCAGAAGGTTGGGCTGGTTGGTACGTGAAGAGTGAAGATGCTCCGCAAACCAGTCCCTGAGTCTGGATTTGGTCTCTCTCATACAGAGGAGACCACGTCGGGACCAACAAATACAGGTAATGAGGTTGGATAACGTGCAGGTGAATCTCTGGGGCCTTGGACAGAGGTGAAACGGGAGGTGTAGGGGCAGGTGTAGCACCTCCTGCAGTTGCAGGGAACGGTACTAAGTGTGGTGGAGGTGTTGGTGGGGAGTGTGGAGTTGATGAGGGAGTCATGGAGTGAATGGTCCCTGCAGAAAGCTGACGGGGTGGGGAGGGAAATATCTTTTTGGTGGTCAGGTCCGAATGTAGGTGGCGGAAATGTCAGAGAATGATGCGTTGTATTCAGAGGTTGGTGGGCGGGAGAGGGGTACGTGAGGACGAAGGGGACTGTATCCTTATTGTTGTGACACTCCTCCTCCATTGCCAGAGTGAAGCCAAACGCTAACTGGAGGAACAGCACCTCATATTTCACCTTGGGAGCTTACAGCCCAATGGCCTGAATATTGCCTTCACCAGTTTCAAAATCTCTCCTCCCCACAACCTGTCCATCTTCTGACTCACCTATCCACTCCGCCCTTCCCACTGACCAATCACAATAGCCCCAGACCTGCATCCACCTATCTCCATCTCACCTACCCTCCCCCCTACACCATCTCTCTCCGTCTATTTATTTCTGGCCTTCCCTTCACCTCGCCAGTCCTGAAGAAGTTTTCAACCCGAAACATTGACTTTCCTGCTCCTTGGATGCTGTCCGACCTGCTGTGCTTTTCCAGCTCCACATTTTTTGACTCCAGCTTCCAGCATCTGAAGTCCTTTCTGTCTCCAACATCCTGGTAAATCCCCTCTACACCCTCTCCAGTGCACTCCTCCTATAATGTAGATTCTAGAACTGTGCAGAATACTCCAGCTGCAGCCTAATCAATGTTTTATCCAGCTCCAGCATAACCTCCCTGTTCTATCCTTGGCTAATAAAGGGACATTAGGAGCCAACCAACCTCAATAAAGGGACATGTCCTGCATGCTTAACTATTTTATCTACCTGTCCTGCTACCTTAGGGGACCACTGGACACGTACACACCAAGGTCCTTCTGTTCTTTGGTGCTTCTTAGTGTCCTACTATTCATCTGGCTGTTGGTGAGGCCATTTTAGGAATAATGTATGCAGTTCTGGTCTCCTTGCCAAAGGAAGGATGTTGTGAAACTTGAAAGGGTTCAGAAAAGATTTACAAGGATATTGCCAGGGTTGGAGGTTTTGAGCTACAGGGAGACGCTGAATAGACTGAAGCTATTTTCCCCGGAGCATCGGAGGCTGAGGGGTGACCTTATAGAGGTTTATAAAATCATGAGGGGCATGAATAAGGTAAACAGACAAGGTCCTTTCCCCAGGGTGGGGGAGTCAAAAACTAGTGGGCGTAGGTTTAAGATGAGAGGGAAAGATTTAAAAGGGATCTAAGGGGCAACATTTTCATGCTGAGGGTGGTGTGTGTACGGAATGAGCTGCCAGAGGAAGTGGTGGAGGCTGGTATAATTGCAACATTTAAAAGTTATTTGGATGGGTATATGAATAGGAAAGGTTTAGAGGGATATGGGCCAAATGCTGGCAAATGGGACTAGATTTACCTAGGATGTCTGGTAGGCGTGGACAAGTTGTACCAAAGGGTTTGTTTCTGTGCTGTATATCTCTATGACTCTATGTGTTCCCTTGCTTTCTTTGTTATTGGCCATGTGCGTCACCTCACACTTATCCTGACTTATCCTGCCTTTTCTGATGAAGGGTCTAGGCCCGAAACGTCAGCCTTTCTGCTCCTATGATGCTGCTTGGCCTGCTGTGTTCATCCAGCCCTGCACCTTGTTATCTTGAATTCCATTTGCCACTGATCAGCCCATTTGACCACTCTGTCTATATCCTCCTGTAATCTAAGGCTATCCTCCACACTATTTATCACACCACCAATATTTTATATCATCCACGATCTGACTGATCAACCCCTCTACATCTGCAGAGTATATGCAGAAATCTTTTTGAACTAGTTCAGGAGAAGCATTGGGCACAGCTGGAACTCCCATTTGGTAATGGAGGCAAGGCGTAGCATAGTCACCAATGACTTATAAATACCAATCTGAAGGTTTGACACTGTTCAATCCTGCACAGAGCTGTCCTGTGCATTAGATTTGGAATTAAAAACTATTTCCTGGACTGAAACTCAACCCATTTGGATTTACTCACTCCCTATGGATACAGTAGATTGTGAGTGGAATCAGACAATTGGAATCTAAAGGGCCTAAAATTGTGATTGTCCGAACCTTAGGTTCTGACTGCCTGGGATGAATCAAAATTCTTCCCTAATGTCTCATTTGTTACGTCACCTTTCCTAGGTGGATGTGAGCCAGTCAGGTCTTTGAGGCTGAGTGATCTATCTTCAGCTGGAATAACCATCAGGTTTAATGCCCCCCTCAGGGATATGGAGGCTGGAGGAGCAGGGGAAGAGAAACCAGCACACTTCCTGCTTTTGAGTGTGGTCAATGAAAATCAACTCTCACCTCTGAACTGGAGCAGTTGTGGGTTCAAGTCCCAATGCAAAGAATTCAGTCTGGGCTGACATTCCCATGCAGCATCAAGGGAGTTCTCAACTGTTAGAGGTGCCATCTTTGGGGTGAGATGTTCCACCTTCTGCTCTCTCAGGTGAACTTAAGAACAGAAAAATCTTGCAGGAACTGGCCCGTATTTAAAGACAAGGCAGTTTATCTGATCATATTTATTTCATTAAGGTTTGTATTTGTGCAGTTATGGTGGACTTTCGGTTTAAGGGTCCAATCACATGCAATAAATGATGAAATCATTGGCTGTTTTAGGTAACCAATCTTGATGCTTGTAGAGAAAACATCTCTATAATAAAGCCCCTGCTATTTAACACTTTGGCCTCCTGCTCCTCCTTGGAATTTGACTGTTACTTACTTTTGCACAAATTAATGATTGTGTTTCCAAAATCTCTGATGACTACAGTAACCATTTTAAGGGTGGTATGGTAGCTCAGTGGTTTCCACGGCAGCCTCACAGTGCCAGAGACCTGGGTTCGATTCCAGCCTTGGGTAACTGTCTGTGTGGAGTTTGCACGTTCTCCCCGTGTCTACATGGGTTTCCTCCGGGTGCTCTGGTTTCCTCCCACAGTCCAAAGATGTGCAGGTTGGGTGGATTGGCCATGGGAAATTGCCCGATAGTGTCCAGGATGTGCAGACTAGGTGGATTAGCCATGGGAAATGCAGGGTTACAGGGGTAGGGCAGGAGGATGGGTCTGGGTGGGATGCTCTTTGGAGGGTCAATGTGGACTTGATGAACTTCCACACTGTGCAGATTCTATGAATTTGTAATTAAATAGCATCTCTTACCAGAATTCCCTAGGCACTCCATAGGAGTACAGTCAAACAAACTTTGGCATGGAGCTGTAAAAGGCAATATTAGTGACACGTGACCAAAAGCTTGGTCAAGGAAGTAGGTTTGAAGGAACTGTCTAAAGGAGGAAACAGGTACAGAAACAGAAATTTTCAGGGATGGAAGTCCAGACCCAGAGGCCTTGGAAATGGAAAGCATGGCTCACATATGTAAAATATAGGAATCTGAAGGAAAATGAATATCTTGGAGTGTTTCAAATAAATTATTACTTCTTTTTTGAACGTTATTATTTAATTTGCTTCCACCACCTTTTCAGGCTGTACATTTCAGATCATCAAAACTCACTATGTACAAAAAAATCTTCTCTGTGGTTCTGTTGCTAAACAGATTAAATCTGCATCTTTGGGTTATCAATGCTGCTGAAACAGTTTTTTCGAATTCACCTCATATGTACTTCTATTGAACCTCACCTTCTTTGATGGCCATGTCAACATTTATTGCCAGTCCCTAATTGAGAAGATAATGGTGAGCCATCGTGTTGAACTGCTGTAGTCCATGGGGTAAAGGCACACCCATACTGCTGTTAGGGAGATTCAGCGTTTGACCGAACAACAACAAAGGAATGGCAGTACATTTCCAAATCCTGTTTATATAAGGCATAGATTTCAAAAACTGGTGGATTGTATCAAAAAGCATATCCCTTCGGCTTTTTGCCAAAAAAATACTGACCATACCTAACCACGCCACACTTGGAAAAGTCCCTACACAATGCCCATATCAATGGACAACATTTGCTAAATAATGCTGAGTGTGCAACAAAGTATGCTGACAGCCAATTTAGAATTGTCAGTTGGGCTCACAATAAGGTGCACCTGCATGTATTGGAAGCTACATATTAGAAACTACATACTAAGACACAGGGTACTGTTCTTTGTAGGCAGAAAATATGAACATACACACAACACACACACACACACACACACACACACACACACAGATACACACATACACATAAATACACACAACACACACACAAACGCGCACAACACACACACAAACACGCACACACATACACATGCACACACATACACACAAACACACACATACACACAAACACACACACACACAAACATACACACAAATATGCACACACACTCTCTCTCTCACACACACACACACAGGCACACGCACATATAGACAGTGCCTGTTTCAGTGCAACAAAGTAGGCGATGGCCATTCTCTGTCCATTTCTCAGCCTTGTTTAAAATTTAAACAAAACTTAGTAGTTAACTGTCATTCATCATTAACTAGTGCATCCTCACTGGCAATGCCTCTATCAGAGTTCATTTGTCAACCAATCAGCATCCTTACACAATATAAATATTATTTTGATTTTGCTTTGGTATTCTTGCAAATTATCCTGACGAGTGCAAGCAAAAGCTTCAACAAATAAAAGGTCTTTTCTGGAAATATTAATAATAGTTTTTACTGTTGGGGAGATGACAACTTTTCTAACCTTCCCGTATAACGTTAAGTCCTCATTCAATCAAGAATTGGCCAAACTAATATCTTCAAGAGAAAAGGAAGGTAATTTAAAAGAGGGATTTTCTTTTAATCATTAGGACCTATTTCAGAACTCAAATGTCCTCTAGTTGTTCCAGGCACCACACCCTTTTCGCAAGATACAAACACTGCACTGAGAATGGAGTCAGGTTAAAGAAATAAAGGCTAATGGCAGCATGAGTCACTCGCTCTTAAAAAAGTTAAAATTACTTTACGAATAAAGAAAGCCAAAAATAGATTAGTCATAACATACCACTCTCAAATGCTATAAATAACCAGTATTTTTTGGGGGCTGTACACAGTCCACATGTTGAGTTAGACCTCAGCAGTAGGTCCCTTTATAGGACTTGAACCTGCAATCTAAAATTCTAAGAAGATTAACCAATCAAGCTCTCTAAATTACACCACAGGAATTTCAAACTGAATGTTGTATCTATTATTCTCTTTCCAGAAATTTCCTTTCATAAATTTTAGAAATGTTAGCTTGGTGCCTGACATTTACAGACCAAGGGTGGGAGTAGCTGGATATTCAGAGGCTGTGGGTATGTTCTTTATGGCTAATGCAGTGGGAAATGATAATGGCTGGGCGTTTTAGTTGTTTATTTATCAATGAAAATGAACAACTTTAAAGGAGAAAGTGTCACTTCAAACAATTATTAGAATGCAATTTTCAACTTCATCCTCTGCGGCACTATTAAGCCACAGTTATTTGATGGGTTTTTTTTAATCCCTCTCCAGTTTTAACCCCTTTAATTGCAAGGAGTCTCTGGGCCAGGTTTCTGTGGCCAGCTCAGACCACTGTCCTCATTCTCGAACTGGAAGTATCAGTGAAATGAAAGACTTTGCTTCTCAACGTCTCCCTTTGTCTGAGGACTGGTGACCCTCAAGTTAAGCCATCACCAGTTGTGACAGAGCAGCCCTATGGTCTGGTAGAACTGTTTTTGGTGGAATATCTAATTGTTAATAAGACCAGAGCAATCCTGACTCATCAGAAACCTCAAGACTCACAATTTGATGCACATACGCATCCTCACATGCACACACTCTCAGACACACAGATTCACACACGCACACTCATACAAGCACACACACAGGCTCACACATACGTACACTCTCTCTCACACACACACACACACACACACACACTCTCTCTTGCGCACACACACACTTGTAAATGCACAAAACTCATGCACACACACCACACACACACACACACACACACACAGACACACAGAGACATATATATACATACACTTGCATCACATGGACACACACACACACGCGCGGGAGGTAAAGCAGAAGTCAGGATTGTTTTTGGGAGCCTGAAACTACCGAAGTTGGGGTGTGGGGGTGTTGGAAAGAGTAACTCATTATTATATTCCCAAATCCTCATTATTTGACTTGGAGACAGGTTCATCATTCAGTTAAAGATGTGGATGAGCCTTCGATGGTGGAAGCCCAATAGAGACCTCTGCAATAGAAAGGAGCAGCAGGCTGCAATGGCAGGTGTGAGAGACTTTGGCGGAGAGGGGCTTCAACATAGAGGCATTCTCTCCTGGATATTTCCAAACCTAAACTAGAAGGTGACCCTTGGAGTGAAGTTGTCGCTCTGTAAGGAGGACCCCCCACTGCAGGCGATCCCTGCTGGTCTGGCACCAGGTAGAGGCGTTGGTGGGGAGGTCCTGTAGGCTTCTCTGGAGAATTGGCCCTTCCCACTAGCCTGCCTCAGGAGGCCTCCTCCTTGTACCAAATTCACTGCCATTTAAAAGCCAGAAGCCAACTGGAAAGCTTCTGTCAACATCTTTCAATCATTTGTAAGACCATAGATGTAGGAGCAGAATTAGGCTACTTGGCCCATCAAGTCTGCTCCACCATTCGTTCATAGCTGATATGTATCTGAATCCAGTTCTTCACCTTCTCTCCATAACCCTTGACCCTCTCACTGATGAAGAACCTATCTATCTCTCTCTTAAATACACTCAATGACCCTCTCCAATGGCAATGAGTTCAGAGATTCACCACTCTCTGGCTGAAGAAATTCCTCCTCATCTCAGTTCTAAAGAGTCATCCCTTCACTCTGAGGCTGTGCCCTTGAGTCATAATCCCTACTACTCATGGAAACTTCTTCTCCCCCTCCGCTGTGTCCAGGCTTCTCAGTATTCTGCAAGTTTCAATCACATACCCCCTCATTCTTCTAAACTCCATCGAGTACAGACACAGAATCCTCAACTGCCCCGCATATGACCATCATTCCCAGGATCATTCTTGAAACCCTCCTCTGGACCCCTCCGAGGTCGGCACATCCTTCCTTAGATACAGGGCCCAAAAGTGCTCACAATATTCCAAATGTGATCTGCCCAGACCCTTATACAGCCTCTGCAGTACATCCCTGCTCTTGTATTCTGGTCTTGAAATGAATGCTAACATCGCATTTGCCTTCCTAACTGCATGACAACCTTAAAGAATCCTGAACCAGGACTCCTAAGTGCTTTTGTACTTAACCTTTTTGAAGCCTTTCTCAGTTTAAACAACAGTCCATGCCTCTATTCTTCTTACCAAAGTGCATAGCCTTGCACTTTCCCACATTGTACCCATCTGCTACTTCTTTGCCCACTTTTCTAGACTGTCCAAGAGCTTCTCCAGCTTCCCCACTTTGTCAACACTTACCTGTCCTTCAAACTACCTTTGTTTCATTCTGCAAACATAGCAGCTCCCCCCAGCCATCCGCATGAAAGACTGCACATTGGTTCACACACTGACAGCTCAGGCTGACACATACACACTGATACACGCAGATACACACACACTTACACTGGCACACACACACTGACACACACAGACACACACACACTTACACTGGCACACACACTGACACACACAGATACACACATTTACACTGGCACACACACACTGACACATGCAGATACACACATACTTACACTGGAACACACACACTGACACACACAGATACACACACACTTACACTGACACACACACACTGACACATACAGATACACACACACTTACACTGACACACACACACTGACACACACAGATACACACACACTTACACTGGAACACACATACTGACACACACAGATAAAAACACACACTGGCACACACACACTGACACACACAGATAAATACACACTTACACTGGCACACACATACTGACACACACAGATACACACACACTTACACTGGAACACACACACTGACACACGCAGATACACACACACTTACACTGGCACACACACTGACACACACAGATACACACACACACACTGACACACACACACTGACAGTTCATGCTGACATACACACAGACACACTGACACACGCAGACAGACACTTACACTGACACACTCACTGACAGCTCACACTGACACATCCAGACACACACTGACACACTTCGACACACACACATTGACACATTCACACTCATACACATTGACATGCACACACATTGACATGCTCACTGATGCACTCGCACTAATATGCTCACATTGATACACGGACTGACACACTCAAGCAAAAACACAGACTCACAAAGTTTCCCTGGGGTCAGTCTTTTGGGGTTCTGGCTTTTCCTGATAGATAGAACTGATCTAGATCTTGGTGTACAGTGACGATCTCATAGCTTGTGAACAGAACAAACATGGGAGAATTGTCAGCTACGAGGAGGACTTCAAATGGACATTGACACATTGGTGGAGATGAGATTGAATGCAGAATAGTGTGAGGTGATCCACTTTGGTACAAAAAAACACTTCAGTATGAAACAAAGGGTAATATTCTAATCAGTGTTCAGGAGCAGAGACCCAAGTGTACATGTATAAGTCATTAAACTTGGCAGGACATGTAGAAAGAGAGCTATGAATAAAATGTACAATATTGTTGGCTTCATAAATAGGGTTATGGAGTACAAGAGCAGGGAACTTCTGATAAACTTAGATAAGATACTGGTTAGACCTCAGCTAGAGCACTGTGTACAGTTCTGGGTGCCAGTCTATAGGAAGGAGGTGACTGCGTTGCAGAGAGTGCAGGAGAGATTCACAAGAACGGTACCAGGGATGAAACATGTCAGTTATGGGGAAAGAGTGGAGAGGTTGGGACTGTTTTCCTTAGAGAGGAAAAGGAGATTTAATAGTTTTCAAAATTGTAATCGGTCTGGACAAGGTGGGCAAGGTGAAAATGTTCCCACTTTTAAGCAGTTTGAGACCCAGTGCACTCAGATTGCAACTGTTTTATAAAAGCAGAAAATGTGTGATGAGGGAAAAAGCTTTTTCGTACAGTGGGTAGTTTGGGTATGGAATGCACTGCCTGGTATTCTGGGGGAGGTAGGTTTGAATGTGGCACTCAAGAGAAGTGATAATTATTATTTAAACAGAAACAATGGTCTGGGTTGTGGGGAAGGGGCAGGAGATTAGCACTAAATTAAACTGATCAGAAAGCCAAAGGCAACATGATGGGCTAAATGGCCTCTTTCACACGCTAATAATTCTGCGATTCTTTGAAATGTAAATTCATACACACAGCCAGTCACTCTCTCTCACACACACACACACACACATTCACACATGTGCACGCACATTCTGACACATACAGTCACTCTGACACACACATACACACACACATTTGCACATGTGCACACACTTAGTGACAGACATTCACTCTGACACACACAGACACACACACACTCATGCACAATCACATTGACACAGTCAAACAAACACACAAGCTCACACACAAATTCATACACACAAGAACCCACAAGATATAGGCACAAATACATCCCAACTCTTACATGCACACATAAGTGCTCACATGTGCACATGGTCTCATTTTACACACACACACACACACACACACACACACACACAAACACACACTCATGCACACTTGCAGACTGAAAACATACGTACACATGTATACACACACACAGAAATGCAGCCACACACACACTCTCTCTCACACACACATACAGAAATACACACACACACACACACACACACAGAAATACACACACACACACACACACACACGCAGAAATACACACACTCATGCACACTTGCAGATTGAAAACATGCACATGCACGTATCCACACACAGAAATAAACACACAGACACACACACACATGCACAGACACATACAAAAGTACACACGCATATAGAAATACAGACACACACACACACACACATACTCACATACACTCATGCACAAACGCTGAGATTGAGCTGCATTCCTCGCCACCTGCTAAAGGGCCTCATTTTAAATGTCCACTGAGACTGGTTTATGGGAAATATTTCATTGGGTATCCTCCCACCTTGGCTCTCATGAATAGCTTCATTCTGCCTCAAGTTCTCAATAGATACATTATTGCCTGGCTCAGAGTCCGACAGAATCTATTCATCATCAGAACATCTCTGTGTCAGGGGCCTGCGTGGAAAAACCTTCACAATTTAAACACTCAGTCGCTTGTAATGAATCAGTTCAAATGCTTTTTATTCAAATCCTTTACATGGAAATGAAAGTTAAGCTTTAAGAGATATTTTGAGACAGTGGAGTTGAGGCTGTGGGTTGATATTGTGAAGTGGTGTGGGGCCACTTTCCGGGACATTCCTCGTTTCTGGTCATTGATAGGCCTGGGTGTTTGGTCTGGCGTTGCTACTACAGCAAGGAGGAGAAATGCTTCATTCTTCATCCGGGAGCACTGTGTATTCCTAACTGAAGCAAGCATTTCTTCAGCTGGGTGAGCTGGTTAGCTCAGTTGGATGGATGGCTAGTTTGGAACACAGAGCAAACACCAACGGCATGGGTACAGTTCCCACAACAACTGAGATTACAATGAAAGATTTACCTACTCAACCTCTACCCTCACCTGAAGCATGGTGACCCTTGGGTTAAACTGACACCAGTTGTCTTTCTTTCTCTCTAATGAGAGAGCAGCTCTCTGGTTTGGTAAGACTATGACAACTTCACTCTTTTTTATTTGTTCAGCTGACACCCAGCTCACCCCTAACCACCCAACCCAGTTCCACACACCACACACATACTCACGCATACACACTTACACTCACACACACATTAACACATCACACACATACTCACACATACACACTCACACTCACACACACATTAACACACCACATACATACTCACACATACACACTCACACACACACACATTAACACACCACACACATACTCACACGTACACACTCACATTCATGCACACATTAACACACCAAACACATACTCACACGTTCACACTCACACTCACACACACATTAACACACCACACACATACTCACACATACACACTCACACACACATTAACACACCAATACATACTCACACATATACACTCACACTCACGCACACATTAACACACCACACACATACTCACACATACACACTCACACTCATACACACATTAACACACCACACACATACTCACACATACACACTCATATTCACGCACACATTAACACACCACACACATACTCACACATACATACTCACACTCACACCCACATTAACACACCACATACATACTCACACATATACACTCACACTCACACACACATTAACACACCACATACATACTCACATATACACACTCACACACACATTAACACACCACATACATACACATACACACTCACACACACATTAACACACCACATACATACTCACACATACACACTCACACACACATTAACACACCACACACATACTCACACATACATACTCACACTCACACCCACATTAACACACCACATACATACTCACATATACACACTCACATTCACACACATGCACATACTCTCTCACTCGCACACACTCACATTCACATACTACACACACATACTGTCTCTCTCTCTCTCATACACACACACACACACACACAGATTCAAACACACACAAGCACCCCACTGTCTGAAAACACATATCTCACAAAGCTTGAAGCATAGTTGCCCATGGATAACATGACTGTCAAGCTCCAAACAATGGGTGATATCATTGCATCTCACAACCAGTTGCAATGGAACATAGGTAGAGTAGAAGGCCATTTAGTCCCCTTTGCCTGTTCTGCCATTCACTGAGACTGTAGCTAATCTGAACCTCAGCTCCAACACCTCTCCCTTTGCTCCATATCACTGATTACTGTCTAGCTCGCTTGGCCAATATGTTGAATGATGGACTGAATAGGCTGGGTTGCTTTTCTGTGGGAAAGTCTGTAAGGGTGGACTTTGAGATGATGTTTCCATTTGTGGGGGAGTTTAGGCTTCAGATTTACCCGATAATAGAATCCAATAAAATCTCACAGAGATAAATCCAGAGAGTGGTGAAACTATGGAACTGGCCATCACATATACTGGTGGAGAGTATAGCACTGATGTTTTGATGGGGAATCTCGATAAATGGAGAATGGAACAGATGCGATATATTGACAGGCTGAGATGAAGGAAGTGGGAGGAGTGCACATTAGGCCTATCAGTATTTTCTTTGTAACACTATATAACACAGGCTCGACTTTGAGGGAGATGGTTGGTTAGTTCAGTTGGCTGGATGGCTGGTTTGCAATATGAAGTGACACCAACTGCTCAGATTCAATTCCTGTACAAGCTGAAGTTACCTTGAAGATCCTGCCTCTCACCTGAAGCATGGTGACCCTCAGACTAAGGTCACTAGCAGTTGTCTCTCTCTAATGAGAGAGTAGGACTACAGAGACTTTACCTCACTGCAACATAATATCCTACAGATTCCACTCAGTCGTTGTGCCCAGTTCTTTCTTAAACCCACACAGAGGGTGTGATTAACTCACTTTATGATGGCAAGAAGGGCAAGTTGGTCTGGAAAGATACTTGCCACCTGAGTGCCAAAGTGTTGGGCAAAAGGGCCTATCAAGGACTTCCTTGACTTGTCACCAATTAAGACCCTAAGTGGGGGTCACACTTCACCGTCAGTCCAATTACCTATGCCACCCCAACAAGTGCTGGGAAGAGTGGCTATTCTTTCCCAGCTGGGTAACCAGAGTGCCCTGCTTGCCAGGTTGAGGGGTGAACCTCCATTCGGGCCAATAGGGAGCAGGAATTGAAGGGTGGGGTGATAAAGGTTGGCATCTTTTGTCTCCAAAGCCCTGAGCCATTCTTCCTGTGACCCCTCCACTGCTTTTACAGTCTGTGAGTTGTAGTTAAACAGTCTTCCTGCTAATTACTTCATCCTCTAAAAGCTTGAGCCTTCAGCGATGATCTCCAGAAACCAGACATTGCTGGTCTCTGGGTAGCCAGCAGCTTCTGGCAGGGCTGGATCTCACTATCAATGCTTCTGATTCACCAAGAGGCTCGATCGTCAGCTCTTAAGTGGCTGATTGGAGCTGGTTCCAACTTGTTTTCTGATTAGTGTGGTTTGAGAGAGAGAGTCGTTCCCAAAGACTCCCACGTCCACACTTAGGGAGCACTAACTCTCAGTCAGCATCTGCCACATCCACTTGAGAGAAGTCAATTTCTCTTCGCAATGACAGCATCTCCAACAGTGCAGCATTCCCTCGGTGGTGCCCCTGGGAGTGTCAGCGCAGATCATGTGCTTCATTCTTTGCCATGAGAATTGAAAGTCACAACTTTGTCATTCAACAGTGAGGACACATGATAAGCCACAGCTGGCAATACAGCCAATGAGGTACAGCTCTCTATGAACTGACCTTGAAGCAGTTGAGGAGCCACTGGGGGCTGTATTAAATTGGCTGGTTCCAATGAATGCCAATTAGATTCTTGTAGCACAAATCAAACACAAATCTGCATCTCTGCTAGAGGCGAGTGGGATGAGATTAATGTAACCTCAACAAGTAAAACCTTTTAACTTTCTATACAATCACAACCCAACACAATTAACATAACCTCAACAAGTAAAACCTTTTAACTTTCTATACAATCACAATCCAATGCGATTAATGTAACCTCAACAAGTAAAACCTTTCAACTTTCTACACAGTTACAACCCTCCAATTATGGTTTCTCCCTCTCTCTCTTACGAAAGCAGACTGACTGAGCCTGTGCAGCTACAAAGGGATCAGTTGCTTTGGGCAAGAATCAGGGGCCTGCAGCTTGTCCGCTGATCTCAGCTATCGCCTGTCTTTCAAGAGCTTCATAACCTGCAATTATGGGCTCGTTTGTCAAGGGATACAGTAACTGGCCCAGCCTCTTGTCGTGAACTGTAGCCTGGAGGCAAGAAGGAAACAACAGACAGCAAACAAATTGTTCTGTAATGATTACTGAGTTATTGCTCACTCAGCTGCCAAATCTGACTGAGGATCTTTAAAATCTTTATTGGACAATAAAGGGTAATTGTAGGGATAGCAGACCGCACTAAAACACCCCCATGCTGCTCTGATATTTGTGTTACGCTGAACAATCTGATTTCTCAAAGTTGCCCACTCTTGTCATTCAAAGCACTTTGCTGTTAATTTTTAATAAATAGATTATGCCCCTCCCCCTTAACACTTTGCACCATCTCCTTATAGTGGGACTGTTGCTAGGATGTTTCTGCCTTGCTGACCTCAGTGATCCCAGTCCTGTCCTATAAGGGCCAAGATTCCCTCCTCCTGACGATATAGATGTCAGACAGCCCCTGGCTCACACGCACAGGGCCCTGTTTGTATGAGTGCTTCATCCAAGGAGCTGTGGGGTGAGACAGGGCAATATGTGACACTGGAGGTTCACTAAGTACAGGGGTTGGTGTAGGATCTCCTTAGCCCAGTTGTAGATAGGTTTAATCAAACTGTTCAGACATGTTAGTACAAACCTCTGGAGCGGGTGGGACTTGAACCCAGACCTCCTGGCTCAGAGGTAGGGACACTACCATGGCATCATAAGAGACCTCTAGCACAGTTGTCCATTGCAGGGAATGTGTGGAGGTCTTCATGACCTTTCTAAAAAAAGAAGTCAGTGCATTCAGGCCTGTTATCATACACTTCTGTTACAGTTGGGGCTTGAACCTGGACTTTGTGGCCTAGAGGTAGGATCTCAGCCACTGTACCACAAGAGCTCTCGTGCCTACCCTACTTGGTTGTCCCAGGCAGTCTCCCATTTAAGTACTAACCAGGCCTGAGTCTGCTTACCTTCCAGAGAACAGACAAGATCTGGAGTTTACAGACTGGTGTGCCATCTGGTAAATTTACCACTAAATCAGCAAAGTAGCCAGTACTTCAAAATTTATAAGAAAAATACCACTCTTATTGCTTTGATGTATCATATTAGTTAAGTCAGTTTAGTTGAATAGCTATGTAGTTAAGAAAGTGGGACAGCTTGGTAGGCACCTTCACCTTTCAGAAAATAAGCACAGCTTTCTGTCTCAACAAAGCTCAGTTATCCCCTTTGCTTGTAAAGTCTCATGCCTGGTGATAGCTGCAGCCATAAATTCCCCATAATATTTTAGAAATTAAAGTCTTATACACAATTTCCACAGACCTATTAACCCCTGAAGTGCCCAATATTTTATGTGGCTTTCAGTACATGGGCTGGCTTTTCTTTTGGCTGTGTTGTATAACGTGAAACGTTTTCTGCTTCTGAATCAATCTGGTTTACCTGTGACTGTAGTTTGGTCACACAGGGTCTGGGAACATGTGGACCCTGTTAACTTGCTTCAATGTAATTGCAGGGTCGTGCTGCATTGCTCAGGATAATGATTATATATGCATGTTTCGTAACCTGTTTCAGCACTTGCCCTGCCCATGTCTCCAATTTAAAATTGAGACAACAAGGTGTAGAGCTGGATGTGCACAGCAGGCCAAGCAGCATCAGAGGAGCAGGAAAGCTGACGTTTCGGGTCTAGACCCTTCTTCAGAAATCTTCTGAAGAAGGG
>NC_063360.1:31885916-31898703 GCF_021869965.1 Rhincodon typus | reverse complement strand
CTCCAGCATCTGCAGTTCCTACTATCTCTGTATCCATTTTAAAATTCTCATCTTTGTTTTCAAAGCTCTCCATGATCTTATCCCTTCCTGTATGTGTCACATTCTCCAGCCCTGTAACCCTCAGAAATAGAATCATAGAATTCCTACAGTGTGAAAGCAGGCCATTCAGCCCATCAGGTCCACACCACTCATCCGTAGAGCATTCCACCCAGACCACCTCCCTACCCTATCCCTGCAACCCTGCATTTCCCATGCTTAATCCACCTAGCCTGCACATCCCTGGATACTATGGGTAATTTAGCATGGCCAATCCACCTTACCTGCACATCTTTGGACAGTGGGGGGGAAATTGGAGCACCTAGAGGAAACCCACGCAGACACAGGGTAAACATTCAAACTCCACACAGACGGTCACCTGAGGGTGGAGTCGAACCAGGGTCCCTGGCACTGTGAGGCAGCAGTGCTAACCACTGAACCTCCATGTCACCCACTGTGATGCCCAAATCTCTGCAGTCATCCGTGTCTAGTCATCCTGATTTTCCTTTCATCATTGGTAGCCACATCTTATGCTGCCAAAAACCTATGCTTCATACTTAAGCTTATCAACCTTTCTCTCCTTTAGGATTCTCCTTAACACTGGCATATCTTTGGCCAAGCATTAGGTCACCCGTCCTAATATCTCCTGATGAGGCTTGTTTCCAAAATGTGCTTGATACACACTCCTGAGAAGTGTTTCATGAGGTTTTACTCTATTGAAGTGGTAATCTACATGAGTTTTGACAAAGCGTCACTTGGTTCAAAATGTTAACTCTGCTTTTCACTCTACAGATGCTTGCAGATGTACTGAGTTTCTCTAATGCTTTCTGTTTTTACTTCAGATTTCCAGCATTCACAGTTCTTTGTTTTTAATCTAATTAAAAAAGATAAAGTTGCGTCAGTCCCAGTGGACCATAGGGCTGTCCTCTAATTAGAAAGAGATGACTGGCGGTGAGTTTAACCTGAGGGAAATCACATCTCAGGTAAGGTTAAGAAGATAAGACCCTATAGTAATTGCAGTCAGTGTGGGCATTGGACTCATGCTGTTAGTGTTATTCTGAATCATAAACCAGCTGTCCAGCCAAATGAGCTAACCAACCCCATATTTCTATTGAGTTGCAAATTTGTTACGGCTGATCTATCATATTTCAATGATTAGGTTAAAAAGATTGGAAATGCAAAACCTTACAGTTAACAAACCACTTACTGTTACCTTCTTCTGACTTGACGAAAAAGATTTACAAGAGATATACCCTTACAAACAGCAATTCACCCTAGTATTCATGACAAAGGGACTTACAGCCTCAAACAGGACAATCCAATTCAAGCACCCTACCAGCAAAATTGCAGGTTATATGTAGGGTGCTGTTTTTGTTTTAAAGATATTTTTCATTTCTCTTCCTGACAATAATACCACAAGAGGCCCACTAACAGTATCCACATTTAATAAGCACCTTGCACATTGGTAATTTCAAAATGTCTCATGTCGTGATTTATTTTAGGAGTGTGGTGATTGGTGACCAATACGCGTTCTAAGTTTACTGCTGCTCCCTTGCAACTGTAAGATACTGCCCACGCTGCTCACAACCTGGCCCTTGTAAAGAAAGTGTGGCAATGGTGAAAGATTGAGGTGTACTGGTGTACTTGTGCAGTGAGTTAAACTTGGAAGGCTCACTGGTTGTGATTCTCACTGGAGGCTTCTCAGGCCAGCAATATCCAAGAAAGAAAAATGTTGATATCATTATACAAAGCTCTTCTGAGTGTATACTGTTTGAGGCCTTTGTTATGTCTCACTCTCAGCATGCAATATACCTTCAATGGACACAGTCAAGATATCATCTTTATTTCACAGCATGTAACCTGATAGTATAAAAGGTCTCAGTCTCCATCTTAAGTGCCTGCTGTTGCAATCACTATAGATACCATAGAATCCCAACAGTGTGGAAGCAGGTCATTTAGCCCATCGAGTCCACACTGACCCTCTGAAACGCATCCCACCCAGGTCCATGCCATCCCTGCATTTCTCAAGGCTAATCCATCCAGCCTGAACATCCCTGGACCCTATGGGCAATTTAGCATGGCCAATTCACCTAAACCTGCACATCTTTGGACTGTGGGAGGAAACTGGAGCACCCAGAGGAATCCCACATATACATGGAGCGAATGTGCTAACTCAACATAGACAGTCGCCTGTGGGTGGTTTCAAACCCAGGTCCATGTCACTGTGAGGCAGCAGTGCTAGCCGCTGAGCCATTGTGCCACCCCAAGAGCTACAATAAATGTTTATCAAGTTTTTTTAATACTATGTGTCTTACATCAAGTTCCTTTGCTGTGGGACCCAATATGAGGATCACCTCATCAAGTGTGAATCCCTTCTTGAAGGTTAAAAAACCCATCACTGCATCTACTGCAGATTGTGAGGGCACAACAGATCAGGTGTAGCAACGGTGCCCATTTATAAAGCAATGACTCCTATAACCCAGAGCCAAACATCATATCCCATCATGAGGTACTTTATTCAGTTTTCTATGCTGCACTTGAGAAAGTTTATATCGGGAAGCTTTAGAAAAGGTATAGTGCACATGAGCCAGAATGTTACCTGGGCTGATAGGGTCAAAGTATGATGACAGCACGTTGTATTGAGTATATCCCTTGAGTATGGAAGATTAAGGGATTGTCTAACTAAGGTGATAAAGATAATTGCAAGATTTAATAATGTATAGACAGACAGAAACTTTATCCTCAGGTGGGCATGTCCAGAATAACCTTAAACTCAGAGTGAAGGATGATATCAGAAAACAACCCGCTTCAAAATGCAGTGGAAATTTGCAATATATATGGAGTTTGGTTACTGACCAGTCACACACACACATCAAACAGGCACGAGACATTAAATAGCCTTCCCCTGTTCCTATGATTCTCTATTTCATTTACCTGCAGCCTCCAGAAGAATACCTGGCACTCTAAATTAACCTGAATTCTACACATCTTTAATTTGGTTCAATCCATCAAATTCTACACATTGAATAAAAAGAAGCTTGGTTTGTGGAACGTTGGAGGCTTTCTATAATTCTATACAGGGACGGTGAATGGGATTAGTCCTTTGAAATCAATGCAATGGGAAAGAATGGGAAAGGGTTGCCAGTTGGAATTCTGTAGTGGAAGAGCCTGGGAGTGAGTTCAGTCCACTGAAGTCACGTCCATTTGTTCATTGCAATGTGAGTGATTTAGAAAGCATATGAAGAGAACACAATCACCTGCTTGCATGGAAGGGCATGCCACATTAATTTTATCTTTCCTTTTGGCTCCAAGTCAAGCAACATCTTGACTTTTTAAATTCTCAGCTTTGTTTTTAAATCCCTCCACTGTCTTACTCCTCCTTTTCACTGTAATTGCTCCCCAGCCCACCACCCTCCAGAATGTCTGTACTCCTCCAGTTCTGGCCTTTTGTGCATTCCCAATTATAATAACTATACCAATGGTGACTGATCAGTTGTCAAGGCCAAAAGCTCTTGAACTCCTGTTCCACCTCGCCTTTAAAACACTCCTTAAAACCTTCCTCTTTGACCAAGCTTTTGGGCATCTGACCTATTGTATAAGAAACTGGAGCAGAGATAGGCTATTCAGCCCTTCAAGCCTGCTCTGCTGTTCAATAAGATCATGGTTGATCTGCCCTAGGCTTTAAACCCTTTTTCTGTGCCAGCTCCTCATCAGGCCTCAACTCTTTGATATTTCAATAATCTATCTACATTCTCTTTAAATATTTTCAACGATCCAGCCTCCAAACCTCTCTGATGTAGAGAATTTTAGACATGCACTACCCGCTGGGTAAATTCTTTCACATTCCTGTTTAAGATGAGTGTCCGCCTATTCTATAACTATGTGCCTTAGTTTGAGATTCCACCAGGAGTGGATCTCCTTATGTTGCTCAGTGCCATAGTTTCATAATCACCCATGAAGTATCTTGGAAATTTCATTACATTACTATGCTGTATAAATGTAAGTTGTTGTTGCTTTTTGGTTTCCAAAAGCCCAAATGGATTGTTCAATGGTTAAAGGCTTTGGTACTCAAAAGCTTTTTGGCTTCATTAAAAAAGAACTTTTCCATGTCATGCGTTAGGTATTATTTATATCAGTCTGCCAGTTTGATTTTCACAAGGAACAGTTAAAAAAAAATCAGCCATAAAATACAGGCGAACACATGCAACTCCACTCAGAATGAACAGCTGGTTTCATTTTATCCCAGAATTGAGATGAATTTTCAGTTGTATCAGCCCTGCTCTTGGATCAAACTTGTTACACAAAAAAAGAGATGAAGTTACATGAAAAAAAACACGCTGGAAATGCTGGCTCTTTTTCATTTGGCTGATTACAATTGTCTGATTGCTAACCTCTTAGTTATGCATTTTTGGTGGAGGAAGTGATTATGTAAATCCAACAGTGGGATAAAGTATCTGCTGAATGCAAAAGCGTATCTTGTGGTTCAGCTCATCATTGCAAAGTTACACAAAAGGGTTTGAAATCTCACTGGCCTGTGACCAATTGTGAATTCACTGTCATAGCACATTAGTCAGATCTCCAGCTCCCACAGTTCTTGTTTTATATTACTGAAGAAGACTCATATCATTTGAACCCCCTCTAATTTATATTATTTCCTCTAATTTTGTTCTGCATACACCTTCAAGGTCCATGTTTGTTTTTATTCATTCTCGGGATGAGGCCGTCACTGGCCAGGCTGCATTTATTGCCCATCCCTTATTATCCAGAGGGCAGTTAAGAATCAACTATGTTGCTGTGAGATTACAAGGTGTAGAGCTGGATGAACACAGCAGGCCAAGCAGCATCAGTGGAGCAGGAAAGCTGATGTTTCGGGCCTAAATCCTTCTTCAGAAATTGGACTGGAGTCATATGTAGGCCAGACCAGGTAAGGATGGCAGTTTCCTTCCCTAAAGGACATTAAAGAACCAGATGGGTTCTTCCTAATAATTGGCAATGGATTTGTGGTCATTGTTCGACCTTTAATTCCAGATATTTATTGAATTCAATTTCCACCATCTGCTGTGATGGGATTCGAACCCGGGTCCCCAGAACATTGTCTGGGCCTAAGGATTAACAGTCCGTTGATAATGTGTGACAGCGACTTCCGAAACCAGAAGTCTATACTGGTGTGGGCACACAGACTCTCAGAACATTTGTCAGGCCACGTGGCTTAGAGGGATTTCTGCCCATTTCTCTAGACCATGAGCCCAAGCCTCTGGACTGCTAGTCTAGTAACATGGCCAGTACACCACCATCTTTTCCAGTGGGGGATACAGTCTGTACGGCTATTCCTAGCTGTACATTTGGCTACTAAAGCCTAGTTAAAGGAAAAACTGAAAGAACTGCGGATGCTGGAAATCAGAAACGAAAACAAAAGCAGAGATTGCTGGAAAAACTCAGCAGGTCTGGCAGCATCTATGGAGAGAAATCAGAACGGTTCTGAAAAAGGGTCACGGGACCTGAAACGACCTTCTGATTTCTCTCCACAGATGCTGCCAGACCTTGTTAAAAGAACATTGAGTTTGAGGAACAGCAAGTTTTGCTAAGGGAGTGAAAACTGGAGGTAGGATGAGTTGGAGTCAGAGGAGTTAAGGACCTTTACATTGACCGCTTTGGGGACAGAAAATCGAACAACGAAAATGAGGTGATTGGAGATCAATGTGAAACGCAACAAGAATGTAGGTATGGCATTTCAGCCAGGCTGATGTTAATAGAGGGGACAGGGTGATGAGCAGTGTGACCAAGAAGTTTTGATTTAATTGTGGATCGCTGTTGTGTTTGCTGATCTGGGCAGGATGCCTGGCCCAAGTAGTAGAGGGAGATCTCCCTCTGATCCATACTGAGTGATTCCTAATGGAATATGCCCATGTTTGAATATCAGGTGGGTTTGACTTACAGAGAGAGGCGGGGAGACGAGGGCCTAGTGGAATTATCACTGAACTATTAATCCAGAGACCCAGATATTGTTCTGGGGACCCAGGTTCGAATCCTGCCACAGCAGATGGTGGAATTTGAATTCAATAAAATATCTGGAATTAAAAATCTAATGATGACCAGGAATCCATTGTCAAAAAAAAACCCATCTGGTTCACTAATGTCCTTTAGGGAAGAAACTGTCATCCTTACCTGGTCTGGCCTACATGTGACTCCAGGCCCACAGTACTGTGGTTCACTCTCAACAGCCCTCTGGGCAATAAATGCTGCCTGGCCAGTGACACCCTCATCCCGTGAATGAATAAAGAAAAAAGTAGGCTGGGACTTTCTTGCCTGGAGCATACGAGGCTGAGGGGTGAACTTATAGAGGTTTCTAAAATCATGAGGGGCATAGGTAAGGTGAACAGCTAAGGTTTATTCCCAAGGGTAGGGAAGTTCAAAACCAGGGGAATGATTTAAAAGGGACCTGTGGGGCACCTTTTTCATGAAGAGCGTGGTGCGTATATGGAACGAACTATGAGAGTAAGTAGTAGAGGTGGGTACAATTACAATATTTAGAAGACATTTGGATAGGTACATGGATAGGAAAGATTTAGAGGGATAAGGGTCAAATGCGGGTAAATGGAGTAGTTCAGTTTAGGAAACCTGATTCGCATGGAGGGGTTGGGCCAAGGCCCTGTATGACTCAATAACAGGGTCATTGTGATGCCCCCATTGTCAAATAGCTTGCTCATCTCATCTAGGCTTAGACAAGCTTGAGCCTGGAGTTAGGCTGTAAAGAAGGAGAGATGTAGAGAGGTGGAGAGTTTTAGAGATCAAATTTAATGGTTTAGGGATCAGTTAGCTGAAGGCATGGCCACTGCGGTGGGTTACGAAAGTTTAAGTGGTTGGATTTGGAGTGGTGCAGAAATCCTGGAGGGTTGCCAGGCTGGAGGTAATGGCAAGGTGGGGCCACAGGGCCATTTGAAAACTTCCTCCCCACCTCACTTTGGTTTTGAGTAACTTGCAGAGCAACCTGTAAAATATATGACCTCCACCCAGAATGCAAATCACTATTGCCTGAATATCAGTAGGAAAACTCAATATGGCAACTCCTGTTGCTTAAAAGATGCTGTCGTTTTGTTTTTACACATGCAGTGATCAGAATCATGGACTAGTATAGCAGCAAAAAAGGCCACAAAAGCAGAAATTGTGGGAGAAACTCAACAGGACTAGCAGCATCTGCGGAGAGAAAGCAGAATTTGTTCTGAGGAAGGGTCACTGGACCCAAGACTTTAACTGTGCTTTCTCTCTACAGATGCTGCCAGAAATGCTGAGATTCTCCAGCAATTTCTGTTTATGTTTCAGATTTCCAGCATTAGCAGTTTTTTTTGTTAAGTGAAAATGGCCACTTGACCCGTTGAGTCCATACTAGATTTCTCAAAGTGCAATCAAGTTAGTCCAATTGGTTCTTACCCTCATCCGTTTCTCCTTCAAGTACCTGCCCAGTTATAGCTTAAACCTGCATCCACCACCTTATCCATCAATGTATTCCTAATCCTAACCACTTGCTGCAATACATAGTTTTTCCTCATTGCCTATTTATCCAGAGACCTTAAATCTGTTCTGTTTGGCTATTGACACATTGCCATTTCTCTTTATTTAATTCCCTTAAACTCTTTAAATCTTTTATTTTTATTTACTCTTCCTAAAACCTTAATGAATTTGAATATAATCAAATCTCTTCTTAGCTTTAGGGAGAACAGCCGCAGCTTCTCTAGTTCAACCACGTAACCTTAATCTCTCAGCCCTGCAACCATTCTGTTCAATCTTCTCTGCCTCGTCTCCAAAGCCTTCCATCCCATCCTTTATGAAGGATAGTGCCCAAAATTGCACACAACTGAACTATGTTTCCTTCCAAAGATTTGTTCAAGGATTTGCGCATAAATTTAAAAGAAAAATTCCCTTGGCTATTACATTTCTCAATTGTGTCTTAAAGCAACTTCAAATGATTTATATTCAGACTTCAAAGGAAGAAAAAGGGATGTGGGTATTTTGTAAACTGAAGAGTCTGGGGAGTGGGGGAGGGAGAGGATGAGAGGGAAAGACAGGTGTTGAGATGGGGGATGGGAGTCCTGTTGCTTTGAGAAATGCGCTTTTATCCTCCGCTCGTTTTTTTTGTAAAACGGGCTAGAATTTCCGTGGGAATTTTTCCCATCTCCAAAAATCGACAGAAAGCCCCAAGGATTGGCGGAGAGTATTTCTCGCTCCGCTGCTCCGAGGTTACTACCGATCTGCAGCCCGAGAGGAAATCCTTCTCCTGCCCTTCCAAAGTTTTTGTCAGAGTTACAAAGGAAGTTTCTATCGCAGAAGCATTGCTTTCTCTCTCTCTCTGAAATTGCGGATTTAGCATTTGTGTGTGGACTTCGAGTTTAATTCCCACTGTTCTCAGTGCCTACAGGTTGGGGATGGTTGAGGTGGGGGAGCAAGGCTGTTAAAATGAAGACCCCCCCTCGGATCTCAGCTCTTTTGCACCGAATCCCAATTGATTGAGATAGTACAGAAGGAGGCCACTCGGCCCTCTGTACCTGTGCTGGCTCTTTTGCAGAACTTTCCAATGGATTGCCCCACTCCATTGCTCTTTCTCCCAGTCCTTCAAATATATTCCCTCAAAAAAATACCCAGTTCTCAATTGAGAATTCCCACCTGAGCAGTGGAGTACTGGGAAGAACTGCACTAATGGAGGTGGCGTTTTGCAGATGTGATGAGCCATCCTCACAGTTGGATATGAAAGATCCCAGTGCAGCATTGGGAGAGAAGCAGATCAGTTCTTCCCAATGCCATGACAAATATTTATCTCTCAACCAACACCAGGAGAACAGATTTTCCGATCTTTTTTCTGAGTTGCTATTTACAGGAACGTTTATTTTTTAAATTTACTCGTGGGACATGGGTGTTGCTGGCTCGTCAGTATTTATTTCCCTTCCCCACTTGCCCTTGAGAAAGGCAATGAGCTGTCTTACTGAACGGCTGCAGTTCACATGATGTGTGCAAATTGGCTGAGTTTCCTAAGTTACAATAGTGGTGGTGCTTCAAAAGAACTTATATGGTTGCCATTGGCTTTGTAATGTGCTAGCATTGTGAAAGGCACTGTATAAATACAAAGTTCTTCTTACTCCCTCCATGCCCTGAGATCCACCCTGGATTGGATCTAAAGGACTGGCTCCTTCTCTTTCAGAAACAGACCAAACAGGTACAGATGTAAACCACTGGACCTCTCAGCCTGCTCCACCATTCCATAACACCAAGGTGGGTCTGTTTGTTTTTTGGAGTCCACATTCCCATCTGCTCTGATAAGCTTTGATCACCTTGCCTGAACAATATCAATATACCTTGTTCTTAAATTTGTTTAATGACTCCCACCTCCACCCGCCTTCTGAGGCAGAGAGTTGCTAAGTTGTACAGTCCTCTGAGAGAAGAAACAAATCTGTTCATCTCTGTCCTAAAAGGTTAACCTCTCATCTTTAAACAGTGTCCCAGGTTCTTGACTCATCAATAGGGATATTATCACTACGTAATTAATCCAGAGACCCAGGTAATATTCTGGGGATAACATAGTGCGGAGCTGGAGGAACACAGCAGGCGAGGCAGCATCAGGGGAGCAGGAAAGTTGATGTTTCAGGTCGGGACCCTTCCTGCTCCTCTGATGCTGCCTGGCCTGCTGTGTTCCTCCAGCTCCACACTGTGTTATCTCTGACTCCAGCATCTGCAGTTCTTACTATCTCTGAATGTTCTGGGGACTTGGGTTCAAATCCTGCCATGGGAAATAGTGGAGTCTGAATTCAATAAATACCTGGAATTAAGAGTCTAATGATAATCATGATCCCATTGCCAATTGTTGGGAAAAAACCCATCTGGCTCACTAATGTCCTTTAGGGAAGGAAACTGCCATCCTTACCTGGTCTGGCCTACATGTGACTCCAGACCCACAGCAATGGGGTTGACTCTTAACTGCCCTCTGGGCAATTAATGCTGGCCTAACCTGTGGTGCCCACATCCTGTGAATGATTTTTTTTGAAAACAAGAGGAAACATTCTTTCCTTGTACAACTTGTCAAGACCATTCAGGATCTTACATACATCACAATGTGCCTGCATAGCCAGCTGTGACCAATGCTTCTTTTATCCAGTCAGTCTGGCAGAGAAACACTGCAGGGCACCCACTGCCCTTGATGAACTGGAGAAGAAGTAAAACAGCATTAGGGAGCACAGGGAACAGTGGAAGAAGGTGTAAAGGAGCTACAGAGAGAAAAGGGAGGAAGAGGAGAATGAGAGAGGGAGAATGTCCATCTGGCCTTGATTAAAGAAGAACGGCTTCTTGAGGTGAAAGGACATATCTGCTGCACCACCCAGTTTCCCGGAAAATTCCTGCTGAGTGAGTAACCCATGTGGAATAAATTGTTAGTCACTGATCAGGAATTCACGCAGAGAAGAACTGTTAAGGGATGTCAGTTGTATTTCTGACATATTTCTTTCTGCAAAGGCAGAATCTGAGCTATTAGCTGCTCCTTACAGTCATCAAAAGTAGGTCTTTCCTGGAATACTTGAATCATGGAACAGAAGGAAGAACTGCATTTATATAGTACTCTTCACAACCGTAGCCAGACTCAATTAAATACTTTTTGAAGTTCAGTCTCTGTTCTAGTGTAGGAAATGAAATAACTCCACAGAGGCTGGTATCCCATCACCAGTTCACTGTTTATTTACACATGCATACTACTTGACACTGGTTCAGCTTCCTCAGAGCCAGCTCTCAGAGTGAACGGTGCTCTGACATTCCTGTTTATATCTGTCAGCCGGGGCTCCCTGATTGGACCAGATTAACAATCCAATGAGGGAACTCATATTCTATGAGGTGCCCATGGCTGACCTCGTTATTATCACTACAGGAAACATGAAAGCTAATTTGTGCATAGCAAGCTCCCACAAACAGCAACATGGTAATGCTCAGGTAGTCTGATTTTTGATGATAAATATCAACCAGGACACCAGAGATAACTTCTTTTCCCTTTGAAATAATGGGATGGGACTTGATACATCATCTAAGGAGGCAGAATGCAGCCTCAGCTTAATATCTCACCTGATAGACTGCACTTCCCTCACAGCAACACCCCCTCATCAGAATGACAGCCTTGCTTTTTGCCCCCAAGCAGTGCTGTAGGACTTGAAGTGAGAAACTAAAACAAGTTTACGTCTAACTGAGCTAGGTGGTTGGCCCACACAGTGCAAGACCATGTGCATTTGGAAACTGAAGTAACATTCATTTATTCAACAGTTTGTCAGTTGATAGTGTGAGCCAGCTAAATGTTCACTGTGTGCAATTTGTCACGTCTGGGTATGGTGACTGAGAACAGGAGGTTAATCTGAAGCAAGATTCTGTAAGCATGAGAGTAGACATTTTAAACAAAACTTCCATTCAAACGTAGAAAGTGGTGCCATCACTGTACATCTCCACAATATAAAACTCAACCACAGTCACTGGGTTCACTTTAAATATTCTCCAAACAACCTGTTCAGCGATGTTATGACATACCTGTGGAGTAGGTAGGATTTGAACACAGACCTTCTGGCCTAGTGGCAGAGACACTATCCACTATGCTACAATAACCCACTATGGATTTTGTTATATATTACAAGGTCAAATTGGATTGATCTCTCTCACTCACTAAAACATTCTCCTTTCTGATAGCTTCATATGTCTCCACTCAACCACCTATGCTTTTCTCTATTCACCTCTAAAGTGCAACATCAAAATCTTTGTTAAATACAACTCCATCCCATTGATTGGCTCTTGGCATCTTCCTGAGCATCCAATCTTCACAATGAACAAATGTAAGATAACAATCCAGAATAAGAGTTTAACGTGCTCTTTAAATAGATGATTGACAATTAACAGCAGGGGAATTTCGACTATATCACATTTTCTCAGAAAATGTATAGCCATGCAGCATGGAATCAGACCCTTCAGCCCAACTCATCCATGCTGACCAGAATTTGTGAACTGAGCTAGTCCCATTTGGGTGAGTGTCCTTGTGGAGTTTGCACATCCTCCCTGAGTCTGCGTGGGTTTCCTCCGGGTGCTCTGGTTTCTTCCCACAGTCCAAAGATGTGCAGGTTAGGTGGATTAGCCATGAGAAATGCAGAGTTATGAGGATAAGTTGGGTCTGGCTGGGTATGGGATGGGATACTCTTCGGAAGGTCAGTGTAGACTTGATGTGTCGAACGGCTTCTTTCCACACTGTAGGGATTCTATAATTCACAGGATGTGGTTGTCAATAGCTACACCTGCATTAATTATCTATCCTTAATTTGCCTTGAGAAGGGGATAGTGAGCTGATGTTTGAACTACTGCAGACTGTCTGGTGCTGGTATGCCATAGTGCTATCAAGGAGGAGCTCAGGATTTTGACTCCCTGATAGTGAAGGAATGGTGATGAAGTCAGGATGGTGTGTGACCTGGAGTGGAACTTGCACCTGCTGTCCTTTTCCTTCTAGATAGTAGAGGATGCAGGTTTGGATTGTGCTGTCAAAGATGTTTTTGCTGATCTGCCATGGGTGCATCTTGTAGATGATGCGCACAGCTGCTCCAGAGCATTGGCAGTGAATGGCTAAATGGGCAAAATGGTGTAAAAACAGAAGTTGCTGGAAAAGCTCAGCAGGTCTGGCAGCATCTGTGAAGGAAAAAATCAGAGTTAATGTTTCGTGTCCGGTGACCATTCCTCAGCGTTAACTCTGATTTTT
>NC_063360.1:31858546-31885516 GCF_021869965.1 Rhincodon typus | reverse complement strand
AAAAATCAGAGTTAACGCTGAGGAATGGTCACCGGACACGAAACATTAACTCTGATTTTTTCCTTCACAGATGCTGCCAGACCTGCTGAGCTTTTCCAGCAACTTCTGTTTTTATTCCTGATTTACAGCATCTGCAGTCCTTTTGGTTCTTATTGGGCAAAATGGTGGATGGGTTCGTGATCAAGACCATTGTTTTGCCCTGGATCATGTCAAGCTTTTTGAGTGTTGTTGGAGTTGCATTCGTCCAGGCAAAGGGGTCAAGAACTCCATCACACTCCTGCCTTTTGCCTAGCAGATCATTGGTAGACTTTGGGCAGTCAGGAGTTGAGTTATTCACTGGAGAATTCCCAGCCTCTGATCTGCCCTTGTAGCCGCAGTAGTTATATGGCTAGCCCAGTTCAGTTTCTGGTCATTGATTGATTGTGATAATAGTAAGGTTATTGAATATCAAGAGGAGATGGCCAGGTCCTTTCTTGTTCAAGATGGTCATAGCCTGGTTTTTGTGGCAGGTGGTAAGAGCAGGAGACGTTCCTGGTTAGCCATTTGATGGAAACTTTGTTGGAGCCTCTACGGTCATGATCTGTAGCTCCAGACCACAACATGGATGTAAAAGTGCATGTTTCCACAACATCTCAGACTATCTGCATGGACTGTAACACACCCTCATCATCGCCCACTTTTACCAAGTTTTTGGTCATCTGTCCTAATTTTTCCTCAGGTGGCTCCATGTCAAATTCTACCATATAATGTCGCTGTGAGCACCTTGGGAATTTTATTATATAAAGGCAATACATAAATGCAAGTTGTTGTTTGTTGTTTAGTGCCAGCTAACCACAGACATTAAGCAGTGATCAGTGCTGACTAGGGTGGAGCTGAAACAACTGTTGCGGGTCACTGCTCACCTAACCTCCAGAGTCTCCTGTCCCCTCATAGCCAATATTATTTTCTCTTAATCAGAGAGTTGAGGACTGTCATGCAAATAAATCACCTTACAGGTGAGTAGCTTAAGCAGAAAACCACATTACAACTCATCATTTTGGCCTACAGATCCCTGATCAGAACTGCCTTGTTTTGCTTGGTTATTTGGTCAAAAGACAAAGATTGCTGAGCCTCAACTCAAACAAGCATTGCTCGTCATTTTGCAGCACCATTTTAGCTCATTGCATCATGTTGGGAATGTGCAAAGTTATATTTAAGGGCCCAGAAATAAAGCTGCTCTCCTGTTACCAGAGAGCAGCAGAAAAAGGAAAAGACAAATAAAGTAAAGGCAGTGGCTACACTCCTGTTAATTGACACTTTCCTAAAGCGTTTCTCCACTTAGGCATTGAGCTTCCTTTGCAGTTGCTGATGCTTTCAAAACCCAGCTTCTGCAAGTTAGTTTTATTTTAATGAATATAAAGGCAAATTCTGCTTTTAATTAAGATGGGGGTTTAACCAGAATTTTGGCAATCATGTTAAAAAAGACAAATCAATACCTTGTCTTTAAAGTACAAAGTGACTGTGATTGTCAATAAAGTTTACAGTGACCAAATAAATCAATTTCTGCTTTTATGACTTAGCTTTCACTGGAATTTTCATAATTAAACATTGTGATTATTCATTTTTATGTCCCTGGAAAATTGAGAACTGTTGGCTTTAATTACAGAGAAAAGGGCTGTGCATTTATATAGTTTTTTGTTGCATCATTAGGATCTCACAAAGTGCTTTAGAGTCAATGAATCGCAATGTGAAATCGAACCAGCCTTGTTAATACATCATTACATTGTAAGGTTCATAAATGAGTGGAGAAGTATTTTTCATTGTCATCAGTCTAAGGAAGAATGTTGGTTGGAATACTGGAGAAACCCTTTTCCCCTCTTACACTAGAGCCTCTTGGATCTTTGAATTAATTCCTTGGTGGTAGAGGGCTTTAGACATTGCTAAATAGAAACATGAAGCGGTAGCTTCATGTCTCACACTCATCAGGACTCAGACACAAGATCTTTGAGTTGCATCCGAACAGATGGCTTTTGTCAAACATCTCCTTTGTAGCCTCCAACTGTATAATACTTTGCCTAGGGGCCAGCTTATAATGTGTACTCAGGCCTTGGATGGGAGCAACAGAAGGGGTACCAGAAGCTGTTCCTGGATTGAGAAGAAAAGCAATCACCTTTTCTGATTGTGAAGAACCAAAATGTAATGCCCTCTCAGAATGATCAACCTCCAAAAAGACGTTTTTTTTAAGCAAATCCTCATTGGCAGAGGAAAACCCAAGTGAGTTCTTGACAGGGTTGACCCGATGCATGGACGCAACTTAACTTAAGAGGTCCCAGTTGCCAGAGAGAGAAAAGAAACAGCCTTACCTTGCTAGAGGGGTTACTCAGTTGTGCGCCCAGGAACAAGCAGCGGAAACACAAACCCCGGAAAAGAGTCTGAGAGTAACTGGAGCAAACCTCTGGTATATCTTAGTCCAAGGATGAGAAGAAACCAGGATAAGTTCTAAAGAGAGCAAATGGCAACAGTTGTCTTGCTAAGAAGCTAGGCTCGGTTTGGGATGTGGAGGGGGGGAGGAGGAATGGGTTGGAAGAGTGCGGGGGGTGGTGGTTGAGGAGGGTGCGTTTACAAGTTACTGTGTTCCCTGTTGCCCAGGCACAAGCGGTGGTAATTAAAAATTGAACATGTGTCACTTTGGAAGTTATCCTATCGCATTTACGGCTTTAAAGAGCAGCTTGTATTGAAGGGAACATGGGCTGCACAGAGCCTCTGCTGACTGGATTTGTTGAGCAGAGTCTGCACCTGCTGGGAGCCGAACGGGACAAGGACAACTGGAGGGGAACCTCTGTGAAGTCACCAGTGAAGGAGGCTGCAGCTTTGGGCTTTGCTCCTGTCGCCTCTCAGCCACTCACGCAGTTAAAGCGGCAATAAACAAGAAGGCTTTGGGTGAAGGACAGGAATGGGAAGAATGAATGTCACAAAACCTAGGCAATGCTGTAGCCACTTGGTGAATTCTTTACCTTTCACTTGTTTGAAGCTTTAATTTGTTGCTGATTTATCCATCTAGATATTTTTCACAGATCCTCCACTTGCCATGTGTAAATTGGCTGCTGGATACTGCAGCAGCAACTACACTTTGGAAAGTATTTCATTGGCTGAAAAGCTCTTTGGAATAGTCCTGACATCATGAAAGGCGCTATATAAAGTCAACTCCTTTCTGTCTTGTCTATTTCATCGAACTCCACAGAATCGCTGATTAGAGTTAGTGTCCAGGCTCATGTAGTCAAGGGCTTGAATTCTGATCTCCTTGTTAATCCAATCTTTGGATTTTCCTCTTATGCTCCCACCCACCTGGAAAGATACAATTTCTAGGGGTATGACGTTCACTTAGGAAAACCCTGGTGGCATGGTGGCTCAGTGGTTAGCACTGTTACCTTACAGCGCCAGGGACCTGGATTGGATTCCACCCTTGGGTGACTGTCTGTGTGGAGTTTGCATATTCTCCCTGTGTCTGCGTGGGTTTCCTCCCACAGTCCAAAGATGTGCAGGTTAGGTGGATTGGCTGTGCTAAATTGCCCATAGTGTTCAGGGATGTGTAGCTTAGGTGGGTTATTGGGGGATGGATCTGGGTTGGATGCTCTGAGGGTTGGTATGGACTGGTTGGGCCAAAGGGCCTGTTTCCACACTGTAGGGATTCTATGATTTGTATAACACCTCGTCCCAAAGCAATTTTCAGCAATGAAAATGACTTTTTGATATGTTTTAATAGGAATATAGAAACATAGGTGCAAAAGTTAGCCATTCAGCCCCTGGAGATTGCTCCCTCATTCTAGACCATGGCAGATTCATCCACTTCATATTCCCCATATCCCTCAATGTCCTTAATACCTTGAAAGCTCTCTATATTTTTCTTGAGCTTAATGTCTGAGCTTCTGTAGCCCCCTGGAGTAGAGAATTCCAAGGATTTACTATCTTCTGAGTTAAGAAATTCCTAAATGGCCCACCCCTTATTTTGGTTCCGGTCTCCTGATCCAGTCATGTAGGAAGAGCAATAGACAATTTGCACTCAGTAAATTCTGACAAATAACGATACGATCATGGTCCAAACACTTGTTTTTGTGATAGTCACTGGGAGAGAAACAATGTCTAAAATGCTGGCGATAATTCATCAAAATAGTGTTGCACCGTCTTTTACAAACAGTGTAGAGAATGTGAACAATTTGAATCTTAACATCTCATCCAGTAGTCAATGTATCAGTGCTGCACTGGAGTGTCAGTTTTGTGCTCTGAAGTCATGTATAAATTTGGACTCAGATGGAACAGGTGAGCCACAGGTGAAAGTTCATTCCATTGAACTGTCTTCAAACAACCCTAGAACCTCAGCGTTGTGATATATCTTAGCTGTCTTAATGTTCATTTTCAAACTTTTCCAAGTTTTAAAATTTAAAACTGCAGTTCCCTAATTCCCACGGTTTGTCTTGTCTTGTCCTCCCTTTGTTTATTTTTCTCATCCTGTCCTCATCAGGGTCTTATTTTCTCCAGTGGTCAACTAATTAAGAAAACCCCTCAATAAGAGCCCTTCATCACCAGTGGAACGTTTGCACTCTCAGGCTTAAACTTATAGCTGCAGAGCAGGTTCAAAGAGCTGCACGACACTCAGCTGCCCTTATGATCTATTTTCTGAGGCTGCTTTTTTGAGGCAAACATTACTGGAAATGGGTGTCCCTGGCAATGTCAGGATTGATTGTCCAACTCTAGGTGGCCTTGAGATAGAGCTGAATTGCTTGCTGGGCCACTGCATAACACATATACATACATACATATATACATACATACAAATGAACGCACATATTTGCATTCAGACATACATAATTTGAAATAAGTTTCGGCCATTCAGCCCCGTGATCCTATTCCTCCATTCAAGAAGATCATGTCTGATTCGATTGTAACCTCAAATCTGCATTCTCACCTACCCCCAATAACATTTCATCTCTCACTTGCTTAACAAGAATTGATCTACCTTTGCCTTAGAAATATTCAAGGGCTGTGCTCCCACTACCTTTTCAGGGAGGCAGTTGCAAAGACTCAACAGCTTCTGAGGGAGAAAAGTCAAATTATCTATGTTTTATGTGGGCAACCTCTGATTTTTAAACTGTGACCCCCACTTCTTGATTCTTCCATAACAGTTAGTATTCACGCCACATCTACTTTGTTAGGACCCCTCAGGATCTTATAAGTTTCAATCAAGTCCCCTCTTACTCTTCTAAACTCCAGTAAAGTTCTCGAAACTCCACAAGTCTAAGCCTGTTAAAACATTTCCTCATAAGACAACCCAGGTTGTTACTCTGGTAACCTTTCTCTAGACTATCAAGGCAGCTGTCAACTTCATTGTTGGGAATCTAGAGTCACATCCAGGCCAGATCAAGATTTCCTAAAGAACATTTGTGAACCTAATGGAGCTTTACAAACTTGTGGAATTTCATGTTTGTCATTAATGATGCTGACTTCTGAATTGGATACTTATTTAATTCACTGAATTTAAGTTTCCCAAACTGGAATTTGAACTCATTTTCACTGGATTATCGGTTCAATTGCTAGGATTACTAGCGCAGGAATGTATATGCCATCCTGGCATAAACCTGGTCCAGCCTCTTTAGCATACCTAGGTCTGCTGCTTTTGGTCCAAGGCCAGATTTCACACATTTAGGACAGAGATGAAGGGGAATTTGTCTCTCAAAGGGTGGCGAATCTGTGGAATTCCTTATAGCAGGTGGCTTTTGAAGCTGGGTCATTTGATATATTCAATGCGTAGATAGATTTTTAATGAATAAGGGAAGTGGATTTTCAAATTGTAAAATCAGCTGTAGTCTCATTGAGCAGACTTGATGGGCTTAATGGCCTCATTTTGCTTCTATGTCATGGCATCTTATGAGACTACATCCACAATAAGCCTTTGGATGTCACTCAAGCAGGCTTTGCAAAGGCAAGTCTTTCCTTTCCGTAGAAACTACAGTTGCATTTCCTCTATGCATTGGTTTTTTTTTTGTTTGGGTAGTTCTTTATTTCCAGGCATTTCTCAGCAATTTTGCATCGCCATCATTGGCTTTAGTACCCATGGTCTGAAAATTGGGGAAATCATTGCAGGACCTCTGTCACAGTAATGATGACCACGAAACTATCATTGACTTTTGTGAAAGAAAAAAAAATGGCTCAGTCAGAAAATCTGCTACCTGGCCTAGGAATGACTCTAGGTGCAATTCAATCTTCATCACCCTCTGCAATAGCAAACCAGCTCAAGGGGCAGCTGATACTAGCTGCGCCTGTGATGAAGAACTAAAAATAAAACAGATAGATGCTAGATCACGGAAATGACAGAATGGTTATGGCACAGAAGAAGGCCATTCAGCCCCGGTTCTATTACCTCGTTCCAATCTCCTGCCTTTCCCCCTATCACTGCACACTATTTTTATCCAAATGATCATCCAATGCCCTCAAATAAAATTGTGGATGGAGATGTTTGGAGAAGAGTTTCTCTAAGGGAGAGATGGAGGTACAGATCGGTTTAGGGGCAGAATTTGATATATAACCCTTGTTCGCATATTATCAGGAGAAACAACAAATTATTTATGCTAACTGATGCGAAAGGTTGATGAGTCATTCTATCTGGAACTATTAAATGAAAGCAGCACACAGTATACACAAGCGTACAATGCTCCAATATCAACGCTGCAGCAGATATATTTCAGACACATTCAGCGGTTCAAGATAAACCCAAAACCTAATGCCAAAATTAACAGGAGAGCAACGAGAAACAATTGTAATTAGCCAACCTGGGCTACTCAAGTAGCATTCAATTGTGTGCAGACACCTGATTGATATGAAACGCACAGGGCAGAGACTTTGTTAAGGTAGAAGAGAAACAGAAAGAAAAGCTTGCATTGATGTAGCACTTTTCATGACCATAGGACCTCTCAAAGTGCTTAATGACCACAATGAAGTGTTTTCATTCATTATTGTAGGGTTGTGAACACAGCACTCAATTTGCACGCAGCAAGATCCCATGAACGGCAATGAGAAATGACCTGGCAATCTCTTTCAGCGATGTTGGCTAAAGAATAAATAGTGGGCCAAGATATCCATGGTAATTCCTCAGCTGTCCATTCAAGATAGAGACACTAGACCTTTTATAAACATAGATACTAAGATCAGGAGCAGGCCATTCAGCCCTTCAAGCCTGCTCTGCCATTCAACATGTCTTCTATCTCAACACCATATTCCTGCTTTCTCTCCATAATGCTTCATACCTTTAATATCTAAAAAAGTGTTGATCTCTTTCTTGAATACAGTCAGTGACCTGGCCTCCACTGCCTTCTGTGGTTGTAAGTTCCACATATTAACTACTCTCTGAAAGAAGAATTGTTTCCTCATCAGAGTCCAATACGGGATATCCATGAGCAGCAAATGATGCCTTAATTTAACAGCACATCTGAAGGAGAAATGGGTGGCACTTCCGCAGTGTCAGGTTTGATCGGGTATCTAAGCACTACAGTGGGAGCTAGACAGTGCAAATGAAAGTACCAACTTAGCCGCAACTGACAACTAAAGGGTCTTCCAAATTTTCTTAATGACCAAACAGTTGCTCGAGCGTTTCTTTTCTTGGGTCATAGTCATATGGCACAGCAATATGCCCTTCAGCCCAACTCTTCTATGCTGACCAGGTTTCCTAAACTGAACTATATTTGCCTGCATTTGGCCTTTTCCCTCCAAACCTTTCCTATCCACGTACCTGTCCAAATGTTTTACCAAGATTGTAATTGTACCCACATCTACTGCTTCCCTGGCAGCTCATTCCATATATGCAGCACCTCCTATGTGGAAAAGTTGCCCCTCAGCTCCCTTTTAAATCTTTCCCCCCTTCACTTTAATCCTACACTCTGTAGTTTTGAACTTCCTTACCCTGGGGAAAAGACCTTGGCAATTCACCTTATCTATGCCTCTCATGATGTTATAAAGCTCACCCCTCAGCCTCCAACATGCCAGGGAAAGAAGTCCCAGCCTATCCAGCCTTTCCTTAAAACTCAAACCCTTCCAGACTCGGCAACATTCTTGTAAATTTTGCACCTTTCCAGTTTAATAACATCCTTCCTATTGCAGGGTGACCAGAATTGTGCACGATACTTCAAATGCAGCCTTAGCAATGTCTCGTACAACTGTAACTATTTCAGGAAAACTGATCTGGGATCAGAGAGATTGCCCTTTCTCTTTACTGGCACCAAAAGCAGGATTGATTCTGCTCTGCAAGTGGGGAGTGTTCCCTTTGTGAAATTGGAGAATGGGTATGGAAGATGAAAGGACAACCAGGCAGATTAACTCTGGGAACATAGATACCAGGAGCAGGAGTAGACCATTCAGCCCTTCGAGTTTGCTCAATCATTCAATACGATCATGGCTGATCTGTTTATGTTTACTGTATTAACGGGATGAGGACATCGCTGGCCAGGCAGCATTTATTACCCATCCCTAATTGCCCAGAGGACAGTTCAGAGTCAACCACGTTGCTGTGGGTCTGGAGTCATACGTAGGTCAGACCAGGTAAGGATGGCAGTTTCCTTCCCCAAAGGACATTAGTGAACCAGGTGAATTTTTCCCGACAATCGGCAATGGATTCACGATCATCATTAGATTCTTAATTCCAGATATTTTATTGAATTCAAATTCAACCATCTGCCATGGTGGGATTCGAACCTGGGTCCCCGAAATGTTACCCAGGTCTCTGGATTAACAGTCCAGCCATAATACCACTAGGCCATTGCCTCCCATATTCCATATTCCCCTCATTCAAATCCCATATTCCCCTCTCCTCTTCTACATCCTTTGCATCCCTTCCAAACAAACATCTATTTACTTCTGCCTTAAAATTATTCAATGACTTTGCCTTCATTACCTTATGAGGCAGAGAGTTCTAAACTCACACAACCCTCTGAGAGAAGGAAGTTCTCCTCATTACTATCCTAAGAGAGTGACTTCCTAATTTCAAAGCAGCGCCTTGGTTTTGGACTGACTTACGAGAGGAAACATCATTTTCACGTACAATTTTCACATCACAAAAGGGTGGATGATGGCCTAATGGATTTATCACGAGACTATTAATCCAGAGTCCCAAGGGGTCCTGGGTTTGAATTCTGCCAGATGGTGGAATTTGAATTCAATAATAATCTGGAAATAACTGTCTAATGATAACTATGAAACCATTGTTGATTGTCTGGGGAAAGAAAAAACCCAACTGATTCACTAATGTCCTTCAGGGAATGAAATCTTCTGTCCTTACCTAGTCTGGCCTACATGTGACTCCAGACCCACAACAATGTGGTTGACTTTTAACAGCCTCTAGGCAATTTGGGATGGGCTATAAATGCAGGCCTAGCCAGTGACACCCACATTCCATGAATGGATATTAAAAAAAATATTCTTTGTGCATAAGACCAGAAGACCATAAGACATAGGAGCAGAAATTAGGCCATTCGGCCCATTGAGTCTGCTCCGCCATTCAGTCATGGCTGATAATGTAAACTAAGAGTCAGAAACAACAACAACCTATATTTATATAGCACCTTTAACACAGTGGAAGTCCCACGATGCTTCACTGGACCACTATCAGAAATCAAATTGACACTAAATCACATTGGGAGAGATTTGGACTAAAAGCTTGGCCATAAGGGTAGGTTTATGAGGGGCTTTTTTATAACGAGGCACGTGCAAAGGATAAAGTTGAAGAAATGCAGATATCTAAGAGGTTACAGAGATAGGGTGGAACTAGCACTCAGAGGGATTCGGAATAAAGGTTGAGAATTTTAAATTTGAGACAAAGCCTGCGTTGGCAACAATGTAGACCAGTGAGCATAGTGATGTATGATGAAAGGAGCTTTGTTGAAATTGGAAAATTAGGAACCAAAGTAATGTTGCTGCAATCTGCAAATGATGAGCTCGCACAAACAGTAAAACAATCTCATTCGTTAAAAGGCAGGCTCGACACATTTGGCCATAATTTTCACCAGGGCTGGGGTGAGGAGGCTGGTCTCAAATCCACCCCAGCTGGAATGGGAATTGAATGCCCTGTTATTGGCACTGATATTATTCAGACCAGCCATCCAACCAGCTGAGATAACTGAACCCCTGTATGCAGTCATTACCTGCCATGACAACAAAAGCATCCTTATATGTGTTGTAGCCTCCAACTGTGGATAGTGATGGGTGAGTATATGGCTGACCATGGGTCTTTCCAGCTCTTTCCACCCAGGGTGGCACGGTGGCTCAGTGATTAGCACTGCTGCCTCACAGTACGATTGGCCTGGTGACTGTCTGTGTGGAGTTTGTCTGTGTCTGTGCGGGTTTCTTCTGGGTGCTCTGGTTTCCTCCGACAGTCCAAAGATATACAGGCTGGGTGGATTGGCTGTGCTAAATTGCCCGTAGTGTTCAGGGATGTGTAGATTAGGTGGGTTATAGGGGGATGGGTCTGGGTGGGATGCTCCGAGGGTCTGTGTGGACTTGTTGGGCCAAAGGCCCTGTTTCCACATTGTAGGGATTCTAAGTTCTTACTGCTGCCATTGGCGGAAGGATTTGCAATTGATGCTCAGCTGGGTTAGCCACATTATGGACACATTTTCTTTAGCCATCAAATCTTGGAGTGACACTTGAACCTGAAGCCTCTGTCTCAGACATAGGGTGCTAACCACTGCTCTACACGACCGCTTCCTGCAGTGTAATAGTTTGTTTCTTTGAAGTGATAACCATTGACCCAGACACCAAGAAAAGAGCTCCTCAAAGGAGTCTCTTTCATATCAACTAAGAAAGATAGACTTTCCCTTAGGAACAAAAACAGAAGTTGCTGGAAAATCTCAGCAGGTCTGGCAACATCTGTGAAGAAAAGAATCAGAGTTAACGCTTTGGGTCAAGTGACCCTTCCCCAGAACAGAAGGGTCACCAGACCCGAAGCATTAACTCTGTTTTCTCCTTCACAGATGCTGCCAGACCTGCTGAGCTTTTCCAGCAAATTTGTTTTTGTTCCTGATTTACAGCATCCACAGTTCTTTCGGTTTTTATTTAGTGGGAATTTGGAATTGGATTCCAAAATGTTGAAAGATTTTGCCATGTGGAATTTTTGATGTTCCCAGTGAAACTGGTAAAAGTGCATTTTTTCCAGTAAATTTGTTGGAGCTATCCAACCGTGATTTTATGGAGCAGGCCCATGAGTGACAATAGGCAGCCATAGAGAGTCAATGGATTCCATTGTAAATAGCAGAGGGGAAGAAAGGGATAAACCTCACCAGACGAGTTGCAAATATATTGCACGCATCCTCAGGGTTTAGTGCAATGGGCGGCACTTTTTCCTTCCGAGCTTGACAAAAATCTAGGCTGGCATTTCAGTGCAGTACTAAGGGAGAGCTACACTATCAGAGGTGGCATATCTTCCACATGAGAAACTGAATTGAACACTTCTCCCTGAATGATAAAGTTTCTGTGATATGATTCTTCCAGTGATTTCCAAACAATATTCCTTATTCAACCAATGCCACATTAGTTGGATCATTCATTTTATTTGCCATTTGTGGGATCTTGCTGTGTACAAATTAACTGCTGTGCTAACAGCAGTGGCACCGAATTTGATCCTTTAGATTTCTGAAAAACGAAAAATGAATGCGATCTTTCCTCTGTATAGAAAGAATATGCATTAACATTGCATTTTATCACAACCACAGAATGTCCCAATGACTTTGACAACTGATTTTGTTGCATTTTTGATGTATCATCAATAGTCCAGTGTAGGAAACATAGCAGCCAATGTGTGCACAACCAGCTCCCGCAAATGTAATCATAACCTAATCATTTGCTAGTCTAGCAATTTTGGTTCAGGGATTAAAATTTAGCCCTTCATAGTCATACCCCAGAATTTTTTGTATCTATTGGAAAAGGTAGACAAGATCTCAGTTTAACATCTAGTCCACAGGCATCACCTCCAACAGTGCAGCATTCCCTCAGTCTTGTACTGGGAATGTGGCTGAGGAATAAGAGCTCCTCAAGAAGGAGTTAGATATATCCTTAGGGCTAAAGGGATCAAAGGGAGTGAGAGGAAAGTGGGATCAGGGCGCTGAATTGGACGATCAGGCATGATCACATTGAATGGTGGGGCAGGCTCGAAGGGCCGAATGGCCTATTCCTCCTAGTTTCTATGAATACCGTGGACTGGGACTACCATGGCTGATCGGTGATAAGAGCTTTTTACAACTCGGTAACCAGCTCTTACAGAGCTAATTGTAAAGCTGTACTTAAAGCCAATGGGTTGATTAAAGATTGATGGCTTGCAGATAGCACCAGGAGCCTCATGTGTGGGGAAGTGAAGATGCTAACATAGTTCTTACATTATCACACATCAGCTGCACTTTCAAACCCTCCCAAAAACCCCAATGTGGCCTTTCATGATGGCAGACTTCATTTACCAGATGAGACTGATCACCCCTGGTTTGATATTGAGGGTTGTTATGAGAAGGTGCACTTTTTATGGTGAAGTGCACTCTGAGAATAAATTAATGCAAACATCCTAATTGGACGCGATTTGTGGATAAAATTGGGGTAAAATTAGATTTCAGATTCAGGAATGTCAAATGTGGCTCTCAATGCAAAGAATAAATCCAGCTGAGGACTAAAAAAAGTATCCCTCCAATCTCTTTAATTAGTAAAAGAGAACGAGCCCTTGGAAAAAAATGTCAAAGATCAAAGAGTACCTGGAATCCTGAAGTTTTTTTACCCCAGTAATTCCCTTGCTAGCTGCACTTCGCACTCATGAAAGACATTGCTGATGTCAGCCGGTCTTTCGACATAACTTGGAGACCTTTTGTGTTTTATCCAGGTTGCTAACACAATGTATCTGTTACACGCCATCCTGGGACAGTGACTGCAAACATCTGTCTTTATCATTCTTGCATTACAGCCACATGAATTTGTTGCTGATAAAGTTTATTTTCGTTAAGGGTTTTGGTGCCAGCATCAAAACAACACAAAAATACCAGCTCATTCTCCACCCGTCCCTGCGCTTGGGCTAAATGCGAGAACGCAATGAGCGAAGGGAGTCACCAGGGGCTTTTATTTTAGCATCAACCTGAAGTGGCCGCATCGCTAAACTGGGAACAAGCTGCCGGCGAAGTTGATTTATGGGATTATACACAAGAAGGAATGTCTCTCTCTCTGATGCTTTCTCACTTACATGCAGACACTAGGCTCCAAACTGTCACACTGGCCTTTTCCCCAGTCTCAACACTCTTAAATGAAAGGCAGAATGGGTGACTGTAACATTCCATCTCTGTTTTGGAAAGAATTTTTAATCTTGTACATAACTCACTTGTTATGAGGATGAATATGGCAACAACAAGAAAACTCAAGCTTGTAACCAGAAAACACTCATAAGGTGCTACATTCTAACCACTTTCCTCTACACCTCAGAAACCTGGGCCATCAGTAAAGGTCTGCAGGAGGAAATTAGGTCTCTGAAATGTGGACATCTCCTTAAAATTTCTTATAGAAACCATATGACAAATGAAGAAGAGTGTTTATAATTGCAAGAGCAAAAATAACTCTGCAAAGTCCAGAAAATTTAATATCAGTTTTTTTCTAGCATCTTGATCAGTGCTGAAATGCTACAGAAATCTCTTCTCGGAGGAGAGTGGAGGGCAGAAGAAAGAGGGCTCAACCTAGACATAAAGGTAAGGTAAAGTCACCATAGTCGGACCAGAGCATTGTCTCATTAGAGAGATGGAGAGATGGAGAGGACTGGTGGTGGTTTAACCTGAGGGTCACCACACCTCAGGCAAGGGGAGAGGTTGAGAAAGAGAGTCCTTCATGGTAACAGGAGCCACTGCAGGAATCAAACTACACTGTTGGCATCACTCTGCATCACAAACCAGTCAGCTAAGGTAATTGATGTTGCAGCCTAGGTGTAGTTGGATGATGGATGCCACAAATCAGTTGCAGGTGAGGATCAGTGAGGATGGTGCTAAGACAGATGAGGTTGACACTCCTTGACAGCACAATGGAGCAGCTTCAAACAGCAGCAACTATTTGCATAAAATTAGCCATTTCGTGTATTTTGAAAAGTTAGGTTTCTTCGGATACCTTGCCTCAGTGTTGATGGCTGGGGTGAGGTGTATGCTTCATTATGGTTGTTAAAGGTTCCAAGGATCAAATGCAGGTATGATGACCCCCATGGTGGACTCTCCTGTCACCGCTCAGTGTTTTAGGTTTAAACAAGAAGAATGGGCAGGGGGAGTGCTGGAGTACAGGCACTGCCGTGAATCAGCAGTTCGAGAGAGACAAAGGGAAGTGAGATGAAAAACAATTCCATTTAAAGCTCATGTGTGACTTGCCCATGGCTTAATTCTTGTTGTGCAGGACAACAAATGGTGGTTTTGAGAAATGTAGAGTTGGATTTTGCTTTTGCGGGTCAAACCAGTTTCTGAAATACCTCTCTGACAGCAGACACAAGCCTTCCTCATCTCCGTGCCTCGAACAGTAATTACACACACAGATGTCTTAATGTCCCTGAGGAGTTATCCATCTTGTGACTAAAGACACGGGCAGCATCCAGAGACACTTACCATGGCAACCGTGGAAATGCACTCTCCAGCTTGCAAATGTTCCGGGAAGTCTGTTTTTAGGGTCTCTGTGGAAAGGCTCTCATTAACTCTTCTTTCAGGCAGTGATGGGGCTTGCTGCACAAATCTTAGCTTCTTTTTGAACTTTCAGAATGTTTGTTTGATCGAGCAGGTTAGTTCTAACCATGAGTCCAACCTCTGTTTCTGACACTTGTAATACAGTGGCTGTTCTAATAAATACCTGTGTGGCACACTCTGACTGAGCTTCAGACCCGACTCCAGGACTTTAGCTCATAACCTTCATTGACACTTAAAAACAACTTGGATTTATAAAGCACCTCTAAACAGGTCAAGCATCCCAAGGCATTTCATAGGAGCTTTAAGCAGATAGACAGTGACAAAGGTCCACGTGGAAGTATAGCATCAACTGTCCTTTGTTTGACTGTGTGTGTGTTGACTGAGCGATGCTTACTGTGTTTGATTAATTAATTCTCGGTGTGGACTCAGAGTAACTTAAACAAGATGCAGAAAACATAAAAAGACAGAGCTAGAAGCATGGAGTGGATATTTTGAAACATTGTGAATAAAACTTGTTATGCATTGTAGTGATTGGATTGAGGGCCAGGTGGAATCTCATTGAATATGAGATCCCTAATTGGGGCTGTTAACCTGAGCCAATCAGGGAGCCCTGGCTGACAGATAGAAACAGGAGATTCAAAGAGTCTCCTTATTCTAGGGATTAGCTGTGAACTGGCTTGTCAGAGCTGTTGTACTGCACACATATAAATAAAGGGCGAATTGGTGATGGGATACTGACCTCTGTGCAGCTAATTCAGTGACGACGAGAATGGAAATGTAGTGGGCCAACACATCAGAGTCCGAGTTGAACACAGCCTCGATACTGTTACCACCTGAAGAAGAGGAGGAAACTCTCCCCATACACTCCAGATGCGAGAGATATGAGCTTCGGTCTAATACACGCCGTCTGTGTCCAAGTCAGAGTCAGAGGAACCAAACATGGGGCAAAGATGTCCCAGAAGAAACCACAAGGAAAAGAACAGGAGTCGACATCTCCAGGCTTAGTGGGGAGAGGGATGAAGTGATTGGAATGAGGCCAGGTAGATCTTATTGACCACGAGATCCTTGATTGGGGCTGAGAACCTGCACTAATCTGGGAGCCCTGGCTGACCGATATAAACAAGAGATTCAGGAAGTCTCCTTGTTGTAGGGACTGGCTTTGAGTTGCCTGGTCAGAGTCTGTGTACTGCACACGTGTAAATAATGGGCAACTTGGTGATGGGATACCAGCCTCATGTGTAGTCATTTCATGCATTAATACTAATTCTGCACAGATATATACAACAAAATGTTAAAGTGTTAGGTTAAAGGGATAAATTTTAGGGTGTTTATTAAAGAGGAGAGAGAGAAGCAGAGAATTAGCGAGGGAATTCCAAACTCTAGGGCAGAATCAGCTGAAGGTACAGCTGCCATTCACTGAACAAAAACCTTAAAGATGTGCAGGACCATAAGACTACAAGAGGTAGAAGCAGAAGCAGGCCATTCAGCATATCGAGTTTACTCCACCAGTCAATGAGATTTGATAATCCTCAAGTCCACTTTCCTGCCTTTTCCCCATAACTCTCGATTGCCTTCCCGATTAAAAATCTGTATATTTCAGCCTTGAATATGCTTCCAGGCCAGAACTGCAGGAGTGCAGAGATTTTGGAGGGTTGTGACATTGGAGGTGATTGTAGAAATGGGGGAAGAGGATTAATGAATGCAGCACTGAGGGACTGTTGGACAATCAGAGGTTCTGTACCTTGCATGAAGTATTAAGCTGATGGCTCATCTCCCTTTTTGTGTCAATTTCAAAAGTTGATCTGATAAAGGACAGAAAATTAATGTGCTAGACAATGTTTGTCCCCAGAATACCAAAATGAAAGAAGTGCACAACATCTCAATCCTGTCTGTGGGATCTCTCTGGAGGAAATTTGTTGCCCCACTTCTCTACAAAGCAACAGTGATGTATTTCCACTATAATTCAGGAGTTCCTGAGACTGAAAAAACGTGTCTTGAAAATGCAGTGTCCTTTATTAAGGTACAACAAACTCTCAGACATATCTGAAGTACTTTAATTGAAGCGCTTGTAGATGAGAGCAATATTTGGAGACAAGCTGACAATTTTATTTTCCTTTTCTTTCATTGATAAACAGCTATTTTCAAAGACAGCATTATATAGAATCCCTACAGTGTGGAAATAGGCACTCTGGCCCAACAAGTCCACACTGACCCCCAGAACATACCACCCAGATCCACCCCCCTATAACCCACCTAATCTATATACATCCCTGAACACTACAGGCAATTTTAGCATGGCCAATTCACCTAGCCTGCACATCTTTGGACTGTGGAAGGAAACCAGAGCACCTGGAGGAAACCCATGCAGACACGGGGAGACTGTACAAGCTCCACACAGACAGTCGCCCGAGGGTGGAATTGAACCTGGGACCCGTGGTGCTGTGAGGCAGCAGTGCTAACCACTGAGCCACCGAGTAGATTTTCCAATGGGTGATCCAATGGGTAGCTCTCTCAAGTCTGAGACAGAAGCTTGTGGATCCAACACCCATTCCAGAGGCTTGAGCACAAAATCTAATCTGAGATTTCAGGCAGAATCTTCTGGACATGAAAAATAATCGATGGCTGTGTCCTGACCCTGCCATTGGTATGGCAGGTGTGTAAATGTGGGCATCACTTTCTATCGGAGGCTCCTACATATGGTGCAGGGGAGCTTGAAGATCCGGGAGGATGCCCCACTCCCAAGCCTGCAATCAGACTGCCAGGGTTTACCACAAGCTGGCCACATGGTGTGGTGTGGTACATGCCAGCGAGGTGAAAGAAAGCCTCAACTGGTCCAAGGGTGGTGGGCTACCCAACCAGTAAAATACCAAATGAGGCAATTAGGCAATGGGTACATCACCACCCCCTCTGACCATTTGCCATTCCACCCAAATGTACGACACAGCAGTGCCCTGCAAACCCTCCCTCTTCCTTCCACCCCATTAACTAGCCTGCTCCTGGGAGGGGTGGGCTTATGATTGGCATGTTATTAATTAGACCAAGCGGATCATCACAGGTGAACCCAAACCTTTCAACTTCTGATTTTTTAAATTCATTTATGGGATGTGGATGTCACTGGCTGAGCTAGCATTTATTGGCCATTATTAGTTGTCCTGAAAAGGTGGTGGTGAGCTGCCTTCTAGAACCGTTGTTGGCCATGTGGTATAGGTACACCCACATTGTTATTATGGAAGAAGTTGCAGGATTGTGAGCCAGTGACACTGTAGGAATGGTAATATATTTCCAGGTCAGGATGGTGAGTGACCTGGAGGGGAACTTGGAGGTGGTGGTGTTCCCATGTATCTGATGCCCTTGTCCTTCTGGATGGAAGTGATTGTGAGTTTGGAAGGTGCTGTCTAAGTAGTCTTGGTAATTCTGCGTAGTGCATCTGGCAGATTATACACACGTCGGTGGTGGAGGGAGCGAATGCTTATGGATTTGGTGCCAGTCAAGCGGGCTGCTTCATCCTGGATGGTGTCAAGCTTCTTAAGTGTTGTTGGGGCTGCACTCATCCAGGCAAGTGGGGAGTATTCCATCACACTCCTGATTTCTATCTTGTAGATGGTGGACAGGAGTTGGGTAGTCAGGAGGTGAGTTAATTCCTGCAAATTTCCTTGTCTCTAGCCTTCTCTTGCAGCCACTATATTTATGTGGTGAGTCCAAGTGAGTTTTGGTCAATTGTAATGCCAGGAACTTGATAGTGGGGGATTCAGTGATGGTAACACCATTGAATGTCAAGGGGCAGCGGATAGATTGTCTCTGATTAGTGATGGTCATAGCCTGGCATTTGTGTGGAACGAATGTCACTTGCCACTTGTCAGCCCAAGTCTGGATACTGGCCAGATCTTGTTGCATGTGAACACAGACTGCTTCAGGATCTGAGGAATCACGAATGGTGCTGAATATTGTGCAATCATCAGCGAACATCCCCACTTCTGACTTTATGATGAAGGGAAGGTCATTGTAGAAACATCTGAAGCTGCTTGGGCCTAGGACACTACCCTGAGGAACACGGTAAGCGATTGCTGCAGATTCACTGGGGGAATGTGAAACATGTTTGATATATTCACTGTCACCATTGCACTGCCTAGAACTTCCTCACTAACCAACGTCACTTTGTCTCCCATTGAGTCAAGAGCCATTCTTCTCACTTAGGTTTCCTTTACTCTTCTCCTATTTCATAACCTCTTGGATTGTGCTCCTATAAATAAATACACACTGTTATCTTGATGAAGGCAATAACAACCTACATTTTATAGCACCTCTAGAAGGATTCCCATGACACTTCAGAAGACTGCAATTAGACAAAAATGGACACGATCTAACTCATTAGGCATTAGGACAGCCAGAGCAAGTGGCTTTATCCAGAAGTTGAGCTCGAAGCAACATCCTAGAGGAGAGGGCAGAGAGAAGTTTGGGGAGGGGATGCCAGAGCGTAGGGCTGAGGCAGCTGGTGGTGGCATGCCAGGCAATGGTAGGACAGTGAATGCATTGGGGGGGTGGGGGGGGGGGGGGGGGGGGGGTTGAAGATGAACAAACAGGTCAGAGTTGAAAAAGCGCAGAGATCATACAGGGCTTTAGGACAGAAGGAGGCTACAGAGTTAGGGACAGAGGTGATCATACTGAGACTTTTAAAATCAAGGCTTTGGCTGGGAACTGAAGCAGGTGAAACTTCAGTGCAAGAGAGAAAAGAATACAACGAATAACACTGGTACTGTTCGGATACTTTGAGATTGTTCACAGCACATGTTTTGCTGACCTCTACATTTGTTTTAGATTCCTCGGCCTGTTTAACTCGGGCTGGAATCTGTCTGTGGTCTTCACTTGAAGACGGTTGTGAAGGATTAATTTAGCGCATCTGAATTCATTTAACACAGTCCACTGACAGAAAAGATGTTGAACTGCCTCAGACCACAATGGCTTTTTAAACAGAACCTTGTTTGAAGGGGAAAAATCTTGGTTCGAAATGTTTCCCTGCTTCATATAATTAAGTAATTATATTTATTAAAAGTCAATGTACAGGATGCTTGGACAATGCCCTGTATCTTGTTATACAATATTGCACAGCACAGGAACAGGTCCTTCGGGCCACTAAGCCTGAACTGATTCCTGAACCTTATTTAGACACACTACTTATTGCCCATATGTGGTTTCTATCCCTTAGATCTATATCTCTATTTTAACACTTATGATCCAGACCTGGCAACACCCAGTGGAGTGACTCCAAATGTTGCCAATCAAGTAGTATCAGGTCCTTTGAAGCAAATGTGAAAAGGCACTTTCTTGGAATTCTGACCAATAATTATCCTTAACCCAACATCACTGGAAGCATATATAATCTGGTCGTTATCATATTGAGGTTTGTGGGGACTTGCTGTGGGTAAATTGGCTGCTGCATTTTCCATATCACAACAGTTACTACAGTTCAAAAATAATTCATTGGCTTTAAAGCCATTTGGCAAATCATGAAAGGTATTTTCTAAATGCAAGTCTTCCCCGCTTTATTATCATTTATCTCTGTGAAGACCAACAGCCCCTAACTTGTGAAAAATTGAATTCTACATTTCCAGTTTTCCCAAAGTGACTATAGATTATAAGACACAGGAGTGGAAGAAGACCATTCAGCCCATCGAGACTGCTCTGCCATTCAATGAGATCATGGTTGACCTGATAATCCTCAACTTCACTTTCCTGCCTTTTCCCTATAACCCTTGATTCCCTCACTGTTTAAAAATCCCTGTCAGCCTTGAATATACGTCATGGCCCAGACTCTGCAGCCCTTTGTGATAAAGAATTCTACAGATTCACTACCTTTTGCCATGATGCCCTCTGGTCCTAGACTCTCCCACAAAGGAAAACAACCTTTCCACATCTACCCTGTTAAGTCTCCTAAGAATCTTGTATGTTTTAATAAGTCCACCTCTCGATATTCTAAATTTCAAGAAGTATAGGGTCATTCTACTCAGTCTCTCATCATATGTCAGCCCATTCATACTCAGGATCAACCTATCGAACCTTCTCTGGACGCCTCCAATGCCAGAATATCATTCCTTTGATAAGGGGGACTATAACTGTTCACAGTGTTCCAATTGTGGTTTGGCTAGTGCATTGTATTGTTTTGGCAAAAACTCCCTAGTTTTGCAATATATTTCCTTTGAAATAAAGGCTAACATTTTATTTGCTTTCCCTATTACCCATTGAACTTCGAATGTAATTCAATCAGCTGTAAAGGACTTTGTGCATCTGAAGACATGAAAGGCGCTATTGTTTCAAGTTATTTCTGTCGTGATTGTAACGAGGTCGGCCAGGTGAACCTCATAGAAAATGGGTTCCCGGACTTGAGCTGTTAATCTGGTCCAATCAGGGAGCCCTGGCTGACAGATATAAACAGGAGTGTCAGGGGGTCTGCTCCCTCGGAGAGCTGGCTCTGTGCTAGCTGAGTCAGTGTCATGTGCTATGCACATGTAAATAAAGGGTGACTCGGTGATGGGATACCAGCCTCTGTGGAGTTATTTCAATTTCCTTATCCAGAGAAAAGTGGGGAGTTGAATTGATCAATATTCTTCTGGAAATGTATTTGACCTACAAATGAACTTCCTGTCACGTACTTCAATCGTCACTACAACCACCTATTTCTACTTCAGTAACGCTTGCCCGACTTTGCCTCTGCTTCAGGTCTTCAGCTGCTGAAACACTCATTTATCCCTGTAGATCTGACTATTTCCAATGTTCTCTGGGATGGTCTGCCATATTCTACTCTTCATAAACATATAGGTCATTCCAAAATCTTACTGCTCATGAGTTAACTTGCACCAAATCCTATTCACCTATAACCCCTGAGTTCTCTGACCTATACTAGCTCTCAGTGAAGCAAAATCTTGATTTTAGAATTATCATCCTCGCTTTCAAATCCTCCTGTGGCCTCATTGATCCATATCTCTTCCTACCCCACAGCTCTCAGAGGTATCTCTGCTCATTGGGTTTTGTCCTCTTGAGTAAGCTCAATTTTAATTGCTTGGTGGTGACGGAAATAACTCCACAGAGCCTGGTATCCCACCACCAAGTCACCCTTTATTCATATATGCATAGTTCTTGACCCTAGTCTAGCTCCCTCAGAGCCAGCTCTCAGAGTGAACAGAACCTCTGACACTCCTGTTTATATCTGTCAGCCAGGATTCCCTGATTGGACCATGTTAACAGCCTCATATTCTATGAGGTCCACCAGGCTGACCTGATTATAATCACTAGAGTTACCTAGGCCCCAAGCTCTGGAATTCCCCTCTTACACATCTCTACCTCATCTCCCTCCTTTAAAACATTTCTTCAAACTTGCTTCTTTGATCAAGCTTTTGATCGCCTGACCTAATAATAACTGATGTACAGAAGGATCTGGGTGTCCTAGTACACAAAGTGTTAGAATGCAGGTACAGCAAGTGATTAGGATGCCAATGGAATGTTGCTCTTTATTACAAGAGAAATGAAATGTTAGAAATGTTTTGCTACTGTTGTATAGGGTACAATTGCATCTGGAGTACAGTATATACATTTGACATCTCTATTCACAAAAGGACATAGAGGGTTCAGAGAAGTCCCATTTGAGTTATTTATGGGATAATGGAGTTATCTTAAGAGGAAAAGTTAAATAAGTTGGGCCTTCAGGTGATTTTACTGAAACATATAGATCCTGAGGGGACTTGACTGGGGTGGATGCTGTAAGGATGTTTCCCCCTGAGGGACAACTGGAGTAAGGGAGTGCAGTTTAAAAATAAGGGGTCTTTGAGCGATGGAGTTGAGGAACAATTTTTATCTCAGACAATCACGATTCTGTGGAATTCTGTTGCCTATAGAGTGGTGAAGACAGAGATCCTTGAATATTTTTAGGGCAGAGGTAGTCAGATTCTAGACTAATGCGGGTATTGGGAGTTGGTGGGAAAGTTGAATTTGGCCACCATGGCTTTACTGAATGGCACAGAAGGTTCAAGGGGCTGAATGGACTACGCTTGTTCCTAATCTGTATGTTTAAAGTATCTTCTTGTGTGGCATGTTGTGACATATTGTTTCATTATGTATCTGTGAAGAGCTTTGAGATGTTTTATTACATCCAACACGCTATGTAAACAAGAGTTGTCATAAACCAAAGGAACATATTTAGTTGTTAACTGTTGCTTGCGTGATCTTACTGATAGTAAAATGGCTACTACCTTGATCTATAATATGATCATCTGTTTCTGGGCAACAAGCCAAATGTAAAACTTCATTTTGCCAAAGAGTGACCAAAACAAATACACTCCTAGTGAAGAAAATCTTGATAGAAATTGGAATTCATTCCTCAGACCAGGCCTTTGAACTATAAATTACATTTGCTCAACAAATACCCTCTAAATCCTTAATCCGAGTTTTCACTTGTTGCATTATCTATCTTTCTTGACTTTGTTCAGTGCTGTAAAAATGAAATAAAGTCACATGTGGATCAATAAATCAAAAATAAAAGCTCTGAGTGGGTCATTGCATGTTTAACAAAGTCCACTCATAATCGGCAGTAAAGACAGAAATTCTACTCGATAATTATCACTGTTTGTTCAACAGGAAATAAGACATCTTCCTGATGTTGTGTGGTAGAAGGCTCTTTGTTTTGAAAGCTGGAAAGGATGTTCGCATTAAAAACGGCTACATATTTAGGGCAGTTGTGTGAATCTGTTAGATGCTTCCCAGATGTGATTGGAGCTGCTAGAGTGAAGCTTAAATGTCAGGGATGGGAGGAAAGTTTCAGCAAGGCCTGACTGTCAGTAACATTTCAGGTCTATTCTCTGAAGAGCCAGTATCACGACAGTATCATGCTCATTGGGCACTCTATGGTGTGATACCAAACCATTCTGGCTTGTGGTCCTATTGAATAATCCTCATGCCTCTAGATACACTGTCTAGTCTCCCTGGCTACATCTGGGCTACTTTATCAATGAATGATGTATTTCTGTGAGACTGGGACCACCAATATGAGTCAACCCATGAAGAAAGGAAATTGGGTATGGGGGGTGGGGGTGCAAAAGTATTCTAATTTATTAAAAGAAAAAAAACCCTGCATTTATTTAGCACCTTTCACAAACAAAGAATTTGCAGAACATCTACAGAGGGATGAACTAAAGTTTATGGGCTAAAGCTTTCCTTCCCTAGTGGCAAAGTGGACTAGGAGGTGGTGGGAGTTGGGGCTGGGGGTATCAGGGAAATAGTGGGGAGTCATGTAGGGACGGTGCCCAGATGCATTCTACACCATTAGGGAGCTTCACAACTGTTGGGTTGGAACTGTTGGAGTCCCCACTCCAGAAAGCAACAGGCAACCATTAAACATTGTTAAGACCGCAATTTGGGTTGACAACAATGGCACGGTGGCTCAGTGGTTAGCACTGCTGCTTCACAGCACTAGGGACCTGGATTCAATTCTGGCCTTGGGTGACTGTCTGTATGGAAGTTATATGTTCTCTCTGTGTCTGCATGGGTTTCCTCCTGGTACTCTCGTTTCCTCCGATACGCAGGTTAGGTGGATTGGCCATTACTAAATTGCCTATAGTGTCCAGGGATGTGCAGGGTAGATGGATTAGCCATGGAGAAATGCAGGGCTCTGGGGCTAGGGTGGGGGGTTCTGAGTCTGGTTGGGATACCTCTTTGAGGGTCGGTGCTGAGTCGAATGGCCTCTTTTCGTAATGCAGGGGTTCTATGAGCTGACAGACTTGATGTCCTCCATTCATGATGGAGTGGTCCCTTGCCACTTACAGAAATTGTCAGTTCAGTGGAGGGGGCTCCTAATACAGGAGAGCAGGGTCAGGGGAAGGTTGCAAAGGAGTGGTTCTGTTTATGAAGGGTCGTACAGCTGCAGTAGAGATCAATCCAATGAAGGGATCAACATCGTCGATCCTGATTTTTCTACTCACTGATATGCAGACCCCTAATAGCATTTGGACTGATATTGAGGTCCTGAAGTCATGGTAAAATCCAAGCTAATGCACCAGTAATCAGTGGAAAAGCACCCCAAGATCCCTCTGTTCTTCAGAGTTTGCTAGTGTGTCCTGCTTTTAATTGAGTACTCTCTTGTTAAGTCTTCAAAAGTACTGCACATCTCAATATCAGGGTAAAATTCCATTTGCCCCCGATCTACGTATCTGATCAATCCATTTTTATTGTCTTGCAAGCCAAGCCTTTCCTCCTCACTGTCAACCAGGTGAAACTGTTTCATACATCTACCTTCTGTCGGGACATCTGTGAACTGAACACAAAAACTATCCAAGCTGTACATGTTTCCCCTCAGCAAAACACAAAAAAAAATTCCTGATCCTTTTAAACTGAAAGCAAGTTAATGCACCTCAATGTTTACTCTATCCACTCATTAGATCCTCATATTTCCATTATTATGCCAAGTTTGCCCTCTATGAAACTGGTTTAAAAAAAAAATGGTTCCAGAAATGCTGAGAAGTTAACTAATAAACACTTTCATACACATGGAGCAAAACCCACATGGCACTTGTTCAACATTCCAACTTTCAAATGAACTTTATTCGCATATATATCACACACCTTACATTATTTAACATAGAAGTATATATATATAAAACATATATATAGATCACATTAAAAAAGTCTTAACACCAGCATCAAAACAAATTTTAAATTTGTTTCCAATCACCATTTGTCCAGTGATATTACACCCCTATTTCAACTGTTCAGATTTCTACTTAACTGACTCCTTCCAGATTCTTTTCTGGTGACAATTTAATGATTCCTTTCTGAATCTGCTGACATGAACTCTTTACAAATCTGAGAAACTAAACTTTCTCAGTCCCAATTACTTACAAATTTCTACCTAAACTCTCCAGCCTTGGAAGCTTCAGAAACTAAACATTTCTATTGGGGTGACTGGCTTCTCTTGAGATGAGCTGAAAAGCTTTTATCAAGAGAGAAACTGAAACTTGCTTCTGAATTCAACTCTGGTGTCTGTTGAACTGAACTGAAAATTGCACTAACGGCCTTAAATGGGTTTACCCTACCTGACATAAACTGAACAGTATAAACATCAGAACACAATGAACATTTTCCATTAACACCACAGTAGAAATTAAACACCTGTTAAATGAGTTATATTGGATTTAGGTCACCGTTTGATAATGACTTGTTGGTTATTTTGAAAAATATCTTAACTGCCACAACCACATCCATTTGTCATTTTAAAAAATCTTTTTCAAAATGATAACATCTATTACACACCTTTCTTCACAAAGACCAAAGAGAGTGGAAATTTGTACAAGTAAAGAATGTTATGAACGTACTTTCATTATTGGTGTTTTTGAGAACTCATATCGATGTGATTATAAAAATTGGCCCATTTGGAGTACTAGTGAGGTACCTGCCCAGCCTTTTTTTGTAACAGTCACTGAAGAGACATTAGGAGATTCTTATATTTTTCAAAAATAAAAGTGGCTGGCATGTTGGCCCAGTGGTTAGCATTGCTGCCTCATAGTGCCAGGGACCCATGTTTAATTCCATCCTTAGGTGATTGTCTGTGTGGAATTTTCACATTCTCCCTGTGTCTGCATGGGTTTCTTCCAGGTAATCCAGTTTCCTCCCACAGTTGGGTGGATTGGCCATGGTAAATTGCCCACAGTGTCCAGAGATGTGCCGTTTAGGTGGATTAGCCATGGGAAATGCAATGTTACAGGGATAGGGTAGGGGATGGCTCTGGGTGGGATGTTCTTTGGAGGATCTGTGTGGACTTGATGGGCTGAATGACCTGCTTCCACACTGTTGGGATTGTAAATTCTAAAACCACTTACTGGAAGCTACATAAACAACCAAGTTTGATAGCTTGTGGAACTGCTGATATTACTGAAAGTCACATGGCTGAGTTTATGGCTGTCAGAAGCTATGGCTATTTTGATATTGTTTTGGAGTTCAGGTGGGCAGCTTATAAATGGATAAGACCCCCAGCTCAGTTATTTGCCACCTTCTGAGAAACCCTCTTGAGTGTCCCATGTGAGAGTTGAGGAAATGAAACAGCTATTCTCCTTGAAGAGACTTCCTGTAGTCATCCAGAATGAACTGCATCTGAAGAGATCTCAAAGGTATAACTGTATGCACCTAATGACAACCGCGTGTGTAACATTGAATCAGAGATAGAAGGAACTGCAGATGCTGGAGAATCCGAGACAACAAGGTGCAGGGCTGGATGAACACGGCAGGCCAAGCAGCATCA
>NC_063360.1:31744733-31848546 GCF_021869965.1 Rhincodon typus | reverse complement strand
GCTGCCTGGCCTGCTGTGTTCCTCCAGCTCCTCACTGTGTTATCTCAATTTATAACTGCATTGACATAGCACAATTAACATAGGTTGTTAGCTTGCTCGCCGAGCTGGCTGGTTATCGTACAGACATTTCATCACCATGTTAGGTAACATCATCAGTGCGGCCTCTGATGAAGCAACATTGTTCTACTCCACTTGGAATTTGTATGATCAGGTCTATTAAATTACATTGTGTCATTTGCAGTTCTTTTTTGGCATGGGTTTGCGCGACCATACTAGCTCAAGCCAACCACAGACACGCACAGGAATTCCTAGGGTCCTGGTTTTTCGACCCATAATGCAATTAACAAACAAAGGGGTGGCACGGTGGCTCAGTGGTTAGCACTGCTGCCTCACGGATCCAGGGACCCGGGTTCGATTCTCAGCCTCGGGCGACAGTCTGTGTGGAGTTTGCACATTCTCCCCATGTCTGTGCGGGTTTCCTCCGGGTGCTCTGGTTTCCTCCCACAGTCCAAAGATGTGCAGGTTAGGTGGATTGGCCATGCTAAATTGCCCATACGGATATGTAGATTAGGTGGGTTATAGGGGGATAGGTCTGAATGGGATGCTCTGAGGTTCGGTGGTCACTTGTTGGGCTGAAGGGCCTGTTTCCACACTGTAGGGATTCTATTAAAAAAAAACATGTGGAATTAGACCCCATTTGCAAAGCCATGCAGAACAGAGCTGGAAATGACACAACCCAACTTAACAGACTGGATCATACAAATACCAAGCAGAGAAGAACAACATCGCTTCATTGGAGGCTATGCAGATGATGTTACCTAGGATGGTGACAAAATGTCTGTACAATAACAAGCCAGCTTGGCAAGCAAGCCAACAACTTAGTGGTGCTATGTAAATACAGTTGTTGTAGACCAACACAGTTGAATGAGACTTGGTCAATACTTCTTTTGCCATTTTTCACACAATGGTACTTAACCAGAACACAGTACATAATTGAGTCCCCACATTCCAGATAAGATTCTAGTAGGTTTCCTTCCTGCAGCACTCATGGGCACCACTGTTAAGCAGAGCAGCAAAGACAAATGCTGAAATGCAGCATTGCAATGTGCCAATGTCTTGATAATTAATTTTCAGTCTTGCCTCAAACTAAAACCTTCCGAGAGATCAGTAGACATTAACCACAAGGCCTAACAGCAAGCAATATGTGCAGGGGAATTTGTAGGGGAAAATCATCAGGCTGGCGTGTCCAAGTCACTTCATGATCCCTGGTCTCGAAGATCAGCAATGTTCCCACTGAGTGATACTTCAGCCCATGCTTTGGTTGTCCAATGTGATTAGTGAAAGAGAGGCAATCCCCAGGAGGGATTGTGAGTCTGTGTGTGCTGGAGCCACATGGTGGGTGCCTGCGCAGATGGATCGTGGTGATTATTTTCAATGGCGGTACCAATGCTTGTCTGTTGGAAAGACATGCTTTGTTTCGTGCTCTCCCCAGTGCAAGACACCAAAAGCTAGATGGTGCCGTACTGATGCCCCATTTCTTATGTCTCAGTTTGTCTCTCCATAGTTGGCATAGGAGAGTAGCATTGGAACGTTTTCAGCTGGTGTTCTTCGTTTCCAGCAGCAGGCTCTCTTTACCACCTCTTGAGTGCTACTTTCATCTCCTGTTTTATCCACAATTTTCCTGATGGTGAGGCTCCAGCCACATTGATCTTCATGTGCAATCAATTCTGGTCCCTGTGAATTGAAAGTCCTGCCTGCTGACATCCTTGTGTTGCAAAGATGGCTGAGCCTTTTGCTTTAACCGGCTCACAGAATGTGGGCATCGATGGCTCTGCCAGCATTTAATTGCCATCCCTCATTTGGTCTCATGCAAATGGTGAGCTTGCCCTCAATCGCTCCCCCACCCATTGCATTGATTTCCATACGACTGCCATACCCCATCCATGTGGAGACGATAGCTGAGTGGTATTATCACTGGACTGTTAACCCAGAGACCCAGACAGCATTCTGGGGACCTGGGTTCGAATCCCACCATGGCAAATGGTCGGAATTTGAATTTAATGAAATATCTGGAATTAAACATCTAATGATGACCGTGAATTCATTGCTGATTGTCAGAAAAGCCCATCTGGTTCACTATGTCCTTTAGGGAGGGAAACTATCATCCTTACCTGGTCTGGTCTACATGTGACTCCAGACCCACAGCAATCTGGTTGACTCTTAACTGCCCTCTGGGAAATTAGGGATGTGCAATAAATGCTACCTGGCCAGCGATACCCTCATCCTGTGAATGAATAAAGGAAAAAAATCCTGCCATGGCAGATGGTGGATTTTGAATTCAATAAAAATTTAACAGCATGGAAACAGACCCTTCAGTCCAACCAGTCCATGCTCACCATTATCCCAAACTAAACTAGTCCCACCTGCCTGTGCTTGACCAATTTTCCCTCCATGCATTTCTGATTCATGTACTTTTCCAAATGTCTTTTAAACATTGCAATAGTGCCCACATCCACCACTTTCTGTAGCAGTTCATTCCACTCATGAACCACCCTCTGTGTAAAAAATTTGCCCCTCATGTCTTCTTTAAATCTTTCTCCTCCCACCTTAAAAATGTGCCTTGCCAATTGTCAGGAAAATCTGATTCACCGATGTTCTGTCAGGAAGGAAACTCATCCTTACTTGGTCTGGTCTACATGTGACTCCAGACCCACAGCAATGTGGTTGACTCTTAACTGACCTCTGGGCAATTGGAGATGGGCAATAAATCGTGGTCTAGCCAGTGACCTTTATGCTATGGATGAATAAAACAAATGTTGAACATTTATCTCTGGATAAACCCAATGGTTCATGCATCCCACTGGAGGCAAAACACAAGCTTTAGCTGGATGTTCAGGCGAGACACAGTTCAAAATATCAAAACCTACTTCAAAGAGCTCCTTTTTCCTTAGAACACAGGCATATTTTACATATCTATTTTCTCACATGAAAGAGGCACTCTGGTGGAAGTTTGCAACACCTGTGACTATTTAAAAATGCAAAATTTAGCTCTGAAGAGTATCGATCATTATAAGCCAAACCTAACAGGAAGCAAGGCTTCAGGCATCCACTCTTTGAGGTCCACAGCTGTGGGATGCTTTAGTACCAAAAACAATGAACTACAAGTGGCTCTCTAGTCTGTACGAACCTTCGACCTTATCCTTCTTACATCCTGTCACTGCAGCTAGGGTCAGAGCCTTAAACAAAGACTCTGCCTACTCCAGAATGCTTGCAGCTTATTTGTTGCAGATTGATCCTCTGAATGACTCTAAATTCTTCTGTGTATTTTTGACAGTTCCTCACCATCAAGAAGGAAATTTTCTTTACAAAAACTTTTAATGTGACTCATTGGGAGAGAATATCAGTAGAAAGGCATGTTGCTAAAGCCTTTCATCTTTCATGCACCAGGACAAATGCAAGAATGCCAAATTTTCAACAATTTACACTGCAAGGAAATCAAAAAAATGATTCTGCTAGAACATTTCTGGCAGGCAGAAAATTCATTTTGCTATAACATAACTTGGTGATGTTGCTTGATGCGGGAAGGGTGAGCGTAGTGGAGACAATCAATGGTTTGCTAACCATAGGTAACATTTTTTGGGTCTGAGTAAGAAGATATGAGTCGGCATTCTACTCCAGGTCGTGGGCACAAGAATTAGTACAGGAATGATGAGTGCAGCACTGTTGGAGATGCCATCTTTTGGATGAAAGGTTAAACAAAGGTCTCTGCCACCTTTTCAGACAGGCGTTGTGTGCCCATGACAGTAGTTTGAGGATCAGGAGAATTATCCATGGTGTCCTGGCCTAAGTTTATTTGGGAACTTAATCATTAAAGGCAGCATATCTGATGGAAGCCTGATGTAAAGTCAAAATATGTTGTGGAGTGTATTTCAGTTGTGTTTGCTCATGGGGATGTATCTATCCTTTAGACTGGTTAATTAGTTGTTTACAGAGTCTTAGATTTGTACAGCGTGGAAATTCCATGCCACGTGAATTTTAGTGAACCAGTTAGGTTTGACGATATTGCAATGGTCTCACAAGCATGTTTTCCTGATAACAGCCCACGAGGTTCTTTGAATTCTACTTCACAACTCACTTTGATGACACCTGAATTCTCAATGGGAGTGTAATGGTCCAGTATTGTAGTCATTCCGCATCCAAATCTAGTTTCGCCACTCTCTGGAAATGACATCATTCACACAATGATCAAACACACCAACGCATCTTCCAGCCGCCTGCAGATGGAGTTAAAATCTCAGGGCCTGTTGACATCGAACTTCAGACCATGAGATACAGGAGCAGAGGTAGGCCATTCAGCCCATCGAATCTGCTCTATCATTCACCACAGTGCGGCATGGTGGCTCAGTGGTCAGCACTGCAGTCTCACAGTGCCAGGGACCTCAGGTGACTGTCTGTTTGGAGTTTGCACATTCCCCCTGTGTTAGTGTGGGTTTCCTCTGGGTGCTCTGGTTTCTTCCCAGAGTCCAAGAATGTACAGGTTGGGTGGATTGTACATGTTTTAAAAGTTGTCCACCCAGGACTGTGTATGCTAGGTGGATTAGCCATGGTAAATGTGAGGATGCGGTAAGGGCTGGGTCTGATTGGGATGCTTTTCAGAGGGTCAGTGTAGATCTAATGGGCCGAATTGCTTCTTTCCATGCAGTAGGGATTCCTCATCTTTACTATGATTCAATGGGATCACGTCTGATCTGATGATCTTCAACTCTGCTTTCCGACCTTTGCCCCATAACTCTGGATTCCCTTTCTGATTAATCAAATATGATAAATTGAAAGCCTTGTCACGCATAATGTAACATCCAAAAGTGACCGAAAGGCCTCTAGTGAAATGGAAATTCTGAGGGACAGTAATTGAAAATGAAATGGCTATGACAAGTATCCACAGTTACACATGCTGGAAGTGGTTAGTGAGCTGCCAACCTCACCTGTAATTATCGGTTACCAGGCAAACAAAGTGGTGAAGGTTACCAAGCAACAACTTTCTCTCCTTAAGGATGCCAAGGAAGAGAGAAAATCTAAAATAATTTGTTTTGCTCTAAGAGTTGGCACCACTGTTGTTTATCCTTCCAGCTTAGGAGACAAGAGCCCATGGGATATAAAAGAGATTGCACCACTGCCAGACCACAGTCATGGTTGGTATGGAACAGCTATGGCCAGACTGCCCCCTGTAAGCAATTATAGCTGGATGTCACAGTTGTGGCTGGATTACCACTAGACTATGATCAATGTCGAAAAGTTTAGCACTAACCATGCTGTACACTAAATCAGGCCAGTGAGACCTGAATGACATTTCTATTAAGAGATCAGGGGACCGGCAACAGGAACACCACCGAGGCTTGTGCTATTTGGATGCAGGGTGCCTAATGTTGAGACCCTGCTCAGAACATTAATTGTTCTTTCATAATCTGTGGGTAAAGTCCTGGAGTTCCTTCCCAACAGAGGCAGAGGACTCAAGAATAAGAACCGAAAGAACTGCAGATGCTATAAATGTGGCAGTGAGTTAAATACTAAATAAAAACCAAAAGAGCTGTGGATGCTGTAATATGGCAGTGAGTTTAATACTAAATAAAAACCAAAAGAGCTGTGGATGCTGTAATATGGCAGTGAGTTAAATACTAAATAAAAACCGAAAGAGCTGTGGATGCTGTAATATGGCAGTGAGTTTAATACTAAATAAAAACCGAAAGAGCTGTGGATGCTGTAATATGGCAGTGAGTTAAATACTAAATAAAAACCAAAAGAGCTGTGGATGCTGTAATATGGTAGTGAGTTTAATACTAAATAAAAACCGAAAGAACTGCTGATGCTGTAAGGAGTTCTGAGTCACTGGACCCGAAACATTAACTCTGATCTTTTCTTCCCAGATGCTGCCAGACCTGCTGAGCTTTTCCAGCAACTTCTGTTTTTGTTGTGACTCAATAATAAGGTTCATTGGCACCTTCATGAAGAAAGGAAATGAAGGCCATTGCATTGATACAGCCAGATTGAGTTAAAGATTTATGTGGTGCAGAAGTGGTCAAACTAACACAGGTCTTTGACATATTTGTACTTTATAAATAGGACCTCCTCTTGTTCATGTTCACAGCCACCAGGAAGAGAGTGCACTGAAGTCATGGATGAGGTCAAGTTTCAAGTTCAGACATCCATTTTATCCATGACAAAAAAGTAATTAAAGTCCTTAACAATTCAAATACTGCTATAGGCCAGGCCTTGTCAGGATGACAGATTTCCTTCCCCAAAGGACACTCACAACAATTGACAGTGATCAACAATTGACAATGGTCACAGTGGCTCAGTGGTTAGCACTGCTGCCTCACAGCACCAGGGACCTGGGTTCGATTCCAGCCTTGGGTGACTGTCTGCGTGGAGTTTGCAGTTCTCCCCATGTCTGTGTGGGTTTCCTCCGGGTGCTCCAGTTTCGTTCCACAGTCCAAAGATGTGCAGGTTAGCCATGCTAAATTGCCTGTAGTGTTCAACGGTGTGTAGATTAGATGTATTATAGGCAGATGGGTCTGGGTGGGATGCTCTGAGGGTTGGTTTGGGCTGAAGGGCCTGTTTCCACACTGTAGGGATTCTACGATTCTATGTTCCCTGGAAGCTGTGTGTGTCTGCCCCAATGTTCTGTGCTCAGTGATTGACATTGTTATGCCATTGCAGCATTGACTTCCGCTTCTGAAAATCCCTGCTGCCTACTGAACTCAGAGGTCTACACAGCCAGTAAGAAAAGTAGAAGGAACACTGGTCACCTGGTCATTATTAGGTCAGCTTTGCTGTGTGAGGTACTTCTAGAATTTTGTAGGCATTCCAATCAAAGCTGATAGCAATCTCATGATTCCAAAGGCTGCCATGAAACATAGAAGACAGTTACACGTTAGAACTAACACAATCCTGTAATATCTAACACCCTCGTTTCAATAATTTGTTTGTAGTGACAGATCCAGGTCAGTACACAGGAAGTGTTGAATTGTTGAAAGTTTCTCTCTTAGGGTGAGCTGTTAAACCCAGGTCCCATCAAATAAATGGGAGCGATCACATCTGCCTATTGGAAAGGCCCTGCCAACATTCATCCCTCACTGCAAAAACAGATCATCTGGTCATATATCTAATTATTGTTTGTGTGAGTTTGCTGTACTTAAGTTTCAACATGACAATGGTAGCATTCCAAAAATAAATCATCAGCTATGAAGCATTTTGCAATTTCCCAAAGAGTTTGCATTGCTCCACTATTGGTGGCTGAACCTTCAGCATCCTGGACCCCAAACTAATTCAAAATGCTCCATAAGATAGGACTGAAACAGTACTCCAGATGAAGCCTAACAATTGTTTTATAGCGCTATAGCATTATCCTCATAACTTCTGTATTCTACACCTCTATGCACTTCTGCTTTTTTTAAACCATGCTTCTCAACTTTGCCTACTTACTTCAAAGATAAACTGTTATGCCTCTCTGTACCTGTGTCCACTTTTTGTGGTTTCATTATGTTACTAGCTGCTTCTGTTAAAATTTACAAGAAAGTTGTATCTAACCTTCTGCATTATACCACTAGTGGGTACTTTTGACAAGTACACCCTGAATAGGGATTTAGTAATAACGCAATCCATCAGGTTTCTGTGAAATGCCCTTGGGCAATGGTAGAATGAACACTTGCATTGTTGTATTAGGGAAGGATGATTATCCAGAATTAGCAAATTGGCCTGTGCTATCCGTAGATTTTTTTTTATTTTGAAGAAAGCAGTAATTACTTCAATGACCTAAACGGCTCTGAACAGTACCTTTAGGCTTGTGCAATTTGCTGTATTGAAAAAGATGCATGCTAATGCATATTCTACTGCTTCAAGAGTAATCCAGATTCCTTTCAAAAGTTATTTCTACTCTCTGCTCCAAACTAATCTCCAGCTTGTATTATTCTGCTGCCTGTGTGTCATTCTCTGTTGCACTGCTTTTCTGCTTTCTAATTCAAACGCAGAAAGCATTAGCAAAGTGCAGCTGGGTCTTTCTTGGTAATTTCATGCCTATTTTCACAACGGTTTATTTATTAGTTCCACTTGTGGTAATAAGCTTGAGATCTGATGGGGTGCCATTTGTTTCAGGGGGGTATAAGAGGTTCATCCTTCTTTTCCCACATTCACATTATCTCACACGGGAGGCAATGGCCTAGTGGTGTTATTGTTGGACTGTTAATCCAGAGACCCAGGAAAAGTTCTGGGGAGATTGGTTTGAATCTACCACAGCAGATGGTGAAATTTGAATTTAATAAATAAGATCCTAATGAGACCATGAAGCCATTGTCGATTGTCGGGAAAAACCCATCTGGTTCACTCATGCCCTTTAGGGAAGGAAACTGCCATCTGTACCCAGTCTGGCCTACATGTAACTCCAAACCCATAGCAATATAGTTTTCTCTTAACTGCCCTCTGGACAATAAATGCTGGCCGAGCCAGTGATATGCTCATCCAGTCAAAGAATTAAAAAAATTCCACAGATGGAAGTAAATCTTCTCCTTTATATGTTGAGAAAAATAGAATGAGTTAGGTCTTAGAGTTCAGGCTGGACAAAATTGGAAATATATAATTCAACAGCATGTTTAAAAGTCATCTTTGAGACATAGGCAGCACTAGCAAGGTCAATCTTTGTAGCCCAGCCCTAATTGCCCTGCAACTGTGTGGCTCGATGGGCTATTTCAGAAGGCAGTTAAGAGCCAATCAAGTGGCTGTAGTTCTGGAGTCACATGTTGGTGAGTCTAGGTAGCAGATTTCATTCCCTAAATGGCATTAGCAAACATGACTGAGGTTTTTGATGCTAGCTTCCTGGTCATGGACTAGTCTTCAGTTCCAGATTTTTTTGTTAATTGAGCTTGGATTTCACCAGCTGCCATTGGTGGGGTTTGAATCCATGTGCCCAGAGCATGAAAATACAGCAGATGCCAGAGATCTGAAGTCAAAATACACAGTATTGTGGTGAGGGAATCCCATTGGGTTCATAGAATCCCTACAGTGTGGATACAGGCCCTTCAGCCCAACCAGTCCACACTGACCCTTGGAGCATCCCACCCAGACCCACCCCCCTATAATCCACCTAAGCTACATCTCCCTGAACATGACAGGCAATCCACCTAACCTGCACATCTTTGGACTGTGGGAGAAAACCAGAGCACCCAGAGGAAACCCATGCAGACACAGGGAGAACGTGCAAACTTCACACAGACAGTCGCCTGAGGGTGGAATTGAACCCAGGTCCCTGGTGCTGAGAGGCAGCAGTGCTAACCACTGAGCCACCGTGCCATTCTTGAAGGAAGGAACCCCCTTCTTTCCCCACCCAATAATCCCCCAAGTGCAAGCTGGGGGGCTTCACATCAGGCTTGCAGGTGTCCTTATAGCAAAGGTATGAATATCTGCAATGTCTGTACACTGTACAGAAGGTCTATGAGCATAAAGCTATGATACATACAATGAACAACACAAGCTGTGTAGACATTATTAGCTAAGCAATGTGTTGGAGCTAAGGACATCGCAGTTAGTGACTTTCTGCTGAACTTTACTAGGGTGTCATTTTCATGGATTTTCATGGGGGTGGGGATTGTGGGGGTCCAGGGAGTTTTGTCCCCAAACCTGGCACGCTGAGTCCCTATGGTGCCCTATTTCCTGTGCTAGCCCAGTTCCCCACTTGCTCAGGCAGAAATACTCACTATGCCAGGACCATCCTGGGGCTGCCATTATCTTTAAAAGGGCATTGCACACCCACTCAGTCTGGCACTGCCCTCCAGGTTCATGACCTTTGCCCCACAGTCAACCTCTGCCCCTTCAATCTAGTGGCCCAATAAATGGGCTCCAGGACTTAAGATAGAATGTGGTCCAGGGGTTAGGGTTCAAGGGTCAGGGATACAGGCATTGACTCTTCTCTGCCTTGACCAGTGTGTAAAGAATAACCCCCTTTAAAGCAGGGTAAATGCCTGAATCTGTGGCACTGTACTGCAGCATGAGTCAACAGTTTCAGAAGAGCGGTGGAAAGATTAGAGAGGAAAGGACATGCTTTTGAACTTGGTCCTCACTAACTTGGACTGCCAACCTTCTGAGCAATGCAGAAGAACAGGAATGAAAGGTAATGGTGAAAAAAAACACTCAGGGGTTCCACAGCCCACACAAATATTCCGTGTAAAGGTCTGGCTCTTAGCAATCGTCCCCCCCTCCCCATGCCCCAATACCTCGGCCAACAGATATCAGCTGTTAATTCCACAAACCCATCTTCCTCTATAGAAAAAGCCCATACCTCATTCTTCTTGTTTCTGAACAATTAAAGTTGCCCATAATTCATCTCCACAGGTTTATTTTTCCCTAAATGCTGCCCATTCTTCCTCACTTAAATCCCGTAGAATCAACTTCTTCCTTTTATCCAGAATTATTCCCAATTATTAATTGTCTCAAGCAACATAAGTTCCTGTCCAAGTGGGTACAACTCTCTCTCAATCGAGTTCCATCATTTCATGATATTACCGCCATAGACTCGTACAGCACAAAGGACATTCAGTCTATCAATGTCTGAATGGTTATCTGAAATAACTCCTTCTCCATAGCTAAGGGAATTAGTCATTTTTAAATAGGGAGTCAGTTCCTTTTTGAAAGTTACCTTCCAGATCATAAGTTGTTAAGTTAAAAAAAATTCCCCATCTATTCCGTTTTTTTTGTCAAGCATTTTAAAACCGTGTCCTTTAATGAGGGACCGTTCTGCCAAGTGGAAGCAGTATCTCCCGGACTTAATCAAAGTCCCTCATAATTTGTCAGATTATCCTTCATTTAAAAATCTATCTCTTTGTCCTCTGAGCTATTTTTTTTCTGATGACCCCTCACCATCCTAAATTTATATCTCCTAAAAATGTCCCTGTGTGAATTCAGATACTGGCAGACACGTTCATACCAAATTGCTTTGTCCCCTGCTTTGAAGTTAAAATCGAGATTTTGTTAGAAAAAAATGGGTTAAAGGATTTTGTTGCAATGTTAATTGGTGAAATTTGAGAGAAAGTATATAGTAATCTCACCAGTATCACCAAGGTCAATTTACCCAATGTCTTCAGTCACTAGGCTGCCCAATGATATGCCCATTTGTAGTCAAAAGGAAATGATTGTTGCCTTATGTCTGGCACTAATGGATTGGACAGGGTGAAGAAGTGGCAAAATTTCATGCCAAGGGATCAATTCTGCTGCACACAGATATGTCATGCACTCAATGGCAACGACTTGGAAATATCTGGCACCTTCACTGTCGTAAAACATTCTGAGTTGCTTTAGAGGGCAAGGGTAATACTTATTGAACAAAATTTGACACCGTTCCTCTCAAGGAGATAGTAGGACAGGTGATCAAAAGCATAAATAGTGGTAAGTTTTTAAGAAGGAAAGTGTAGAAGGAAAAGAAAGCAGAGGGATTTAGCGAAGGAATTCCACAGTTTAGACTCTAAACAATCACAGGTCCATCCACCTACAGAGAAGGAATCAGGGACAATCGGGAGACCAGCTTTGGGGGAATTTGATGTTTTTGGAAATTGTAGGGATGGAGGAGGTTCCCCAGATATAAAAGGGCAAAATTATGGAGGGATTTGAAAACAAGGAAGCAAATTTTGGAAGCACAGTGTTACTGGATGGGGAGCCAATATAGTTCACCAAGTAAAGGGACAATGGACAAACATTCAGAGTGTCCTTCCTGAATGGTTTCAAAGCTACTTTGTAAGCAACTTTAATACACAACAATTCTCTGCTTGTTCACCCTGCTGAGTAGATGCTCAAAAGTAAGCAGTTTCTTCCCTGATTTGTCTCTGCTTTTTCCTTTACCTCTCACACAAATATTTCCACCATGGGGTGGCACGGTGGCTCAGGGGTTAACGCTGATGCCTGACAGTCCCAGGGACCTGGGTTTGATTCCACCCTCGGGCAACTGTCTGAGTGGAGTTTGCACATTCTCCCTGTGTCTGTGCAGGTTTCTTCCAGGTGCTCTAGTTTCCTCCCACAGTCCAAAGATGCACAGATTAGGGTGGATTGGCCATGCTAAATTACCCATGGTGTCCAGGGATGTGCAGGCTAGATGGATTAGCCATGGGAAATACAGGGTAGAGGTCTAGGATTGGGTGGAATGCTCTTCAGAGGGTCGATGAGGACTTGACGGGACAAATGGCCTGCTCCCACACTGTGGGAATTCTATGATCTGTGGCACCCCTTCTTAGATTTGTACTGTGGTAATAAATAGCCCTTGGAAAACTTTACCCAAACCCTCTGTCAATGCTCTAATGACTGAAGCTGCTCAGTCATCTTGCTTTACCTAAGAAAAGCCTGCTTAAGGCAGTTCTCATCATTCAGCATTGTCACAGGAAACATTTGGAGGCTGCTGATTTGATGTTGTCCTGCAGAGCCTGGTGTAAGTGTATGGATGAGACAATGGCAGGGAATAGTTCCACTAACTGGGGCTTCGCAATCACACATGCCATGGACATTGCCCATCATCCAATCATGTGTGTGAGATCCAGAGTAATAATCAGGATTGGAAATCTTGACTGTTTTTTTAGCTAAGACTGACCCAGCAGCTTCTCACTGCTACTCAATCTACTACTCAAAGTTTTTCAGAGAATACGTAGAATCCCTACAGTGTAAGAACAGGCCATTCGGCCCAACAAGTTCACACCGATCGTCTGAATAGCATCCCACCCAGACCCATCCCCCTTCCCTTTCTCTGTAACTCTACATTTCTCATGGCGAACATACCTCACCTACACATCACTGAGCACTATGGACAATTTAGCATGGCTAATCCTCCTAACTTGCACATCTTTGGCGTGTGGGAGGAAACCGGAGCACCCAGCAGAAACCCGCACAGACACGGGGAGAACGTGCAAACTCCACTCAGACAGTCACTTGAGGCTGGAATTGAATCTGGGTCCCTGGTGCTGTGAGGCAGCAGTGCTAGCCACTGGGCCACCGTGCCACCCTTTCATGGTATGCATGATTTGCCAATTAGAAGATGGTGGTGAGCTGTTTTCTTGAACTGTTGCAATCTCGGTAATGAATCATTAGCTTGATTCAAGAAGTGCGGGTGTTCCTGGCTGAGCCAGCATTGATTGCCCATTTCCAATTGCCCTTGAGAAGGTGGTGATGAGTTATCGTTTTGCACTGCAACAGTCCATAAACTTTAGGAACACTTACAATGCTGTTCAGAAGGTTTCCAGGATTTTGACCCAACAACAATGAAGAAACAACAATGTAGCCCTCTAGTCAGAATGATGTGTGGCTTGCAGGAGAAATTACAGGTATTCTTGCTGCCTTTAGAGTCATAGAGTCATAGAATTACACACACAGAAACAGACCCTTCAGTCCAATTCGTCTGCACCGATCAGACATCCCAATATGACCTAGTCCCATTTGCCAGCATCTGTCCCATAACCCTCTAAACGCTTCCTATTTATATACCCATCCAGGCGCCATTTAAATGTTGTAATTGTACCCGCCTCCAGCACTTCCTCTAGAAGCTTGTTCCATTGACGCACCACCCTTCTGAGTGAAAAAATTACCCTTCATGTCCTTTTTAAACCTTTTCCCTCTCACCTTAAACCTATGTTGACCTTCTGAGTTGATAGAGGTTGTGGATTGGGAAGGTGTTGTTGAAGGAACTTTGGCGAGTTGATAAGGTTCAGCTGGTAGTTGGTACCCATGGCCATTATTTTTTGTCTGTGGTGGAAGGAGTAAATATTGAAGGGGGTGAATGAGATGCCAGTCAAATGGGTTGCTTTGAAGTGGTGCTAAACTTCCTGCGTGTTATTGGAGCTGCACTTATACAAACAAGTGGGGAATATTCTATCACAGCTTTGTAGATGGTGTGACAGGTTTGAGGGAAACAGAAGGTGAGTTACTCATTGCAGAAATCCTAGCCTCGAACTGCTCTTGTACACAAAGTATTTGTGTCAGTTTCTGGTCAATGGTAACCCCCAGAATGTTGATAGTAGAAGATTCAGTGATGGCAATGCTATTGAATGCCAAGGGATGACGGTTAGATCCTGAAGTTCCATGATTTTGACAGAATGATAACGGAGGAGTTGAGAGATGGTGGATTTGTCCAGGATGATAAGAAACCTCCCATGTTTGGTTGGTGCTTTATTCATGCAGCACGTGGTAATCTCCTGTACTTATTTTATACTTTAGAATAGTCAATAGTTTCTTGTATCTAGGTCTGCAATGAGCAATGGTGACAGTACCTGCATTACAATTTGCCTCACTCTTGAGTGAGAAGGGCGTTTCACCCCTAATCATTGTCCAAAGATCTCTGCTAGGAAGCACGTGCATATTCATGTTGGATGATGTTTGGCTTTGGATGTTAGCACTCACTGTCTGCTCTGATTTGTGAAGAATGGGCAATGGGGAAATCAGGAAACAATAGGGAGATTGACCAACCAAAGAAACATATCCTTTCAGCTTAGGAGCCAAAGGGAGGAGATGGGGGTGGGAGAGGGAAGGCCAGTTGAGGATAGAGAAGTGAAGGGGAATGAAGGCGAGGAGTGAGAAGAGGATTTGAAAAGGAAAAGGAACATAGGGAGGAAAGGGGAGGGAGGAGAGAGACAGGATGAGGAGGAAGATCAGGTTTTGAAGGAGCAGGGAGAAGAGGGAGGAGAGAATGTAGACTGAAACAACGCACAGTAACCTGTTTTTTGTATGGTAAGACTTAAACACAGTTCTAATTATTTCACTACATTTGCAAGGTTTACACCTCATAAAATCTTGCTCCTGGAAATCGTCTGCCCTTGGCAATGATGGCTCCATCAACACACAAAAAACTGATTCAGGGAAAGCAAATGTTGGGTTGTGCTTACATTGTGTTCAGTGCAGCCAGGTTCCAGACATCACTTACTGGGCCTTCAGGATGGATTTGTCCCGCTCTCTGCAGCAGTGCTAGATATTTCAATGGTCTCCGTGTGCGGCCATCAACATCCAATTAACCCCGATATGTGACATCTTTGGTCAGAAACCACCTACCTATGACTTTGACTTACACCAATCAGTGAAGTTGTGATCAAGAGACCAATTGTACCTGTCAAGTGGGGGTTAATGTAGAACCAAAGAGTGAAGGATGAGAAAGACCATTTGTCCATCAATGACAAGATCATATGAGAGATTTGGAATAATATAGTCAGAAATCATCGTTACGGATTTCTTTTTATTCTGTCATGGAATGTGGGCATCTTTGGATACGGCAAGACTGCAGAGCTTAGGTCTGATCTGTTGCTTGTGGATCCAGAAAATGTTCTACAGTAGCTCACCAAGGCTCCTCTGTGAGTACCTTCCAAACCTGTGTACTTTGCCACCTAAAAGGACAAGGTACAAGCAGATACATAAAAACATCGCCAGCTGCAACATCCCCTTCAAGACACATATCATCTGTACTTGGAACATCCTTTACTGTTGCTGGATCTAATTTCAGAAACTTCTTTCCAAACAGCACTATGGATGCATCTCCCTCATCTCTTCCTCCATGCCATCCACCCGTCATGGACTGTAGTGGTTCAAGAGGATGGCACACTATCACCTTCTCAAGAGTAATTAGGGATGGACAATGAATGCTGGTCTAACCAATAATACCCACATCCTGAGAAAGACTATGTAAAAAATATCTTGTTTGAATATCTCCACTGTTTTCAGAGATCTCTCCTCTTCGCTCTCTTATTATTGTAATTTCTCTAACAATTAATGGAAGCGTGAGGGATATAGCAATACTGTAAGATAGACAGATTTGTAATCAAGGAATATGGATATAGGCAGGAAAGTGGAGTTGAGGATATGATATCATTGAATGGTGGAGTGGACTGAATGGGTTGAATGGCCTATTTCTGCTCCGATGTCTTACAGTCTTAAGGAATAAGAGAATTTGTTGATGGATAAGATGAAGTAATGTGAGAAGAGGTTTACAAGTGGAGCATAAACTAAATTATGGACCACTTTGACCAAATAGCTCCCATTTGTTTATGTTGAAATCTATGTAATAGTTCCTTCTTTAACTCAGTGTCAAATTCTGACTGACGGGGCAAAACAAAAGCCTATGCAGATAGTACTATCTCAGAATTGATGCTGTAGCTGGTTGGTGGTGATAGATGGCACTTTCCAAATCCATGACAACTGCCATCTAGAAGGACAAGGCCAGCAAATACATGGGAGTACCACCATTTGCAAAGTTCCCCTCTGAACCATTTGCCATCCTGACCTGGAAGTATGTCACAAAAACAGAAGTTGGTGGAGAAACTCAGCAGATCTGGCAGCATCTGTGAAGAAAAAAAATCAGAGTTAACATTTTGGGTCTGGTGACCCTTCCTCAGAACTGGAAATATGGTGTTGTTCCATCTCTGTCGCTGGGTCAAAATCCTGGAATTCTCTCAATTATGCCATTGTGGGTAGACTACATTGGGTAGACTGCAGTGGTTCGAGAAGGCAGCCCACCACCTTCTCAAGGCCAGTTAGGGATGGGCAAGAAATGTCAGCCCAACCAGTGACACCTATGCCCAATAAAGGAATTTTAAAAATACACGTTTACACACATTCTATAGTCTGGAAGTGTTAAAGGCTTCAATGTTCTTTCCATCACATAGTTAATCTTGAATCTCTCCCACTCAGTGATTTGTGTTTGATTTACATGTTGCCAACTGTATGACCTCAGTACAAGCACACCTTCCCTGACCATCAAGTCCTTGGGTAGGACCTGAACCCAGAGTATCTGGCTGAGAGGAAGGGACACTATCCACTGTCCCACAAGAGCTCCTCCAATACCACAGTTTACAGGGTTTTAATGGAAGGTTTTCACTAGTGCCCTGAATATTGGGATTGGCTCATTATCATAGCATTTTCTCATCTTCTTTCAATTTCCTATACAAGCAACACCATGGTTTATCAGCTCAGTCTAACTTTTTTTATTCAGTCATGGGATGTGTGTGCCACTGACTAGACCAGGATTTATTTCCCATCCTGAAATGCCCAGAGGGCAGTTAAGAGTCAGACACATGTCTGGAGTCACATGTAGGCCAGACCAGGTCAGGCCTGCAGATTCCTTACCTAAAGGGACATGAGTGAACCAGATGGGTTTTCCCAACAATTGATAATGGTTTTATGATTATTATTAGACTCTTATTTACAGATTGGTGTTGAATTTAAATTCCACCATCTGACATAGCCGGATTTGAATCCAGATCCCCAGAACATTGCCTGCGTTGCTGGATTTAATGTCTCATGATAATGCTGCTAGGGTCCAGGCGTCGGTTTATCTCAGTTGGCTGAATGGTTTGTTTGTAAAGAAGTGTGATGCCAACAGTGTGGGTTCAATTTCCATCACCAGCTGAGGTTACCACGAAGGACTCTCCTTCTCAACCTCTCCCCTTGCCTGAGGTATGTTGGACCCCAGGTTAAATCACCATCAGTTGTCTATCTCTGATGAGAGGGCAGCTCTCTGGTCTGGCAACATAAAAGGCATTTATCACACTAAAGGAGGAAAGGGAGGTGGAGAGATGTAGGGAGGAATTCCACAGGTCAAGTCCAGGGCAACTGAAGGGGTGGCTACAAACGCTGGAGCTATTATAATTGAACACTAATTAGAAATGTACTTAACTGGCTGTAAGAAAGCTTTAGAATGTTCTGAGATTGTGAAAGATGCTTTATAAATGCATGTCTTTCTTACTCAGATGGTATAAATTATAAAGAATGAAAATTAAACAAAAATCTGCATTTAGATTCTTGCTTTAACATGAAAGGACACATTATCGTGTAAGTGGATGTACCTTATGTATATATCTGAGGAGCCTTCTTTTTAAAAGCTCAAACTCTGTCAAGTTTTGGACTGGGGGCAGGTGAAGAGAGAAAAGAAGAGGTTGTCTGATGGGGATCAATATTGAGCAGACTGTTGTGTAGAATAAAGCACTGGAATCTGCTGTTCACGATATTAATTCTTAACACAGTCATGCGATATGTGTCTGCCTGCTATTTTACAGTGGTCATTCACTTATTTATTTTAAGCTGGTTAATATTACAGTAGCAGACAGGGGAATGTGTTATAAATGTGCTGAACATTCATCTGTTCAAATCAGCAAGTCATTTTAGGGAAGAACTCCTGCTGGTGGTTAGCAACAACTTGCAATTATACAATATTTCAACACAAGGAGACAATGTACTTCACAGGGGCTGAAGAGAGTGGGACACAAATAATTGTGGGGAAACTGAGGAAAACCGATTAAAATCCTGGTCAATGAGGAAAGAACTGAAGGTGAATGATTGAGAGATGGAGAGACTGAGGTGCTTAAGAAAAAGATTCGAGCATATTGAACTGAAAGTGCAAATGATGGAACCAAGGGAGAAAGGAGATGCAAAAAAGATCAGAGTCTTGAGGGAATTGGAATGAGCCCACAATGTTGGAAGTTGTCCAACAGGGAAAAGCTGGAACGAGGGACTTGGGAATGGTGATGAATGGACAAGAGGATCTGTTTACGTAAATTATGGTTATTTGGTCTTACAGAAATTGTGTACTGCTGAAAAAAAAGACACATCTTATCAAGTATTTCATTCTGTACTTACTGGGGAAATTTTAAACAAGTATCAATGTAAAAGGAAGATAACGTTCATATTGTTTGGCAGGAGAGTGCTGATTGGTTGGAAAATGAATTCTGATTGGTAGAGGCATTACCTTGGAGAATGCACCAATAAATGATGACTGACAGTTAACTGCCACACCTTGTTTTAATTCACACTAGCATTTATGATGCATACGAGCCCCTTTCATGCGACTTTATCTCACACTGTTGACTTATTCCTCTATTTCTTTCTCCTTTAATTATTTATCCAGCTTCCCCTTAAATTTATCCATGGCACTTAACTCTTAGCTCTTAGGGTCTAGGGACTACTAGAGTCTAAGCTAATGGTTAGACTACTGTTCTGTTAACTATTTACACTATTAACCTATGCACGGTGCTACACACAGAATCAACTCACCAGAGTTTTCTGTCACATTATCTCTTACATCACAACTGACGATAGGCTATTTACACATTTGAGTATTAGCCCTTTATTCTACATTAAGAAGTTTCTCTTGAACAAATTACTTGACCTGTGTTTTCGTCTCTCTAGTTTATGTTACTCTCTTTTCTTCTCCTGAAGCTAAGTCCATCTTTCCAGGGTACACTTCATTGAGTGTCCCACCCCAAATTAGTCTCCACCTGTGAATGTTCAGGCTGAATGCTGGTTATTGTACCAAGTGGAATACACAGACTAACACACTGCTCAATGTTTGAATCTGTTTTTCACTTGTACATGGAATGTGGGTGTTGCTGACTAGGCCAGCATTTATTGCCCAGGCCTAATTGCCCAGAAGGAGGTTAAGAGTTAATCACATTGCTGTGGGTCTGGAGTCACATGTAGGTCAGACCAGGTAAGGACAGCAGATTTCCTTCCCCAATGGACATGAGTGAACCAGATGGAGTTTTACAATGATCCACATTTACACGGTTGCCCCTCCATTCCAGATTTTCTTAATAGAATTCGAATTTCACCATGGTGGAGTTTATAGCACAACATTGGTTTAGGGTTCTGGATTGTTAATTCAGAGACATTACTATTGTGCTACTGCCTCCCAGGAATGAAGTAACATATCCAAATCACAACATTTTTGTTTGCAAATAAAAGACAACGGTGAGCCCGACATCAGTGGTGTGCAAATTGTTGGAGGACATTCTTAGGGACAGGATTTACATGCATTTGGAAAGGCAAGCACTGATTAGGGATAGTCAACATGACTTTGTGCATGGGAAAGCACGTCTCACTAACTTGATTGAGTTTTTGAAGAGGTGACAAAGAAAATTGATGGAGGCAGAGCGGTAGACGTTGTCTATATGAATGCAAGGCATTCGACAAAGTTCCACATGGTAGACTAGTTAGCAAGGTTAGATCACATGGAATACAGGGGGAGCTATCCGATTGGACATAAAATTATCTTGAAGGTAGGAGACAGAGAGTGGTGGTAGAGGTTTGTTTATTGGACTGGAGACCTGTGACCAGCGGTGTGAGGCAAGGATCAGTGCTGGGTCCACTGCTTTTCATCATTTATATAAATGATTTGGATGTGAACACTGGAGGTATGAGTAGTAAGTTTGCAAATGACTCCAAAATTGGATGTGTGGTGGACAATGAAGAAGGTTACCTCAGAGGACCTTGACCCAGGTAATGTTCTGGGGACCTGGGTTCAAATCCCGCCATGGCAGATTGTGGAATTTGAATTTAGTAAATATCTGGAATTAAGAATCTAATAATGACATGAATCAATTGTAAATTATCAGAAAAAAACCATCTGGTTCACTAATGACTTTTACGGAGGGAAACTGTCATCCTTACCTAGTCTGGCCTACATGTGATTCCAGACCCGTAACAATGCGGTTGACTCTTAACTGCCCTCTGGGCAATTAGGGATGGGCAATAAATGCTGCCTAGCTAGCAATGCCCTCATCCATCAATGAATAAAGAAAAAAAAAAGGGCTAATGGGCTGAAGAGTGGCAGATAGAGTTTAACTTAGATAAATGTGAGGTGTTGCATTTTGGTAAGGCAACCCAGGGCAGGACTTAAACACTTAATGTTAGGCCCCTGGGTAGTGTTGCTGAACAAAGAGACCTAGGGGTATAGGTGCACAGTTCCTTGAACGTGGAGTCACAGCTAGACAGGATGGTGAAGAAGGCATTTGGCATGCTTGCCTTCATTAGTCAGTGATTGCATTTAGGAGTTGGGATGTCATGTTGCAACTGTACAGGTCACTGGTTAGACCACTTTTATAACACTGTGCTCAGTTCTAGTCTCCCTGCTATAGGAAAGATGTTGTGAAACTTGAAAGGGTGCAGAAAAGATTTACAATGATGTTGATGGGGTTGGAGGATTTGGCCTGGAACATCAGAGGCTGAGGGGTGACATTATACAGGTCTATAACATCATGAGGGGCATCGATATGATGCATAGCCAAGGTCTTTTCCCCAGGGGAGGGGAGTACAAACCTAGAGGGCATAGGTTTAAAGTGAAACAGGTAGATTTAAATGGGACCTAAGGGGTAACATTTTCACGCAAGGAGTGGTGCGTGTATGGAATGAGGTGCCAGAGGAAGTGGTGGAGGTGGGTACAATTACAATACTTAAAAAACATTTTAGATGGATATGTGAATAGGAAGGGTTTAGAGGGATATGGGCCAAATGCTGGCAAATGGGACTAGATTAATTTAGGATATCTGGTCAGCATGGACGAGTTGGACCAAAGGATCTGTTTCCATGCTGTATATCTCTATAGCTGTGAATGTAATCCTGCATTGCACATTCATACACAGTAACTCTACAGCTTATGGTAAAGAGGTATGATTGATCTCAGTTAGAAGACATCAAATTTGCAAAAGTGGAATTCCAGGCACAAAAGCGCACACAGGAACAGCCAAGTATTCCAAGCATCTCCCCAGGCCCTCCTCACCACTTCTGCCATTGACTGTCCCAGGGCAGTAAGGGTCAGGGAGTTAAATACTGAGCTGCGTGTTTTCCTGCTTTGCCACATGTTAAAGACATTCAGTGAAACAGCAAGGCTCCACACAGAGCCTCACAGTAATGATTAGACCACTTTGAACCGTGAAAACACTCGATTTGTTTTACATTTTCTGACACCAGCTTGTGAAAATGAAGAGCCAGGCTACAGACTTGGTCAGAGTTAACTGCTGGTTTAACAAGGGCAGAGGAGTTTCACACAGACTGCCTCACTGTCTGTAGTCTCGGGCAAGAAATAACTGCCACCTCGAATGTCACTCATTGCCCCCTGACCCTGATCTTGCCCTATGCCCCGGCAGAGCAGCTACGTACTGGTCACATTGTTTGTCCCTCTCCCCTCACACCCCCACCCCTTGCATTCCTCCTTCACCATCTGACAGCCACTGGCAAATAGCTGAGATTTAGAATGGTCAGGAACAAAAACTTGCATTTGTATAGCACCTTTAAAAAAAGGCAAACAGCCTAAGGCACTCTACGACAACTCAGTCAGACACAAGATTGACAGCTAGCCAAAGTGGGCATTAAAAATAAGTTGACCAAGAAATAAATGAAATGCTAACTGAAAAATTTAAGCCACCCCATTCCTCTCCTCAGCTGCAGTGATTTCAAGAAGATGGCTCTTTTAGTTCCCTTTATTCATTTACAGGATGAGGGCGTCGCTGGCCAGGCAGCATTTATTGCCCATCCCTAATTGCTCAGAGGGCAGTTAAGAGTCAACCACATTGCTGTGGGTCTGGAGTCACATGTAGGCCAAACTTGGTAAGGATGGCAGTTTCCTTCGCTAAAGGACAGTAGTGAACCAGATGGGTTTTTTCCCCAAAAATTGGCAATGGATTCACAGTCATCATTAGACCCTAAATTCCAGACATTTATTGAATTCAAATTCTACCATCTGCCATGGCAGGGATTCAAACCCATGTCCCCGGAACATTATCTGGCTCTCTGGATTAACAGTCCAGTGATAATACCACTAGGCCATTACCTCCCCGCTGGAGAATATGGTAAAATTCGCCCCTTGGTCTGTATGGTTTATGATGTGTGTTCTTGTTGATAGGAACCATCTGGGATACCTTGGGGACATACTGCCACCAATTTTTCTTATTGGCATTAGTCTAAGCTACTGGTACTAAGTGGGGAGAGATGCAAACATGAAATCTTTGGCGGAAGAGTAACCCAAACTTGATCAACTGTCTAATTTGTAACATATTACTTAAAATCAAAGTATCCCTATAGTATGGAAGCAGGCCATTCAGCCCATCAAGTCCACACCAACCCTCCGAAGAGCATCCCAACCAGACCCACCCCTCCCTACTCTATAACCCTGCCTCACCCATTGCTAGCCCACCTAGACTGCGCATCCCTGGACATTATGGGCCAATTTAGCATGGCCAATCTACCTTACCTGTACATCTTTGGGCTTTACGATCAATTTAATAGCTGCATTACACCTGAGATATGTGATGATCTTTTGGGTGACACCAGGCTCAATATCAATGTTCCCTGTGAATCCTTTTTTCTGCTATGCAGACCTCTACATTCCATGCGGGCAGTGTCTTTTGGAAGTGAAGGTTATTCATTGGCATGTCGGTCATCATGCATGGAGCTTCCTAGCACCATGCATCTCACGGGGAACATAGGAGTAAGTTCACATTTCTGTTGAGGACACTAACCTTGGCATTTGCAATCAATACTGCAATACTGGAATTCACTGATTAGAAACAAAAACTGAAATTGCTGGAAAAGCTCAGCAGATCTGGCAGTGTCTGTGGAGAGAAATCAGAGTTAATGTTTTGGGTCAAGTGACCCTTCTTCAGAACCAGTTAGGCTCTGACTAACTCTTCCCAGGAACAGTGCTTTCTAGATAGTAGGAACTGCAGATGCTTTCTATCCTGGTCGGAGGATATCAGTTTACCCTATCAGGTGCTAACTGCCTTATATTACAAACACCACCTTACCTAAGAACAAGTCAGAATGGGCACAAAATGTCAATCATTCCTGTGATGCTCAAATGGATGAAACAATGATACTCTTGCTACGTTCATCACATTTTGGTAGACAAGGTCTTTTGAAATTTTGGAACATCACTCCAAGTTCTCCTCCATGCCACTCACTGTCCTGACTTGGAGATATATTGCTGTTCTATCACTGTTGCTGGGTCAGCTTCCTGGAATTTCCTCCTAAACCTATTGTGAAATTACCTACATTGTGGCAGACTGCAGCAGTTCAAGAAGGCAGCTCACCACCACTTTTGTCAAAGGCAACTCGCAATTAGCAATAAATGCTGGCCCAGCTAGTGATGAGTGAATAAAAAAGAAACTTTTGACTTGAATGCTGGTGCCTTTTACAATACAGAGTTGTCTTATCAGAGTGAATTCAGTTCTCAATACATGCAGGAGGGCCTCAACCTATTGATATATAAAAGAAAGACTTGCATTGACCTTGTGTCTTTCTGGACTTTAGGCTGTTCCAAACAGCTCTACAACTAACGAACTATGTTTGGAATGACATCACTATTATGTAATGCATTGGCAGAGAGGAAATTTCACCCTTAGCCTACAGTCATGCTCTAAATAAGCCCTTCTCACCGACACCAATATAAAGTGCACACAGATGACCTCATCTTGGCTGACAATATTCTGAGCGCGTGCATCTGCACTTCTCGTTTCAAAACAACTTGAAGGAATAGTGTCAGTTTCTCAGCTTCACGTTTTGTCCCACTTTTGAAGTTTGTTTCGGTGAAAGGATTAAAGCAGGCACCAGGTGGGCCCAGTGCTGATAAGGTACAATTGTTCAAATGTCCGCATTCAGAATGTGACTTTGGTCCTGACTGCTGATGACCAGAATTTGTATCTGCCAAGAGGTACGGGTTTAGAAACACAGAGAATAGGAGCAGCAGTAGGCCATTCTGTCCTTCGAGGCAACTCTGCTATTCAATGTGATCGTGGCTGATCATCCAACTCAGTCCCCTGTTCCCTCTTTCTCCCCCATACCCTTTGATCCCTTTAGCCCTAAGAACTATATCTAACTCTCGCTTGAAAACATTCAATGTTTTGGCCTCAAACACTTTCTGTGGCAGAGAATTCCACAGGCTCCCCACTCTCTGGGTGAAGATATTTCTCCTCATCTCAGTTCTAATTATCCTACCCTGTATCCTTAGACTGTGACTCCTGGTTCTGGACTCTCTGGTCATCAGGAACATCCTCCCTGTGTTTACATTATCTAGACCTGTTAGCATTTTATAACTTTCTATGACACACCCTCACTCATTCTTCTACAGTCAGAGCTTGAGAGCTCTAATTTGACACATTGAGCAGTAAGCATAGGTTCTGTGCACTGATATCCGCTGAAGATGTGGGACTGGGTTTTATGGGGCGCTGCAGACCAAACTATTTAAAAAGATGTTGGAGAGCCTGCCCACCATCCTGATAACCGCCCATCCAGCAATTTCACCCTGGGAGGAGACCTCTATCTTTAACCCAAGAGGCCTTAGAGAGCTGTCAGCCAATCTGATTGGCAGGCAGTCTCACTAGTGCCAGCTATGGATGCTAGTCATTGCTGGAACTGCAGGGAGCAGGATTCCTGCATGTGGTCATTGCTGGGACAGTTATACACCTTAGCAGACCTAAGAGCTGGTGGGCTGCCTGATGCATACCTCCCTCCCCGAATCCACCCCCACTCCAGTAAGTTCTCAATCAGGCCAGCGCTGGGTGGAAAGATGACCTGAGGGCAGCTCGCTGGCTTTTATCTCATCAAGGGTGTGGGAGTTGGTGGGAGGCATTAGCCCAGTGATTGGAGATGATGCAGTATGGCTGTTTTCAGAATGGCTCAGGGATTCCAGGAGAGGGCATAGTGGGTGCCAGAGCCCATGTCACTCTCTGTCCCTGGTGTTGTTCGCCAAGCTTTGTGTTTTCTTCCATTCCTACTGCACACCAAGTGTGACCCCACCCTGACCCGTACCAAAGATTTTTCTTTCTGCTGCTAGGCCACAGGATTGGTTTAGCTCAGTTGGCTGGAAGGCTGGTCAGTGACCCCACGAGCATGCGTTCAATTCCTACACCTGCTGAAGTTATTACAAAGTATTCTCCTTCACAACTGCTGACCCTCAGGGTAAACCTCCACCAGTTGTTCTCTCTCTAGTGAGGAAGTGACTTTATCTTTGTTAAGTGGAGTAAGCATTCTGTGGACCCCATCTGCTCTTGCAGGTGGATGTAGAAGATCCGGTAGTGCAGTTTCAAGAAAGCATAGGGGAGTTCTTCCTCGTACGCTGGACCATTATTTATCCCACAATCAACATCACAAAAATAAATGATCTGGCCAATATCACATGGGTAAAAGCAAAATACTGCAGATGTTGAAAATCTGAAACAAACACAGAGAATGTTGGAGAAACTCAGCAGGTCTAGCTGCCTCTGTGCAGAGAGAAACAATGGAGAGATTCAAGTTCAGTTTGATTCTTCTCGTCTGAGGAAATATCACACTGGACCTGAAATATTAACTCTGTTTCTCTCCCCACAGATGTGCCAGATCTGCTGAGTTTCTCCAGCATTCTCTGTGTTTATTTAATATCACATGGGTGTTTGTATCTGCTGCTTTTCTGACATTATGACAGTGTCTTTTAAAAGTATTTCTTTGGCTGTGATGTGTTTTGCAATGTCCTGTGGCTATGACAGGTGCTATATAAATGCAAGTCACTCTTTTTCAAAATAACATCAAGCAAAAGGCGAGCAGAAAAATGAAAACAGAACCGAGGAATACCTCATTGCCCCTGCTATAACTACTAATTAATTATTCTTCTAGACAGGACAGTTTAACATCTCATTATTCGTACTTGTCACCCTCTTGTTACTGTAAATATCACACTCTTAGCAGTTGAATTTTACAATCCGTTATGAGCCCATGTTTTATTACAGTTATAAGAGCCTGTTTTGCTAAATTAGTGAGACTTTCAACAGACTGTATTTCATCTGAATCACAAAAAATCGATTCAAAGCTCTTCACAGTTTTGCCCCCTATTTTGGAACTAGTCCAGCAAGAACTGACAGGAGTTATCATTTGATCTTCACACGTTGCCAGTTTGTTTCTCTCTCCTATTTTGTCCAGTAGCCTCCAGGATTGCACAGAATTATACAGACTGCATTCCTGGAGTTTGAACGTGGAATGCAGCCAGTGCAAAAGAGCGACTCTTCAGTAAGGAGTGCTGACCACTGACTTTGGGTGGCATGGCGGCTCACTGGTTAGCACTGCTGCCTTCAAATGCCAGGGACCTGGGCTCAATTCCACCCTCAGGTGACTATCTGTGTGGAGTTTGCATGTTCTCCGGGTGCTCCAGTTTCCTCCCACAGTCCAAAGAAGTGCAGTTTAGGTAGATTTGCTATGCTAAATTGCCTGTAGTGTTCAGTGATGTGCAGGCTAGGTGAATTAACCATGGGAAACACAGGAATGGGGTGGATCTGGTTGGGAAGCCCACTGGAGGGTCTGTGTGGTCTTGATGGACTGAATGGCCTGCCCCCGCACTGTAGGGATTCTAACCCCATATACCATCAGCTTCAGCATCATACCTGCTCCCACAAACTTTCAGTATTGCTTGAACTCAGCCAAACCAGTAAATATCCCACTTTGTAGCAGACACTGTTATTGTTTAACACACAGTCTTTGGGTGGAAGCAATTGAATTGTATATTTGTGTTTGCAGGGAGCAGATGTATTTTGTACAGCTCCCTGACCAGTGCAAATGTAGCAAGGGTGATGTCTGAGAAATCATTTGCACTCAGCGAGCAGTGACAGTCTGGAATGTACTGTCTGCAAATGTGCTGGACAATGGAAACATTCAAGAGGGCATGGAATGTTACTTGTACAGAAATGGTGTGCAGGGTTACGGCGAAGAAGCAGGAGATTGGCAAGAGGGAATAGGACTGGTGCAGGCATGATGGGATAAATGGCCTTTTCCTGCTCTATAACAGTTCTGTGATTCTGTATTATAAGTTGTACTTATTGCTGACGTACGATATTCCATCTTGTTTAACAAGGTAAGTGCTTTATCTATTCAGACTCATCAGTGTCTATCCTCTCCCAATGATAATTGGACAAAGTAAGATTGAGGTAGTTCACTGCCACCAAACAACCAAAAGGAGAAATTGCTGGAAAACTTCAGCAGGTCTGGCAGCACCTGTGGAGAGAAATCAGAGTTAACGTTTCAGGTTGAGTGAAACTTCCTCAGAAGGGTCCATTCTGAGGAAGGGTCACTTGACCCGGATTGTTAACTTTGCTTTCTCTCCACAGATGCTGTCAGACCTGCTGAGCTTCTCCAGCAACTTCTGTTTTTGTTTCTGATATTCAGCACCAGCCGTTCTTTCGGTTTTTACCTCAAACAACCATTGCCCTGTGCCATATACTGGCAGGGTTGGCAGATACCACAAGGTGCCAAACAGTAACAATCAGGGCAAATATCATCCATGCCTACATCTTTACCATCTCACCCAGACCCGCGACAGCTTCTGTGTTTTGATCATTCAATCCCCGGTCAGCCATAACCTCCACCTATGAAACACAAGGAATCACTGAGCCATTGGTTTCGGCCCTGGACATAAACTCACTAGTGCCACTACCCCATTCTCCTCACCAACCACTGTGCCAAGTTGAAACACACTGCTCCCAACACTTAACCCTGATTGTGCTCACAGTTCATCCCTGTGATTCCTGACCTACACCAGCAACTAGTTCAGAAACACCTCCATTTAAAATTTCTCAGTCTTGTTTTCAAATCCCTGGGTGGTAATTTTATCATGCCTTCATGGGATATAGGCATTGCTGGGCAGGTTGAGCTTTATTGCCCATCCTTAGTTCCCCTTGAATTAACTGACATAATTACTAGGCCTTTTCAGAGGGTAGTTAAGAGACAACTTCCATTGGTCTAGTGTCACATGTAGGCCAGAACAGGTACAGCCAGGTCATTGCCTTCCCTCAAAAAGAGAACCAGATGGATTTTTATAAGAACTAATGACTGTTGTCATAGCACCATTATTGAGACTGGTTTTATGTCACAAATTTATTAATTAAATTTTATATTCTACCAATTGCAATGGTGGGATTTGAAGCCACATCTACAGATCAATAGCCTGAGCCACTAGATTACAAACCCAGAGACAGTACCACCATCATCTTGCCCTTCCCAATCTCAGTAACCTCCTCCAGACCTACAACCCTCCAAAAATATCTAAGATGCCATAATTTGAGGAATGCAGTGGTTCAGGTAGGTAGCTAAAGACCACTTTGCCAGGGCCGTTTGGGATGGACAATAAATGCTGGACTAGCCAGTGACATATACATCCCATGATTGAATAAAAAGAGAAAAAAACTTCAAACATCTTGCACATTCCAGATTTCAATCACTTCAACACCAGTGGCTATTCCTTCAGCTGACACAATCCTCAGCTTTTGAAATTGCTTCCTAAATCTCTTTCTGCTCCTTTAGGATGCTCCTTAAAAATCAACCTTTTTGACCAATAGGCTTTTTGATTTTCTCCCTGTACCTCTCCTCCTTCCCGCTCTCCTATTGCCCTCACCTTATCTTACTTCATCTAACTCCTCACCCTCTCCAATACCCACTGCTTCACCTGAGATGGTGGAATCTTTAGATACCAGGTTCCCACACTTGGGAATTCTCTCTGTATGCTCCAGCAGCCTGTCTGGTGCCCCTTTCACCTTCACAAACTGTCTTTCTCAACCAGACATCAAACACTGCTTCCAACAATTCTTCAACCTTCCCAAGCGTGACCCTTTCTATCTCTCCTTTCGGGACCTTTCAAACCATTAAAAAGCTGGGGAGAAATGTCTTTGGATGTATATCACCTCCTTGATAAATGCTCCTTTTATTTTAATGCCCTCTCTTTGTCAGCTCTCTGTACCAGGCACAAGATGTCAATGCTTTGGCCTGCAGATGCCATTGCCATGACAACGCCTTCATCTGGTCCAGAGTACCTTAATAATGTCTTCAGCTGGCAAGTGATGTCAAGTGGAAGGAATACATTAAAGAAAACAAATTTCACCTCTATTCCTCTCGGTTTGTGAAATTCTTCGCTGAAATCCTTACATGCAATACTGAACAACCTAAGGCATTTTTTAAATATCTCTACTACAAAGTCATGAGTGGATAGTACATGACTGATTTCTTTTTTGAGAATGTTGATCACAAATCTTTCTGAGGGGACAAAGCTCCCTTCTTCAAAGCCCCCATCCACATGTTGCATTTTTGTTCCCACTTTGCTATGGTCTCACAGGAAATGACATCATTATGTTCTTGACCTTTGGCTTGCAAATTATTGGCCACCCTAATTGGAACACTAAACATTGCTGTTGTTTCTGCCCAGCCTGCGTTTCCAGCTGGGGTTGACATTCATTTGTTTCTTCCTTTTCCCATCACTGTCCTGTTAGCCATTAAAACCTCCCAGCAACTGTTCAAAAAGGCCTTTCAAAAAAAGAGAAAATGACAATTAATGGGATAAAGTAGGGTAAAATCTTGCAAAGGGCATGAAACATTAATCTTCCTGCGATTATGCATGTGGTGCACTTCCTGTTTCTAAAGGAGTGAATGAATGAATGAGAGAGACAGAAGCATCAAGAAGCTGGGGTCATTAAGTGTTATTAACAATTAAGCCCTGTAGCTGTGACCTTCCTTTCTGCAGAGAAAGCTCACTGCAATGTTCTCAGGGACATGACGGCTGATATAGTCCCAGAACGTGAGGAGGGGCTGAGAAAATATCCCTTTTGCTCCAAACACTGATGTAGAAAGAGCATAAACCTCATAGATTATAAAGCATTGATTACTTTTATACTAATATGACACTTTCTACTGGAAACTGGTAATCAACCCTCTTAAAAATGAGGAAACCCAGGTTCAAGGGCAATATACAAGGTGATCCTGAATATAGAAGTGCAAGGAGAGAAAGCCAGATAAATGAAGTATTTGTCTGGACCCTGAGCGCTGGAGTTCTTTGCGGAAGTCTTACCTATTACAGTTCTTACCTTCTTCAAAAATGTGCCCTATTTTGCAATCCTTTAAGGCTGAAATGGAGCAAAGCTCTCAACTCAATAAATAATCCTGTACGTTACTAAATAATAACAGCCTCGTGTATCAGGTGATGTAAATCTGTGTATTACTTAAATCATGTTTTATTGAAATCAATTTAGAAAATACGTTAACAAATATGAAAGAGTAGGCCTTTTACAGCCAAGTAGGAAGTGTGAATGTTCAGACTATTTCTAATTCAGAATCCCCTCTATTACAGTAATACAACCTGAATGTGAAGTGCAGTTTAAACCTCAGTGAGTCAGACTGTGGGCTTTCATGAGCAGAACTTTACATGGAATAATTGACAGGATTAAGGTTTATCTTTCACTTGGCTATGTGTCCAAATTCATTCCACAAAACTGTTCCTTAATTTGATGTTAATTTTTCCTAAGTTGGCAACCTGACCCAAAGAATGACTGCCCACTTGATGCATTGGAAAATGTCACAATGCTACTGAAAGAATAGGGAGTGCTATTCTGAGACTGGGGACTCTTTTTAAAAAAGTATTCTTTCATGCCATGTGGGTGTCACAGGCAAGGCCAGCATTTATTCTCCATCCTAACTGCCCTTGAGAAGGGAGCGATGACCCATATCTTTGAATAGCAGCAGGTCATATAATATAGTTATATCCACAGCGCTGTTAGGAAGGGAATTCCAGGATGTTGACCCAATGACAATGACGGAACAGTGATATATTTCCAAATCAGGATGGTGTATTGTTTACAGGGAAGCTTTCTCACATCTCTGCTGCCCTTGTCCTTCTAGATGGCAGAAGTCATTGGTTTGGAAGGTTCTATCAAAGGACCCTTGGTGCCACACATCATTGCAATGGGCACACACTGCTGCTGCTATGTGTCAGTGGTAGACATGATGCCAATCAAATGGACTGTTTATTCTTAGACTGTGTTAAATCTCTTGAATGTTGTTGCAGCTGCACTCATTCAGGTAAGTGGGGAGTATTCCATCACCCTGCTGATTTATAGATAGTGAACAATCTTTGGTGAATCAGGAGATGAGCTACTTGCTGTAGAATTCCCAGCTTTTGACCTGCTCTCATGGCCAAAAGTATGTAAATGCCTAGTCCAGTTCAGTTTCTGGTCAATGGTAACACCCAGGATCTAGCTATTTGGGGATTTGGTGATGGTCAGGCCATTGAATGTCAAAGGGCATTGGTTAGAGTCTATTTTGTTGCATAAGGTCACTGCCTGGCACTTGTGTGGCACATCACTGGGATAGAATTGAGGGACCCTTTAACTTTTGTATTTGACCACTGTCACAAGATATGGGGAAAGTGTTCTATTCCCCACTGCTAACAGCCCTCACCTTGACAGGCACAAAATTTGGAACAAAAATTAAAACAGCTGAGCTTTCACCCTTGCCTTTGCTTTATAAATGGAGTTCATACTGTTCACATCTCGAATCTGGATCGTATAAATACAGATCCACAGGAGGGAGAGCTCAACTTTCATTCTGTAATTAAATGCCACTTCCAGCACCGTGCTTGTGCTGTTTTTGTCTCCATGATGTCATGTCTGTTAGAAATACCCAGAATGGAAAAATAGTTTTCAAAAATTAAAATCTAATCTCATCCTCATATACTTAAAGGAGCAACATCCTTGTGAAGAAATACTGGACACAATGCCCTCCGCTTCTTCCTCTCCCGGAGGCCCAACCAGTCCCCCTCCATCGACAATCTCTTCCGCTGAACCGAACTCATCCTCACCCTAAACAACTTCTCCTTTAACTCCTCCCATTTCCTACAGACTAAGGGGGTGGCCATGGGAACTCGCATGAGCCCAAGCTATGCCTGCCTCTTCCCAGGATATGTGGAACAGCCCCTTTACTGCTGTTTCATTGGCACTATCCCTCACCTCTTCCTCCCATTATATCAATGACTGTATCGATGCTGCCTTGTGCTCCCACGAGGTGCTTGAAAAGTTCATCAACTTTACTAACACCTTTCAAACCAACCTCAAATTCACCTGGACCACCTCTGATACCTCCCTCTCCTTCCTGGACCTCTCTGTCTACGTCTCTGGTGACCGCCTCGAAACCGATATCTATTTCAAGCCCACCGACTCCCACAGCTACCTAGACTACACTTCCTCTCACCCACCTTCCTGCAAAAATGCGATCCCCTATTCCCAATTCCTCTGTCTCTGCCACATCTGCTCCCAAGATGGGGCGTTCCACTCCCAGACATCCCAGATGTCCTCATATTTCAAGACCGCAACATCCCCCCTTCAGTGGTCGAAAATGCTCTCAACCGCATCCCTTGCATTTCCCACACCTCTGCCCTCACATCCCCTCCCCCCAACAAAAACAAAGACGGAATCCCCCTGTCCTCACATATCACCCTACCAACCTCCGGATTCAACATATCATTCTCTGCCACTTCCGCCACCTACAATCTGACCCCACAATCAAAGATATATTTCCCTCCCCACCCCTATCTGCCTTTTGTAGGGACCGCACTCTCCACGACTCCCTCATCCGCTCCACACTCCCCACTAACCCTACCACTCCCAGCACCTTTCCCTGCCACTGCAGGAAGCGCTACACCTGCCCCTACACCTCCCCCCTCACCTCCATTCAAGGCACAAAACAAACCTTCCACATTAGGCAGCGGTTCACCTGCACATCCGTCAATGTGGTCTATTGCATCCACTGCTCCCGTTGTGGCCTTCTCTATATCGGTGAGACCAAGCGGAGGCTTGGAGACTGCTTAGTAGAGCACCTGCGCTCGGTTCGTGACGAATGACAACACCTTCCAGTCGCGAACCATTTCAACTCCCCCTCCCACTCCCTGGGTGACATATCCATCCTGGGCCTCCTCCAGTGTCACAACGACACCACCCGGAAACTGGAGGAGCAGCACCTCATTTTCTGCCTCGGGAGCCTACAACCCACTGGCCTAAATGTGGATTTTACCAATTCCAAAATATCCCCACCCCAGGCCTCATCCCATGACCAACTCTCCCTCTCATCCCTGCTTCCTTGACCTGACACAAACTGTCCATCTTCTCTCCCACCTATCCGCTCCTCCCACCTCACTGACCAATCCCCACCACTCCCTACCTGCACTCACCTATCACCATCCCACCTACCTTACCCAGCCCCACCCCTCCTCTCTCTATTTATTTCAGAGCTCCCTTACCTCTCCCCATTTCTGAAGAAGGGTCCCGACCCGAAACATCAGCTTTCCTGCTCCTCTGATGCTGCCTGGCCTGCTGTGTTCCTCCAGCTCCACACTGTGTTATTTCTCTCTGGACACATAGTTTGTTTTGTTTTGAGAAAGGTGTCAGAAATGAAAAGTGTGAGCGGGATGTGCATCATTCCACAGCTTGGGCAGTAAGCTCTGAAATACCCTCCCTAAAGCTCTCCACTTCTCTCTACCTTTTTTTAAATCAGATGTCCCTTATTAACTACTTCTTTGATCAAGCTTTTGCTCATCTGGCCATATAATTTATAGTCGAACTTTGTTTGATCGTCATGGAGCACCTTGCGATGTTTGATGACTTTAGCTGCGTGATATGAATGCAAGTTTTTGTTGTTGTTTTGCATGCAAAAGCAGCCTCTCACCAGCTACATTTGATGCCCATTATTTCATTGCAAGATATTTTTGTAAATGGAGCAAAGTAACTTGCAAAAGAGCTCTCCTTTAATCTACATCTTTAGTGTATGTTGATACCAATTGTCAGACAACTACTGACCACATCTGAATGATCCAGTTTTAAAAGATGTTTTATGTGAATATAGATTACTGACCACAGCAAGAACAGTCACAAAAATAGAATTAGGCTCCAGTTGTGAATAGAAAAGATGACAACTCTTTAAACTGTGTGCATGTGTTTGTGTGTGTGTGTGTGTTCGTGAGAATGTGTGTGTGTGAGAATATGTGTGTGTGAGAATGTGTGTGTGTGTGTTTGAGTGTGTGTATGTATGTGTGCATGTGTGTGTGTGTGCATGTGTGAGTGTGTGTGTGAGTATGTGTGTGCGTGTTTGTGAGAATGTGTGTGTGTGTTTGAGTGTGCATGTGTGTGTGTGTGTGTGTGTGTGAGTATGTGTGTGTGTGTTTGTGAGAATGTGTGGTGTGAGAATGTGTTTGAGTGTGTGTGTGTGTGTGTGTGTGAGTATGTGTGTGTGTGTGTTGGAGTGTGTGTGTGTGTGTGCATGCGCTCGCATGTGTGTGAATAGGTGAGGCTTTGTGTTGAGCCTCAGAACAATCTGTGACCAATTATTCGTGCCTATACTTCAGCTAAGCGTCCTCCTGGGGAACCTGCTGAGTTTCACAGCTTCCAACCAGAAAGAAGGCAAGAGACTCAGGGGATAAAGAAGCTTGGGAAAGTGAAATTATTTTCTAACATGATCTGAGCACATGGTTTGAAAAAGGGATAATTTGTCAATGCAATAATCACAGTTTTGAACTTGCCTTACAGCACAGGCACAAGAAAGGCTTTTTGCTTTATCTGTTTATATAGTAGCTTCATGATCCTAACTGACTTTACCAAGAGGTGGATTGGACGCTTGAGAAGAAAGTGGGAGCTTAGGGATGGAATGGGGAAAGATGTGAGTTGGGAAACAATGTTTACAGTGATGGAGACACATAACAAGGGAGATTGGGAAGGTGGGGAGGAAAGCTTTAAGGAATGAGTTCTGGTAGCTTTGGTTACATCCAGAGATCTAAACTAATAATAGCAGCATACAGCTCAAATGCCACTTTTACAACCATTTAGATATTATCACTCACCACCTCAGAGTATCCCAATGTGTTTTGGTGCCTGAAATACGTTTGGTATCTGCTCTAGTTGTTTCGCTTGATAGATAAACATTGGCCAAGATACAAAGGATAACTCTCCTGTTCTTCCTTGTTCGAGTGCCACCAGGTAGAATCGATTAGGGGTTTGAGCACCATGGGATTTGTGGCAGAATCAACCAAAGCGTCTGGCGAGTCCCATCCCAATGCTGGGAGCATCTTGCTCCAACTTTTACGCTTTTGAAAAGCACGAGGTGAGTTTCTCGCCTGGCATTGGCGAATTACTGACATCTCGGTGGGCACACCAGGTTCGGAAATTTTGTGAGAACGAGCTGGTGAGCACCTCACAGTGACAGCCATGCAGCTGGTCAAGGGGTAAATGCCCCAAACCACTGGGTACTTGGAGGATGCCAGAGAGCAGGCACCTGGCTCAGGGCCAGGCTGGAGAGCAGCCTGTAGTGTCAGCAATCAGGATCTTTGCTCACATGCATAGGGACAAACAGGAGCAGCAGGCAGATATAACGGCCCTCACAGCCTAGGGGCTGCAGCAGCACAATCCCCACAAGGATCCAATGCCTCTACAGTGGATTAGTGAACCCAGACAGGACGTGTGCAGGAAGTAGGGTACTCAATATATTGCCACCTCTCCTCACTACCCTCAGTTTAAATGTAATACACACTGTGCAGTAAAATCCACGATAGCCAAATGTAAAATGACTTGCCAAGTTTCTTGTGTGTGCCAAATCTATGCGCAACTCCTGAAGGCATCTGTCTATCTTCACTGGCAGCTCTCAATCAGGAGACAGGTTCACAGAGGTCTCCCCTCCCACACTCTCACCATTCAGCAACACGCATGTGGCTCATTGTTGGAAAGCTGGGAAAAAGAAGCACATGAGCATGACCAATGAGCACACAGGCCATTATCCCAACTTGAAAGTATCAGAGTTCAAGATTTCGGCACAAATGCGTGGGTCCATGGAAAGCTACAATGTCATTGTGTCCAATGTACACCGTATGACATAATGAACAACGATGATATCCTAAAAAAGAAAGTTGACAATTTCTACCTGCGTATCATCAACAACACGTCACACAGGAAGATCATTCAGACACTGAAAGTATCATGCCAGACAATAACCATAGATCTACAACAAATGATACACATCCATCAGCAATAACTGAAAGCAAACTGTAGAGTGAAGCTACACAGCCAAGTCATGATAACTTGATCTGATCATAATAGCTGGTCCACCAAGGCATTACTTTAATGTGTAACGGTAATGTTTCTGTATGCATAACTGAATAGGTTTATTGGAAAAGTATTCCTATTCTTTAAAAAGGAAACTATTGTATCATTGAATAAACGCCAGACTGGAGAGACACTGTGCATTTAAGGTAGTTACAATGTCATGATATATGATGCTCCAGTATAAAATGTCTTTGTTTTCATTCACTCTCAGTGAAATGGAACCAGTGTACTGTGTTCAGTCAGCCAGTTATAAAATGTAACAGTTAGTAAGCACAGAACTCAGACTATGGCTAAGTCAGAGATATCATAGTATTGTAAATGATTTGTCTTGTTAATAAATTTCAAGGTATTGTCTCAACCAGAACCTAGTCTTTGTAATATATGTTATGTGAGCTAACATATAGAGACGTGCTCATGCCATTTCATGCAGGCAGTTGTGTTTGACCCCCAAAAAACCCTTCAATGACCACTCAGGCCTTTAGGATCTCAGCCAAATGACCTTTCACCTTTTGTTGCTTACACCTTCACCTGTCTTCACAATAAGGGCCAGTGAGGGGCAGTTGGTCTACTTCACATTCAATCCCTTCATTAATAGATGAAAGATCACAATCATTATCTGAATGTACTGTGAAACTTAGGAATATTTATGTCATTAGAGATGACATATTCACGGTAATTTATCCATGCAGTTGTACATTATATTGTTAAGAAAACTGTCTTACCTTGTAATTCAAATTCCTAACTTCAATCATATGAAACACTTAGGGTACAATCATTACGTTGTTATCAATATCATAAAGGAACATAATAGCTCCAACTGTCTTTAATAACACTAATCATGGAATATTGATATTTAATTTTCTTCTTCATGGTTTTAACGCCTGACCCTTCATTAACTGAACCGCCTTCTAGAAAGGACAAATACTAACCTAAAATGGTTGCTGTGATCATCTGACTAGGTTGAGCAAGGCTCATGCAAGGATTAATTAACAACGATCAGTCTGATCCAAAATTAACATTGTTAAAAAGGCCTTGAAACTCATATGTATTTCCTGGTTGATTCACACCTTTCTGGGAATTACACATTGGGATGGAAGTTGCCTGCCGACCCTCCAGCTTGAAAACACAATAATGACAAACACCAGAATCCACAAAGAAATGGTTTTGCAGTCAACAGCTTTGGAGCAGCAAAGCAGAGAGAGTAAAAGAAACATGAATTGATAATAACAAGGAGCTGGGAACCTCCCGTTCTCTCTCAACTATAAAATAAGTGCCCAGTGATAAAGCCATTTCAAACATGTGTAGAGTGAGAACTCAAGGATATCTACAAACTTGGGCTCTGTGAAAGAAACAGCAAAACAGTTGGGAGTGAAGTCACTCTCACAACTCAAGGATCTTAAACTGCAATTTTCTTTACCTTCCTGTCTATACTAGACACCCCTCCCCCCTTTCTTTTAGCTTATTACCTGTGTTTATGCATGTGCATAATTGTGTTTTCCTCTTTTTCTCACTCAAAAAGACCTTGTGATTTGGATCCTTCATTTTAATCCCCCTAATTATGTTTTCATTGAAATGTGATAACTGCATGCTAAAAAAATTCATAAAAATATATTCTGAAGAAGGGTCCCGACCCAAAATGTCAGCTTTCCTTCTCCTCTGATGCTGCCTGGCCTGCTGTGTTCCTCCAGCTCCACATTGTGTTATCTCAGACTCCAGCATCGGCAGTTCTTACTATCTCCTCATAAAAAATATTTGTAATAATTGGCTGGGAGATGGTTAAAAAGAGGGGAGGACATCACCTCTCCTCATCCTTCATAACACAACTAATTTAAGTGTAATATCTGTGTCAAGTGGAAATTAAAAATCAAAAATGTTCAGCAATTGACAAAGCTAATGGATTTAGCTCTGGACAAGTAGATAAATTTGTTCTTCTTGAGGAACTGAATGTAATATATTAAAATTTGCTGACAATAGAAAGCTAAGTGTAGAGCAAGCTGTGAGGAAGACGAAAAGAATCTGCAAAGAGATATAGCCTGATTGGGAGATCAGGCAAAATGCTGAGCAGATTGAGTGGAAAAGTGCTCAATGGTAAGAAGAATGGGAAATAGAATAAAAAGTAGTGAATCTTAATGTTCAGAGGGAATCAGGGTGTCTGTGTAATCAAAATCACAAAAAAATGTCAATCTGCAGATAAAGCAAGCAATTAGAAAGTTATTTTGTATGTTAAAATTCTACTGTAAAGGAACTGAAGTATTAGAGTAAATGATTCTTGTTGCAAATATGTAAAACAAAATGTGGATATATTTACTTTATAAACAGATACTCCTTGTTTTATTTAAATCATTGTGACCTTATACATTAGCCACATGGGGTCAATAGGAGGTCCAGATGTGGCTCATGTATTTCTGATCAGTAAATCACGAAAGCACGATGGTTGATCAAGTGATCTTGAATGTTCGTGTAAACTTTAACTTTTTAGTGCTTTTGCTGGCAAAATTCTGAGCTGAAAGTCGGAATGTGCCTTTATCGTTGTGAACTCTTTATGTCCGAGGTAAGTGCAGGTCATCAATGAGTGGATGTGATGAATTTATCATGCGTTCTAACCTGCCTCAGGACGCTGTGACCCCAGGAGGGTACCAGAGGTCGGTGACTCTGAAATGATCTTAGCCACTTTCAGGGAATGTGAAAGCCTTCTGATCCTAGATGAGATGATACACCAGCTCTTGAATCAGTGCTTCCTGAGGTGAGGGTCGTGCTCTGATCCAAGGAGACAGGGCTACATCCAGATCGCCCAAGCAATGCGCTCTTGTGCATAAGCATCCATCACCGCTTGGTCTCAACATGACCATGCATAGATGATAACTAGCTGTTAATGAACTTCAGGGTGAAATAAATATTATCAGAAGCAAATGAGGCTGAATAGATTTCAGCTGGTAATGTGAAGGCAGGTGAAGAAGGATGTCCCTAGAAAAAGAAAATGTGATAATTCCCATTTTGGAATAATGTTGATAACCACAGGAAACAACAGTGCTGATTCTCTGCAGAAACCAAAAGTTGAAGATGCATTCGATTGTCAATCAAAAAAAACCCTCGTTCTCTTGCTAAAATTGTATCAGAGTTTCAGGAAGTCTCTGGACACCTTTGCACAGATTTTAATTGCAAAAGGTCTTTAGTAAAATACCTGAGCCACGCATTTTAAACAATGAATAATGAGAAGCTGTAGAACTAAACAACATGCTGGCCCCATAAGCAACACAGGGCTTTCATAAGAATGACAGCTCTCGCAATAGAGACCCCCAGTTTTCATTCATCCAATGTTTAGTCGTAAGCACCAGCTTTGACAAGGTTTTTCAGTCAGTCACATTTAACCTTTGACCGCACAGGGGTCAGTCATGTTATTGTCAAGGTATTGAGTTACTGTGCTTTCGTTGACCCTACGTAGACCTTTGTTAGAGCTCTGTGTGGTTGCCATGTAGCAAACCCTACAATTGATCTCCAGCTGCCAAAGCAATGACACTTCAGCTTCCAAAACCCTCAAGTATGAGAAAAGCAAATATGTCTTTTTTCTCTGCCTCTGCATCACCTCCTCACTTTCCCATCCCCCACAATACCCCTACCAACTGAAGCCTCATACAGGCCCAGAGCTTTGCAAAGGACTGAGTCATTCATAGTTGAACAAAGGCAGAATCTGAATGGGGAAACAGAAAGGGTCTTCAATTGATTATTTTCTTTGATAGAATCTTTGAATCCAGGCACAGCCTTACTGCTGTGTCGGTGCTGACATCCAGGTGGCTTTTGCTAATACCTTCAGACCGAGGATTTTCACAAGCTACTAGGAAGATTAATGCCACTTGGCTCAACACATTTTGATGTCAATATCATGTCAACACCATATTGTTACAAATTCCTCTGATCAACATAGTCTCAAACAATAATTGTCAACACAGGGAGTTGGAGATTAAAATATTTGAAATCTTCAAAGCGGGGCCTCCTGTTTGTGCAATACCTTTTCTTAAATCCCTCTCTCCTTTAGGTGTTGACACAAAGCTGAGATTCTGTTCCAGGGGTACCAGCAGAAGTTCCAAAGTTTGATCTTGCGCCAGAGGGTTGTTGTTCGACACAATTCTGGACTCATTTAGCCTGCTGGAATGAAGTGATTAAACCAATGTTACCAGGAGACATTTGCATTTACCAAGTAAGCTCCAATTGGACATGCACTTTGGTATCTTTGCTCCCTCTTGGTGTTATTCTGAAGATTTTTTATTCATTGCACCGGAGAATATTATTCTAGAAAGTGCTAATTTATTTCTGCATGCACCTCAGTCTCAACGTTTATACTCGCTATGTAAACACACCACACTGGGTGGCATGGATGGACAGTGATTAGCACTGCTGCCTCACAATGCCTGGGCCATTGGTTCAATTCCAGCCTCAGGTTTGGAGTTTGGAGTTTGGAGTTTGCACGCTGTCCCTGTGTCTGTGGATTTCTGCCGGGTGCCCTGCTTTCCTTCCACAGTCCAAAGATGTGCAGGTTGGGTGGGTTGGCAGTGGTAAAATTGCCTGCAGTGTGCAGGATAGGTGGGCTAACTGAGGCAAATGTGAGCTCATGGGGATGGGGTGAGATACTCTCTGGAGGGTCAGTGCAGAATTAATGGGCCAAATGGTCTCTACTGGCACTGCAAGGATTCTATGACATGCAAGAATGTGACAGCAAAGGATGAAGTTATGCTCATGATCCTTGCATTTTGCAAGGAAAATAATAGCAAACGGGATTAAATGGAATGATCTTTAAGGCAGCTGGAGCAGACTTGAAGGGCTGAATGGCCTACTTCATTATTGAATTATTTGATAATTCTACAGTATGTTGGAAAGCATATTCACAACTTGGAGAGGAAAGAGAGGAGATTTCTGAGTAGCAGTATGTGGATAAATGAGAGAGAAAGGGACTGTTGTAGTGTCCTTATCTCTGAGCCAGAAGATGCGGCATCAAATCCCACGTGCTCCAATGGTGTATGATAACGTCTTAAGCTATATATATATAGAGAGAAGAAAGTCCATTGATTTGAGCTGCTGTGGGTCTGTCTGTCATGGAGGTGCATTTATGTGGGATAAATATGTTACAATAAATTCCCAGGGAACAATAGTCGATTCTTGAACCATTCAATATTTTAAAATGCTTTAATGGCTGATCATCTGCTCCCATCTCAGTCACTGATATTTCACTGATATCTCTATCTAATGTCTAAATGCTACACAAGAGATGAGAGATTTATAGCAAGCCCCTCTGGGGCAGCACAGTGGCTCAGTGGTTAGCACTGGTGCCTTACAGCATCCTTGGACAACTGTCTGTGTGGAGTTTGCACATTCTCCCCGTGTCTGCTTGGGATTTCTCCCGCAGGCCAAAGCTGTGCAGTTTAGATGGATTGGCCATGGTAAATTGCCCATAGTGTCCAGGGATATGTAGGTTAGGTGGATTAGCCATGGGAAATGCAGGGATAGGGTAGGGGGGTGAGTCTGGGTGGATGCTCCTCAGAGAGTCAGTGTGGTCTTGTTGGTCTGAATAGCCTGCTTCCACACTGTAGGGATTCTATAAAAAAGAATCTGGAACGTATGTTTGAAGAAACTACATTAGGTTATCAATCAATCTTAAAAAAAAAACTTGCTTTAACTTTATTTTATGTTTAGCATACAGTTCTTCATTAATGAAGTGATTGCCAACCATGGCATCATCTTATTGTTATATTAGTGAATGTTGTAATCCTTTTGCATGAGACTGAAAAGGAATATCTTTGTATAGTGGCACATATTCCAATCAGAACATTGTTGGTTACTTTGACAACTTAAAGTAGTCACTGCCTGGGAATTCCAGTGTAAATCCATGCCACCAACTTGAACTGACTCTGTGGGCACCTAGAGGGCAGAAGGACCAGCTCTGCAATTGTAAACTGGGTGACCTGTTAATAGTCACTTAGCAAAGGAGGGTGGACATGTTCTGGATCCTGCCTTCCAAGTGAGGGTGAACAACTCTGAAATCTTAGTAACTCTACTGGGCGACACTTTCTCACCAAGCTGTTCTGAAATGTTATTACACACTTCTGGGATGGATGGGTCTTGAACTGGTGTCCCCTGGCTCAGAGGCAGAGATGCTACCACTGCGCTACTGGGGGAGATGGGTGCTGCTGAGGCAGGTCGGTGAGGTTGAGATTCTAACAAGTAAAAATAAATGCAAGTTGCCAGAGACCGAGGGCTGGTGGGTAAAGCCCTGAGAGGAGAGGGGTATGAATGGGGACAGCCAGGGGGACAGTAATTGAAGATCTGATGATCCCCTCCTCTTCCAGGTCTACTGGGTAACATTCTTCATACAGAGATCATTAGGCTCGAGGGGCTGAATGGCCTACTCTTGCTCCTATGTTATATATTCAACCAGAAACCTTCAGAATCTAAACTACACCTGTTGATAAAATATTAATCTGTCTCTATTATTGGACTGAATCTTACCAGAAATTATCTCAGTGTCAGTTTTGACAACCTACCTAGAGGGTTTCTCTCCATGAGGCCTAAAGGTTTTCTCACACTATCTTCCCAAACTCATTCTATTAAACAGGCACCACGTCCCTGTAGTGCCCTGTTTGTAATAGTTGCCCACTCACTACAGGCTGGGAATATTTTGGGATCACTGACTATGGTTGTAGGGCCACTGTGCACCCAGTAAAATGCTGGCAGCCTAGAGCTATCCTGCATGGTTCAGATTAATCACCCTGGTCATGACTGACGAGGGAAAATTGACACTGTGCTTTATGGACAGGGACCTGCAGATCCTGGTGGACAAGATGAGGACCATCCTTTTTCCGCTGGCACTGCCAGTCCCTGCCAGCCTGGTCTGAGGTTACCACCTGGATCAACACAGTATCTGCGACCGGGAGAAATGCTCAGCAATGCAGGAAGAGCCTTCTCCAATCCATCAGAGTAAAGGTCACCACCTTCTCTCTGTTACCTCACACTCACTATAACTCTGCTACTGCACACATTTGACCTCTGGGAAAGGAGTACACTCTGGTCACTTCCAAAATTGCATGCAACATCGTCCCTCATCACTCCTACCCACTCCACCCTCACTCCCCAGATCGCTCATTCTGCGTTGAGCTCTGCATTTCCTACACACTCACCTGGGGCATCTCCCCGCCATTCCCTCACCTGCACCAGCACTAACAGCGGTGACAGCCACTTTATAGAATCCCTAACAGAGCAGAAAGAAGCCATTCGGCCTAACAAATATGCAGCAAACCTTTCCAAAAGCATTCTACCCACATCCACCCCCGAACCTAGAACCCGGCATTTCCACCTAATCCACCCTAACCTGCACATCTTTGGGCTTTGAGAGCAAACTGGAGCACCCGAAGGAAACCCACGCAGACACGGGGAGAATGTGTAAACTCCACACAGACAGTCACCCGCGGGCGGAATCGAACCCGGGTCCCTGACACTGTGAGGTAGCAGTGCTAAATGTTGTGTTGCCATAAATTTTCCTCTTTCATCTCACTCAATATCTTTTTCTTTCAGTCCAGGAGAAATAACCTACAATAGAGCAGGAAGAGGCAAGATGGCTGTTAGGTGACTAACATGTGGGTGGGGTTGCGTCTCCTCACTCTGTACAAGGAGATGATCCTGGCCATTGAAGACTGAGGCAGTGATGCTAAAACATGCAGTTCCCAATGACCGAGGCTAGGAGAAGCAGAACCCATTGCTGTGATGGTCTCCCATGACCACCAATGTGAACAGACTGTAAACATGGTCAAATTTCTCCATTCGCAATGCATTCCACATTTTCCATCCTTAAGGTGGAAGTGACATCAGGTCACAGGTGCCTTCCAGCTCCTCCTCTTTTACCTCAGGAGGAAGAGGTGATAGATCCCTTGGGTAAAATAACTCCACAGAGGCCAGTATCCAGTCACCAGGTCACCCTTTATTTACACGTGGAGAGTCCTTGGCTCTGATACAGTCTCGTCAGAGTCAATTCCAAGGAAGTCAGAATGTCTGACACTTCTGTTTATATCTGTCAGGCAGGGGTCCCTGATTGGAGCGGATTAACATCCCCGATCAGGGAACTCATACCATCAAAGTAGCTTCTTGCACCCTCCCCCAGCTCAGGTACAGATACCTCAGTGGGAATATTAGCTGGATTAGAGTTACTTGCTTGTGCCTATATCACTAACATGTCTGGCAGCTAACCAAGGATAAGGGGTGGCAATGGCCTAGTAGTGTTATCACGAGACTATTAATCCAGAGACCCAGCCAATGTCCTGGGGCCTGTGTTTGAATCATAGAGTCCAAGAGCCATTGAGTCATACAGCACAGAAATAGACACTTTGGTCCAACTTGCCCATGCTGACCCAGTTTCCCAAACTGAACTAGTTCCATTTGTCCGTGTTTGGCCCATATCCCTCCAAACCATTCCTGTTCAATGTTTTTATTTGTTGTAACTGTGCCACTTCCTCAGGCAGTTCTTTCCACATACGAACCGCCCTCTGTGTGAAAAAGTTGCCCTTCAGGTCCCTTTTAAATTTTCTCCTTTCACTCTAAAATTATGTACCCTAGATTTGAACTCACCCATTCTAGAGAAAAGGCCTTTGCTACTCGCCTTATCTATGCCGCTCATGATTTTATAAACATCTATGAAGTTACCTCTCAGCCTCTGATACTCCAGGGAAAATCAGCCGCAGCCTATTCCGCCCCTCCCTTTAGCTCAAACCCTCTAACCCCAGCAACATTCCTGTCTTTTCTGAACAGTTTCAAGTTTAGTAACATCTTTCCTGCAGCACGGAGACCAGAATTGTATGCAGTATTCCAAAAGTGATCTAACCAATGTCCTGTATAGCTGCAACATGACCTCCCAACTCCTATATTCAATGTACTGACCAAACATGACCTGTGTCATGCTTTTTCAACGACCCCACCCAATGCAACTTGCAGCCCACCTATGGAATCCAGTTCAAGTCTGCCCCAGGAGTGAGAATGGATTGTTTTTCTGTTGGGGCTTGGACCTCTTGGACTCAGAGGAGAGAGCATGGCCCACTGGGTCACAGCTCAAATGGATCTGCTCAGGGAATAGGAGAGCCATCAGACACAGACTGGATTATAAGATTTGAAAAGAATTCCAGAAACTTCAGCTATACCTTGAGATGCGGAGTTTTGCTCAACCCAGGGTGGTCCCACCACATACCCAAGCCTTAGCTGGTTTTCTTAAACGGAGGTGATAGGCGTGGGCTCGGCATTTTTAAACTAGGGTGGCTGAAATGTTTCAGCTTGGTCAGATGACTGAACTTCAGACAGTAGATAGGGTGTAAAAATCTGCCTCTGTGGTAAATTGCCGGTAAATCTATCCTAAGAAAATATGTAAGGTCAAGCAATAAGTGCAGGGGAAATGGCATTTTAAAACTCCTATTACTTTTAATGGGAGGAAATAACGGCCTTTCACCTTCTGCAAAGTTGGAATGAAAAGTTCTGAATTCACACAAAACATTTTGGAACACTGAGCCACTATCAAACGTGGGGTTTGCTGGGGCTTGCATCAGAAGAGGAGATGCAAGCAGAATTGAGAATTTGCATTTCCATCCCCAAACTCAGAACATGCCAAAGTGCCTTACAGACAATATTTTTTTAAATATGGGGAATATGGGGAACACAGCAGGCAGTTCACACACAGCACGTCCTCACAAACAAAGAACGTGATGGTGAATGTTCGATCACTCATTTGTAGGATGCCTATTGAAGGATAGATATTGGCCAAGCACTGGGACAACTCCCTTAATCTACAAAATAGTGCCTTGAGATTTTTTTTTTTGCCCTTAGAATGCAGACAGATCTCAGTTTAATGTCTCAAATGAAAGTCAGCCCCCCCAACGCTGCAGAACTCCCTGCGCTGAGCTATCAGCCTAGATTTTGTGCTCGGTTCTCAGGAAGTGAGAGTTCAACCTATAATAACAAGGTGTGGAGCCAGATGAACACAGCAGGCCAGGCAGCAGCAGAGGAGCTGGAAAGCTGACGTTTCGGGTCTGGACCCTTCTTCAGAAGCGTCAGCTTTCCTGCTCCTCTGATGCTGCCTGGCCTGCTATGTTCCTCCAGCTCCACACCTTCTTATCTCAGACTCCAGTATCGGCAGTTCCTTTTATCTCAGAGTTCAACCTATGACTGCTAAAGTTGTTTCCATTTCTGGGGGAGCAGATTGATTGGGGGAGGGTGGGGCTGCAGGCTGTCACTGTTTAAAATTTAAGGATGGCCCAAATAAGATAGGAAAAAAAGAAAGAATCTTGTTCAAACGGATGTGACTCTTTGGAGCTTTCTTCCTCTAAAGGAATGGAAGGCAGAGCCTTTGCATATTTTTTAAAGCAGAGGTAAACGGCTTCTTGATAAGTAAGGGAGTGAAATGTGTAGCTGGGAATGCAGTGTCATCAGATCAGTCAAGATCTAGTTGAACAGCAGAACAGGCTCCATGGGTCGATTGGCCTCTTCCTGCTCCTAATTCATTTGACCTGGTTAAGATCTCCGAGTGTTCTCACTGAGGCGTCAGTATCTGGGCTATAAAATAATCCCAATTGCGCCTTCATTTCGTTGCCTTGGCTCTAACCTCCAAGCAGTTTGTCACTGGGTCAATGGCCAACCACTCTGCAGTCTAGTGACAAGGTGGCATAACTCAACTCAATCCAAATGCTTATTCTGGAGTTCAATATGATTCCATGTATGTTTCGGCGGTAATGAGTTTGTCATTATTCAGCTGGACTTGGTGGAAGAGGCGCTAACAGTCCTGGCAGTTACAGGTTGTAATTATTTGTAACAGCCTTTTAGAGGTTGTGATGGAATAGTCTTCCATAATCTTTTGCTGTCTTCAGATGGTGTATTCTTTGACAGAAAATTGGGGCTTTCAATCCACGATAAGTGTAAGTGCTTCAAAAGTAGGACTCTGTAAAGGATCAGGGAAAGGCAATTATCTTGAACATCATGAGCAAGGGGTTCAATTTCTTGCCTCCCAAAATTTTGTTCACTATTTGCCACGCGTCACTCCATCTGCCACACGATCTGTTTCCCGAGGCTTGGCCCTACCGCTGTTGTGTGAGTTGGTCAGAAATATTTAATCACTACTGTTGCTGCTAATAGGGAAAGCACCTTGCCCAGGTTCTATGGCTATAGCCAAACTGATTACAGGGATGGGCCTCTCTACCTTATGCAGTGTCCTTCCCCACTGACTGAAAGCATGGGAAATCAGATCAGCCATGATCTTACTGAATGGCAGAGCAGGTTTGAGGGGCTGAGTGATCTACTCTTGTTCCTTGCTCGTATGTTGAGCATTTGGATAGCGGTTAGACACTGTTTCCTGGAGCATGATCTCTGTAACCATTGGGCCCAACTGGGATTACACAGCCATCCATTATACATTAACATTAATGTGGGGAAATTAGAGAAATTTGTATGAAGTACATACCCAGCAATTGCACAGATCTTTCTGTGATCAGTTTTATACAACATCTAGTTGACTAAAGGTTTCTGAATCCATCACTCTTTCAGGCAGTGAAACTCAGAACCTTTACCTTCTGGGTGAAAAGATGTTTCCTGAAGTCCTCTTTCATCATCCTACCAATTATATTAAATCTATAAATATCCAACTGACTATTGATCACCCTGCAAACAGAAATATATCATGCCCACCTGCTCTGTCTCGGCTTCATGATTTTATATAACTCAATTAAATCTCCCTTCAGCTTCCTCTATTTGAAAAACAACTCTAGCCTACACTGTCTTTCCTCATAACTCAAATTCTCATATCCTTTTCAGAAATGCCCCTTTGTTCCACAAAGCCTGTTCATCGCAAATGCTGGAAAAACTCAACGGGGCTGACAGCGACTGTGGAGAGAAAACCAGATTTAATGTTTCATTTAGTCATAGAGGTGTATAACACAGAAAAAGGCCCTTTGGCCCATTAAGCCTGTGTCTGTCAAAAACAACTGCCTAACTATTCTAATTCGATTTTCTAGCATTTGGCCCATAGCCTTGTATGTCTTGGCATCACAAGTGCACGTCTAAATATTCTTAAATGTTGCAGGCAGTGAGTTGCAGATTTCCAGTTCCCTCTAGCCGAGAAAACGTTTCCTCACCATCGCCTCTAAACCTGCTGCCTGCTACTTTAAATCTATGCCCCCAGTCATAGATCCCTCCATCACGGGTAAACGTTTCTTCTCATCTACCCTGTCTATGTCCTTTGTAATTTTATACATCTCAATCATGTCCCCCCTCAGTCTCCTTTGCTCCAATATGACCCTTCTTCAGAACTGATGAGAGAAATGAAACAATGATGGAATTTGTACTGGAAAGAAAATGAGGTAAAAGCAAATGGAACAGAAGGGAAGGTCAGGGGACGCTGGAGGGAGATTAGAGATCACAGGTGTCACAAAGAAAAGTAGCAAAAGGAATGAATTACTTGGCTGCATAATCCAATGCACCACTGTCCACCAGTAGGTGAGCTCTCAAAGAGACAGAGGAGCCAAGTCCTCCTGTGACGGAGGGAAGGAGTGACCTACAAAAACAGAACAAAAAAGACAATGGTGGAGGATGGGGTAGGAATAAAGATAATGATACTTAGAGATAGAGAGACTGGACTGATTGGAACGAGGGCCAGGTGGATTGCATTGAGTATGAGGTCCCTGATAGGGGTTGTTAACCTGGGCCAATCAGGGAGCCCTAGCTGACAGATATAAACAGGAATCTCTGAGAACCTCCTCACTCAAGGGACTGGCTCTGAGCAAACTAGTCAGAGTTCATGTACTGTGCATGTGAGAATAAAGTGACTTGGTGACAGGACACCTGCCTCTGTGGAGTTATTTTGGAGACAGACACAAACAGAGAGGCAGCTGGACAAACAGAGGGAGAGAAAAAAGAGATGAAATTAAGTTTTGTCTTTATATCATTACCATTTACAACATCAGTTTGTCACAAGGCTTTACAGGCAATTGTGTACTATGTAGGAGATTGTAGCTTGATATTGAAATAAACAAATATAGGAGTTAACTTTATTCCATTGTTGGAGTCCTTCTTGTATCTCTTGGATGGCAGAAAAAAAAGAGTGTTCATTTTACACCTGTAAAATATGGGTCAGGAATAACCCTTGGGACTGCTTGTTATGAGTTGAACTTGTGTAATTATTTCAGCTGTTTCACTTAAAAAGACTTTTAGAAAAAAACACGTACATTAAAAAGTGTGCTAAAGGTCCTGAGTTTTTCAGACATTTTTGGCTCGTATTTATAAAAGATTTTATGAAAACCTTGGCACTGGAAATTGGCCTGTGCTGCCAGAAAGTGTAAGCTGTTCCGGGCTGGAAGCGTGGTACCAGCCACATAGACGAGGATAAGGAAATCATCATGTTTACTGACACCAACGCTCCAAAGTTGATCACCAATTGCACATTTGCATATTTCTGAATGTGCACGCAGACAATATTCAGCCAATTTTGAAAACTTAAAATTGAGGCTCTACTTTGTTGAACACTTTATGTCTCTTACCAGATATACTCTTACATTAAAATTGTATCATTAGCTATTTGCCACTCTTGGTTTAATGTGTTTATGAGAGATATCTCTGCTCATGTGCTCCTGGGTATCAGCGGGCACAGCCATTAAACACCTGAGTGAGACCCTTGGCTTTTCCAGGATTTGTTTGTTGGTGCTGGTCACACAAGATAACGACATGCCCAGTGACCGCTGCTAGCCCAATTAAAAAGCTAAGTCATACCTGAATGTGCAGCCCAGAGGAGCAGGAATATTCCTTACTACTTTCAAACGCTACCCTTTTCTCTTGGCCATGACCTGGCCTTACCACCTACTCACGGTGTCCAAAACCCAAACCTGTGCCCACAACCTCCAGGCCCGTTCTCACCAGGGCTGCAGTGAATTTATACCAGAATTTGCCAAAGTTGCAAAGTAGCTGGCTGGTTCAAATATTGACTCATAATGACAAAGGTTGGGCGTTCAATATGGAGCCTTGGGCCTCACCGTATGAGAAGAGTGGATGACCCTTGGCCCCCTATATAAGCCTTTTCTGAACTCAAGAGGTTCTGAAGAAGCGTAGTATCGGGCAGGAAATATTAACTCCGTTTTCTCTCCTGTTGAGTTTCTCCAGCATTTTCAGGTTTATTTCGGATTTCCAGTAACTGCAGTATTTTATTTTTATTAGACAACCCCACCCTCACCAGGCGACCTGTGGCCAGGGCTGTGACGCGGAAATGTGTGCAGGAAGGAGGCACTCTGAACACTGGTGTCCTGCTCTGCTACTGAGTGGGAGATTCGCTCCACACAGTCAGGTTCATCTGGACACTAAGGGGTTATGAGACTGGGATTACCTTCAAGCTGATTGGATCGTTCGTGTTGGTCTCTTAGTGAAACATTGAAGATTATTTGTGGACTTGGCAGGGTTGATGTGGAAAGGTTGTTTCCCCTTACGGGAGAGTCTAAGACCATAGACATAATCTCAGAATAAGGGGGTCACACACTGAAGACAGAGAAGAGGAGGAATTTGTTCTTTCAGAGGGTAGTGAATCTATGGAACTCCTTACTATGAGGGGGCTGTCGGAGCTGGGTCATTATGTATATTCACGCTGAGATGTACAGATTTTTAATCAGTAAGGTTGTCAAGAAAGTGGAGTTGACAATGATCAGATAATCCATGATCTCATTGAATGCCAGAGCATGCTTGATGGGCTGAAGGGCCTCTTTTTGCTCTTACGTTTTATGGTCTTATCTTCAACTTTAATTGGTCTTTTCATCAGTTTAACAAGTAACTCACTGTTTGCCGGTCCTTCCCCCAATCTGACCTCTAGGGAAATGTCTCAATGGTCAGGACTGCAGCAGTAAACTGGAACCCCCACTGTTGGGGGCAAAACTACATGCCAGCCCGGGTCAGGCCTGCACCCGAAATCAGAGTGAAAATCCCACCCTCCGTCTCAGGGGATGGTGCTCCCAGCTTTGAAAGAGATTGTGGCTTCAAGCCCAACAAAGACATGAGCAAAAAAAAAATCTAGGTTGACTCTTCCGTGTTGGAGATTCTGCCTTTAAGATGAGAAATTAAACTAAGGCCCCTACTGGCCTCTCAAATAATTTAAAAACTCCCATGGTATATCATTCTCCTCTATGGTCTGTTTGATGAAACTGATGCTACAGATCACAGGTCTGTGGAAAGATGAAGATTAATGTGATTGTACATTCTTTGCCTTAGTTCTGAAAATTCTGATGGTCTTTCGGTAACAAAATGGCACAATTTTAACAGCTAGAGAAAACAACCTGGGATTGGTTTAACTGTAGGGATTCCATATAAAGAGAGAAGATAAAAATTCCCAGCTTCCTTCCCAACATGATGCTCTTTGGTTGTATTATGGAGTGTGTGGTCTTCCCTCAGGAACCGGGTAATTCTCACTTATTGCAAGAGACTTTCAACAAGGGGGAAGCTGTTGCACTGTAGCTACCACATGGTTCTGGCTGACCAGGAAACTCTCCTGCTCTTACTGCCTGATGTAAGCATATCAGAAGGATCTACAATTGATAATCAATTTGTTCAACCAGCTTGTGAAACACCTTCTAGGGGGTGTAGGGCGGCACAGTGGCTCAGTGGTTAGCACTGCTGCCTCACAGCATCCATGTTCGATTCCACCCTCAGGCAACTGTCTGTGTGGAGTTTGCACATTCTCCCAATGTCTATGTGGGTTTCTCCTGGGTGCTCTGGGTTTCCTCCCATGGTCCAAAGATGTGCAGGTTAGGTGGATTGGCCTTGTGAAATTGCCCATCATGTTCAGGGATGTGCAGGCTAGGTAGGTTAATCAGGGAAATGCAGGGATAAGATAGGGTAGAGGATGGGTCTGGGTGGGATGCTCTTCAGAATGGTGATGTTGGCCTGTTGGCCTGTTGGCCTGTTTGCACACTGCAGGGATTCTATGATTCTCTATATTCATCAACTCCTGAAATGAGGCTTAAACCTGAAGCCTCTGGTGGGGACACTATCTGCTGTACCTCAAGATCTCATACACACAGGAAGTCAAATTGTATATAATACTCAGACAAACCATAATTCATGACAAGATTTATCTAACCTCCTTATATTTAGATTTATGCATTTGAAAATTTTGTCACCTGATTTTAGCATCATTCCACCCCTTTAAACTCTATCTTACTTCATCTTCTTCTAAGTTTAACTCCTGATAGTCACCATTTTGCATCTGCAGGGATTGCTTTATGCAGTTTCTATTGATCTGTGTAACAGTTAAAGTCTTTGGTTTGAAGGAGCTATGATCAATAAAGCCCCTCAGGTTAAACCACTATCGTCTTCTGAGATGATGGTGACTTTATCTTTATCAATAAAGTCAAGCATTGATAGATCTAATCAAGGTACACAGTCTGATAGCATAGTGGTTCTGTTACAGGGCTATCCTTGAGGCTTGGGCTAATGGCCTGGTGTAATGTGAAGTCAATTCTCACACAGGAACTGAAGAAGATATTTTCTAATCACTGTTCAGAGATGTTCTCACACACTTCTGGAGCACTTGGGACTTGAATCCACACCTCTTGGCTCAGAGGTAGGGACACTACCGCCATGCTACAAGACCCCTGAGGAACTAAGGAATTTAAATTCAGTTCATTAAATTAATCTGGAATTAAAACGCTGGCCTGAAACTATCAGGTTGTAAAAAGCCTTCTGGTTCACTAGTGCTGTTTAGGGAAGGAGATCTGCTGCCCTGGTCTGGCCTGCATGTGAGTCCAGACCCACAGCAATGTGGCTCACTCTTATTACTCCTTGAAATGGCCTGGAAAGCCACTCAGTTCAACAGAAATGGGTCACAAATGGTGACCTTGTTGGAGAATTGTCAGATCCAGTGAATGGTTAAAATAAAGTGGGCTCTTTGACTTTGACTAACTGCAGGTTTCCTGCCACAATGTTAAAAAAGAGACCATTGTTTCTCAAATTCTTTCATCTGATTTTAATCCTTGGCACCTTCACAGCCCAACATGGTTTTAAGAAGGAAAAGAACACCAACTTAAAAGGGCCACAGCAGACAGCTGATCTTATAGGAATAAAAACAAAGTTGCTGGAAAAGCTCAGCAGGTCTGGCAGCATCTGTGAAGGAGAAAAACAGAGGTAACGTTTTAGGTCCGGGGACCCTTCCACTTTGTTTTTGTTCCTGATTTACAGCGTCTGCAGTTCTTTCGGTTTTTACACAGTATTCCAGATGTGGTCCCACCAACACATTGTACAGTTGCAATAAGACTTCCCTTCTTTTATACTCCAACCCCCTTGAAGTAAGGGCCAGCATTCCAGTACCTTTCCTGATTACCTGCTGCACTTGTTTGCTAGCTTTCTGTGTTTTGTGTACAAGTTTCTCTCCCAACCCCCAAGTCCCTTTTGCATTGCAACTTCCAGCAGTTTTTCTTCATTTACAGGTAAATAATATTCTGTTCTTTTGTTCCTCCTGGCAAAATAAACAATATTGCCTGAACTGGAATTAATATTTTTATCAAAAGACACTGAACTGCAGACTGAGGCATGAAGGATCCCTTATCTCTCACTTTGACCTACACCTGTATAATAGGTTTCACATTCAGAAATGAAAAAAAAACCTCCAATTATCAAGCTAGGAAATAATGAACTCAGATACTGGAATACATGTTATTTCAGGGTAGCTGCTTTTGGCAGAGCAGAAAAGACTGCAATGAACTGGAGAAAGCTTCCTCTTTCTCAGCCTCTCAAGTGGGAATAAGTAGACATTTAATTGAATTAATTAAAAGGCAACATCAGAACACGATGAAATCAAAGGACAACTGAAACATTCACTTCTGCTGCAGATGCATGACATCAATTCTCAGATTATGGTTTATGAAATAACGCCATGAAGGCCGGTATCTGGTTACCATTTCACCCTTTATTAAGAGATAGTAAGAACTGCCGATGCTGGAGTCTGAGATAACACAGTGTGGAGCTGGAGGAACACAGCAGGCCAGGCAGCATCAGAGGAGCAGGAAAGCTGACGTTTCGGGTCGGGACCCTTCTTCAGAAATCACCTTTTATTTACATGTGCATGGTGCATGACACTGACCCAGCTAGCTCAGAGCCGCTCCTAGAGTGAGCAGAACCCCTGACACTGCTGTTTATATCCATCAGCCTGGGCTCCCTGATTGGACCAGATTAACAGCCCCAACCAGAGAACTCATATTCTATAAGATCCACCTGGCTGACTTCGTTACAATCACTACAAATTAAACCCTCTACATCTTGACAACACTGTAAGGCCTTTAAACAACTGAAGTGAAGAGGAGTCATACCAGGCTCGAAACATTAACTCTCTCTACAAGTGCTGCCAGACCTGCTGAGTTTCTCCAGCATGCTCTGGGTTTGTTTCAGATTTCCAGCGCTTGCAGAATTTTGATTTTATCCTAGTGTGTATTCCTTCCTCTTGACACTTTCCTTTTTCAACTATATACTTAAGGTCCAGTTTTTAATTTTCATGGGGTTAACAGGTAATGAAATTGCTTTTCCTTTCACTCAAGAAAACCTTGTAATTGGTTGCTTATTGTTTATGGTGGACTAGTTAGCTACATTTCAAATGCAGAGGGGTACAACTTTATGCTATAAAGAACAATAAGTTGTTGTTGTGGCCAACTGAGGAGGCTGAAGCGCGGGAGCCCATTCACCTCTTTCCACCATAATAACACAGGGTAACTTAATCCGTTCTGAGGAAGGGTCACCGGACCTGAAACATTAACTCTGATCTTTTTTGCTTCACAGATGCTACTGGACCTGCTGAGCTTTTCCAGCAACTTCTGTTTTTGTTCCTGATTTACAGCATCCGCAGTTCTTTCGGTTTTTGTTTAACTCAATCAGAGGTGAGTGCCAATGTATTTAGCAGCTACAATGTTCTCAATGTTCTCTAAGACCATGCCTGGTTTCAGTGATTGCACTTTAAAAGCACTTCATTAGTTCCAGAGTATTTTGTAAGGTGTGCTAAGGAGGCGAAATGTGCTGGAGAAATGCACCATTTTTGTCCCAGGCAAAGACAAAAAAAAGGGATCTTTCCCGTACAACATAGAAACATAGAAAATAGGAGCAGGAGTAGGCCATTCATCCCTTCGAGTCTGGTGCACCATTCAATATGATCATGGCTGATCATCCAACTCATTCCCCTGTTCCCACATTCTCCCCACACCCTTTGATCCCTTTAGCCCAAAGAACTATATCTAACTCTTTCTTGAAAACATTCAATGTTTTGGCCTCAACCACTTTCTGTGGCAGAGAGTTCCACAGGCTCACCACTGTCTGGGTAAAGAAATTTCTCTTCATCTCTGTTCTAAATGGCCCATCCTCTGTACTTAGAATGCGAGTCCTGGTCCTGGAATCTCCTGTGTTCGGGAACATCCTTCCTGTGTTTACTCTGCCCAGTCCTGTTAGGATTTTATAAGTTTCTGTGACATCCCTCTTCATTCTTCTAAACTGCGGTGAATTGTGTCCTGACTGAGCTAATCTCCTCATATGTCAGTCCCGCCATCCCAGTAATCAGAATCTCTGTGCCCCATCACTGCTGTAAGGACACACTGCAGTGGCCGATGGGCGAGAGCCAGGGTTCAGTTATTTTGCAAATTGTTGAAAACACAGGAAGAAAGGGTGGGGTCATCAGTTGGAGCATTACCTGTAAGTAGTGGAGGCACATCACCTGTCCTCACCCACCAAAATGTTACCCTCCCAGAAGGAATAAAACCAATAAATGATACATACTGGTCAGATTCGGCTTGTTTTCTATAAAATGGAAGATGACTATGTTCATTCCTAAGCATTACTGTATTATTTCCCCCCTCTGTATTGACCTAGTAACCACCACCATGTTCACCATCCCCCTCTCAGCTCCACTCCCCATGACTGTCTGAGGGCAGACGTTCCACCTTGCTAAGGCCACCCGCAGTTATGGACACCATGTGTGAACAAGATGCACCCGAACCTAGGTCCCCACCGCAAAATCCTGCTCGGGGTGTCAATAACTTCACAGAAAATATTCAACTCCTGAGGTTAGCTCCAGAGCAAGGCCAGAAGGAAACAATAAAACAGCAAAACTGGTGAATGAGGCCAATTGACTCATCTTGTATCCTTCAAAATGGTGGTCCAGTAGGACCTGGATGTTCATTTTGAGAATGATTCCAGGAATGGAAAGTTCAATTGTGAGGATAGATTGAAGAAATTGGGACTGTTCTTCTTGGAGAGAGAGAAAGCTGAGAGGAGATTTTGGCAGAGGTTTTTGAAATCATGAGCAGGCTGGTTAGAGTATTTAGGGAGAAGGTTAGTCCTGCTCCTCAAAGGAACAAGAATGAGAGGGCATAGATCTAAAGTAACATGCAAATAAAGCAAAGGTGATATAAGAAACGAAATGTTGTCACACAGAGGGTAGTTAGGGTGTGAAATCCACTGAATGTAAATATGGTGGAGAAAGTTCAATTAAAGCACACAAGAGGGTCTAGGATGATTATTTGTATAAAAGTGATGTGCAGCGACATGGGGAAATGCAGGAGATTGACAATGGGTAATGGAACTGGTACAGGCATGATGGGCCAAATGGCTTCCTTCTGCTCCATAATCATTCTGCGATTTCCAGTTACTACTCCTTTTTCTCTCTCTGGGCGAGTTGTAGAACATAAAATAGATTGCAAAGAGGAACTGAAAGACTTAAATAAATGTACCTTTATTAACCAGGCCAAATCAGTGAAATGTACTTCTCTATAAAAAGAAAACACAGCTCGTTTAAGAACATTTATACCTTTGATCAAATTTGCAAAATGGAGACTTGTATGCTTTGAATATTTTTGGGCCCAGTTGAAATCAGATTGAAAACCTGTCTCCACCTTTATTATTTTAGTTTTTTTTAATCATTAGATTTCGCCCCCCAATAATCAATCACTGAAATCTCAGTGATCATTTCTTGAACAAAATGCTACAATGTCTACTATTGTACCTTGCAGCAAGTTGACAGTCTCCCTGGTAGAGGACAATTCATCATTCACTCCTCATGCAGCTGGCTACATTGGCCAAGTGTTCAACCAGACATGTGAAATACTGCAAGTACAGATGTTCCACCTTGCAAAGACTGAGCCTTTAATTCCTCAATCCATGTAACGCCCCTTCGCACGAGCCCATGCTTAAAAAAAATGTTATTTATGAGGGGCCTGTGCCAAGTGTGAGGCCTGGCATATATTAAGGTGAAAATATTCCTTGCAGTGAGTATGTGTGTGGGATAAAGCTGCTTTATAATTTTCAAACCGTCAGTATGGGGAGGGGAGATGTCACATGCTGCAGAACAGACAGAGCCAATGACTGTTGCTTTTTAATACCAGGCAGGGCCTAGTTCATGTGCTCTGAGCCTAAAGCTGATTTTGTTTCCACCTGACATCCAAGTAAAACAGCTCAATGTTTCCTTTTGCTTTGGCTTCACATCTCCTGTATCCGTTTTCTCAAGTTTATTTGTATAGAGGCTCAATTCCAATCAGTGAGCACCTCACCCGAGTCTTACAGCTGTGGTTCAGTGTATTCTTGCCTTTGGATCACAAAAGCTGCAGCACAGTGCAGTGCTGAGGGTGAGGCATAAAAACAGAAATTGCTGAAGAAACCCAGCAGGTCTGGCAGCGTTTGTGGGCAGAAAACAGAATTAACATTTTGAGTCCGGTGACACTTCAGAGAGTGGTGTTGGTGAAGCCATCTTCGGATAAGCCATCATACCTACAGCCTATCTGCTCCCTCAGTTAGATACACAAATTCTAATTTCGCTATTAGGGAGAGAAGGCAAGCCCTGACTGGTGTGCTAGCCATTATTTGTCTCCCAATGTTAGGCAAAGTATCTGGTCATTAATTACACTTACAAATTTTTATAGATACACAATAGAAAGCATCTTATCTGGATGGATCACAGCTTGGTTTGGCAACTGCTGTGCCCAAGACCGCAACAAATTACAGAAAGTTGTGAACACAGCCCAGTCTATCAGGAAAACCAAGCTTCCTGCCATTGGCTCCATCTAAATTTCCTGCTGCCTCAGGAAAGCAGTCAACATAATCAAATATCGTTCCCACCCTGGTTATACTCTCTTCAACCCTCTTCTGTTGGGCAGAAGGTACCAAAGTTTGAAAACATGTACCAACAGATTTAAGAACAGCTGCTTCCCCACTGTTATCAGACTTATGAACGGACCTTTTTTTTAGATTAGTGTTGATCTTTCTCTGCACCTTCTCTGTAGCTGTAACACTATATTCTATATCCTGTTCTATTACCCTGATGTACTTATGTAAGGTATGATTTGTCTGGATAGCACGCAAAATAATACTTTTCACTTTACCTCGGTACATGTGACAATAATAAATCAAATCAAAGGTAGAATAATGACTTTCCCCAGATGTGGCCATTTGTTTTACTCATTGACTGGATGTGGACATTGGTGGTCAGTGTTTAGGTTGACATTCATTGCCTATTCCTAATTGGCCAGAGGGCAGTTAAGAGTCAACCACATTGCTTTGGGTCTGGAGTCACATGTAGGCTGGAACATGTAAGGATGGCAGATTTCCTTCCCTAAAGGACATTAATGAAGCTGACTTTTTTTTGACAATCATCATAGAATCCCTACAGTGTGGAAACAGGCCCTTTGGCCCAACAAGTCCACACCGAAACTCAGAGCATCCCACCCAGACCCACCCTGCTATAACCCACCTAATCTACACATCCCTGAACACTACGGGCAATTTAGCATGGCCAATCCACCTAGCCTGCATATCTTTGGATTGTGGGAGGAAACCGGAGCACCCAAAGGAAACCCATGCAGACACAGGGAGAATGTGCAAACTCCACACAGACAGTTGCCCGAGGGTGGAATTGAACCTGGGTCCCTGGCGCTGTGAGGCAGCAGTGCTAACCGCTGAGCCACCATGCCGTCCCCATAAGACATTTGGCCCATTGAGTCCACACTGACCCTCCAACCAGCATCCCACCCAGACTCATCCTCCCCTACTCTATCCCTGTAACCCCACATTTTCCCATGGCCAACCCACCTGACCTGCACATCTTTGGATTGTGGGAGGAAATTCACACGGACATGGGGAGAATTATTAGACTCTTAATTCCATATTTGTTTTATTGAATATAAATTCCACCATCTGCCATGGCAGGATTCAAACCTGGGTCCGTGGAACATTATCTGGATCCCTGCATTAATAGTCCAGTGATAATACCACTAGGTTATCATCTCCCAAATTACTAGCAGGAGGTGGGAAGACTTCAAAGCCAGAGGCTCTATAAGAGTTCATGAAGAAACCACAAGCTACCTGTTCAAGTAAAAGAAAGAGAAAGTGGAGACCCACTCTGATCCAGGATGGAGGCAACCTTTCTCCACATTTTTAAACTTTAAAATAAAAACAAATGTACTTAGTGTAGAACAATGTGATTACATGATAGAGATAGAGTTGTGTATTAATCAGCATTAAAATAGAATGCTGGGACATGACAATCCCAGGTTGTCCACTATTGTGGCTGCAGATGCATCCTCACCAGGTTTAGGAGGAGTACACATTGAGGTCCAGGATGATGGGAGAAAGAAGCCAGCCTACATCACTTCACAGCATTAATAAAAACAGAACAACATGTGTGACTATAGAAGAAGAGGTATTTGTAGTAACATGGGGATGTGAACAATTCAGAGACTATTTGATAGAATTGAAATTTCACAATGAGATAGACTACAGACCACTGGTTACACCATTAGATTCCAAAGGGATCGATTAAAATGCCATTTTAATACTCAGATGTTCAGATTCAAACTGATGTGTTATGATTACACAACTGAGAAACATAGAAGACAGGAGCAAGAGGAGGCCATTTGGCCCTTCAAGCTTACTCCACCATCCATCACTGTACATGTGCAGGGCTGAATGGCCTATTCCCGGGCATATTTTCTATGTTTTTTTTAAATGTACCAGGAAAAGCTCAGAGAACAGCAGACACATTGTTCACAGCTACAATGGATCAAGCTGAAGCAGAAGATTTTAGCCAATTTTCAGAAGTAGAAACATTTTTGTCAGTCAGTACAAACTCTTTAGCAGCTGCTGAGATGCTACAAGAAATCAGAGAAGCACAAAAGACAATTGAAGAATGTACTCAGACCAGGAAATTCTGCCAAGAAGGGTGATCAATATTTCATTGAAATGATCAGCACTCATGAACAAAGCAAGCATTGGACCATAGCAGACAACGTGCACAGCAACAAATAAAGTGGGGACCCTTATGGAAATGACTGACTAGTATATTCAAGCACTAAAACACTCAGTATGAAAATCAGAGCACCACACAGCTTTCAGTAAATTTTCTGTCAGAACCCTACCCAAAACGGGAGCTCATGGTCCTCCGATAATTGCTCAGCAAGATAATGCTGTCCCCATATAAAAAATCAGGAAGAAACAAGCTTTCTGAGGAATAAATCCAAATGATTCCCAGATTTTCAAAAGGTAACCCTGGTCAACCAAGCAAGGTTCTGTCTGTAAAGAACCTTAATTCAATAACTACACCAGTGGATCTATTTTCCTTAAAGCCGTACACCCTGGATGCTGGAAATCTGAAATAAAAAGAGACAGTGCTAAAGAAACTCAGGAGGCCTGTCAGCAATTGTGGAGAGAGAAACATTGAACAAACTGAAAGGGTCAGAGTGGAGTCAAAATGTTTTGTCTCTTCACAAATGTTGACAGACCTGCTGAGTTTCTCCAGCATTTTCTGTTTTTATATCTATTTTTCTGATTTGTTTCTTTCCTTCAAGTCTTTAATGACAAGCTAAGTCATACTGAAAGCTGTGATGGAGGAAACTTTTCATTGTATTGATGAAAGTCACTTGGCAATAATCACATGTTAGGTTCATGCACAACAGTATGTGTGGTGGCCAGGAATTTGATAAGAAGTTGAAAGGTTTTGGTATCAGCCTACCATACTTGTGCAATTAAGAACCAGACACCAACAGAATCTGCATTACTTTCTAGTCTCCCAGACAGGCCTTGGTAAAGGTTGGGAATGGACCTCATTGACTTCCAAAAGAAACTAATTAGAACATAGAACATAGAACATAGAACATTACAGCGCAGTACAGGCCCTTCGGCCCTCGATGTTGCGCCGACCTGTGAAACCAATCTGAAGCCCATCTAACCTAAACTATTCCATTATCTTCCATATGTTTATCCAATGACCATTTAAATGCCCTTAAAGTGGGCGAGTCTACTATTTTTGCAGGCAGGGCATTCCACGCCCTTACTACTCTCTGAGTAAAGAACTACCTCTGACATCTGTCCTATATCTATCACCCCTCAATTTAAAGCTATGTCCCCTCGTGCTAGCCATCACCATCCGAGGAAAAAGGCTCCCACTGTCTACCCTATCTAATCCTCTGATCATCTTGTATGTCTCTATCAAGTCACCTCTTAACCTTCTTCTCTCTAACGAAAACAGCCTCAAAACCCTCAGCCTTTCCTCATAAGACCTTCCCTCCATACCAGGCAACATCCTGGTAAATCTCCTCTGCACCCTTTCCAATGCTTCCACATCCTTCCTATAATGCAGTGACCAGAACTGTATGCAATACTCCAAGTGCGGCTGCACCAGAGTTTTGTACAGCTGCAACATGACCTCATGGCTCCGAAACTCAATCCCTCTACCAATAAAACCTAACATACTGTACGCCTTCTTAACAACGCTATCAACCTGGGTGGCAACTTTCAGTGACCTATGCACATGGACACCGAGATCTTTCTGCTCATCCACACTACCAAGAATCTAGGTCACAGAACACGCACTACAAAAGCTGAGAAAGTGATCAAGCCACAGAATGAAGTATTTTTCTGCGCACACATTTCCAGATGAGATAGAAGGGCAAAACGTAGCGGCATAGGCTTGGAGAGCCAAAGGACCTGTTCCTCTGCTGTATTGTTCTTTGTTCTTTCTCTAGATTATTTCAGCGACTAATGAATGTATAGTGATTATAACGAGGTCAGCCAGGTGAACCTCGTAGAATATGAGTTCCCTGATTGGGCCTGTTAACCTGGTCCAAGCAAAGAGCCCTGCTGCCAGGTAAGAACGGGAGTGTCAGAGGTTCTGTTCACTCTGAGAGATGGCTCTGAGGGAGCTAGACCAGGGTCAAGGACTTTTTACATGTAAATAAAGGGTGACTTGGTGATGGGATATTGGCTTCTATGAAATTATTTCAGTGGTGATGAAAACAAAGCATGTTCTTGAAGAAATTTGCTCAGAACAGTCATCTTTGAGTTGGGGTAGGCATTTCTGGCATCATGCTGTTATTTTGGGAAGCTTGACTTATTCGAATCTGCTGTCATAGACTCAGGGCGGGTGGGGGGTGCAGTGTGCATGAAGAATGCATTAGTTTTTCTGGGCAAATAACACTGGGGCTGATGAAAAGCCACAAGTAATTCTCTTGTCAGCTTGTGGACCCGCAGTGTTTTTGGTTATTAAGAGCCTAACTTTCCCTGAGGCACCAGATACTAAAACCTTTCAAGAGTTGACAGTTTTAGTTAAGGAATATTACTATCCCAAGCCTTCTCTAATTCTGAATTGCTATTGGTTTTACTCGGCAGTTCGAGGACTGGGGGAATCCATATTGGAACTTGGTGAAGATGACTGGCAGAGGCATGTGACTTTGGTTTAACCCTTAATGAGATGCTGAGGAACCATTTGGTATGTGGGATTAATGATGTAACCATGCAAAAGTACCTACTAGCTGAAGCCCAACAAGAGTTCAAACAGGCACCACAACTGGCTTTATCATTTGAAATGCTGCAAGCAGAGCATGAGTTACAGGATATTCCGACGGAAGTGGACACCCTGGCCAGTCTGACTGAGTTTGGGGAACACCACGGCAGTGAAGGCAATTGCATAGCCTCACTCAGGATATATCCTGAATGGAGGGACTGTAGGTCAGCCCAAAGCAAAACCCCAAAACTTGGCCAAATGGTTAAAATTTTCTTCAGCACAGCAAAAGAGTTCCATTAGACCTAAACGGAGTAAGAGAACTCATAGGTCAGTATTCAGAAGTGATCACACCCTGGAAAGCCCACCTACATCTGGTTGGGAACAGTAAAATTGCTTAGCAACATGCAGATCAGAACCAATCAATATAAACGCCTGGTTAAATAAGCACCAGTTCTAATAGAGGTTGATACCAGCGCAATCGTTTTAGTGATTACAGAACCAGCCTTTAACAAAATTCGCTCTAGACTCCAATCCTTAAGTTTGCACAAGACCTTAGCTAGACTGAGAACCTATACCAGGGAAACCCTACAGAGATAGGGTACAACTTCGGTCTGGTCTCTTATGAGAAGCAACTGTTTCAGTTACCACTGATTGTGGTAAAAGTCTTGGGCCCAAGCTTGATAGCGCAAAATTATTTGAGAAAGATTCACCTAAATTGGCTCAACATTTTCCAATTAGAAAATGGCTACCTGAGTGAGGTCCTAATTAAATACCTGGAAGTTATTCAGGAAGGTCTAGGCACTATCAAAGGAGCCAAGGTCACCTTGCAATTTGACCAGGAAACAATTCCACAATTCTGCATGGCCTGTTCAGTACTATTTGCCTTACAGGCAAAAGTAGAGGCAGAAAGCAGAAGGTTGGAAAGTAAAGGAACCATCAAACCAATCCAATTTGCAGAATGGGCAGCACCAGTTGTACTGATTGTGAATCCTGATGGGTCGGTTCGCCTTGTGGAGATTTTAAACAAACGGTAAACTGCTTTTCGCAGCTGGATAAATATTCAATCCCTCACAGAGAGGATTTATATGCAAAGCTGGCAGGGGGACTGTCCTTCATGAAGCTGGACATGAGCCATGCATACACGCAATTGCTTTTAGCTGAGGATTCTCAGAAGTATGCTACAGTTAATACCCGGAAGGGTTTGTACCAATATACGAGACAGTCATCTGGGTATGATCAGCCCGCACAATGTTTTTTAGCAGAGCATGGAGAACGTTTTACGAGGTCTACTCCAGATCGCCATTTATCTAGATGACGTGTTAATAACAGGGAAGACCAACAAGGAGCACATAGAGAACTTGGATATTGTCTTTAGACATTTTTCCTCGGTGGGTGTTAGAAGGGAAAATGTGTGTTCCAGGCCTCCCAAGTGACCTACTTGGGTTACAGAATTAACAAGACTGGGTTACACCCATTGGAAGGTAAAGTGAGGGTGATCAAAGGTGCCCTGGCTCCCACGCTTGTACCGGAGCTTAGATCTTTCCTTGGAATGGTGCATTATTATGGAAAGTTCATATCTCACCTGGCCTCCATCCTGACACCTTTGCATCAATTCCCAAAAAAAGTTTCAGCATTGGAAATAGTCTTGTAGCCAAGCCATAACTTTCAGGGAAGTTAAGAAACAGCTATCATTCTCTAAGGTGTTGGCACACTACGTGAGATCTGGTACTGACATACAATACCTTCCCCTTACAGCATCAGGGTAGTATTAGCTCACAGGTGGTCTAATGGAGAGGAACACTCAATAACATATAACAAGGTGTAGAGCTGGATGAACACTGGCCAAGCAGCATCAGAGGAGCAGGAAAGCTGACGTTTTGGGTCTAGACCCTTCTTCAGAAACTAACATATGCATCCAGGACTTTGGCTAATGCAGAGTGTTAATACTCCCAGGTATAGAAGGAAGATTTGGCAGTCATATTTGGAGTTAGGAAGTTCCACCAATACCTTTGCAGACTTAAATTTGTATTAATAACAGACCACAAACCCCAGCTCTGTCTAATTAAAAAGGTCAAGCTGGTGTCGCCCATACCTTCAGACCGAATTTAGCAGTGGGCTCTAATACTAGGTGTGTATAATTACAAGTTGGAGCACCGTGTGGAAGGTCAATTAGCAAATGCGGGTGCGTTGAGCTGCCTCCCCTGGCAGATGCACCACCGGTGGTATCACCACTGGAAGAGTCCCGTAATGGTTTTAAATTTTCTGTACACACGTCCAGCCACAGCTGTCGGTATCAGATTTTAGATGCAGAAAGATCCCGTCCTGGCAAAACTGAAACAGCTGGTGGTGATGGGGGAACCAAAAGGGCTGTCACAACCAGAACTGAAACGTTTTTAGACGCAGAGAGACCAGAACACAGTAGAGGACGGCATATTATTATGGGAAGCGAGAGTGATTATCCCGAGCAAAGGTCACCGCCAGATACTGGCTGCACTCCACCAGCATCATCCAGGGGTTTCCAAAATGAAGATATTGGTGAGAAGTTATGTCTGGTGGCCAGGATTGGATGCAGACTTAGCTGCATTGGTGCAGCAATGCCCAGCGTGCCTACACGGACAAAAATTACCACCAGCAACTCCCTCACATTCGTGGGAATGGCTGGGAAAACCCTGGACTCGGTTACACATCAACTATGCAGGTCCTTTCATGGGCTCAATGTTCCTAGTTATAGTGGACACCCGCTCAAAGTGGCTGGATGTGCATAGCATTCATTCATCAAGCTTGGGGGTGACGAAAGAAAAACTGTGAGCGTCTTTTGCAATACATAGCCTCCTGGAAGTGTTCATCACAGATAACAGGCTGTCATTTACTAGCAGGGAATTTGAGTATTTCCTCAAGTCAGATGGTAATTGACATTTAAGGACAGCTCCATGTCATCCATCATCCAATGCTCTGGAAGAAAGAGCAGTCCAAACTTTGAAGACAGGCTTGAAGAAACAGCCTACAGCTTCACTCGATACCAAACGGTTCTGGTTCCTGTTTGATTATAGGACCACCCCTCATAAAACTACAGGGAAAGCTCCAGCAGAATTTCTACTTGGGAGAAGAATCTGCAGCAGGTTAAATCTGATCTTCTTGGACATGGGGGAGGGTGAAACAGCATCAGGAACATCAATGCCGAACTCAAGGCTCGACTAAGTGAGAGAGACAGTTTACTTCAGGGGACAAAGTTTGGTGTAGGAACCATGGGAATGACTCTACATGGGTAAAAGGCATGGTCGATGAGAGGTCAGGTCCAGTGACGTACAAACTTTGGGTAGATGTGATGGTCCTGAACCTGCACATGGACCAGGTGAATGCTGAAAACTTGCAAACGGGGCCGAAGCAAAACATGCCCGGCTCCTCGGAACAGTTGGAAAGGCTGGCAGAACATATGAGTTCTCCCTCTCTGTGAAGCATTGAAGAGGTCTCTGAATTTGAGATCATAGTGTCATATAGTCATAGAGTGATACAGCACAAAAACAGAGCCTTTGGTACAACCAGTCTACGTCGACCATGATCCCAAGCTAAACTAGTCCCACCTACCTGCGCTTTGCCAATATCCCTCCAAACATTTTTTATTCATGTACTTTTCCAAATGTCTTTTAAACGATCTAACAGTACCCACATCAACCACTTCCTTTTGAAGTTCATCCCACACACGAACCACTTTCTGTAAAAACATTGCCCTTCATGTCATTTTTAAATCTTTTTCCTCTCAGCTTAAAAACATGTCCCCCTAGTCTTGAAGTCCCTTACCCGATGGAAAAGACACCTGCCTGCCATTCTCCTCTCAAGCTCCTACAGTTCAGTGAAGAAAGTGCCAGTCTATCTAATCTCTCCTTGTAATTCAAGCCCTGCATTCATGACAACATCCTGGTAAATCTCTTCTGAACCTTCTCCAGCTTAATAATATCCTTCTGAAAACAGGGTGACCAGAAATCGACGCAGTACTCCACAAGAGGCCTCCCCCAACTCCCTGTACAACCACAACATGACATTCCAACTCCTACATGTATAGAAAAACCGAAAGAACTGCGGATGCTGTGAATCAGGAACAAAAACAAAGTTGCTGGAAAAGTTCAGCAGGTTCGATAGCATCTGTGAAGGAGAAAACAGAGTTAATGTTTCGGGTCCGGTGACCCTTCCTCAGAACACTGAGTCTTTTTTGAATAAAAGTCAAAATACTACAGAAATTAGAAATCTGAAAAAAACCGAGAGAATGCTGGAGAAACGCATCAAATCTGGCAGCATCTGTGTTAGGAGAAACAGGTGGCATTTTGAGTCCAGTATGATTCTTTTTCAGAACTATTGAGTTTCTCCAGCATTCTCTGCGTTTATTAAAGGTACCTCCATCTGCTGTGATAAGATATAACTTCCTATGTCAAGTTTCATCAGCAGTTTGAAGAGCAGGTAGAGGTAGTTCCTACAACAGAGGAGAACATTAGAAACAAGATGCCATTCCTACAAGTTGGAGAATGGAGCAGTATATCTCTGTGGCAGGTTGGGTGGGTTTCTGCTGTGGGATGTCTGTGCTTTAATTGCATATTTACTCCTCACTTCAGCTTGTTAGTTCATTCTTCCAGAAATAACAATGTCTTTGACCATTATACTGTCAGTGAATTGTGTCTCAAAAGCATTGCAATATAATTACTGCAAACTGTTCAAATTTAACTTGCAGTGAATTGTAAGGGATTTGCATGAAAGTTTTATCATTTATCCATTCTCAGTCTGAAGCATAAGCCTAATGGAATTCTGGTGTAACCAGGTGAGAAAATAATGGGTAAGCTGAACATGATGGATGGTAATCCAAGCAGCGCGAGAGAGTAAAATGGAACAGTTTTTGTAGGTTTGAATTTCAGATTTGGATTTCCTGCTTTCAATTCACATGCGGGGATCTATCAACCATTATATGGAGCAGTGAATTTTCGTCTCAAATTAGTCTCCTCCCTATACTCGGCAGACAGCCTGGCCAAGTGGAGGTTTTCTGATGATTTGAGTTTAAAACAGACGCTGCACCAGCCAAGGTAGGTCACAGGCCTGTTTCCTGTTACTTTGTCCCTGCCAACAGTGCTGTAGGGATGTAACAATTACACTTGGCAAACGTAGCTTCAAATAATGTTGGCCAAGATCGGACAAATGTGCTCGCAGGCCTTCTGTGCAGTGACTCCTGCGCTATGTCGGGTGTGGATGGGTTTTGGGTTTGTTGGTAATTCCTCAGCCCCTCAATCCTGTCCTCTTACTACCTGGCCACAGCCAGTGAAATGGGCCAAGCCTACGGGCCGTGTCAACAACAAGTTGCATTTGCAGAACGCCTCTCAGGGTAGCAGAATGTCCCGAGATGCTTGAAACAAAATTGAGGCCTCGAATTGTTCTGAATGACCCAGCCCTTGGCAGCTGACTGTGGGTGAAGATTTCCAGAGATTCATTACCCTCTGAGAGAGAAAATTCCACCTACGGAGGAGGATGCAAAAAGATCAGGTGGGGTAGGGTAGGCTGAAAGCTTTAAAGGGCTTTTCTTTACTAAATAGTTTATAGAATTCGCAAGACAGAAACAAAGTATTTTACACAGCTGACTGTCATAAAGCGGAGGTTGACCATCCCCTCTGAGAACTAAAACCAAAACACCCAAAGGGGAGCACCTCGCCCTATAATCTGTAAAAGGATTGTGAAAAAGTGATGTAACCTGCTTGTCAACAACTCCTGGTTAAATAATACAAATCCCTGACACTCACTTTAAAATCAATAAGTAACAATTTATTTATCTAACTGTAACAGTTAACAAATTAACTAAACTATTAACAAACCAAATAAACTCCTTCTAACTACTAAATATTCCCAAATAAAACAAGATTCTAATGATATGCTGTTCCAATAAATACAAGTCCCACTTCTATGAAACAAAATAGAATTCAATCTCTTGAAATTAGAGCCAGAATTTCTGTGCCTTCTCCGTCGATTTTTCTGTCAGGAATATTAACTAGTTGTGCCAAGGGTACCTTTGTTATTTAGATGGTGCTTTCTCAAAGACATAGAGGAGTCTGTGAGACCCAGTGATAACCTCTTCAGAGCTGAGGGCTATTAGCTCTGGCAGATTGCAGTTAACTCTGGGGTTTTTTCCAACTGCCCCCTTCATTTATATCCTTGATGACATATCAATATTTCTCACAATAGGATTGGACCTATGTTGTTAAAATCATAAGATTTAAATTTAATTGGTTTTTGGTGTCTAAGTGCCCGGTTCAAATTGATGGGCAAAATTCAGAAGCTTGTTGTCTTGGTAAAAACTGCAGCTGGGCCTACAAACTGTATAGCCTTTTGATACAGATATTTCAATTTGAGTATTCTCTGTGTACTTCCAAACTTTCAAGCTGCTGCTCACAGACATCCATTATAAATTTCTAAGCACAGAAAAAGAACATCGTCTTTTAAAGGGACACCAGAACGTCTTCCCTGTAGCATTTTATAAACACCAAATTCTAACTTCCTGCCTCCCAATCCGCAAGTATTCTACCAAATTTGCAACACTTCCACCCTTAAGAAATAAAATGAATCATCACTATGAAAAGATGGCTTTATTTTTTCTTTTAAAGCCTTAACTCCATTATATTACTAGATCCATAGCTCATTAATCTAGAGTTACACATTTTGTACTAATACACATTGAACACTAGCGTTTCTATCTTATATATACTTCCTTTAAACTCACGATAAAGCATCCATGATAACATCTTCACGACCCGCAACATGTACAATCTGTAAATTAAATGCTTGTAATATGAGACCCCAATGAAATAATCAGATTTTTTGTCCTTAATTCTTTCCAGAAATGATTGTGATCGGTATACATGATTATCTCTGATGTTTGCAACATAAACATGATAATGTTGTAAGGCCATTACCAAACTCAATAAGGCTTTTTCAATGCTTGAATATTTTTTCTGGCAGATTTGAGTGTTTTTTTTTGAAAAATAACCAACAGGCATTTCAATTCCACAATCACCCTCCTGTAACAACACAACTCCAACCCCTACATCGTTTGTGTTAATGGTGACTTTGAATGGTTTCAAAAACTTTAGTGTGTCTAAAACTGGTGCAGTGATTAGCGCTGCTTTTAAATTCTCAAATGTCTCCTGGCAGTGTCGTGTCGACCGAATTTTGTGTTCTTTTTTAACAAATCCATCAGCAGTACTTCCATAAGAGATAACAAGGTGTAGAGCTGGATGAAAACAGCAGGCCAAGCAGCATCAGAGGAGCAGGAAGGCTGAAGTTTCGGGTCTAGACCCTTCTTCAGAAATGGGGGAGGGGAAGGGGGTTCTGCAATAAATAGGGAGAGAGGGGGAGGCGGATAGAAGATGGATAGAGGAGAGGATAGGTGGAGAGGAGACAGACAGGTCAAAGAGGCGGTGATGGAGCCAGTAAAGGTGAGTGTAGGTGGGGAGGTAGGGAGGAGATAGGTCAGTCCAGGGAGGACGGACAAGTCAAGGGGGCGGGATGAGGTTAGTAGGTAGGAGATGGGGGTGGGGCTTGAGGTGGGAGGAGGGGATAGGTGGGAGGAAGGACAGGTTAGGGAGGCGGGGACGAGTTGGGCTGGTTTTGGGATGCTGTAGGGGGAGGGGAGATTTTGAAGCTTCCATGCTACTAAAGCATGGTACAAATTTCCTGTAGAATCTGTTCAATCCTAAAAATTGCAGCACTTCCTTCTTCAAGGATGGTCTTAGAAATTCCTTGATGGCCTTTATCTTCATGTTCCTCGGCATCTGCCGTCCATATCCGATGTTGTGCCCTACGAATGTCACTTCCGCCATCGCAAATTCTGATTACGCCAAGTTTATGACTGACTTTGCCTTCCGTAGTCCCTCAAAGAGCTCTGCTAGATGCTCCATGTGATTTTTCAATGAATGGCTAAAGATCACTAAGTCATCAATGTAGATAGCACCATTATTCAATCCTGCAATAACTCTGTTCATAAGCCTTTGAAAAGCAGCTTGTACATTTTTCATTCCAAAGGGGATTTAAATTGATTTAGCCCATTTCAGGTTACAAAAGCAGAAACCTCTTTTGCTCTCTCCAACAAACGTACATGGTGAGGCCACACCTGGAATATTGGGTGCAGTTTTTTCTGAGGAAGGATGCTCTTGCTCTTGAGGGAGTGCAGCGTAGGTTTACCAGGCTGATTCCGGGAATGGCGAGATCGAAGTATGAGGAGAGACTGACTAGGTTAGAGAGAGTAGGAACTGCAGATGCTGGAGAATCTGAGATACCAAGGTGCAGAGCTGGATGAACACAGCAGGCCAAGCTGAAGAAGGGTCTAGGCCCGAAACGTCAGCCTTCTTGCTCCTCTGATGCTGACTAGGTTAGGATTGTTTTTGCTGGAGTTCAGACAAATGAGGGGGGATCTCATAGAGACTTATAAAATTCTAGCAGGACTAGACAGGGTAGATGCAGGGAAGATGTTCCCCATGGTGGGTGTGTCCAGCCACCAGGGGTCACAGTATGAGGATTCGGGGTAGACCATTTAAGACGGAGTTGAGGAGACATTTCTTCACTCAAAGAGTGTGAGCCTGTGGAATTGATTACTACAGCAAGTAGTTGATGTATTCATGAGGGGACTAAATGTAGCAGTTGGGGCAAATGGGATCAAAGGTTATGGGGAGAAAGCAGGATTAGGCTATTGAGTTGGATGATCAACCATGATCGGGATGAATGGCAGAGCAGGATTGAAGGGTCGAATAGCCTCCTCCTGCTCCTATCTTCTATGTTTCTATGTTTGCCAGTAACCACGATGTAAGCCCAGCTTTGTGATGTAAGTGGCTTGTCCTATTTTTTACACACAGCCCTCCAGACTTGAAAATGCATATGAATCAGATCTGGTCACAGCTTTGATCTTCTGATAATCTACACAGAATTGTTGAGTACCATTAAGCTTGTGAAAGAACACGATCAGTGAACTCCACTCACTTTGACTCATCGCTATGATGTCTTCTTGTTGCATTGCTTCCACTTCCTTCTGAACCTGCGCTGCTTTGAGAGGATTAAACATGTAGGCGTGTTGTTTTATCAAAATAGCATTCCCTACTTCAACATCATGTAATATGGCATTAGTCCTCCCCATTCTATTTCTACATAAGTCCTCATAGCACTGTAACAAATCTTTCAATTCAGTTCTCTTTTCCTGGGACAGATAGCTCACTACCCTATACCATTCCTTTGGGACTTCCTCATTATTAAATTTATTCTGAGGCAAACCAAAATACAAATCACCTGGATTTGATTCCTCATTCTGAGTGGCAGTAACTAATACCTGTTTCTCCGGTTCCCTTTCCCTGTCATAACAATGTTTCTGCATGTTCACATGTCATAGTTGATAAAATTTTCCTATACGGCATCTTTACCAGATGACTCACCTGACTTAACATCTCCTCATTCTGATAGGGACCACTAAACCTTGCTTTGAAGGGGTCTCCTACCAATGGTAACCGCCAATAATTTATTCTGATGGGCAAACGTATGAATTTTAGATTTCTTATCTGATTCTTGTTTCATTAGATGCTGTGCTATCTTCAAATGTTGTCTAGCTAATTCACCTACACTGTTTAATCTTTCTCTCACCTCAGATACATATTCCAACTATGAGATCTCTGACTTCGGACCTATCAACGTTTCCTTAATTAATTTTAAAGGCCCTCTTATTTCTTGGTCGGATTTTAATTTAAATGGAGTAAACTGAGTTGATTCATTTGGAGCATCTCCAATAGCAAATAATATAAATGGGATACCTTTATCCCAATCACTTGTGTAATCCTGGCAATCAGCCCTCAGCATTGTCTTTAGGGTCTGATGCCACCTTATAATGTTCCCTGGGATTCAGGATGGTGCGCACTTGATTTCGAGTGTTGGATGCTTAAACTATCCATGACCTCTTCAAATAATTTGGCAGTAAAATTGGACCCTTGGTCTGACTGAACCTCCCTGGGTAGTCCATAATGGGTAGAGAAAGCCAAGCAGCTCTACCACAGCCATTTTTCCTCTGACATTCCGTAGTGGAATTGACACTGGAAATCTGGTAGACACATCCATTATGGTTAGCAAATACTGGTTCCCAATTTTAGTTTTGGGGAGGGGACCTACACAGTCAAGTATAACCCAGGTAAAAGTTCTTCAAATGCAGGAATTGGCATCAAAGATGTTGGTTTCTTTACCATCTGATACTCATAACAGATATGGCAAAATTCAACCACATCGTTATATAATCCAGGCCAATAGAAATGCTTCTTTATTTTCGCCTGAGTTTTCCTCACTCCTGGATGACCTACTACAGGTAATTTGTGTACTATCCGCAATACTTCCTGTCTGTATAATACCAGCAACACAATCTGGTGAACTTCCGCCCATTTCTCATCTGCACTGACCTGCCAAGGTCTCCATTTCCACCTTAAAATTTTATCCTTAAGGTAATAGCATTCTGGAATGTACTCTGATTCCTTTTCTGAATAGGCTTTATGATGTAAATCCTTTACCATCTCATCTTTTTGTTGTACTCTGTTAATCTTTCAGAACTGAACACCTCTGCCTGATCCTTTACCTGCGTAAGTTTTCCTTGAACATCTCATCACATAGAGTGACAGCTAACTGGACATCAACTCCTTCATCTTTCTCTTTTGTTTTCCCTTCTTGTTTTAACTTATGGCTGTGGGGTCTCGTTACCACACAGTCCAGAAAAGTTCCACGGTATTTTTCTTTTAAATCCTCAGTTCCCTGGTTTTCTTTCAGCTTTTCCACTACAATGGGCTTCACTCCCATCTATGGTCCAGCTATATTGTTTCCAAGAACAAACTGTATTCCTGGAATATCCAATTTTTTCATCACTCCCACTATCACTTCCCCAGCCTTGATTGGACTTTCTAGCCTTACTTGAAACAGCGGAACACGACTCCTCTCTTCATTTATTCCACAGATTACCACTCTCGTGGGCAACACTTCAGAAGGAGTGCAAATATTATCCTGTCTTACAATTAGTGACTGACTAGCTCCCGTATCTCTCAATATTTTATCTTCTTTATCTACTCCCCCTGTTCTACTTGAGTAAATCTTAACCATATAGGTGAAGTCTTTGAAAACGTTGGGCATTATCTTACTTTCCAGCCCATGACTAGGCTGTGCAATCTCCTGCAGTTCTTCAACTTCTCTTGGGTTTCCTTTGCTATCTTAAATAATCCCACAGGTTTAGCCTGTTTTACCACATTCCTTTTCCCAGTTCCTTTCTTAAACTACCAGCACTGTGACTTTGTGTGTCCCACATTGTTGCAGTGAAAACATTTGAGGTCTTTCACATCTTTTCCACCCTCTTGGGTTCCTTTTTTCACATGTGGTAAGCTGTTCCTGGTATGATTTTTTTTTGTTTTTCATTGAAAAACTCCCTCTTTCCAGTTGCGAAGTTGGGTAGAGTACTCACGGATTGGGAGGCAGGACGTTAGAATTTGGTGTTCGTAAAATATCGATATTTATAAAATATGGGGGAAAGCAATGAGTGGTCCCTTTAAAAGATGATGTGCTTTTCCTAGGTTTTGAGATTTTAAAAAAGTCTGTGGGCATCTTGTGGGTTTGCAGGTGAACAGAACACCTGAACTGTAAATTTGTATTGAAAGGCTGGATGGTTAACAGGCCAAGCTGCAGTCTTGTTTTGTTATCAAGACAACAAGTTTGAATCTAGCCAATTAATTTAAGCCAGGCTTTTAGATTCTAAAAACCAATTAAATTTAAATCTGATGGTTTTGACAACTTAGGACCAATCCTACTGTAAGAAACTGATATGTCATCAAAAGTATAAAAGATGGGGAGAGTTGCAAGATTGGCAAAGAGCAAACTGCCATCTGCTAAGAGATCAGCTTCCTCAGCTCTTAGAGAAAACATTATCTAAATTAAGGTACCATGGCACTCCTAGTTAATATCCCTGACAAAAGAATTCAATGGAGAAGGTGTTCCTGCTGGAAGATCAATGGAGAAGACACAGAACATTCTGGAAGACGTAACCTGGCTGTAATTTCAAGAGACTAAGTTCTAATTTTTTTGATTTTGGTTTATATAAGTGGGACTTGTTTTTATTGGAACTGCATATCATTAGAATTCTATTTTATTTGGGAATAGTTAGTAACTAGAGGGGAATTGTTCGGTTTGTTAATAGTTCAGTTAGTTTGCTCGATGTTAGAGTTAGATAAAGAAATTGTTAGTTGTTGATTATGGAGTAAATGCCAGAAGTTTATTTTATTTAACCACTCCGTTATAACATATTGTGGCAGGTTATACCACTTTTCACACTTCTTTTAACAGATTATAGGGTGAGGTGAGCCTCTCTGTGTGTTTTAGTTGCTGTTATCAGAATGGGGAGGGGGTCAACTTTGGCTTTATAACAGATTGGGGGCTCAGGTCTGGGATCTGCCCAGCTCAGGTCTGGGATCTGTCCAGCTTGTGTCTGGGATCTGGCCAGCTCAGGTCCAGGATCTGGCCAGCTCAGATCCAGGATTTGGGCAGGTTAGGACTGATTGGGTCCAGGATCTGAACGGATTTGGATAGAAATGGACAGGCCAGAATTGGACAGATTTAGGGTACGAAAGGTCCCAGCAGTTTAAACAGATTTGGAGATTACTGTCCTACATCTCTGAATAAAACTAAAGTGAGAAATGGTAAATCTCTTTAATTTCGGTGACTTGTTGTTCGTTAAATCAGAAGTGTGGAAATGGTTCTTAACATTGCTAAAGAGCTTCTGGGGGTCAAAGATGCTTCCCAAATATGCCAAGAAAGTTTAAAAAGACAGAAAAAGGAGGAACCTTTAGAATTAGCAGACAGGCTAGAATTAGGTTTAACTAGGAATAAGAAGAAAGCTGAAATTATAAAGGGGTTAGTCAAGCATTTTGGTACACCAGAAAAACAGTTAAGTGCAATGGAGTTAGAAAAAATTAGATTGCAACTTAGACAATTGGAGTTAGAAGATAAAGAAGGGGAAAGAAATGCCAGGGCAGAAAGAAAGATAAAGAGAGAGAAGAAAGGGAGAAAGAGAGAGAATTTGAACATTGGAAGTTGCAAATTAGACAGGATAGCCAACTTAAAATGATGGAAATGAAGGTAGAAGATAGGCTTAGTGAGGAGGAGAGTGATGATGAGCAAACCTGTTGTAGCCAAAGACCTGGTAGGGATATTTCCTTTGAGAAATTGGCTAAACAGGTGAACTAGCCAGAGACTACATGGGTAATGTTAATTCAGACTAAGTTGGTAGGCAGGGCTAGTGAGGTATTTGCAGTGCTATCAGAAGAGGTGTCGAGAGAATATGAAGAAGTAAAACACGCTATTTTGAGTGCCTGCAAATTGGTACCAGAAACACATAGACAACAGTTCAGTAATGTAAGAAAGGAACCAGGTCAGATTTGTATCGCGTTTTAAAGAATTTAACAGAGCAACTTCGATAGATAGATGAGAGCATTAAAGGTAGAAAAGATATATGAAGATCTTAGAGATATTATTCTGTGGGAGGAGTTTAAAAACTCACTTCTAGAAGTGATAAGAACTCATGCTGAGGAACAGAAAGTTAAAACCATGAGAATAGCTGCAGAGATGGTGGATGAATACACCTTAGTCCAGAAATCAAAATCCAGCTTCTGGCAGCAATTTCATTCCACAAGAGATAGAAATTTGGAGAGAGGGAGATCCTTCCATGAAAAACAAAAAGTAGATCACACTGTGAACAGTTTACCACACGTGAAAAAAGAAAGCCGAGAGGGTGGGGAAGATGTGAAAGACCTCAGATGACTTTTCACTGCAATAAGGTGGGACACACAAAGTCACAGTGCTGGTAGTTTAAGAGACTCACTAGGAGAAAGGATGTGGCAAAAGAGGCTATACTAGTGGGATTAGTTGGAGTAGTGAAGGAAATCCCAAGAGAAGTCAAGAAACTGCAGGTGAGTGCACAGCCTAGTCATGGGCTGGAAAGTAATATTATGACCAATCTTTTCAAAGACTTCACCTGTTTGGGTAAGGTTTTCTCAGGTAGAACAGGGGGAGTAGGTAAAGAAGTTAAAATATTGAGAGATACAGGAGCTGGTCAGTCTCTAACAGTAAGAGATGAAAATATTTGCACTCCTTCTGAAGCATTGCCTGAGAGAGTGACACTCTGTGGTATAAATGGTTCCCCTGTGTCAGATAAGGCTAGAAAGTCCAGTCAAGGCTGGGGAAGTGATAATGGGGGTGATAGAAAAATTGGTTTGTTCTTGGAGATAACATAGCTGGATCAAAGGTAGGAATAATGCCCATTGGAATGAAGAGGCTGAAATGGTGGCTCAGTGGTTAGCACCGCTGCCTCACAGCGCCAGGGACCTGAGTATGATTCCACCCTCGGGCAACTGTGTGTGTGGAGTTTGCACGTTCTCCCTATACCTTTGTAGGTTTCCTCCGGGTGCTCCAGTTTCCTCCCACAGTCCAAAGATGTACAGGCTAGGTGAATTGGCCATGCTAAATTGTCTATAGTGTCCAGGGGATGTGTAGATTAGGTAGGTTGTAGGGGTAATGGGTCTGGGTAGAATGTGTTGAGTGTCAGTGTGGACTTGTTGGGCCAAAGGGCCTGTTTCCACACTGTATGGATTCTATGATTCAATGAGTTACAAGGAAAATACCCTGAAATTTTTTGGACTATGTGGTGACGAGATCCCACAGCCATAAATTAAAAGAAGAATGGAAAACCAAAGAGAAAGATGAAGGTGTTGATGTTCAGTTAGTTGACACCCTGTTTGATGAAATGGTAAAGAAAAACCCTAAGCAGGTAGAGGATTAGGCAGAGGTGTTTTGTTCTGAAAGATTAATGGAGTTACAACAAAAAGATGAGACAATAAAGGATTTATATCATAAAGGAATCAGATTGCATTCCAGAATGCTATTACCTTAAGGATAAAATCTTAAGGTGGAAATAGAGACCTTGGCAGGTCAGTGCAGAGGAGAAATGGGCGGAAGTTCACTAGATTGTGTTGCCGGTAGCATACAGGCAGGAAGTATTGCGAGTAGCATACAAATTACCTGTAGGAAGTCATCTAGGAGTAAGGAAGGCTCAGGCTAAGGTACAGAAGCATTTCTATTGACCTGGATTACATAAAGATGTGGTTGAATTTTGCCGTACCTGTCATAAATGTCAGATGGTAATAAAGCTACAGGCAGTAATAAAGCCAATGCCTTTGATACCAATTCCCACATTTGAACAAACTTTTACCTGGGTTATGATTGATTGCATAGGTCCCTCTCTAAGACCAAAAGTGTGAACCAATATTTCCTAACCATAATGGATGCGTCTACTAGATTTCTGAAGTCAGTTCCATTACAGAATGTCAGCGCAAAAAAGGGTTGTAGAGGAGCTGCTTAGCTTTCTCTACCTGCTATGGACTACCCAGGGAGGTTCAGTCAGACCAAGGGTCCAATTTTACTGCCAAACTATTTAAAGAGGTCATGGATAGTTTAGGCATCCAACACTTGAACTCAAGTGTGCACCATCCTGAATCCCAGGGAGCTTTGGAAAGGTGGCATCAGACCCTGAAGACAATGCTGGGTGCTTATTGCCAGGATAACCCAAGTGATTGGGATAAAGGTATCCCATTTATATTATTTGCTATTGGAGATGCTCCAAATGAATTGACAAAATTTACTCAATTTGAATTGATATCCAGACATGGAAAGGGAACCGGAAAATCTGATACTAACTACTGCCGCCCTGCATGGGGACTCAAATCCAGATGATGTGGATTTTGATGTGCCTCTGAATAAACTCAATAATGAGGAATTCCTTAAAGAATGGGTACGGTAGTGACCTATCTATCCCAGGAGCAGAGAACTGAATTGAAAGACTTGCTGCAGCACTATAAGTTCATACGTAGAAATAGAACGGGGAGGACTAATACCATATTGCATGGGATCGACGTAGGGAATGCTGTTCCAATAAAACACCCCCACATGCTTAATCCTCTCAAAGCAACACAAGTTCAGAAGGATGTAGAAACTATGCTCTAAGAAGACATCATGGAGCCAAGTCAAAGCGAGTGAAGGGCGCCAATCGTGTTGGTTCCCAAACCTGATGGTACTCAACAATTCTGCGTACGTTATCGGAAGGCCAACGCTGTGACCAATGCTGACTCATACCCAATTCCAAGGCTGGAGGACTGTGTGGAAAAAGTCAGACAGGCCACTGACATCACAAAATTGGACTTACTTTGCGGTTACTGGCAAGTACCTTTGCCGGAGAGAACGAAAGAGGTTTCTGCTTTTGTAACCCCAAAAGGGCTGTATCAATTTAAAGTTATGCCTTTTGGAATGAAAATCATATCGGCCACTTTTGAAAACTTATGAATAGAGTTGTGGCAGGATTGACTAACTGACTTAGTGATCTTTAACCATTCGTGGAAAGATCACATGGAGCACTTGGCAGAGCTCTTTGAGATACTACAGGAGGCAAATTTGGTCATAAACCTGGCAGAAACAGAATTTGCGAAGGTAGAAGTGATGTTCTAAGGACACAACATCGGACACGGATGGATGACGCTGAGGAACATGAAGATGAAGGCCATCAAGGAATTTCCAAGACCATCCTTGAAAAAGGAAGTGCTACAATTGTTAGGATAGAGCGAATTCTACAGGAAATTTGTACCAAACATTAGTAGCGTGCTGGCACCGCTGACGGATTTGTTTAAAAAAATGCAAAATTTCAGTGGACAGAACAATGCCAGGAGGCATGTGAGAATTTAAAAACAGTGTTAACCACCACACCAGCTTTAGCCACGTGAAATTTCTTGAAACCCTTCAAAGTTGCTATTATCACAAGCGATGTAGGGGGTGGAGGTATGTTGTTACAGGAGGGTAATTGTGGAATTGAAAGGCAATTGGTTATTTTTCAAAAATAAACTCAATATCCACCAGCAAAAATTTTGTTATTGGGTTTGATACTGGCCTTAGAACATTTTAATGTCTATGTTGCAAACAATGCATCAGAGATGGTTGTGTATACCGATCACAATCTTTTGACATTTTTGGAAAGATTTAAGGACAAGAACACCAGATTATTTTGTTGGGCTCTCATATTACAAGCGTTTAATTTACTGCTGTTTATGAAAATATTATTGCAGATGCTTTGTCGCTTGGAGATTAAAAGAAAGTCTGTGGCCAGCTTGTGGGTTTGCAGGTGAACAGAAGACCTAAATTGTAACATTTGTATCAAAAGGCTGGATGGTTTTGTTTTGTTATCAGAGAACAAGGTTTGATTTTGCCAATTAATTTAAAGCAGGCAAATAAATACTAAAAAACAATCAGATTTAAATCTGATGGTTTTGACAACATAGGACCATTCCTAGTATAAGAAACTGATACGTCATCAAGGGTATAAAAAGACAGGGCAGTTGCAAAATTGGCAGAAAGTGAACTGCCACCTGCTAAGAGATCAGCTCTGTCAGTTCTTAGAGAAATCATCATCTAAATAAAGGTACTGTGGAACTGTTAGTTAATATTCCTGACTAAAGAATTTGACAGAGAAGATGCTCCTGACTGAAGATCAATGGAGAAGACACAAAACTTTCTGGAAGACGTAACCTGGCTAGAATTTCAAGAGACTAAGTTCCAATTTTTTAAAAATTTTGGTTTATATAAGTGGAACTTCTATTTATTGGAACAGCACACCATTGAAATTTTATTTTATTCAGGAATCGTTAGTAGTTAGAGGGGAATTGTTAGGTTTGTTAATAGTTCAGGTGATTTGTTCAGTGTTAAAATAAATTGTTACGTGTTGATTATAGAGTGACTGCCAAGAGTTTATTTCATTTAACCACTCTTTTATAACAAATTGGGGGTGTGAGGTAGGTTATACAACTTTTCACACTTCTTTTAACAGATTATCGGGCGAGGTGAGCCTCTTTGGGTGTTTCAGCTTTAGTTATCAAAGGGAGTCAACCCCCACTTTGTAACATTCCCAATTTCTATCTCTCATGGAAAGAAATTACTGTCAGAAGCTAGATTTCGATTCATGTACTGAGGCATTTTCATCTGTCATCTTTGCATCTCTCCTCACTGCTTTAACTTTCTGTTCCTCTACATGAGTTCTTATCTGTTCTGGAAGTGAGTTTTTAAACTCCTCGAGCAGAATAATATTTCTAAGATACTCATATGTCTTTTCTATCTTTAATGCTCTCGTCAATCTATCAAAGTTGCTCTATTTATTTCTTATAAACTTGATTTAAGTCTGACCTGGTTCCTTTCTTACATTTCTGAACCATTGTCTATAGGCTTCTGGTACCAATTCATAGGCACTCACAATAACCTGTTTTACTTCTTCATGTTCTCCTGACACCTACTCTGACAGCGCTGAAAACATCGACTAGCCCTACCTACCAACTTTGTCTGAATTAACGTTTCCAAAACTGTCTCTGGCCAGTTCATCTGTTTAGCCAATTTCTCAAAGGAAATGAAAAATGCTTCAACATCTTTTTCATTGAATTTTGGTATTATTTTGACAGATTTGTATATATCCCTACCAGGTATTTGGCTATGATGGGTTTACTCATCATCACTCTTCTCCCAAAATAAGTCTACATTCTACCTTCACCTATCCTGTTACATTGAATTTCCTGTCTAATTGCCAACTTCTGAAGTTCAAACTCTCTCTTTTTCCTTTTCCGCTGCTATTAACCATAATTCTAAATGTTTTATTTCCCTTTCTTTCTCTTCAGCAAGGACTCTTCTTTCCCTTTCTTCTCCTTTTCTTTTTGTTCAGCTAGGAACCTTCTTTCCCTTTCATTGTCCTCTAACTCCAGTTGTGTCATTTGCAATTTCATATTTTCTAACTCTACTGCACTTGACTGTTTCTCTGACATACCTAAATGTTTGACTAACTCCATTACAATTTCAGCTCTTTTATTATCCCTAGTTATACCCAATTTTAGCCTGTCTGCTAATTCTAAAAGTGTCACCTTTTTCTGTCTTTATAAAGTTCCTTGGCAAATTTGGGATGCATCTTCAAACCCCAGAATCTCTTTTGCAATGTTAATAGCCATTTCCCCACTTTTGATTTAACAAACGACAAACCACCGAAATTAAAGAGATTTTCCACTTCTCACTTAAGTTTTTTTTAAGATCTAAGACATAAGTCCCCAAGTCTGTTTACATCTGCTGGGACCTTTTGTACCCCAAATATGTTCAAATCTGTCAAGATTCCGGATGACGAGCCCCCATACTGTTATAAAGCAGATGTTGACCCCCACCCCGGAGCTAAAACTGAAACACCCAAAGAGGAGCATCTCACTCCATAATCTGTAAAACGGGTGTGAAAAGAGGTGTAACCTGCTTTTCAGCAACTTCCAGTAGTTAAATAAAATAAATCCTTGATGTTCACTTTAAAATCAACAAGTATCAATTTATTTATCAAACAGTGAACAAATTAACTAAACTATTAACAAACCAAATAAATCCCTTCTAACTACTAACTATTCCTGAATAAAGCAAGATTCTAATGGTATGCCGTTCCAATAAATACAAGTACCACCTATATAAGAAAAAAGAATTTAGTCTCTTAAAATTACAGCCAGGTTATGAGTCTTCCAGAATGTTCTGTGCCTTCTCCATCAATTATTCTATCAGGAATATTAACTAGTTGTGCCATGGGTACCTTTGTTATTTAGATGGTGCTTTCTCTAAGACATAGAGGAGTCTGTGCAAGCCAACGATTCCCTCTCGAGAGCTGAGGGCTGTTAGCTCTGGTGGTTGGCAGTTAGCTTTGGAGTTTTGTCCAACTGCCCCCTTCTTTTATACCCTTGATGACATATCAATATTTCTTACAATAGAATTGGTCTTAAGTTGTCAAAACCATCAGATTTAAATTTAATTGTTTGTTGGTATCTAATTCAAAAGCTTGTGTCATGGTAAAAACTGCTGCTTGACCTGTTAACTGCTTAGCCTTTTGATATAAATGTTTCAATTTGGGTGTTCTCTGTGTACTTGCAAACTTTGAAGCTGCTGCTCAAAACTTCTAGTGGTTAAATCAAAAATTTAAATTTCTAAGCATAGAAAAAATACATTATCTTTTAAAGGGACGACACAATGCTTTCCGCTGCCCCACCCCAGTATTTTACAAACGCCAAATTCTAACTTCTTGCCTCCCAATCCACAAGTATTCTACCCAACTTCGCAACATGTTCCCATGTTGTGTGTCCACAGGAGACTCATCTCGACCTACTTCAGTTAATCCTAATGTAATCTTTCCCTTCCTTTCCCACTCGTGCACCTGCCTCATTTCCCCTCAAACTGATCAAAGTGATTTGCATGCTTCATATTTTTTTTTCTCAAACTGTTTTTCTCCTCAGGAAGTTTCTCATCTCCGCTTTGCTGGATATATGGAGTATACCTTTTGTTTAGTGCTCGCAATCTCCTATCTTCTCTATTTCTATTCTATGAGAACCCTTCATCATGTTAAAAATCATTGTTAAGTCACCCATTGATCTTAATGATGCAAACAAGTTATAGGAAGAGGCTGAATATTCTGGGGCATTTTTTCCCGGAGCATTGGAGGCTCAGGAGTGATCTTATAGAGGTTTATAAAATCACAAGGGGCATGGATAAGATGAATAGCCAAAGTCTTTTTTTCCTAGTGTGGAGGAATCCAAAACTAGAGGGAATAAGTTTAAGGTAAGAGGGGAAAGATTTGAAAAGGACCTGAGGGGTAACTTTTTCACACAGAGGATAGTGCGTGCATGGAATGAGCTGATGGAGGAAGTGGTAAAGATACAATTACAACACTTAAAAGGCATCTGGATGGGTATATGAATAGGAAGGATTTAGAGGGATGTAGGGCCAAATGTTGGCGAATGGGACTTGCTCAGATTGGGATGTCTGATCAAAACAGATGATTTGGACAAAAGGGTCAGTTTTCATGCTGCATGACTCTGTTTGTCTATGAGGGAAATCTCAGTCTGCCTGTGGGAAACCAAGGGGAAAGGTCCTTTCTCTGTACCTTGTAAACAGTGGTCAGGTCTGTGCTCAGTGATCAAACCACCCCTTGAGGTAGGTTGGGGGTTTGGGGTGGGGGAGAAGTGGGGCAGCAGAGTGGGCTATCACTTGGTGTGATTATCACAGGGGCACCCACTTCATTGACAGATTCGCCAACCAATCAAGGGTGGCAATTTTTCTCTCAAAACTGGACGGCCATTCAAGAGGCCTCCCAGTTTGAAAGACATGATGTGGAGGTGCTGGTGTTGGATTGGGGTGGGCAAGGTCAGAAGTCACATGACACCATTATAGTCCAACAGCTTTATTTGAAAACGCAAGCTTTCAGAGCGCTGCTCCTTCATCAGATGAAGTGAAGTGAAGGGCAGCACACAGGTGCAGAATTTATAGATAGAGAGATCAAAAGATAGTACAAATGGAGTGAGTGGACTGTCAATAGGGCTGAATAACAAATCAGGAGATCAAAAGTGTCAGACAGGGTGCGTAAAGTGTCAATAGCTGAATAGCCAGTGAAGATCTTACTTTGGTTAGACCCTCAGCATGCAACTATTACCTATCATGTTATTCCAGACATTTGGTTTGTCTCCAGTGCTGTCTAATTTTAAATTTTTGGAATTGTCTTCCTGCCTCAGTTAATCAGCTCATAGGTCATCCCTTCAATTGCCATTCAGCTGTTGACACTTTAAGCACACTGTCTGACCCTTTTGATCACTTGCAGTCGACACTCCACTCGCATCATTTGTACTATCTTTTGATCACTTCACTTTTTAAAAATTATTCATTCCTAGAATGAGGCTGTCACTGGCCAGGCAGCATTTATTGCCCATCCCTAATTGCCCAGAGGAGGGTTAAGAGTCAAATATATTGCTGGGGGTCTGGAGTCACATGTAGGCCAGACCAGGTAAGGATGGCAGTTTCCTTCCCTAAAGGACATTAGTGAACCAGATGGGTTATTCCGACAATCGATTCACGGTCATCATTAGACTCTTAATTCCAGATATTTATTGAATTCAAATTCCATCATCTGCTGTGGCGGGATTCGAACCTGGGTCCCCAGAACATTACCTGGATCTCTGGATTAACAGTCCAGCAAAAATACTAGACCATTGCCTCCCCTGATGAAGGAGCAGCTTGTGATTTCAAATAAAGCTGTTGGGCTACAACCTGGTGTCGTGTGATTTCTGACCCAGTTTGAAAGGAGCAGCTGGCAGCCAAAGAGGGTAAATAAGAGAGAAGGAGGCTTTAATGCAGCAGCATGTATTTTGCAAGGATTCATTTTTTTTATAAAAATGTTTTTTTTTCCGCCTGGCCCCCATCTGGGAAGAGATGGGAGAATCTCTCTACAGGGTGGCCTGACGTTGCTCCTGCTCCCAGGCAGCAGGGAGGAACTGGGACCTCTTTGGATCATTGTCCCCACATTCCCCCCCATTATTGAGACCCTCGGAAGACCTCGTCCAAGCACTTAACCTGGCACCCTGCAGGAACCTAGAAGCATATTGGAAAATCCCACTTGGTTTCCTTTCACTGGCCTGCCTATGGCTTTCAATATGGAGTGTCATGGGTAAGACTGACATCCCATTACCTAGATCTAGCCTACGCCTAAAACAGTCTGGGGGTGAAGTGGATCTGGTGAATTGGCATGCTGGCCCGTGAGGCTCCAATCATGGACCTGAGAGATGTGGTGGGGCTAAAACTCCCGCCCAAGGTCTTCCTGTGTCACCATCTCAAATCGAGTCATGTTTTTTTTTTAATAATTAATCGGAGAGTATTTTGCTGCGCCATTGCATTTATTTCTGAAGTACATCGGCATGCTGAAGTTCACACCCTGCTTGGATTCAATCTAATTAGGCTGAATCCCCACTAAGAACAAGATGTATTAAAGTACTGCCTTGCATTAAAGCCCTGGTGTTAAGGAATGTCTTTACTTGCATGCAAGAAATTCCGACTAATAGATGCTGCAGATGCAAGGTTAGGAAGAAAATAGGTTTTAACAGCAATCACAGACATGTGGAGAATCGAGGTTTGATCCCTTGTCTGTGATGAATTCGCTGATTGCAGCCAAAAGGGGCTTCCTACAAATCCAATTTTGCTGAACGAAAGAGGATTAATCAAATACACAAGGCAGGATTCTCACCCCTGTTTGCCAAAACACCACTCACGCTCAGCAATAGCAGTAACAGGTTCACAGAAAGCAACAGCCTCAGAATGAGACCACTCAGCCTATTTTGTCTGTGATGGCTCTTTGAAAGAGAGATCCATTCAGTCCCACCATCCTATACTTCCTGCAATGGCTTTGCAAATTCTTTTCCTTCAAGCATTTATCCACATCTCTTTCGAAAATTACTATTGAATCTGTTTCCACTGCCCTTTCAGGCACTGTGTTTGAGATCACAATAACTTAAGGCAAAGATAATGAAAAATATCTTATGCGGATGGTAGTGAACCTGTGGAATTCATGACCCCAGCAAACTGCGGATGCTGAGCCATTAAGTTAATTAAAGGCTGAGATAGACAGATTTTTAGTCAGTAAATGAGGGATTGTTTCAGAGAGCAACATGTCATACAGCCAACCAGAGAACTGGCTACTTTAGATTTGGTATTATGTAATGAGGAAAGATAGATAAATGGTGTTGTATTTAAGGATCTTCTTGGAAGGTGTGACCACACCATGCTAGAGTTTCAAATTCAGATTGAATTCAGAGTGAAGACAGAGTCACATACAAGAGTTTTAATGTTAGACAAAGGTAATTATACAGGCCTGAGGAAGGAGTTAGCCCGAGTGGGCTGGCCAAAAATACTAAAGAACAGGACAGTTGAACAGCAGTGGCCAATACTTCGGGAGATACGACATCCCTCTCAATCAAAGTATTTTCCTGAGGGGAAGAGAAATTGTAAAATGGTGAAAAATCATCCGTGGCTCAACAAGAAAGTCAAGGATAACATAAAAGCAAAAACTAGGTCATACCATACTGCAAAACGTTAGTGGCACTCTGGAGGATTGGGAGAACTTTAAATGTCAGCAAAGGGCTACTAAAAGCCAAATCAAAAGCGTTAAGATGAACTACAAAAGGAAACTATCAGAAAATATAAGCACTGATACCAAAAGCTTCTAGGAGTATATAAAGAGGAATAGAATAGTGAAAGAAAATACTGGCCCTTTAGAGGACAAAAATGGTGAGGTGATAATGGGGTTCAGTTCTCGGGACTCAATTATTTACAATATATGTAAACGATCTACAATCAGGGACGGAGTGTAACTTAGCAAAGTTTTCAGAGGATATTGAAATAGATGGGAAAGCAGGCTGTGATGAGGAGATAAAGAGTTTACAGATGCATATTGATAGGCTAGGAGAACAGGCCAGAATCTGGCAAATAGAGTTTAATGTGGAAATGTGCCAGGTTGTCCATTTTGGCAGGAAAAGTGAAAGGGCAAATTATTATTTAAATTGGAAGAAAATTCAACGTGCCTCAGTGCAGAAGGATCTGGGTATCTTTGTGTATGAATCACAGACCGGGGATTATGCAGGTGCAGCATATAATAAGAAAGGCAAATGGAATCCTGGGATTTATTGCAAAAGGTCTGGATTATAAAAGTAAAACAGTTTTGTTACAATTACATAAGGCATTAGTCAGACCATACCCGGAGTACTGTGTCCAGTTTCGGTCTCCTTACCTGAGGAGGGATATGGTGGCACTGGATGCAGTTCAGAGGAGGTTCACCTGATTCCAGGGATGAAAGGGATGTCTATAATGAGCAGTCCAATAGATTTGGCTTGTACTCGCTGGAGTTCAGAAGAATGAGGAGGGATCTGACTGAGGTTTATAAAATGCTACAGGGGATTGATAAGGTGGACGTGGAACAGATGTTCCCCCTTGTGGGATGGTTTTGAACAAGAGGATGTAGATATAGAGTGAGAGGAGGTAGGTTCAAAACTGAGATGAGGAGAAACTACTTCTCTCAGAGGGTTGTGAATGTGTGGAAATCACTGTCCCAGAGTGCAGTGCAGGCAGACTCAATCAACAGATTCAAGAAAGAAATAGATATGTTTCTGATGAAAAGTGGGATAAAGGGCTGTGGGGAGCAGGCAGGAAAGTGGAGTTGAGACTAGGATAAGATCTGCCGTGATCAAGTAAAATGGGCTCAAATGGCCTACTCCTGCTCCTAATTCCTATGTTCCTATGTAATGCTTTGGGGACTCAGATTTGACAATATCCACAAAGTTATTGTTGTTAAAAACCCATCTAATGTCCTTTAGAAAGGGAAAAAACAAAGGCAAACTCAGTCCTGTCAATCCTGTAAAGCCTTCCTCAATAACATCTGGGGGCTACTGCCAAAACTGGGAGAGCTGTCTCACAGACTAAAGCAACACCCTGACACGGTCATAAACACAGAACTCCTTCCAGTCAATGTCTGAGGTCCCACTATCACCATCTCTGTCCCACTGCCAAAACAGGCCTAGCAGAGGTGCTGATACAGCGGTATGCAGTCAGGAGGGAGTTACCCTGGGAATCCTCAATATTGACTTTGGACGTCATGGCTATTACATATTGGCGCTCCTCCATGCTGAACAGCACTTGGACGAAAACTGAGGGTGGCAGGGGTGCGGAATGGTACTCTCGGTAGGGGACTTCAATGTCCATTAGCAAGATGGTGAGGCAGGATCACTGCTGACCAAGCTGGTTGAGTCCTAAAGGACATAGCTACTAGACTGAGCATGTGGCAGGTGGCAAAGGAAGCAGTAAGAGGGAGAAAAGTAATTGGCTTTATCGTAAGAATGCAAGAGCAAAAAGTGCAGGAGCAGAAGTAGGCAATTCAGCTCATCAGGTCTGGTCTGTCATCCAATGACATCAGTGGAAATGATGAAGCATTTGCGACAACTCTCAGCCAGAAATGGTCGATCCGCGTCGGCCTCCTCCAGAGGTCCCAAGCATCATAAATGCCAGTCTTCACCCAATTTGATTCACATAATGTCAAGAAATGAAAGCAGATGATGTGGGTGGCATCGTAGCTCAGTGGTTAGCACTGCTGCCTCACAGCGCCAGGGACCCACATTCAATTCCACCCTCAGACGACTGTCTGTGTGGAGTTTGCACATTCTCCCCATGTCTGCATGGGTTTCCTCTCACAGTCCAAAGATGTGTAGACTAGGTGGATTGGTCATGTTAAGTTGCCCATAGTGTTCAGGGATGTGTAGGGAAATGGGTTGGTGTGGACTTGTTGGGTCAAAGGGCCTGTTTCCACACTGTAGGGATTCTATGTCAAGAAGAAGATAAACACTTATTTAAGTAATTCATTTTTATCCTTGTATCGCCAGATTTTGGCCACAAAACACTTTTCATTGTGTTTTCAAGATGTATGTGACAATAAATAAATCATTCATTCAAGAGAGTTCCAAACATCTACCACATGTCAAAGTGCTTCTTAACGTCTCGCCTGAACAGTATGGTTTCTTGTCAAGAAACAATATGGAGGCACTGGATCCTGTAAAGGCTACTACCCCTGACAACATTCTGGCAATAGTATTGAAGTTTTGTGCTATCAATCTCGCTTTGGCCCTTACCAAGCTGTACCAGGGCACCGTGGAATCTTCAATGCTGGCAGACAGCTCTGCCCTCAGTACTGCATTGGTGTATCACGATAATGTGCTTCAGTTCTGATGTGGAGCCTGAACTTAACAACCTCCTGACTGAAAAGGTGAAGGCTGTACAAACTGATACTACAGGTGTGTGGCCTTCCGGCAAGGGGAGTGGAAGGTGACAAAAGTTGTTAGGGGAAAGAAATGTAAATAAAGAAAGAAGCTGTGAAAAGAATTCCCTGAAATAATTAGCTAAAAGACATCAATGCTATGACACATTATACAAAGAGTTAAGAAGGTCACGAAAGGAGCCTGGAAAAATGCCTCCAGGAATTCCAGTGCTCAAGAACTCGGCTTTCATTTCAAAAAAACAGCTTTCCAAAAAAAAATGCTACGGAAGGGAAACAAAATAAATATGGTGCTCCTTATCCCCCTCCACCGACAGTAACACAAACAATGTCTAAATGTAATAAAAAACAAAAGTCCCACACCTGCATGTAGACAAAAGAGGTCTGACAAGACTTTCATCAACTCTGGTGAATAAAAACTATGGAGAGAGCTGAAGGCAGCTGTATTTTACTGTTCGAAGGAAGAATTTGTTGGTGAGGAGGTTCAGGGTGCCTGTAAAAGTAATACATAGGAGCATAGGCACAGGAGTAGGCTATTCAGCCCCTCTAACCTATTCAGCCATTCAATGAGCTCATGGCCATTCTGTGGCCTAAGTCCACATACCTGCCTTTGGCCCATATCCCTTAATACTTTTACTTAACAAAAAATTATCTATCTCTGATTTAAACTTAACGACTGATCCAGCATCCACTACAGTTTGTGGAAGAAGAAGATGAACTCTTATTGAAGTAATTTATTTTTATTCTTGTACCTCAAAACGGTGCTGGATTATGGTGACAATACACTTTTCATTATGTTTTCAAGATGTATGTGACGATAAATAAATCATTCATTCAAGAGAGTTCCAAACATTCACCACCTTTTACATGTCAAAGTGCTTCTTAACATCTCGTTTGAACAGTAAGGTCCTAATTCTTAGACTATGCTCCCTAGTTCTAGAATCTCCAACTAGTGGAAATAGTTTATCTTTACCTACCGAGTATTTCCTGTTAATATCTTGAAGACTTCAATCAGATGCTCTAAATTCTAGAGAAAGCAGGCCTAATTTGTATAATCTCCCCTTGTAACTTAACCCCAGGTATAGTTTTTGCAAACTGACACGGCTGAACTGAAGAGGTGTGAATGAACACTGGCCCTCCACCACAGAAACAGACTACTCCTGCCACCACACAGACCTCCCGCACCCCCCACCCCTCCCCCGACCCCCGGCCCCCCGCCACCCCCAGCAACAGATGAGCAAAATTGGTCACCTGGCTACCCCAGTAGCGTGAGGGATAGAGCGAGAGTTCTGCATCAAACTGAAGCAATCACGAGATGTGCTGTACAGTTCAGTCGTGGAAAACACCAGTCACATATCCTTAAAAGTTTTCCATTGACAGCACTATGGCAAAGAGAGAAAAAACAGACTGTTCAAACTCTATCAACGAGGGAATGGCATGTTGCAATTTGACAAAACAAGTGTCTAGTGTCCTCTAGCATTGATGGAACAGGAAGTAGTTCTCAAACTACAAAGACCATTTGTGTCCAAGACAGCATATAAACAATCTCAAAAACTGAAAGAACTACGGATGCTGTAAATCAGGAGCAAAAACAGATGTTTCTGGAAAAGCTCAGCAGGTCTGGCAGCATCTGTGAAGAAAAATCAGAGTTAACATTTTGGGTCTGGTGACCCTTCCTCAGAACAAGACCCATCTCTAGATTATTTTTGCTTTATTTTGGTCTTTGAGCCAATGCTGCTATATAGAAAGAGAGAAACTGGAAGCAGCAGTAGGTCATTTGGCCCATTGAGCATTCAATATGATCATGGTTGATCCTCCATTTCAAGGTCACATTCCCTCTTTCTTGCCCTGTTACCTTTAAAATCTTTTAAAGAATCTCTTTCTTGAATATATTCAGTGACTTAGCCTCCACTGCCATCTGTGGTAGAGAATTTCACAGGTTCGAGAGAAGGAAAGTTTCCTCAGCAGTTCAAAATAGTCTACCCTGTACCCTGAGACTGTGTCCCCTGGTTCCAGATTCCCCAGCCAAGAAAAATACCTTCCCTGCATCTAGTCTATCTGTTGTTTGGAGGGCCTGTGCAGAGCTGCTGAGCTGAATGGCATTTTTCTGCGCTGTTGGGATTCTATGATTGCCACTCCCTCACCAATTCACATTCTCAAAAAACGTTAAGAGGCTCATGTGAGCCATGAACAGTATCATCACCACGTTGGACCCAATGAGCTGATCCTGTGTTGAAATACTCTGTGGTGCTGTGTCAGGTCTTTGCCTCCACCAGCCTACAAAAAAAAAGTTCATTTTTTATATTACTTCTTTCATAATATCATTCCTAAATTTGTCTCGTGTCATTTTGAATTTGTGCATTTTCAGCCAACTGCTCAATGCCACTTTAGTTTCATAGCGTTACTACTGGTTTAGTTCCACCAACTTACGAAGGCTTTTCATTTTATATCATTTGCTCACCTCCAAAATTTAACTTCAGTAAAGGAGTAATCCTGTGAACCCTCACTGCACTGACTTGTCCTAAAACTTGTACAAGTGCCATGCTTTTTTAAACAAAGCAGTGGGATCATGGCACATTATTCCCCATTCACCTAAACAGTGAGTCTGGTAAACACAGCTATCAAGGACAGAAGATAAAACATAGAAACATAGAAACATAGAAAATAAAGCAGGAGTAGGCCATTCAGCCTTTCAAACCTGCTGTTCCATTCAATATGATCATGGCTAAAGTGATCTAACTCAGAATCCTGTCCACTTTCTCCCCAAATACTTCAATCCCAAAGAACTATGTCTCCTTCTTGAAAACATTCAATATGTTGATGTTGACTGCTTTCTGTGGCAGAGAATTCCATTGAATCACCACTCTCTGGATGAAAGAATTTTTTCTCATCTCTGTCCTAAGTGGTTTATTCTGTATCCTTAAACTGTGACCCCTGGTCTGAACTACCTAGTTATTGGGAAGATCCTTTCTGCACTTTCCCTATCTAGACGCATCAGAATTTTATAGGTTTCAATGAGATACCTCCCATTCTTCCAAACTCCAGCATGTAGAATCTTAACTGATCCAGTCTCTCTTCGTACATCAGACCTGGCATCCAAGAAACCAGTCTAGCAAACCTTCATTGTACTCCCTTCATAGCCAGAACATTCTTCCTCAGATAAGGAGACCAAAACTGCGCACAACGGTGTAGTCTCACCCAGGCCCTGTACAACTGCAGCAAGACATCCCTGCTGCTGTACTCTAATTCTCTCGCTACAAAGGCCAACATACCAATTACTTTCTTCACCACCTTCTGCAGCTGCATGCTTACTTTCATTGACTGGCGAACAAGGACACGCAGGTCTCGCTGCAGCTCCTCCTTTCCCAATGAAAAGAATTCTAGCTGTCACTCACCTGATCATTCCTTTGTAGTTCCAATTGTAATTCGCTTTTATGAGAGCACTGGTCAATATTAAAAGTGGTGGAACCAAGCTGGAAACAGATGGTCTACCCAATAGCAACAAACTTGGGACCACTCAGAGGCCAGTTAAAGATATGCATATTTCTTACCAATTGTTTATGTTAGAAGATTTTCACATTCAGCAAATCTGACAAGTAATTTACTTTGTGTTGAAATGCAATAGAATCTGTTTAACATCACAAACTTGATGCACTGATGTGTTCTCAACCGCCAACATTCACCTGAATGGGATCCATTGAGAAGCGATGGGGCATATAGATTTTGCCAACCTGCGCAGCACAAAAATGAAAATTCATCAGGAAGGTTATTTTAAGAAAAACAAGTTTGTGGTCAAATAAAAAAAAAATCCCCAAGATTTACAGGCAATCTGGAAACAGCCTGGGACTATAATATTAGGTCAACAACCTGTTATTTTATGGTTTAAATACATGAACAGTGGCACGGACTTTTATGAGAAAAATATGCAGGTCTTAAACATTATTTTTCAGAATACTCTGGAACCAAGATCGAAAACAAATATGTGTCTCTTCTTCGTTGCCAACACTTCTGGATTGCCTTGCAATCTCCAGCAATTGCAGATCAATCTCCCAGACATGACACGAAGAAACCTCTGGAAGAAAGATTTCAACGGCATTAAAAATAACTTGTCTGTTTATTTCCAATTTCTTTGAACACTTTTGTTTATTAGTTATAAAAATACTTTGGTTAAAAAGGCTGTTTGGCTGGAGGTAGATGGTCAAGAGTTTTTTTGGTGAATCTCCTATGATATTCTCTGAAATGGTTTCTTCTCTGCTTCGCCCTGATCCTGAGATTATGACTAAAAACAAAAAAATCACAGTGGCTCAGGCATCATCTGTGGTGACAGAGCAAGGTAACGTTTTGAGTCTAGATGACTCTTCATCAGAACTGAGATTATGAGCTCTGGTCCTACACTCTCCCACAGGGGAAACAATTTTGCTGCATCTACCTTGTCAAATCCCCTAAGAATTGTATGTTTCAATAAGGCCACCTCTCATCCTTCTAAATTCCAATGAGTACAGACCCAATTTAGTCAACCTATCCTCATAAGATAGCCCCTCCATACCTGGTATCAACCTAGTGAATTTTCCCTAGACTGCCTCCAATGCTGTATACCTTTCCTTAGATGAGAGGTCCCAATCTGTTTATAGTTTTCCAGCTGTGGTCTGGCAAAACTGTGCACAACGGTGTGGTCACACACAGGCCCTGTACAGTTAGAGCTCACGGGGAGGCAATGGCCTAGTAGTATTGTCACTGGACTGTTAACCCAGAGAACCAGATAATGTTCTGGGGACCTGGGTTCAAATCCCACCACAGCAGATGTTGGAATTTGGATTCAATAAATATCTGGAATTAAGGATCTAATGATGACCATAAATCCATTGTCAATTGTCAGGAAAAACCCATCTGGTTCACTAATGTCCTTTAAGGAAGGAAACTGTCATCCTTACTTGGTCTGGTCTACATGTGACTCCACGCCCACAGCAATGTGGTTGACTCTGACCTGCTGGGCAATTAGGGATGGGCAATAAATGCTGTCCTAGCCAGCGATGCTGATATCCCATGAATGAATAAAGAAAAAAAAAGTACCTTGAATAGTTTTAGCAAGACTTTCCTATTTTAATACTCCATTTCCTTTGAAACAAAGGTCAGCATTTCATCCATCTTCTACTTACCTGCTGAACCTGGATGCTAGTTTTATTGAGTTCTACAATGAAGCCTCCCAAATCCCTCTGTTCTGTAGCTTTCTGCAGTCTTTCTCCATTTAAATAGTATTTATCTCCCCTATTCTTTCTGCTAAAATCCACAACTTCACATTTCCAACATTATATTCAATCTGCTGAGATCTTTCCCACTCACTTAACTTGTCTATATCCCTCTGACATCCTCCCTACTTGCCTTCTCACCTATTTTCGTGTCATCCATAAACTTGGCTAAACTGCATTCATTTTCCACATCTGAGCCATCAATACATATTGTAAATAATAATGACATCAGCGCTGATCTCTGTGACGCATTACTAATTACAGGATGCCATACTACCCTCCCCTTAGCCCAAGTCTCGATCTGCTATTAGTTAGACAAGCCTCTCTCCATTCTAATATACTATCCCAACACAGTGGGCTTTGAGCTGATTAAATAACCTAACGTGTGGTATCTTATCAAATGCCTTTTGAAAATCCAAAAATATTCCATGCACTGCTTCCTGTTCATCTAGAAACACTAACAGAAATTACTAGCAAAGCTCAGCAGGTCTGGTAACATGTGTCGAGAGAACTCAGAGATAACTTTTTGGGTCGAGTGAGCTTTTCCAGTAATTCCTGTTTTGTTTCTGAGTTATAGCATCCGTAGTTTTTTCAGTTTCCCCTTTATCTATCCTGCTTGTTACCTGCTCAAGAAAATCAAATAAGTTGGTCAGGCTTCATTTCATCTTCATGCCAATCTGACTTTGTTTGATTATGTTATATATTTCTCAGTGCTCTATTACATCCTATATAACATTTTCCCAACAACAGATAATAAGCTAAATGGCTTACAGATATCTGTTTCTTGTCACCTTCCCTTTTTAAATAAAGCTATTACATTCACAGTTTCAACCCACAGGTCTTTTTCAGAATCTAAGATTTCTATAAGATTACTACCACTGTTACTTCGTTGTATACCCTAGGATGCATCCTGTAGATCCAGAGGATGTATTCGTCTTTAGCTCTATTAGTTTCCATAGCACTTTTTCTCTTGTGATAATTATAGAGTCATAGTCATACAGCTCGGAAACAGACCCTTTGGTCCAACCAGTCCATGCTGACCATAATCCCAAACTAAACTAGTCCCACCTGCCTGCTCCTGGCCCATATCCCTCCAAACCTCTCCTATTTATGTATCTGTCCAAATGTCTTTTAAATGTTGTAATTGTACCTGCATCCACCACTTCCTCAGGAAGTTCGTTCCACATGTGAACCATCCTCTGTGTAAAAAATTTGCCTCTTATATCTTTTTTAAATCTCTCTCCTCTCACCTCAAATATGTGCCCCTAAGTCTCGACATCCCCCATCCTAGTGAAAAGACAATTACAACTCTGTCTATCTCAGAAGTTAAGCAGACTCAGGCCTAGTTAATACTTGGATGGGATTCCATCTGGGAATACTAGGTGCAGTGGGCTTTCAGGGTGGCCCAGTGGTTAGCACTTCTGCCTCATAGCACTAGGGACCCAGGTTCAATTCCAGCTCCAGGTGACTGTCTGAGTGGAGTTTGTACATTTTCCTCTGGGTGCTCTAATTTTGTCAACAGTCACAAAGATGTGCAGGCTAGGTGGATTGGCCATGCTAAATTGCCCATAGTGTCCAGGGATGCATAGGTTGGGTGAATTGGCCATGGAAAATACAGGGACAGGCTAGGGGGCTGAGTCTAGCTGGGATTAGTAGGCTATCACCTCAACCACTTGGCCACCTCATTGTGTACTCATCTTGATATTACTTTCAAATTTACCCTTAAAATTTATCTTCTCCATCTTTATTATTTTTATGGTCATCTTTTGTTGGTTTTCAAACTTTCCCAATCCTCTGGCTTATCAAAAATCTTTGCCACATGATATGTTTTTGTTTTAATTTGACACTATCCTTAACTTCTGTGGTCAACCATGATTGGCTTATCCTCTTCCTAGGATCCTTCTTCCTCACTGTAAGAAATCTTTGTTGTGAGTCATGAACTATTTTTGTAACCATCCACCAGTATTTCTCAACCATCTTTTCTGCTAAATGTCCACTCCAACCAGCTTTGTACTTATTCCTTTGTAAGTATCCAAATTTAAGTTTATCACGGCAGGTCTGGCAGCATCATTGAAGGAAAAAACAAAGTTAACGCTTTGGGTCCGGTGACCCTTCCTCAGAACTGTCACTGGACCCAAAACATTAACACTGTTTTTACCTTCACAGATGCTGCCAGACCTGCTGAGCTTTTCCAGCATCTTTGCTTTTGTTCCTGATTTATGGCATCTGCAGTTCTTTTGGTTTTTATTAAGTTTATCACAGTTGTTTCTGACCCAGGTTCTTCTCCTTCAAACTGAATGCTAAATTTGACTATAATATTGTCATCGTTTCCTAGGGGATCTTTTACAATGACATCATTTATTAAGCACCACAGCATCCAAAATAGCCTGACACCTGTTTTGATCCGTAACATTTTGTTCTAGGAAACTGTTCCTAATACACTCTATGAATGCTTGTTCATTGTTTCCTCTGCCAATCTGCCAATCCCAATCTACATGAAGATTAAAGTCACCCATGATTAAAATACTACTTTATTTATATTTGATTTGATTTGATTTACTGTAGCCACACATACCAAAGTACAGTGAAAAACTTTGTTTTGCGAGCAGTACAGGTAGATCATAGCAAACATAACTCGGTGCTGAAATTTCACTCGATGAAATGATAGCCCTATTCAAGTACAGATAATTCTTTGGACAGATCTATCTATAGGGCAGAACTAACCACTAAATATCGCAACAAAAACTTACATTTTCTGAAGAAGGGTCCCGACCCGAAATGTCAGCTTTCCTGTTCCCCTGATGCTGCCTGGCCTGCTGTGTTCCTCCAGCTTTATTATCTTTTCCATTTGTAAGGCATTGTTAATGTAACAAATAAGATAATGTAATCCCACATGTTTCAGCTCACTTATATTATGCCGGGCCATAATTATTATTGCCCAATGAAGGTGCTTTCTTCCCAGATAGATCCTCACATTAACATGTTGCTGTCCACTGCCCATCAGAAATCAGTCCCCCAACCCTTTGCTGAAATCTGCCAGATCGTAAGGTGCTTAGATTTACTGAGCCATACAAGATTACGGCTGCATAGGAGGTGCACAAAGCAAGATCAACATTAGCAAGATCAACAGTTATTTGAATTTAGAGAGGTCTATGCCCTCATTATCTCCTGATTTATTCTCTGTCTCATCATATAGCTACTGCTAGAGGGTTCATAAAATCCTCATACCAGTGTCTTTCCTTTGTTATTTCTGACCTCCACTCATATGATTCTACATCCTCTGATCTCAGATCATTTCTTGCTATCGTACTTATCCCCACTATACTAACAAAGCTAGTCCAGTACCCTTTCTTCCTGCCTGCCCCTTTGAAAAGTCACATACCTCTGAATATTTAGTTCCCAACTTTGATGTCTTTGTAACCATGTCTCATAATAACTATAAGCTCAAAACCTCTATTTGCACAACTATTTTATTGATATTACTGTGAATACTATATGCATTTAAATAAAGAGCCATTACTTTTTTTCTGTATTTTGTCCCTATTTGCTATGTTTTTTTAATGCCTGTGCACTCTGTCCCTACCTGTCCCACTCTAGGTATCATTATCTAAATTGCCGCCCTGCAATGCAGTCATGCCTTTTTGCTTTGAAGCCTATGTCTCCCATCTCCCTCACTCTCACCCCCTCTGCTTAGTTTGCAAGCCAACCGCTATCGTACATCCAGAGAATGAAAGCTTACATCAGAAGATCCCACCAATCAACGGCCATCTCGACAGTCTTGATGAGCAAGTAAAGTGCCCTTGGAATGAGATGGTTCAGGGAATTTGTTGCTGCATTTTGAATAGAGACAAGAACACTGGAGGGGAAAGGTCACATTTGCATACTTCCTGCACAGCTGCCAATTCAAAGAACCCATCACTCAAAATGGGAACATTCGATCATTGTTGTATATTTGCTCAGTGTTGTATATTTTATGCACTTCAGAGCAAAGTTGAGATGATGCTACTTTCAAGTTATTTTATTTACAGTGCTGCTTACAATATCGTTGTAATCACACAATATCTCAATCCCAGCTCTAGCATCTTGAGCCTTTTGTAGTGTCCATTTAGTGCTGAGCCATCATCCAGGCTTAACCAAACAAGTCCAGTGAACATCGATCACTTACCCGTCATTCACAATCAAGGACAGAACAATTGAGCACTACACTGCCAACTAAAGGTTGGAAGACATTGCTGTTTGTCAATCGGCAATGTTTTGCTCCCGGAGCTCAGACCTGATGTATTTTTCCTGTGTTCTTTCAAATGGTAACAAAGTCATAGAACTATGGAGTAACACAGCATGGAAACAGATCCTTTGGACCAACCAGTCCATGCCAAACATAATCCCAAAATAAACTACCCAGCAACATCCTGGTAAATCTCTTCTGAATACTCTCCAGCATAATAATATCTTTCTTATAATTGGATGACTAGAGCTGGACACAATATTCCAGAACAGGCCTCACCAATGTCCTGTACAACCTCAACATGAATTCCCAACATATACTCAAAGGCCTGAGCAATGAAGGTAAGCATGCCAGATGCCTTTTTAACCACGCTGTCGATATGTGATGCAAACTTCAAAGAATTGTGTGTGATTGAATAAGTATCCTTGAAGGAAGAGGGAAAGGAATGGGCACCAACAGAAGAGGCCTACACAGTCCAAATGCAAATCCAAGCACATGACAACTCTATCTCACCCACTTTCCAGTCATTCTGTCCATCAAATATCTGTCCAGATCTCTCTTGAAAAAGCCCAATTCCTCACTGACCTGAGGATAGGAACCAGGCAATATTTCTTTCCTTTCAAACACAAGCAAGTCTCAGGATGGTTGGAATTGTTCAGTTAGTCTAAAACTTGCCAGTCATTGTAGATATTTTCCTCAAAAGGTAGTGGAAACAGAACCTTTAAATATTTTAAGCCAGGGTAGATAGATTCTTGATTACACAGGGATGAAAGATTATCTGGGATATGCAGGAATGTAGAGTGGAGATTACAATCAACTCAATGGTCTTATTGAATGGTGGAGCAACTTTGATGGACTGAATGGCTTAGACTTGTTCTTTGCTCTTATGTGTTTTTCTTTATTCTTTCATGGAATGTGGGTGTCACTGGCTGGGTCAGAGTTTATTGCCCATTCCTAATTGCCCTTGAGAAAGCCTTGGTGAGCTACCTTCTTGAACTGCTGTAGTTTACATGCTGTGGGTTGACCCACAATGCCATTACTATGGGAATTACAGGATTTTGACCCAATGAAAGTGAAGGAGTAGTGATATATTTTGAAGTTAGCATAGTGAGTAGTTTGGAGAGGATCTTGAAGGGGCAATGGTGTTCCCATGTATCCACTGCCCTTGTCCTGCTAGATGGAAGTGGTCGTGGGTTTCAAAGACGCTGTCTAAGGATATTTGGCAAAATTTCTTCCCTAAAGGCTAAGTAAACCAAATGGGCTTTCACAACCATCAACAGAAGTAATAACAAATATAATCTGAAATGAGATTTTACTATTCCATGGAATTTCTTATTTAATTGTATTTTAAGTCTCCATCAGCTGCCGATTTGAACCCATGTTCCTAGATCACTGGCCCAGGCTTCTGGATTACTAGCTCAGTGGTATTACCGTGATGTCACCATTTTTCCAGTTGGCTCTGTTTGATCTCCCTTTTCCTTCCAGTGGGACAGTCACAAAAACCCTGACCTCCCCAACACTCCAAGGTTTGCTTATATTTTGCTTGCCAGCAGGAACCCTTCATAGTCACCCTGGTGGACATATGAACTGGCAACATTTCAATAGTCACTGATAGAAACCCACCCTGAGTTAAAATCTGCCTCATTTAGGCATCTCGGTGGCAGCATTTTACAAATCTGCTTCACTTTATTACTTATAACATACATGTATTAAACATTCATGGCAGCCTCCAGATGAACATACTGAGTTGATCTAAGCAGAGCATTCCAAGTCTACCATTGCCACATTCCATCCTCTTGGACTGTATAGGCTTCTTCATCCAAACACAATATTTAAACACTCATTCCTGATTCAAGGCTACTGGGGCCTATTTTGGAATTAGCAGCCCCTTACTGCTCAATAAAATAGGCTAAGGTCTACAATCTGGCCATTCTCCTATCTGTTCCTTATCATTGAAATTTATCATTCTTCAAGTAAGTGACCCCCCGGACTCCAGGGGTCTTTATGTTCGACTCAATGTACACTGTCAGTGGCAAGTATCCGTGGAAACATCTAGGCCAGTGGCTTTATTGTGTTTATTGGCACCCATTTCAATGCGGTCACAGCAAAATCTTCCTTTCTTTTTAACCCAGTCAACTCGACATCCGCCTGTGCTCCACACTGCTTCCTGCAACCTCATTGGGTTACAGGGTAATGGTTATTTTACTGGAATCATAACAATCCAGAGGCATGGATTTAAAAATGTTCTAATCCCAGCAGAGCAGTTTGAAAATTCTGGACATTAAAAGTCAGGCTGAATTTCCTTCCCAGAGTTAGGAGGGTGGGGGTGCAGGAGTGTGTGGATGTCATAGACATAGACTTATACAGCACAGGACAGCCCTTTGGCCCATCGAATCTACGCCGGCCTATCCATGCTAATCCCACTTTCCAGCACTTGATGTATCATTTCTTAACGTCAGCCAACCTGCCATCACCCATTGCACCCTGCATGGGACCGTTCTTTTTAATGGTGGGGGCCATCAGGAGTGGAAAGGCTACAAGCAGAAGGTGACCAAATAGACCAAGTTAGGGGCCAATTATCAGAGGCTGACTGGAGCTTTCCAGTCAGCTTGAGGCCCCCCACCCGCCACCCATCCACAGCATCAGGCCAGCTGTTGCAGTAGTAGTCCGCACTCCAGGCTTCAAGGCTCTCCAGTTGTCAACCACTTTTTATTTCTTTATTCATTCACAGACAAGGGCATCGCTGGCTAGGCAGCATTTATTACCCATCCCTAATTGCCCAGAGGGCAGTTCAGAGTTAGCCACATTGTTGTGGGTCTGGAGTCACATGTAGGCCAGACCAGGTAAGGATGGCAGTTTCCTTCCCTGAAGGACATTAGGGAACCAGATGGATTTTTCCCAAGAATCGACAATGGATTCATGGTCATCATTAGACTCTTAATTCCAGATATTTTATTGAATTCAAATTCCACCATTTGCAGTGGTGGGATTCAAACCCGAGTCCCCAGAACATTATCTGGTTCTCTGGATTAACAGTCCAGCGATAATACCACTAGGCCATTGCCTCCCCAATTACTTGGTGGAAATGCTCCCAATCCAATATGGCAGCCGGTTGTGGGCTGTGGCCAATTTCTAATTTAGAATTGCTGGGAGTGGTGCCTCGAGTTGAATGTTCCCCTCTCTCTCTCTCTCTCTGGGTTCCCTTCATCTACGAAGGGCCTCCCTTATTGAACAGCAAACCTGCACTCTGATAATAGGCCAATTCAGGGGAAATGTCACCCCAATTTGATGTCAGGGACCCACTCCCAAAGCCCACAAATTCAGCTATCTGTAAAAGTAACCAGTAAGCAGTCAGCTTATTGGAAAAAACTCAGCTGGTTCTGGAAAGTTGGTATGCTTTTCTCCAGTAGCATTAATTGCTGTAGTCATTTGAAATTTGGAATTCTTGCGTTGGTTCTGATGAAGGCAAGATGGAAAGCTCCAGCAACATGTCTCTCTTTTCAGCTAAAAAATCTTATTGAAAAAATTGAAAAGAAAACCCCTAGGTTTAATTCTTGGTCAGGTTTGAGTCAATTAATCTGAGCCCTCAGTTGTTTGTGAGTTTGTGAGGGGATGCTGCAATTCACCTCAGGTTTCTGTGTTGTGAAAGTTTAAAAGAAATCAGTTCCTGACAACCATCCTGCAATCTCTTCTTTAGTGAGGAGGTGATGGCCTAGTGTGCTTTTGCTGGACTGGTAATCCAGAGACCCAGGTAATGTTCTGGGGACCTCGAATCCTGCCACAGTGGATGGTGTAATTTGAATCCAATAAAAATAATCTGGAAATCAGAGTCTACTGATGATCATAAATCCATTGTCAGAAAAACTCATCTGTTTCACTAACGGCCTTTTGGGGAAGAAAGACTTTCCCTGGTCTGGCCTACTTGTGACTCCAGATGCGCAGCAATGAGGTTAACTCTTTACTGCCCTCTGGGATTGACAATAAATGCCGGCCTAGCCAGTGATGCCATCATCCTGTGAATGAATTGAACAAAAAAGTGCATGTTTTTCAGTGTTTTATTGGGAGCAGGGTCATGCTCTGCTGTGATAACCAGGTGTGGAGCTGGATGAACAC